>NC_134412.1:45330139-46041024 GCF_038048845.1 Mixophyes fleayi
CGGGGTTTTGATATATAAAATTAAAACAGCATTTGTGACAGATCCTGTATATATCCGATCAACAGTCAAATTCATATGCCCCACGGTCACTGACAGAGATACTATCGGGGTTTTGATACATACGATATAAGTAATCAGAATATTTAGGTGTGCCGATACATATGATATACGTGATCAGATTATAGGAACGACCTCTGCAATATAATAGACCAGCTAAGGGCGGGAATGATTACTGATTAAACAGCGAAGGTCAAACGGATACTAGCGCATCCGTAATCTATGATTGATCCATGTATTACTTAATTTATATACCCCATTAATACCAACTGGGGGATTTTAAGATCCTGATATATACGATCTAGGTTATGGGATGATGCAGGAACGACTCTTATTAACATTGTATTATTTACAGACAGGATAATTATCGATCAAGTAATACACTTCTATTAGTTACATTTTTTATCCATTTTGGACAAATTAATTATATCAATATTCACAATCGCTGTTTCATTCAGAACTTCTCTACCAACTTTGAGGTCCTTCAGTATTTATGTAGAACTATCCCAATTAAATACTATTACGAATTCACAATATATAACATGCTTTAAGTTACATCCTTATAATCAATTATATTTGGAATGGAGCCCTATGTACTATATTTCTTTACATTTATATTTTCATATATCTAAGCTTGTTCCAGACTCCAAATTTTTAATATTTTGCTTTTTCTTTGTTTTTAACGTATATCAAATAAACTTGTTTTTACGTGTGGTGTAGTTTTTTCATATCCACCATTAGGCACTTATGGATTAATGAAGAGGGTCCTCATTTTATTTGATTTATATGTTATATTGCAGATGTACTTTCCTTAAGTAGTACTTTTCTCCTTTTTAGTTATTACGATTATACACTACAGGAAGCAGCACCCTTTGGGGGTTATTTCAACATTATCTTATTTATAAGTGCTATTTTGACACTAGCTACATTTTTTTCTCATCTGAGTTTGATTACAAGATATGTTCAATATATTGGCTCATTTCAAAGAAATCTTTTTGTGTGGAAGATAACCTTACTACTTCCACTAAAAGTAATAAGTGTAATATTGTGAAGGGTCAGCAGAAAACACAATATTCCACAATTGTGTATAAACAAGAATGGTGAAGGTAAACCAGGGCTCCCATAAGGGATGAAATTTATCTGCTTTTCCTTGCAACTGAAAAGCATTTGTCCCCATAGAGGGGAGAGGGGGAGATGGACATGGGTCTTTACAGTACTTAACTATAGAATACATAGCTGCAATCAAGATATGATAAGAAAGTTTACTAGACAGTGGTCCTAAACCAGGAACAGGGAGACAAGAAAACACACCAGGGAGAATGACAATATTTAATATCCACTATCTGTTCAAGCATTGTGTAATTTTTCCCTTCAAAACATTTTGAGACACTGCCACCACGTATGGATAAAATCACCTCTATATTCACATCACCTGCAGCACAAGGGCGATGTACCTGCAAGATGTATTTGGAAATATTCTAGGTAAAGGTACCATCTTGTATAAAAAACAAATATGAATTTTATTTAATCAAAGTAGAAAGAGAAGCGCTGGAAACCTTATCTCTAATTCTATTCCACCTGCCCATGTCATTTGGAGATCCCAGGTCCTTTCCCATTTGAGGTCATGTTCCAGCAAAGATTCTGCAGCAGCAGATCGAAGTAAATAAAGGGTAGAGAGCATACTCTACCTGTCAGGACTGTAGTAACTCAAACTGAGTAAGGTCCAAGGATTGCAGATAATAGATATATGAAAATTAAAAAACAGTTAATTGTGGTATACCATAATTTTTTCAGACAAGGAGTTGCCCAAATCATTGTATCCTTGAAGTCATAAATCAACCTCCAGTCATCCTCCTCCATGAACGACTATATAATAGAGGGGAACCTGGCGGGAAGTCAGGGTTGTCCCAACTTGAGGTTATTAGAGAGAGCATAGTTAATAGTAGGATCTTCAAGAGCAGTAACTGATCTGAGATTGAAGGAAAGTTTAAGACTAAAGCAGTTACTCTCTTGTATTAGAAGTAGGGATGTGCACCGGCGACTTTTGGTGTCTCGTGTTTTGGGTTCGGATTTATTTCGCAAAACACCTGCCGAAAGGTTTTGGTTCGGATTTAAGGTTTTGGATTCGGATTTTTTTTTTGAAAAAAGCATAAAAAGTTCAAAAATCAAGTTTTTGGGCTTATTTTCACTCCTACGCTATTATTAACCTCAATAACATTCAATAACAATCATTTCCACTAATTTACAGTGTATTCTGAACACCTCATAATATTATTAGTCCAAAACGTTGCAACGAGGTATCTTTCTGGACTGCGTAGTGGAGTGGTCCCCACAATATAATTTAAAAACCCTCAACTGGTCTGAATTCCACCAAACAAGTATCTGGACTGCGTAGTGAAGTGGTCCCCACAATATAATATAAAAAAACCCTCAACTGGTCTGAATTCCACCAAACAAGTATCTGGACTGCGTAGTGGAGTGGCCCCGGTACCCAATTTGATACCGGGGCCACAATATAATAAAAAAAAAACTCAACTGGTCTGAATTCCAGGGAACAGATGGCGGACACCGGATGGACGTCTAAAACCAACATAGCAGTTAAGGGCGCAGTTCCTCTTTTTTGTGACTGCACAAACAATTAACGTAGTAATAGAAATGACAGGTTTTTTTTTGTTGTTTTAAATATAGAAAGAAAGAAGGTAGTACTAGAAATGGCAGTTTTTTGGGGTTTTTTTACATATAGAAAGAAGGTAGAATAGAAATGGCACTTCCTCTTTTTTGGAACTGCACAAACAGTGATGAAAATGAAGGTGGAGCATGTCACGGTCCTCTTCAGAGGACAATCTCCTAACCAGCAGGTCTTTGCACCGCTGTAGACTTGTGTCCGCCGGAAACAGAGACACAACATACGCTTTAAACCGAGGATCGAGAACGGTGGGCAGAATGTATTCCTCTGACTTTTAAAGACTGACCACCCTCGGATCCTGGCAAAGCGTACGAAGGGCTTCATCCACAAGAGCTACATGCTTGGTGGAATCGCAATGGTGTACCAACTCCTCCCTCACTTTCTCCAGCTGCTTCTGCAAAAGCCTGATCAGGGGAATCACCTGACTCAAGCTGGCAGTGTCGGAACTGACTTCTCGTGTGGCAAGTTCAAATGGCTGCAGAACCTTGCACAACACGGAAATCAGTCTCCAGTGCGCTTGACTCAGGCGCATCCCCACTCCTTTTCCTATGTCGTAGGTGGCTGTGTAGGCTTGAATGGCCTCTTGATGCTCCTCCATCCTCTGCAGCATATAGAGGGTGGAGTTCTAGCACGTCACTACCTCTAGTTAATTTAGATTGCAAGGCTTGTAAATACTTTGAAGATAAAAAAAGCAGGCTGCACAGACTGTGGAGCTAGAAAGTGAAATTAAATGGACCACGTTACTTTGGTGGCTATCTATGCCCCCCCCCCCCCCCCGCCCTACACTTGTAGTTGAATATAAAAAAAGCAGCCTGCATAGACTGTAGAACTAAAAATTCAAATATACAAAGAAATGGACAAAGGCAGTTTGGTATCTGTCTGCATCAGATCCCCTCTCCACTAGGAGTAAAATAGAAAACTATTCAGCAGTTATATAATCTAGAATATAAATAGAAATTGAGAAAGGCAATTTGGTATCTGTCTGCATCATAATCATCAACATCCTCCTCAGCGCCAGCTACATCAATATCCTCCTCCCGGTGTACAACATTCACACCTTCATTAGCCAAATCTGTAACTGGACTGTGGGTGATCCTTCCAGCATATGCAGAGGGCGTGCTGCAAATGCTGGATGGAGTCACCTCTTCCCGTACAGTGATGGGAAGGTCAGGCTTCACAACCACCAACACCTTTGGACTCACCTTGGGGATTTGTGATGTCATCTGTTTAGAAGGCAGAGTTCTTTGCTGTTTTGTTGTTGTTGCTGACAGCATAACTCTCTTAAATTTTTTGTAGGGGGGGGAGGAGGGCTTAGATCCTTGGGTGAAGCTGGACCACTAGTCATGAACACGGGCCAGGGCCTAAGCCGTTCCTTGCCACTACGTGTCGTAAATGGCATATTGCCAACTTTACGTTTCTCCTCAGATGATTTTAAGTTTCTCTTTTTGCTATTTTTTGAGAACTTGGGCTCTTTGGATTTTACATGCCCTGTACTAGGAGATTGGGCATCGGGCTTGCCATACGACGTTGATGGCATTTCATCATCTATGTCATGACTAGTGGCAGCAGCTTCAGCATTAGGAGGAAGTGGGTCTTGATCTTTCCCTACTTTATACTCCAAATTTTGGTTTTCCATTATATGTAGCACAAGAGAGCGTACCCCTAAGCCACACACACTCGGCAAAGCCTTTAAAAATTATATGCGGCACAGGAGAGTACCACTGGACTTATACTGCTGAATCAGTGAACTTTGTACATCAGTACCACTGGACTTATACTGCTGAATCAGTGAACTTTGTAATATATCAGTACCACTGGACTTATACTGCTGAATCAGTGAACTTTGTAATAGCAGTACCACTGGACTTATACTGCTGAATCAGTGAACTTTGTAATATAGCAGTATACCAATGGACTTATACTGCAGGATATTTTTATTTTTTTTTATAATTTCTTTTTTTGTAAAAAAAATTTATAACTTTTTTTGACATTTATTATAATTTGGGAATAATGGGGAAATAACAATGCCCTTAGAAGGACACAGCACAGGACCCAGCAGCACCACTGAACTCAGAAGGACAGAGCACAGGACCCAGCAGCACCACTGAACTGAACAGAACACAGCACAGCACAGCACAGCACAGCACAGCACAGCACGAGATATAGCAGGGCAGAGGACCACCTAACACAACCTCCCTCTACCCTGATCAATGCCCGAGTTAAGATGGCGGCAACTAGCGGGGAATTTATAGGATCCGAGTATCGCAAGATCCGACAGCGGGATATTGACTCAGAGCCTCGGTTTCAGTTTTGCAATTGGCGGAAATACCCGGATCTGTCTCGGATCCGGCTCGGGTCGGCAACGTTCGGGTGGGCTCGGATTTTAGATATCCGAGCCCGCTCATCTCTAATTAGAAGTCACCATTTGAAGTCATTTGGATGTGAATGGAGGGAAAACCAGGCTACTAGTTGGCATAAATGGGTAGAAAAATAAATATTTATATATCGGGAGACCCCTACACGCTTCTTTAAGTGATCTAATGAGGGTAGAGAACAACAATCTAGATGGTTTGTTTGCACAGATAAATGCATTTATGAGTTTCTGCAACAGTTGAAGGAAATTACACCGATTTGAACAAAAACAATCTGAAATATATCTAAAATCCAGAGTAGGATGTTCATTTTAACCACATAAATGCAACTAAACCAAGAGATAATTCCATAGACAAAAAACCTTACAGTTTAACATGTCCAATTAAGGTTTCTTACACTTATACACAATTTGAAAATTAAGAAAACGATTAAAACTATTCCACTCAAACTCCAAAAGGCAATGAAATTACGACGATTAAGGCAGAAACCTTAATGGACGTGTTACTTGCGCATTACAGACATGGTATACCATCACATCCTGTGACAAAAGTTACAATATTTAAGATTTTAAAATTAGAAACAGAAATTGACAGCAGATAAGAACCAATGGACCATCTAGTTTATCCTATTTTTTTTATATCCATAATAACCAAGAATATTTATTTTAGCCTCTACTACCTCAGTTGTTTGGCTATACCACTTGTCCTGTACCATTTTGTAAATTACTTTTTCCTCGGATATCATCTAAACCTAGTACCCTCTGTTCCCAGTATATGTTCTATTATCAGATATTCCTTCCCCCCTGTCCACCAACTTTTCCATCACATACAACGCCTCCAATGCAGTATCTTTCACCTCACATCCTCCACTGCCCACCAGCATTTCTTTGTCTTTCATCCATGGAGGACACTGGATAGTAAAGGGGTATTAATTTTTAATTTTTGTTATCATTGATGCAACACACTTTGTGATACTCAGAAAACCCGTTTATCTCCTTACCTTCCCAATTGCGCCTTATTCCGAATTTCTGTTTTATTTATTGTAATTTTGGTAATTTTAGTGGGTATTCCCAAGAGAATCGGGCTGCAACCCCCATCCCTTCCCCCTTTCCTATAGGAGCGCAGGAAGGATACCTATTCTATGCTCCTTCCCTTCTATACCTTGGAAGTCCAGAATGAACTTCAGGTTTTTTTTCTAAGTGCCCATTGCAGCTGGGCAATTTCTTCCATGGCTGCTATAGGCAGCCTCTAATTTTGACGTCATTTTATTGTACTTGGACTCACAACTGGGGTTGCCTAGAGCTCCATGTGTGAGATTTCCTCCGGGGAGAGGGAAAACACTGATCACTGTGCAATACAGTTTTGCTCTGCTCTTTGTGTCTGTTTTGCAGCCCACTTTCAGCTTGTTATTGTGCTCTACCAGCTTTACTTTGATGTTTGTGACTGTTTTATAGTCAGCTGTAAGCTTTTATTGTGCACTGCAGCTGTCCTCTATATCTCCCCTAATCTTTCCTATTATGTCAGATAAGGAGAGTATGTCCAGGGCCAAGCCTGGGAGGTGAGCATCATTTTGTCTAGTGGCCAGTCAGAAGCTGAAGCTTAGGCAGAGTATGTTGTAAAGGTTCAGCAGACACATTAGCCGGCAGGGGGTCCCACTGTAATGGCTGAAACTCCCTGGGCAAGGTATTTGGTCTGCTGCATTGCATACCTGACGTAGCCGTTTCCCCCCCATGGGGAAAGCGGGTTTCTACATTCATCTGCTAATCCAGCTTATCTCTAACATGCCACCCCATATGCCCAGTTTTTCTCACAAGCAACCCATATGCTCACCAGCTTTTTACTTAGGTCACCCATATATTTGCGCTAGCTTTCTTTTCCCATGGAATCTCATATTCTCATCAGGTTTTTAAGTGGCACTTCTTTACTGGCACCTAGTAAAAATCATTTGTGGAGGTAAAAGTGTGGTACAGAAGTGACGTCATGCACTGTGGAATGGAAGGATTCTCCCCACCAGGACAGGGACAAGGGGTTCTGAAATGTCGGATGCAGGTGCATGAAGTAGACTCCAGCAGAAGTTTCATGAGCGGTACACATCTCCAGCTGTGGCAGCTTCAACTGCACACGGAGGAGGGGGAGGGGCTGTTGTGCTGGCTAAAGGAGGGGAGGGAAAAACATGGCCAAAGTATCTGCTGTCAGCTGAGGTAGATGAGGAGATCAGGAACCACAGGGCTGTGTGCATTCTACACTGTCAGCCGTATTGGTCTAGTATACATTATCCCTCACAGTGACTTTACCCTGACCTATTTATGACAACCCTACACACATTCTCTATAATCTTTGTCTGACCTTTCCTGGGGGCTTATAACCATGACAGTTGTACAATAGCGCCTTCACAGCTCTGCCAGCAATGTGCAGGTAAATTAACAATACAGATCGCCCAGAATAACACCCGCCACCAAGCAGATTAATTTACTATGTACACATTTACCCAAATGTATTTATATTGAATAAACATGTGTTGCTCTTTCTACTTCGTGCCACAATAATCTGACACCCTAAGATGCTCTGTGCATTACGTATACTGTACTATAATATTACACTTATGCACCCATTTACCCACTGTCCCCTCTACATACCCCCTTAATCTCTCTATATACCTACATCTCTAATACCCTCTGTCCTCTGTATATATACCTGCATCTCTATACACCTGCACTCTCTCTCTGTACCCTCTGCACCCTCTATCTACCTCCATTTATCTGCCCCATGCACTCTCTAACCCTGTACACACTCTCTCTCTCTGTACTACCGTGCATTGTATACATGCAATCAGTGTCGGACTGGGGCATGAATGGCCCACAGGGGAAAGCAATGGTAAAGGCCCATGAAAGGGGGTGTGACCAGCCAATAGCCCATATTAAAATCTGCAACTGTAATGCCCGCAGCAAGTGAAGCCCACCATGAATTCCAGTAGAATCCTGGTGGTACAGTCCTACACTGCCTATCACCTCCACACTAATGCATGATAATCTATAATTCCATACTAGCTCCTGGCATCCTTAAACCTTCAAAATACTGTCTGAACTGACACACAAAACTATGGTACAAATATAGACCCATAATTCCTGACACCCCTTCACTCACCATGCTGAAACCTTACAAGCCCTTACAGGTACCTCTATACCCTCACTTCCCAACAATGACAACTAATTAACCCATGTACACTCATATTAATGGCTGAATCACACAGCAATCCTTGTAGACTCTGTACCCCTATAAATTCCTTGTGGCCACTACATATTTAATGGTTGACACTGCTGTTCCACACCAGGCAGCACTTCGATCTACTTTAGACCTCGGTGTGTTTGACGAAGCTCCATCACACCCCAGCCTTCTCTGTTACCCACAGCACAGCCACATTTGCCAGGACCCTGAACCCAGGGTCGGAACTAGACTTTTTTAGTCACGCCCCCCTTTAGTCTGATTAGCTAGTCCTGGTTGATCCCGCACCCTTTGACCGGCATCTATTCTTTACATTTTAAGGTTTACGCTTCTGCTGCCAGGGGGGGGGGGGGGGATGATTGCCCCGATCATCCCCCCCATCCCTGGATTTGCCACTGCCTGAACCCCTCCACACCACAGGCTGAGCTGTGGAGAAGGAGGCACATGGGAAGTAGAGGGTGTACTGCTTGTCACTCTGGGTATCACAGTTCATTGCTAATTGTGTAGCCCCACCCTGCAAAAACCTAATGTTTTGAAAACTTTTAAAACTCATTCTTTTGGGATCCTGTCTTTAAAGTCATGCTGTTAAGGCCAAACGTGATGATAAAATTGGACTTTGAAGTGGTTATACTGTGGGCGTGTAAAATCAGGTAAACGTATCAATATAAATAAGTCACCTTCTACACTGTGCTCCTCAGTAAGTCTGCCTGGTCCTCCATGCTGTATGGCATGTTATTTCCAACACTTACCTACTTACTTACACATGCCTTATGCACAATATGATCTATGACATTATGGAGCCTGGGCAGCAAAGTGTGAGCTGCCTGTCAGTACAGGTCTCAGGTAACAGTGTGAGCTGCCTATCAGTACGGGTGCCACTAGATATCCCGGCCCCGTAACACTGAGGATGTACACACTATAGGAAACACAAGACTCCATGGGACTGAGGAGCTGTCACTCAAATGGAGGAGGGAAGCAACAGCTCTCTCTCCATTCATACTATAATCTGACACTGCCTGCAATCAATATATATCTGCATATCTCTATCCCTGCACTCTATATCCCACTTACACTCAAGGGGACTAAGAAAGGTGGACGCCGACAGTAGCAATTATGGAGATCTTGCCCCAGTCACCCATTCAATGCCCGGTCTGATCAGTACTATGCGCAGGGGAAAGTGTGTTGTGTGTATATCTGTGCAGACAGAACAGTTCTGCAAATCCCCCTCCACCATTTTCTCCATTTAAAATAATCTTCCTCCCATACAATGGAATCTAATTGTTCCTCCCACATTACTGCAAAACTATGAGCATTCATGTTTGTGACCCACACTTAGCAAGGAGCGGTCCCCAATCCACTCAACATCAATGGGTGCAATCAGCTCGCAGGACCATGCACTTCTCTGTAACCCCAGGAGCAATTGCACATAACTAGGTAATTCAGAATACAATTTATGAATAAGATAGCTTCTCCACCAGCGCTGCGGGCACCACCTGCTCCTGATCTCCCCCCCCCCCCCCCCCTCCTGCTGCTCCATCATATAGCAGGGAAGTCCACTCTCCCCCTTTCACTTTCACAGTCCAGCATATTACATACAGGCAGGTTTACATATTGTTTAAAACATTGTCCTATTCCACTCAGTGATCACCACAAGAACCTCAGAGCACTTTTGAATTTACGGCTCCCAGCTCAGTGCAGTGAATAAATTAACCGAGGGGCGGGAAATTAAATATAGTTTCTATTACAGCGCCTCTGGCACCGCTCTGAATATTAAACTTCCTAATGAGAGCAGTGCCAGGGCTAATACTACAGGGTGCCACCTCCTCAGCCCCAAAACATTTAACAGCCCCCTTGTCGCCTGCAAATATGGCTAATTTCTCCTCCCCACAGAAGGAAAATTTGTAGCAAGAGGCTCAGCCATATTTGTACTCCCAAGTGAAGCCAGATTGAGTACACCCAGCACACACCTCTATCTGACATGCGCAACATTTTGAAACTCTGTGAAATTCCTCATCTTTAAAATGGGGCATATTTTACTAAATTGTTAAAAAAAACTGTAAATTTCTCAAACTTGTGAACCCTTAAAAGCACTCCTCAGCCCTAATAGCTTTCTGACAAAACAGACCCCAAGTCTTTAAACACCCTGTACACTGAGTTACACACTCACAAAGAAAAACTGACTTTTGCGAAACAGGAAGTGGGAAAAAAATGGTGAAATTTTGAAGTTTAGATTATTCCTAATTTGTCATTTTTTTATTATTTTTTCTGAAATTTCGCATGCGACACCTGTGGACAGTTCTCCATTCGCATGACAAATTTCAGCTTAATAGCTTTAATAATAGCTTTTTTAAGAAGTAGCCCTCAGACACCATGCCTCCCATCTCACAGATTTAACATGGCAGATTGTCACTCATTAGATGCAACCTTAATATAAGGGCACGACTGTGCCCTTATAATATACTTTCCTCATGAATGGAGATCCCTATGAATGTCAGAAAAGAATGTGGGAAATTTTTCTTATATTGGAAGAAATAGGAGATGGTCATATAAATTCCCAGATATTTTATCTTTATCCGGTATATGTAATGGAAGGGCTTCAGTATTTAGAATAATTTTATATCCAGAGATAAATGAATATGAATTAAGAACTATATATACATTTGGCAGGGAGAAATGTGGGTTGATTATAGTCAACAGTATATCAGCAAATGAGTAATGCAAATTGGGGACACCCCTGTCTAGTGCAATTTCGGATAAGAACACACTCTGAGACCTTGATTGCCAATCTAGTCGAGGGGTAGCATAGAAAGCCTGGTCTTTTATGGCTTAGCTGATTTATTCTGTTGAAATCTCCTCACCCAAGAGGATAGTTGTAGATCTGGTTAACCTGTGTCAAAGTTATTTTTAGTATAAAGCCAATATATTAAGAAATATAGTTATATACTGTTTTGTTTTATTTGATGTGGGTAGTGATCATACAGGAATTACAGTTATAAGAATTAAGCTATACCATAACTGGGGGAAATAAGGCCTAATCATAAATGCAGTGTAAAATATGGTATATTAAATGAATACACCCAGGGAGGCTCATGCTACAGGTGTATGTGATTTAAGTGTGAAACATGGCAGAAAGTGTATTCATTGTTAATTAACTAAGGTAACACCAGTCACGACCAGCTGTTCAAATTGTTGTATCTGGGACAGGCTGGGCGTTTGTGACAAACTACTGGAACTTATACCAGACAATCCCAAAATGGGCACCTTCTACAAGTTACCCAAAATACATACAGAAGGCATCCAGGGAGACCAATAATTTATGGTATTGAGAACTTAACGGAAAATATTTCTGGCTGGATAGAGAACGTTCTAAAGCCCTTGGTGAGACGAACACCCAGCTACATCCAGGATACCACGGACATTCTCTACAAACTTTTAGCTCTGGGTCCACTACCAGAAGACTCAATACTGTCAACTATGGATGTGGAGTCTCTGTACTCTAACATACCCCACAAGGATGGCATAGCCGCGTGCCAACACTATCTTCAAAGAAACAGTCTAGCTACGGAGCCAACCTTGCAGCTGATCAGGTTTGTACTCAATCATAATAATTACTTTTCTTTTGGGAAAGACATATACCTGCAGTGTATGGGAAGCGCCATGGGTAGTAAGATGTCACCTCAGTATGCAAATCTTTTCATGGCTAAACTAGAGGAGGAATTCTTATCAACTTGCACAATGAAACCTCTAGCATACTTCCGTTATATTGAGGATTTGCTACTAATCTGGACTGGCTCTGAAGATGAGCTGCTGACTTTCCATAAAAACCCTCAACAAATTTTACCCAACCATTAGACGCACTCTTAACTACTTACGATCTCAGATACATTTCCTGAACATGACCCTATAAAATAAAAACAATACCATACAAACATCAGTCTATCATAAACCTACAGGCCGCCCAGCATATCTGAGATGGAACAGCTTTCACCCAGGACACAAAGAAGTCCATCATTTACAGCCAAGCTCTGAGATACAATCGGATTTGTTCAGACAGTGAAGACAAAAAACAACACCTGCTATCACTGAGAAATACATTCCTACAACAAGGATACCATCCAATAGTTCTAGATGAACAGAGCCACAAGGATCCCAAGGAGAAGCCTCCTGGATTACAAATAGAAGGAGGTTAACAGCAGGGTGCCTCTAGTGCTTAGTTACAGATCCCACATGAATATCTTGGGGAAAATTGCTGTTGACCTTCAACCCATATTTCAGAAAGACTGAAGGAAATATTCCCAGATTTACTTTCATACAAACAGCCTCCCAACTTAAGAAATCTCCTCGTTAGAAGTGCCCACCCATCACCATCAGAGACTGGCACCTTCCCTTGCAAAAACAAAAAATGCAAAACCTGCACCCATGTCCTACCAACAAACACAGTCCACATACCAAACACACAACGGGACTATAAAATTACTTACACATTCTCATGTACATGTGGTGTACATGATACAGTGTACAAGGTGCAATGAAGGAATTTACTTTGGAGAGACCAAGCAGGAACTGCAATCCAGGATGAATTTACACAGACACACAATAAAGACGACTCTGGACACCCCTGTGGGTAAACACTTCTCTGGACCAGGACAGAGTATGACAGATGTAAAAGTCCTAATACTGAAAGGTCTTTTTAAAAATGACAGGGAGAGAAAATTATGGGAATTCAAACTGATAAGAACATTCCACTCATTGACTAAAGGACTCAAAAGGACACCTAGATTTATGACCCACTACAGGGACACACTTCACACCCCACAGCAGAGTGCAGACCTCTGAACTCATAGGACTTTTACTCTTCCATCCATAACAAAAACCTCCTTTTTATTACTTTAGCTTATCTTAATGAAGTACCCCCCCCCCCCCCACAAATTTCTTGATGTAACAGCTCTTAAATGTTGTGCCTTTTTTTCAGTCATTCATTTGTAAACTTGCCTGATGGAGGGGCCTCTGTGCTCTGAAAACTAGCAGATATAATAATTATTTTTTGGGGGTTAGCCAATAAAGGTAATCTCTCCTATAATACTTTTGTCTTTTTTTGACACGAAAGTATTTAACATCACATAAATTAATACATTGATAAATTGATCTACTAATCTGTAAAATGTGAAGTTAGAGGGTCTGTTGTGTGTTTATTCGGTGGCTCTGCACATTCCGGTGTTTGAAGCGGAAGCAGGTGACACTGCTATCTTCTAAGACCTCATGGGGTGAACTATATCCTGGCCTAGGATTATTATTATTAATAATTTTTATTTATAAGGCGCCACTCAGTGTCCGTAGCGCCGTACAGGGACAAACAAGTACAATACAAGGTGGGACAGCACGGTACAGTAAACAATAAGCACAATAACTCAGTAAACTCAAAGCGTAGCTAGAGATAGGGGGGAGGGAAGACCAGCAGGCGCCGGAGCCCAAGAGGGAGGGCGCGGATGACGAGGAGACCCACAGAGGGGTGGGGGGAAAGGTAGCTGGAGAGCAGAGTTAAAGGTGTAGGAAACAGGAGGAGAGAAGACCCTACTCAAGGAAGCGTACAATCTAAGGGGCGGGGTAGACAGACAGAGACACAGGGGTGAGAGGTAGAGAAGGGGGAACGGAGGCAGATTCAGGGGAGGGGAGAGGCAGAAAAAGGTAGGAAGTTAAGTGGGAGACTGGAAGGCTTGGAGAAAGAGGTGGGTTTTTAGAGCCCGTTTGAACCTGGACAGAGTAGGGGATGTTCTGATGGAGGGAGGGAGCTTGTTCCAGTGGAGGGGGGCAGCGCGGGAGAAGTCTTGGATTTGCGCGTGAGAGGAGGAGAGGCGGCGGTCATTGGCAGAACGAAGAGGGCGGGATGGAGTTTTGACACCTGAAGAGACTATTAGGAATCACTCAGCATGTTGTCTTGGACAAGGAAGCCATGTGATGACTGGCTATATTTTATATAGACAAAAGTAACTCAGTTTTCAAATATGCCACTTAAAATCAATAAAAGTAGTGGTCGACCACATATTCCTCAGTAGCATGATGAAGGGCATCTCTTGTCAAATTAAGCATTCTGCCACACAGAGAAGTTAAGAAAATGTGTGTAAGCTCAACGAATACCCTGCACCCAGGCCTGTTTGGTATCAAAAGATGGGTAAATTCATAGGGGATATTTTAATAATAAAATTGGGACTGTGTGACACTCCACCAAAAACTGACATATTAGATTTGGGTATTAAATCAGGCAATATGCAAATCATGGTTGTAAACAGTGTCACAGGGCACAGCCCTGGAGGTGGGGAAAAGGTGTAAAGGTGTCTTTAAAAATGTGAGAACAGCTACAAGAAAGGGTCGGTCTTTTGGGAAAATCAATCCACATTGATAAACTCTCCATCTTCCAAGCCAATTTCCCATGGCACAGATTCTGAAACGGTCTTATATTTTTAAATCTGTTTTGGTTATGTAGGTCACTTGTTTATATATCTGAATGACCTGTACCTTTGTATATTAAACCTATAAATTTAATAAGCTGTGTCCTCGATACTCTAACAAATCCATTAGCCTGTTAAGAATATAGCTCGACCAAGTTAACCCCTTGTATGCCAGTGTGTGATTTGTTAATACATTTGACTAACAACCCAGTGTGTCCTTGCATTTACATTTGTGTAACAGTCTGAAGGTGTTGAAGAGTTAACCAGCATCTACTATTCCATTTACACCTCAAGAGAGAGAACCTGTCAGAATCTTTTGTGCATGTACAGCCTGCATCTGTAGTATTCTTTTACATGTAATTCTTTTTTGCACGTGCAGATATGAAATGCTTAAGTCATAACCCAGATCATACCAGCTGTCAACACTATACATCAGTTATTGCATTCTTTTGACAAATGAAGAATGAACTTTAAAAGAATCTTAGGGGAGGGTGGGGGGGGGAGAGGTGGGGAACAACATTAAAAAAAAATAAAAATGAAAATCTGGTGCCATGTGAAAAAGTATCTTGTAACAATCATGTATCCTACGGTCACCTTTTTGTCTAAAAAATATTCCATAGTCAATCAAGAGTACACTGTAAGAATGCCTTACTGGATTCACCTGCCCAATGGTGTATGTGTGTGTGTGTGTGTGATGGAGCCATGTGAAATCTGTGCACTGTCCATTGGCACTTTGTCATAACATAAATTTGCAACCTGCAAGAAAATAAACCTACCCATGTCTGGCAGAATCATATCCTGCAATCGCAGCTGGCGAATAAGAAGTCTGAATCCCTCTGTTCTAGATGGGAATGATGGTAACAGTCTGTCATACGAACCCTGTGCAGGATATATACATAGTTTTAGAATAATAGAAAGGAGAAAGAAATAAGGAAATAAGGGAAGGGGCAAAAATAGAGCTTAGGACAGGAAGCAAATGGCTCACCGTATCACCATCATGAGCTTTTAAATTGAACATCATAGCAGGCTCCGCAGTGAGCAGTGCATTCTGTATTAGATCTTGTACTGTGCAGAGTTCTGCACCTCCCTCACCCTGTGTGTGCAAAGAGACGAGCTTTAAAAGAAAAGGAACATCTTCATAAATTTTAGGGAAATTCTTTTTGTTTGGTAGTTGCAATCAACCACCAAATTTATTTACATATGGACACTTCTGAACACTCACTTGGTATGAATGCTTGGGTTCAATCTGAAGCATTATATCAGGGCGATCCTTAAATCCCCATGACACAAGAAGTCCTTCCTGTGGCAGTTCCTGCAATTGCACTTCTATCTGGATACAGAGAACGAAAAAGTCAGCGAGATGGTAAAAGCACTGCTACAGTTCTCTATTTTTTGTCTTTTAGATGAGAGCATTAAAAGGAATTCCTGAAATACATTTTTATACACTGTTAGCTTAAAGAAAGACATATGTACATTGAATTCAACACTTCACTATCAAAATTACTTATCCAGAAAAAACAAGACAATTAAGCAATCTGTAGTGGGGGGGGGGGAGAAAATAATTCCTGTCTACTCCCTAGCTCTACACAATATTACAGGAGAAAATTAAGGCCAGTAGTCCAGTGTTTCAGAGTTCCTAAAAGATGTCCCTTTCTTTTTTTTACTTTACTCATATATTAGGGTCAACCAATATTAGTTCTTCTTGGAGTGCAATGTACTTAAACTGTTCTTACTTGTGGTGAACACAGGGGAATTACAGTTCCAAGGATTAACAAAAAATTTGATTCTGGTGAATAAGGCCTAATCATAACAGAAATGTAACAATTGTGTATCAAATGAAGCCACTTCTAATATGTTTTCCTCTGTAAGTTAAATGCAAGTGACTTCAAAGCAGAGCCCTGCTCTCAAATGGTCTGTTTACTACGTGGCTCTGCACACCTCTGTGTTGCTAGATAACATTTGTCACATTTAGGGAAGTGAACAGTTTCAAATACCTCATGGGTGAACTATATCCTGGCATAAGGGGTGGTTTCTGGCACCTAGAAAGACATTAGGGAGCTTTTCACAGCTTGTGGTCTTACGCAAGGATGATAGCTTGTTGTATCTTAGATAGACTAATATAATTCAGTTTCCAAAATGCAACTTACAATAAATATAATTAGTGATCAACCCTATATTCATAAATAGCATGATGAAGGGCAGTCCCTACGTCCAATAAAGCTGCCTGTCAGGCAGAAAAGGTGAGGAAATCTGTATCAGTTCAGATGATACACTGGATTTTTGCTGTTTGGGATCTATAAATTTATAAATCTATCTTGGATTTATTAATAATAAAATTGGTTGTGTGACACCAGCAGGAAAGTTAGGTCACATTTTAGAATTGAGTATTAAATTAGGGAAAATGAAACATTGTGGTTGTAAACAGCGTCACAGGCCCCCTCTGGAGACTGCAGCCCCCTGGAATTAGGAAAATGTGAAAAAGTGTCTTAAAAAAGACGAGACCAGTTATAAGAAATTGTCAGTCTTTTGGGAAATTAATCATCATTGATAAGCTGTCCATCTTTCAAGCCAATTTCCCTTGGCACAGATTATACCACTTGTCTAAGTTACACTCTGAATTTTATCCCTTTATTTTATATGTTTTGCTTATGTTATGTCATGCCAACTTTTAATTGTTTATAACCTGAAAACATTGTATTTTTTTGCATATTAAATTTAAGAGTTAATAAGTGCTGTCCTTATTGCTCTAAATGAACTCACTGCCTGTTTAGAAAAGATAGATTGCTTGACCATTGCAACCCTTTAAAATGCCAAGACGAATTGGGAATGCCCTTGAATGTCAAGCCTAGTGTGTGCCTGCATGTACATTTGTGTCAGCCTTGAGGGGTTAAAGGTTAACCCTTTTGATTCCTGGTGTGTGCCTTGTTAACCTGTGCGTAACAAGGAGTGCTCATTGTGTGCCAGTATATTGGGGTCCTATTGCCCTTATTCAATAGGTGGTGGCAAAACCGAAGTGGTTGTGTGAGCACCGTTGGGGAGAGGGGCGCAATTCGGCAAATCTGTAACCTGCGCAAAAGGCGAGAGGAAGATTGAGCGCTAGAATTGTGTGTAACCCTATATAGTAAACACTTCCAAGTCACAAATGGGCAGAGTGCCGTTTGTGACTGGTAATGGTAGTTGGGAAAGGTTTCCTGACAGAATCGAGGTGATAGATGTGTGACTGGTTGAATATATGATAAGTCCTTTATCCCAAAGATATTATCCGAAGAAGCACAAATATGAAAAAATTATTACTCTGCTACAGTCAAAGAAGAAAAATTTCCAGGAGAGAAGTAAATGCCTATACTGGTTTTCAGAGAAATGAGAGCCAAACAGGTGAAGAAGGGACCAGTCTTTTTACCTCAGTGCCCTTGCATGGAAATAGGCTTGGCTCTCTGACTTTTCATTAAATAAGAACCACATATTGTGCATGTCAGTCAGCCAGACTTCTTTCTATTCTGGAAACAGTCACTACCAGTTTGAATATGTTGCAACATTATGCAATTGGGTATCAACAAAATTTAAGTTTATCAGCATTTGGATAGCCACCATATAGTACTTTACTAGGGAGGGACTCGGTCTGCAAGGGAAAGGGTTGTGTAGTTAATGTGACACCTATGGAAACTATGGTATGGAAACTATGTGGATCTTAAAAACCAGGAGAAAAAGGCCAAATGGACCAGAAAAGTATATTGTGCATTTCTGTATTTCTAGAAATTTCACAGCTGAAATATTTTAAGCTATATGTGGCTCCCATACGTGATTTTTTCAGAATGTTTGTCTTTATACTTAAAGGCTACCAGTTATTTTCCCCAACACTCTCCAAGCAATGTACATCTTGCAAGATTGTATAGGATTACGTAACCTATTTAGTGGCACAATGAATTTCAGGTTTTGCACCTTTCTACTGTTCTGGGTGTCGGACAGCAAAGTGTAGTCCCCACTGAATACTAACAACTTGCTTTAACAGGTTATACATCTCAAGTTTAATGCAGAACGTCATTTGGACTTGAACCAAACAGATAAAATGGGAACTTGACATTTGGGACCACAAACCCTGTAACCTATGGAGACAGATTTAAAAGAATATATACATGGTAGCCCAGAAACCAGACACAGGAAATAATTGGTCTTTCAAACTGCTGTCTGAAGACCATGTAGAGAGGGTTGCCCAACCCTCCTAAAAAGCTAGTACCAATTTGAAATACAAAGGGATTTCAGTACTTTCCCTGGTAGGGATAGCGTTATCATTGTATTCAATATGTACGTATGTCTTAAGTGCAGCAGATTGGAAACCAAGCCTACTGCATTGCTGGTTTTTTTCATAGTGCATTTTGGGCCACAGTTCATAGACTTTTAAATATATCATGAGTTGAAACTATTGTTACACTTCATAAGTTTGTGTTTATTTGAAACTGCCCATTTTAAAGGCAGTTTTTTTTTCAAAGTGCCGCTGGACATCACCTTGAAGTCCAGATGCACACATAGCAGGCCAAAAATGGTAACAAATCTCTGCTCCTTTTCTCCTACCATCTCTATGGGGCATGAGGGGGAAAAAAAAAAAAAAAAAAATGATTAGAGTAAAAACATTGAGGCAATGTGTCTCCACGGTCTGTTCCAGAAACACATCACAGCACCTCACACCAAACCAACTGCCCGTTTACTGTATTTCACTGGTATCAACATTAGTGTGGAGATTACATAGACCAAATAGAGCAGTATTTGAAACATGTACTCAATTCATAAAAATCTGTAATACATTTAGAAGAACCTGGGAATTGCGACCCAAGCTTGGCCTATTCCTTATATCCAAGCAGGCTTGAGACCTCTGTAAGTGCATGCGCTAATATTTAATTGGCTTCTATGAAATGATTGTGCTTAACAAGAGACAAAGCTTAGGGGCAATTCAGGAGAATTATAAAAATAGAGTAAAATAAGTTTAAAAAACAAACACACACATGATTATTTACAATAGAAATTGAGATACCATTAGAGATTGTGTATACAAGGGACAGAAATCTAAAACAAAATAAGCAAACACTGCCGAGAAACTGGAATAAGGGAGTAAAATAAAAATATAACTTAGTGGGACCTAATATAATAAATGAAGTAACCAGTAATGCTACATACATGATTCTCATGACTTAGAGACTGAATATTAAGAGCAAGGTAGAAAGCAAATATATCTAATACACTATGATACTGTGTATGTGCATTTTTATCTGTCAGACAGTACCAGCATAAAAAAAAACCATCTACATACATTCCACAGGTGTGCGGCATAAGTCTAACATTCATGAATTTTTACAGCAAGTTGCTATTATTTACCAAGTACCAGCATAAAACTGCAACTTGCCTGTGCTTGCTGTATAGTCAAAGAAACCCGATAGGTATCACAAGATACAGCAGCAGGAGACTCCTGGGTGACAGAGATTGGAAATGTGACTGTGTCTGCATAGAAACTGCACAGCAACACCTGTGGGAGAAAAGGATATGCTTCATGTATAGTAAACCAAGAAAAATTTAATCAGTGTCAGTCCAGCACTGCAGAGCACCAACTTCCTACAATCGCCTAAACATCAGACCAATTTATAATTATTTATAGTCTCATCTCTGCATGCAAGAAATCCAGCCTCCACTCTTTAACACACACATTATGGGGCGTATTCAATTGTCAGCAGAAACGTCGAAAATCCCGCGGTCCGCGCACGATTACCGTTATTACAGTAATCGTGCGCGGAAAAACAGTTAATACAGTAATTTACTCGCTGGATTTCAGCTTGCAGCTCCCTGAGCCGCGAGCTGAAATCCAGCTAGATTTTACCGTATTAACTGTAATAGTTTTAACGCTGCGGGACTTTTTAACAATTGAATACGCCCCTATATATCTTGCAGTGGTCGAAGGGGGTATATATATTGTGGTATGCCATCCCGTCACTTCTAAATTTCCACTAACACACACAAGTTAACCCGTGCATGATACTCATGCATTCTAGTCAAATCAAGCTACTTAAGGTGTTAAAAAGGTTCTTGTCAGGCCTCCTCAGGGGAAGATCGTTATCTCCCGACGCAAGCGGCCTTTTTTTTTTCTACAATTTTTTATTTTCAGTGGTCAATCAAGAAAATACAGACAGCAAAATGATAACACTGTGTAGCATGCACAGTAAAATCACAACAGTTATTGTGGTGTATCGCATATTAGGAAACCTTTAGACAAAAAAGACCAGTTTTTACATTTTTAAAGAGTAATATAAAATGGGTGTAGGAACAAAATGGATTGTGGGGGAGGGGTGAGGGGGGTAGGACCACAAAGATAAGCACTGTAAGTATTTAGAGGATAACTAGGGTGTGTTGAGCCTATAGCAGAGGGGGAGATATGTGTCGGGAAGAGTAAGGGTCATCGCACATGGGTCAGGTCGGAGGACGTGGAGCGTTGAGGTGGGAAGGTGTGTTCCACGGCTAGCCATGGAGCCCAGACTTGACTGAAGACGTGGCCTCTATCGTGGAGGTAGTACGTAATCTCTTCCATAGCGGCCACGTGCCAAATCTGCTTCTTGAGAGCCAAAAGGGATGGAGGTGGTCTTTTTCCAATTAAGGGCTATGAGTGATTTGGCTGCTGTCAGGATGTGGGCAGTTAATTTCTTGGAGAATTTGTCCAGGTCTTGGGGAGGGTAACATAAAAGAAATATCCAGGGATCTTTCGGGATAGGGGCTTCAAAAAGGGTATTTAGGAAACTATGGACTGAATCCCAGAAGGTGGTGATAATCGGGCAAGACCACCAAATATGAAACATCGTACCCCTTTGGCCACAGTCCCGCCAACAGCAGGGCAAGAAAGAGGGAAACATTCTATGGAGTCTTGTGGGAGTGTAATACCAACGGTAATACATTTTGTAAGAGGTTTCCTTGAGTTTAGTTGATATAGAGCATTTAGCTATCCCCAGTCTCATGTCCTCCCAAGCCTCTTCATCCGGGGGAGGACCAAGGTCCTTTTCCCACTCGTCTTCATGAGGGTTTGGAGAGGGAAGGACAGAAGTAAAAAGAATGCTATATATTTGAGAAATCATGCCCTTGTCCAAGGGATGTTTTCTACAAAGAGATTCAAATGGAGTAAGGTCCCTAAGAACATAGGTTGGTGGCAGGGATCGCAAGAAATGATTAATTTGGAAGAATTCAAAAGGGGCTGAGGATTTGGGACGGGGATTGGGGTTGGAGATCCGCTAGCGAAAGCCAGCGGCCCTGTTTGGAAAAATCTACTGGAAATTTAAGCCCTGCACGAGACCAGTTACGGTGGGTTGTAGAGGCAGATCCGGGAGGGAACACCGGGTTATGCCAGATGGGGGTTAAAGGAGATATTGCAGTTGAAAGTTTTAGTTTGAAGGAGTTGGAGTCCCAGCATAGCATCAAATTTGATAGAAGGCAGTGCTCTAACAGCAGGGGGGCGACGGGCGGGCGACGGGCGGGAGATACGCCCCAGAGAGAGGAGAGATCGGGCAGGGTTAGATGGGCCTATTCTATATCAAGCCATGCAGTGGAGCCAGAGGGAGCGTAGGAGGCAACGATTTGCGAAAGGTGGGATGCCAAGTAGTATAATTTGATGTCGGGAAGGCCTCTTCCTCCTCCAGGGATTGGTCGTTTTAAGATATTGGATGAGACTCTAGGAGGTCTATGGTTCCAAATAAAGCGGGTGAGGGCCTTCTGGATGTTGGCAAGGAAAGAGGCAGGGACAGCTACCGGAAGGGTTTGGAAGAGGTACAGCCATTTGGGGAGTATGTTCATTTTGACAGCTATGATTCTGCCCAGCCACGAAATAATAAGGCGGTTCCAGGAGGTCAGGTCTGATTGCGTCTTGGAGAAAAGGGGTAGGAAATTCTCACGAAAGAGGAGGTCATAGCGAGAAGTGAGGAAAACCCCCAGGTATTTGATCTTCCTGTTCTGCCATTTGAAATTAAAGTTAGCCCGGAGGAGCTCGGTATCCCGAGGAGAAACGTGAAGCAGCATGGGCTCCGACTTGGTGTAGTTTATCTTATAGCCCGAAACATTGCTGTAGTTCTGAAGGATGGCATATAGGTTGGGCAAGGAGATCCCCGGTTGGGTAAGTGATAGGAGGATATCGTCTGCAAAGAGTGAGATCTTGGAGTTCGTATTACCCACCTTGACCCCTGTATGCTAGGATTAGACCTAATTTGGGAAGCCAGAGGTTCAATCATCAGAGCAAATATCAGAGGGGAAAGGCGGCAACCCTGTCGTGTTCCATTTCGAATGGAGAATGATTCTGAGGGAGTGCCATTAACCAGGACTTTAGCAGTAGGGGTGGTGTATAATGCTAGGACGCCAGTGAGGAAGTCGCCAGCGAAGCCGAACGACTCAAGAGCCGCTTTCATAAAGTCCCAAGAGATCCTGTCAAATGCTTTTTCAGCATCCAGAGAGAGCATAATAGTTGGGGGATCTCCTGGAATTTGTAATATGGATGATGTCAATGGCACGTCTGGTATCGTCCCTCGCCTGGCGTCCCGGAATAAACCCTACTTGGTCATACTGGATCAGAGAAGGGAGGAAGGCATTCAGACGGTTTGCTAGGATTTTGGCATAAATTTTCAAATCGAGATTGAGGAGAGAGATTGGCCTGTAGCTAGCACAGTGGAGCGGGTCTTTACCATCTTTAGGGATAACTACAATTTTGGCCTCCAGCATCTCTGATGGCAGAGGGTCACCTTGGAGAGTGTTGTTATAAAGGGATTTGAGATGAGGGGCCAACAAATCAGAAAATTTCTTGTAGTATGCAGCCGTGAAGCCGTCAGGGCCTGGGGATTTACCACTTTTTTGTCCCTTGATGGCTTGGTGGATCTCGTCTGTCGAGATCTCTTCATTGAGAAGTGAAAGGGCTTAGTGGGATAATTTAGGTAGCCTGGCTTTGGCAAAAAAGTCAGTGATCAGGGCGGAGGGGGTTTTCAGTGTTGGGGAGGAAGCGGGAGCCGGGAGGTTATAAAGAGCAGTGTAAAAATGTTGAAATGCTGACCTGATATCTGCTGGATCGTGAGTTAACTGGTTATGTGAATCACGGATAGCAATAATATTTCTATGAGTTCTAGCTGTACGCAGCCGTGATGCAAGAATTTTGTCAGCTTTGTCTCCTTTTTCATAAAAAGTCTGACGGAGCCATTTAAGGCGTGTGGCCGTTTGTTTAGAGAGAAGGAGGTTTAGTTTGGCTTTGGTTTCCCGGAGGGCTGTCAGGTTTGCGGGATCAGGGGTTGCTTTGTGCTGGGCTTCCAGGGTTTGAAGTTGGATGGAGAGCTCATTGGTTCGGGTGAGGTATTCTTTTTTGTGTCTGGAGGCCATGCTGATCAAGTGTCCCCTTAAGACCGCTTTGTGCGCAGTCCATAAGGTGGCTTTGGAGACTTCTGGAATATCATTTAGCTCAAAGTAGTCCTCCAGTCTAGTCCTAATCTGAGATACTATATTCGTTTTGTGAAGAAGGGAGTCATTAAGACGCCAGGTCATTGGGCGAGGTTGGGGTAGGAGGTCAGAGATGTCAATTGTAAAAGGGGCATGGTCAGACCAAGTCAATGGGTGGATCTGGACCGCCTGGAGGTTTAGGGCCAAATCATGGCTGAGCAGGATCATATCTATACGGGAGTATGAGCCATGGGGTGAAGAATAAAATGTGTAATCGCGTGTAGTCGGCTCCTTCACTCTCCAGGAGTCATATAGAAGCTGGGATTTCATGAGACTGAGGAGGGATTTAGTGGATTGTGGGTCTGCTGAGAGCGGAACAGCGGCCACCGGGGCAGAACGGTCGATGGTGGTGTTCAGAACAGTGTTGAAGTTGCCCGCTACAATAAGATCCCCCTGTCTAAAACGAGTCAATAAGGAATCTAGTTTGGTGAAGAAGCGGTGTTGGTGTTGGTTAGGGGCATAAACGTTTACTAGTGTACAGAGCTTGTTGTTTAGCTTACCTATCAGAATGAGATAACGTCCGTCTTTGTCAGCGAGAGAATTGTTAAGTTCAAACGTGAGGTGACGTGCCAGTAAGATCGAGACCCCCCGTTTTTTAGCTGAGTGATCACAGGCATGGTATGAGTCGGGATATAATTTAGAGCGGAGTTCGGGGTGAGAGTCATGTAGAAAGTGAGTCTCCTGTATGAAAATTAGGTCTCCCCTATGATATTTAAGGGTCACGTGAAGTTTACTTCGTTTCTGGGGACTATTTAACCCTTTTACATTAAGGGAAAGGACCCTAAGACCCATGTGCGATGAGAGAGAGGAAGATAAAATGAGAGCAAGAGATGAAAGGGTAAGGTGGGAGATCTGAGTAAACCTGACATGGTATCCAAATGGTTCTTGGGGCACATATAGTGGAGAATGGAGCAAAAAAGATCCTAAGCTTATTGTGGTCTATTTGAGTAAGGAAGGGGGCGGGGAGAAGGGGACGAAGGGAGGGTGGAGGGAGGTGGTCACACGGCGGAATAGGCCGGGACCTGTGGTGCTGACATTGGGAAGGGAGGCTATGAGCCAATAAGGCACATAGGTCAGCAAGGGAGCCTAAAGCTCCCGGGGGGAGTGGCAGAACATCCAAAGGATGCATCAGGAGGGTCCAAATAGTGGGGGCGAAGTGCGCACCCTCCTAGGGTTTTGAGATGGGGCGCTGGAAATGAAAGAATAATGAAGTGATGTGCGGAGCAGCCGGGTAGTATGGAGAGGGAAGATAGAAGGGGGAACTTATGGTAGGGGGGGGGTAGTAGAAAGGGGGAGTAATGGGAGATAAGAGGGGGAGAGATGGTGAGGAACAAAGGAATGTATGTAGCATAACACAGTAATATAACCAGTTATTTAAATTATACAGAGTGGACTTATATTACATTAACTCGTAATGAACTAAACAACATTGTAGCCTCTGGCGCTCTCCCATCACACCTCCCCAGGGGCATCCGGAATAAAATAGAAAGGATGCCAATTGACCACGTGGGTGTCACGGTGGTGGCCTAAACGGCAAGTATAACAGGGAGGCGCAAAGAGAGGACACCGCCAGAGGCACAGGAGAAAATAGGGACTGTTGAGCACTGAGAGTCTGGGAGACCAACCCTTAATAGAAGGGGGAGCCTCAAACAGAATCTAAGGCCCGACAGGTAATAACACACAATCAAAACATTGTAATATAGTGCGAGCATGTAAATCAGGCCTGTCGACAGTACCAAGCAGGTAGGTGGAGGGCTTTCGGAGTCAAAACTGGCAGGGAAGAGCTCTAGGCCTAAAGAGCAGGTGGGGTCCCGTGAAAGGCGGGAACCCTTAGGTGATATGTAGTATGGGATACGAGCCTTCAGTATGGGGGGACAGATAAGCTATAATGGACCCCAACAGATAGAATCATACAAAAGCTACATAGTAGCATAATAGAAACATCAAAAAGCACGGGTGAGGTCCCGCAAAAGGCGGGAGCCCTTAAACAGTATGTAGACTTTTATGGGGGGGGGGGGGGGGGGAGCTAACAGATGTTGAGGCCCAACATATAGAAACATATAAAACAACATAATAATGGTGAAAACATGTTTAACAGGCATAACAACAGTAAATCAAACCAAACTGATAAATAGGAGGCCTCCTATAGCAAAATAGTCAACATAGGGTTATGAGCTTAAGGCACAAGTGGGACAGAAGGCGGGGATTCCTAAATGGCGTGTAGACAGTCTTTCTTCCGTGATCAGCCCTGGATCCAAACAGTGAAAAAGGGGAATGAGAGGGAGAAAGAGACAAAAAGATAAAACCTGATAAGCCGAGTCAAGTCCCTGAAGATCCAGTTAGCGATGCAGAGGTCCCAGGAACTGTGGTCCACTCTGAACGGGGGGCTTCATGTGTGGACGGTCTTTGTGATCTCTGGGGAAGAGGAGAGTCCACGGGAAGGTCCGCCTTATCGGTGGTGATGCCAAGTTTGGGAATTAGAGATTGAGCTTCAAGAAGAGTCCTGGCCGTAAGCATTGATCCCTGGTGCCATACTAGAATACGAAAGGGGAACCCCCAGCGGTATTTGATGTTTCGTTTCCGGAGAAGTGTAGTAAAGGGCTTGAGGTCTCTCCGTTTGGCCAGGGTAAGGAGGGATAAATCCTGGAGGATTTGTAAGTTGGAGTTGTCGAAAGTGATCATCTGAAGCCGGCGGACCTCTTTCATGATGGTTTCTTTTGCTGTAAAGTAATGTAATCTGAGGATAACATCCCTAGGTTGAGATGGATCTTGGGAGCGAGGTCTCAGTGCTCGATGGGCTCGATCGAGAAGAAGTTGATCTTCAGGAGTCGAGGGGGAGAGCTTGGTAAAAAGTTTCTTAAGGTAGAGTTCCAGGTGGGTGGGTTCAACCTGTTCTGGGATCCCCCGAATTCTCAGGTTGTTACGTCGAGCACGGTTGTCCTGATCTTCCTGGCCATCTTGTAGCTGGGTGATGTCATTTCGCATTTCATGGAGATTAGTTTGAAACGACTGTTGGCAGGTCACCACTTCTTCTACCCGATGCTCCAGGTGATTTGTTCTATCCCCAATTTCAACAACGTCGGCTTTCAGGGAATGGAGAGCCTGTACAGATGTTTTGACGTCCCTTACCTCTTTGAGGAGGGATAAAAAATCCCGACGGGTGATAGGTGACTGATCGTCATCGTCGGGATCTGAATCAGAGTATCCAGGAGATGACTCAGGTATGTCATTGCTTTGTTTGGCAGGCGTCTTGTTTCTGGAGAGGTAGGGAAGGAGGTCGCCCCCTGGGGGTTTCTTCCCCCCTCTTGGCATTGTAGTAAAGGTGGGGATTAACAGAAAGGGAGAAAAGCGTAGAGGATGGAGGTCGGCTGCTCCATAGTGTAGATCTCAGTGCTAGGAGGGGTGCATGGGTACACTCTGCATCAAGTCATCCCCAGCCTGAGAGGAGAGGAGGTGGCAGAGGTAGACAAAGAACTCAGGATTTGTGTCCACAGGTACAAACCTCAGTGGCTGGTGCCCAAGCTTGGTGGTATAGTGATGTTGAGCTTGTGGAAGCCTGGTGTACTAAAAACGAAGTGGTCCGGATTGTGATATGAGAGAATCCTCGTAGCAGAAGTATTGGTGTTTGTTCAATTAGAGAACCAATGATAATCTTTATAGACCGTAGTGGAGGTGATCCAGCTTGTGGGGGGTACCCCGAAGCAATGCAAGGGGTGCAATGAGGAAGCAGGGGGGTGAACGAGGACAGCTGTGTGTCCACTGCAAGAGAGTCAGAGCTGGCAGGAGTAAAGTCAATGCGCTGCTAATTAGACTGGTGTTCTTATCTCAGCAGGGGGGATACCCCACTATCCTCATCTTACATCCAAAAGGTGGGAGGAGATGGAGGGAAGCTGTAGTGCTGGTAGTCTTAAGACTCTGCCCGAATCTCCCACAGGTGGGACAGGAGTGCGGCAGGGGTGACCTCCAGGTACTCCCCTAGTGTTGCCAATAGGGGTGGGGGGAACAGAGGAGGATGTTTGTACCTCTCAGCAGGGTCACTGACTCCTTTCCAGGCAAACCGGAAGTGGCACTGCAAAACCGGAAGTGAGGGGTCCGCGGGGAGGCTGAAACTTTAGGCTGGGGTTTCAACCGGAAGTAGGCCCGGGTAAATCACGAGGCGTGCAGCCGATGGAGCCAGCGGTGAACCACAGGAGGCTGGAGGGTCTGGATGCAGGGCAGCCAGAGGGGAAGCAACGGATCTGTCTCTCAAGGTGTCCACTGACACAGGATGCCCCAGCTAGCCACAGGAGGACTCAGAGCAGGTATCTCAGAGGGTCCAGCGGTAAATATATTATTGGATGGCTGCTGGAGGACTCCACAAATAGAGGACCGTGTTTATGAAGGTTCTGTGGCAGGGATGTCCCAAAATGTAGAGGGATAAGGGTCTCGGGATCAGGGGAGCTCAGGCAGATGCTGCCATTCGAGATGGTGTCCTAGCCACGCCCCCCGCAAGCGGCCTTTTTAATGTGTGTTCATGAGGTAAAATGACCTCACGAAAATGAGTTTGACCCCTCAACTCGTAAATTTAGCCTTTACTACCCCTCCCACGGGGGGAAGGGGGGATGATGGAAGTTAACTGACTCGACTATTCTAATTTTTTTGTCAAATAATGTCAATATACCAAATTTCAGGTCAATTGGATGAGCCCTTTCTGAGAAAAGTTTTTTCCACACACACACACTAACGCACGCCTCTACACATGTGTGTTCATGAGGTAAAATTACCTCACGAAATTGAGTTTGAGCCCTACCAAATTTCAGGCCTTTTTGAAAAAAATTTCCCACACACACTAAGAATTTAGTAGGTCAGTGTATAACTCTGCCCAACAGGTGGCGCTGCAACTTGGTTTTTATTTTACACACACACACAGATGCCACTAAGCATTTATATATTAGATATAGAATATATATATTATATAATATATATATATATATATATATATATATATATATATATATATTTTATATTTATTAATTACAAGAGGGGAAAGGAAAAAGGCGCCTCGTGTAGGCTATATTACCTAAACTACTACACTTAGCCAGGTGTTAACATTATTTATATCCAGTACGCATATTGCTCAGTGACATCTGCATAAAAATTCAAAGATCTTCAGAGAATGCTGCATTGATACACACACACACACTGGTCGAGGTGAAAATTTAGAAGTGGCTGTATGAAAAACTGTAAGTCGATGGAAATTGATCGTTTTAAATGAAAGCAGTAGGAGTAGCGGCAGTATGGCATACCACCGTAAACACCCCCACTTCGACCACTGTAATGCACCTACCTTATTTTTGCACTACCAGTACTAACAATTTCCCATAAATAATGATCTCACCATACTGCTATCAGAATGTTTTGTACAGGTCACTTGATTGATGTGGACATTTGGCTGGAGTGGGATATTTTCTTCAAACCGCATCTGCACAGAACTCTGAAACAAAAAAAAAAAAAAAGGAGGTTCTACTGTACTTTACTGTACATATCATTGTGAAATTTACTTTTTGGCTCTACAGCACATAAAAATATTACATATAGCACATTATGCTAGATGTGCTTCCTTTTGATTTATTTTCAGCAGTTTCCTCTCCAAGATTTGTTGAAATACCTGCCATAATATTGGTCACATTCTATGTATAATAGGGAGAGTATAGGTGCAACGGTCTTCTTGCAGTTTGGAGACTGGAATAGTAAGGTCATTCTAGTTTCAGTGAATCCCTTATTGATGATTATGTTTTCTGTGTGGGCACAATGTTGATGTAAATGATGTTACTAATCTAATAGACATGCCTAAATTTGAGAGAACAAGGTCTGTGTTAGGGATTTACCTGAATAAGTCACAGTAAATGTAGATGTTCACACTGGTTTCACTGAATTTATTGGGAGCAGTCTAGTGTGTTGTGGAAGACCATGAATACAAATTATGTTAAAATATAAAGTAAATAAATGTATAATTCTAGCAATATATACCACAGTATGAAAGCCATCTGTTATCTATATAGTGATAATGATAGGTGAGAAAACATTTATTTCCATGAGTAACTGTTGAGTTAGTATGTAATATTTCCTTGATCATGCTGAATTATCAAAGAGTTGATCAATCAGATTGCTCTTAGTTGTAGTATAAGAATAAACTGCTATGGTCTACAAACACTGCCTGCTCGCAGAATAAAATAGTACAAGGACGGAACCACTGTTAAATACTCATCTCAAATAAATTCCACACTATGCTTGCGGAAACCCAACGATTTTGAAAAACCTCCATCTTAGCAACATATCCATGCATAATAAAGGAGCCAAAAACAGAAGGTAGCAATGGCAGTCTGGGAGTGAGTCAAGTGCAGCAAGTTATTTATCCAGTCTCATGGGCACACCACACCTGCACTCCATTGTGAGCCAACTATGTCATTCCCCCTACAAAACTTCAGGCAGAGTTATTACCAAACAGTGCCAGTTAGATTTCATTAAGACCTTTCCTGTTATTAACCCCTAAATGTACTATATTAAGGTAATAAAATGGAATGGGGTGCTACATCTAAACCGAAATTCAATAAAAAAAAATCCAAAATAAAATAAATTATTTTTGAAGGCACAGAAATCTTATTTTCATAGTCAAAACTATATGTTTCACCATTTGTGAATACGAACTTAAAAACAAAGACATAAAATATTGTTATAAAGGTGTACAAGTAAGAATACTTTAAATAAAATTGCAAACAGATTTGCAATACAATGTGTTCCCTTATTTTAGTTCATTTTGCATCAAAATGATTAATGTTATCACAATCCGTAAATTCCAGTCTATGCAGGCCTCTTAATTAGCATATCAATTATTAGTCTTGCTCTGAAAGTCGATACTTCTAGCATGTATGTGGAGTGAGGCTTCTTAGCCTGCTGATGAGAAATCATAATTTTTCTTAGATTTTTAGAGAAATATTTAATTATAAATCCACAGCCAATCTGTACTGCAATAAAGTATACACAATTATATTATATGCATCTCCACTTGTTACTTTGAGGCAATGCTTCCTTCTCAGACAGATCTATTACTAGTAAATGGAGCTAGGCCAATTTATTACAGCTCACTCTGCTCATCATTTTGTTAGAGATATTCAGTATCCCGATTAGCTGTCAAATCAGTAATTTTAGTTGTCTTAACTGATCCACCTCTTACATGTTGCGTTTTAAAAGCAGTGTTTATCCCTCTAGTCACTTCGTATGAGGTCAATGAGGATATTGAAATCCCATTTGGAGTCTACTATTTCTATTACAGCATACATATGCTGAGCCTGTTCTAATCCTCCTCCACGGCAGATTCTAAGCCCTGCTCTGAATGTTACCAACATTAAAACATTATAATTCTATGACCCTATAAGCAAAAGGGATATAACGAAGCTCTAATTATTATTAAATCCCAATCACAGAGTGATAAAGAATACATTAAAAATAAATAATTACACTGTTAACAAAATCCCCATTTATACACTTCAGAGGGGATACACGCAGCTACTCATCAGAAATTGTTATGATTCATCTTCATAACAATTATAACGAAAAAAGAAAGAACCACAAGTGTATCCTCTATAGAGTAAAATACCACCATAAAACTGTATTGACATATGTTTAAAATTTATTACAAAATAAATTCTGAATGCAACTTACTATAACCGAACTGGTCCAATTTATTAGCATGCGAATTTAGTTTATTTTACGTTTTTAATGATATTGTATTTTGTAATACATTTTAAACATATATGTCAATACAGTTTTATGGTGATATTTTACTCTAGAGAGGATATACTTGCGGTTCTATCTTTTTTCATTTTATTAACATTAAAACATGCATGCAGTATAGTGATGTTAAGGACCAGTAAGGCGACACCACTAGCAGTAAATTCAGCACGTTCTGAAATCTGACTTTATCACTTATTGCTGTAAGTTGCAGTGTTTATGTAGAATCAGTAGCCAATCACTGTTCGCAATGTCATTCTTTTGTCCTATAATAGGGTCTCTAGATTGAATGACCGAAAAATCAGGCAAGGCAAAGTGTATTCATGTACAGTGCACAAATTACACCACTGGGATGCAGCTCATCAATTATAACTGATCACCAGAAACAGGGCTGCATCAGAAATTGTGGAGCCCAAAACAAATGAAACAGACAGGGCCCTCCTCGTACTCAACAACCCCCATTTCCCCAGGGGTGGGGTACGAATTTATGGTCATGGTGTGAACGACAGGCAGTAGGTAGAATGAAAAAAAACGAAACGGACTTGGGCGACTGCAAAGAAATGCTGACTGACCTTATTAGAGACACAAGAAGTCTCCGATAATGCTGATCAGGATTTCTTTTCAGACTAACGGCAGCGTGTTTTTACGTCATTTAGGAATAGGGTTAGACTTTGGGTTAGGGATAGGGTTCCAATGGAACCCTATCCCTATAATGCTGATCGAGATTTTTTTCAGACTATCAGAGACTTCTTGTGTCATTAATAAGGTCAGTCAGCATTTCTCTGAAGTCGTCAAAGTCAGTTTCGTTGTCTTTGGATTGTGGTAGTCACTGTCGGTGTTATCAGCACCGTTAAAGTGACTACCACCATTCCCCATGCCAGGTAGATGCAAAGGTGGCAGACTGCCTTGTTCTCTCATACCTGTTCGTGCAGCTTTCACTACTAAAAAAAAACCAAAAAAAAAAACACAGGTGCATGAAATAAAGGTAGCCCCCCAGCATTAAATCCGTAGCACCCACGTTTAGCAACATTTAACAACCAGCCCCAACATATATAAAGTATACCCATTTAATAAATAAATCTATTTCCCTCCTCCAAAACATCAATAGCAATATATTAATAGCATTTACATTTAATATTCATACCCATGTCCCACAACCACTCCGAATATAAAAAAAAAAAGAAAAAAATCCCAAAAACCACCCCAGCATTAAAAGGCAGCATCACTCCAAGTTAAAATTGATAAGCCCCTGAATTAACTAGCCCCACCAACACCTATAAAAAAAAAATTAAAAATCGTATAACCAAACCATTAAATAATTAGTTCCCATCCTCACCACCATTAAATTACGCTCCTAACCTAAATTAAAATTTTCCCCACAAATTAATAGTCCAGGTAATTAGTCCAACGCAAATATAACCAGTTTTAATATGATACCATTGGTTACTTAACATCCCTTTCGCTACTCACTGTTCTGCTCTTTCATAGTGGGTCATATATTTCAAATTTAGAGCTCACCCCGACCGGGTACACTTATGGCAATAACACAGTTCAGTTTACGCTCAGAATGAATAATACTTTTGTCCTCAATGCTTCCGGCGGGCTAAGATAAATGGCAGACATTTTGTTTGGAAGCTCCAAACATTTTCAAAGTAGACTATGGATTGTGCATCCTGGGCTCGATTCATCTTTGGAAGTCCAATTGCATGCCATATCTTAAGTGAAACAGCTCTACGCATATTCAGAAATGGACTTTGCGTCAATAAATGCAATTGCATGCAATTCATGTCTGAACGCAGATGACATTTTGTTCTGCTTTTCAAGTAGTAGGCAGTCGAGAGGGCAGAGGGGGGCGGATCAACGTAGACAACATACAGTAAGGCCTATTCATGTTCTGGGTTTCTGTTGAGTACGTGTTTTTTAGCCGTATCATTTGCAACAGATACAGGGCAGGTGTCAACTGATAGTGATGAATGGCACAGCATAGTCTTTGTACTAACAATGTATGCATGCCACTAGCTAGATAGCACAGGAAATGTGTATTCAACAAAGATGGACTTGAAAAACCCATTTTATGTACAGTACGCATTAACATGCTAATTTATGTGTGAAATATTCTATATAATATATATATATATATATATATATATATATATATATATATATATATATATATGATAGTGTATATATAATATATATTTTCACACATAAATTAGCATGTTAATGTGTACTGTACATGTAATTTACCACTTTATTTAGAACTTTTAAAGTCAACTATTTTATAAATCTGACAGCCGGGCTGTACAAGTAAGACCAAAGTAATTGCATAAACACCCCTGCAGAGTGGGATATTTCCTGTCCTTTGTTCTAACTATACAGACAATGCTTTGTTTACTACAGATATGCAATAAAGTATGCGATTCATGCATAACCATGCCTGGGCCTCAGACAAAGTAACCTGTAATTTTTTGGAGGAGTGTGTTCGGGACTGGCTAGGAGTTTTTACTACAATAGCAGGGTAACGAGTCCAGCACAGCTGTTATTAAACATACGATATAATGACAAGTGCAGCCCTAAGCGGAACGTCCTTAAAATCAGTGATAGGGACAACAGATGGTACCTGCAGCTTTAAGGTTCAAGGTAACGCCTCTCCTGTAGCCAACCAATGGGATGGGGGGGGGGGGGGGCGGGACGCCCTGGAGAGGATATACACCGGCCACAGGCAGGTGGAGGCCTCATTGCACGGCTGGAAAAAAGAGGACAACATCTCGGGACAGGCTGAGTAACACTTGAGTATCAATTTATATACTTGTTGCTTTTCCTGTATTGTTCAATTTGGAGCCCTATCTTTTCAATTTTTGCTTTCATGCCTTGGTGTGTTTCTGCCTTTTAGCTTGTTTCTCTGCATCCCTCCCTGCTGTTTCCTTTCATCTCTCTCTCCTTTCTCTCCACGTGGCTCGGCCAGCTATTTAGTCCCTCTGTCCCCTCCTCCTGTGCTTTTGTCTCCTGTGAGTAGATAGACACTGTTACAATCCTGTATTGTATTGCATTCCTGGGCGATATTTTACAACGAAAATTGCTAGGATTTGGTCTGTATTGCGCTTCCCTGACTATTTTGTGCTCCTATTATTCCGCATCTGTACAGCTTTGGCTTTTATGCATTTGCTTTTTGTATATTTTTCCTGTTTTTCATTGTCTCCCCATCCCCCCCACTGCGGTTCCCTTTGTCTTCCTTCCCTTTCCCTCCTCCTGGCTTGGACTGCTATTTAGCTCTCCTGTCCCCTCTCCCTGTTCCCTGGCTCCTAGGCTCTGTATCAGCTTGTATTATATGGCATTTTATTGCACTGCGGGGTGGTATTTGTAAACTATAATTCAGGGTTTTTCGTCTGTATGGTGTTTCCCTCTCGGATTTTGTGCCCCTGTTAGTCTGCAGCTGGTGGGTGATCGGTTGTGTAATTTTTATATTGCTAGGTACATCATTGGTAGCCGTGTGGCAACCCAGTGCCCGAATAGCATTAGTGTCCCCTTTCCTCCTGCATGCCCCGTTAGCGTGTGCTAGGATAGTCAGCAGCCATTTAACTTCAAGTGTTACCCTGTGTGGCGCGCTGCAGCATTTGATAAACACCCCGCCCCGTCCCCGCGCTGCCGCGTGTTAACCTCCTCTGCTTTCACCAGCGATTCCCCGTGGTGCCTTTTTAGTTCTTATTCCAACTAAGTCATGCCCCGGCCCAGGAGAGCAGCACCCCCCCGGCACGCTTCGCTGACCCTCCAGTGGAGGCCCACCGACGCAGGAATCCCCCCAGCACAACTCTTACCTGCAGGGAAGCCGCCGGATCTCCGTCTCCGCCGACTTCCGAACGGCGGGTGACGACTTCCGGTCGGCGCACACGCGCTACTGCGCATGTGCGACAAGGAGCTCCGGAGCGAGCAGCTGTGCTGCCCACTGCCGGAGCTTTCAGGAGGGTGACAAGCGGAAGGGGGAGAGGGAGAAGCTTTCCCTCTAACCCCCAAACAGTGCCCAGTGAAGCACCCGTTTGGGCCACTGAACCGCCGAGGTTAATTAACGCAAATTGGTTCACGGAACCACCAATGTTTGACAACAGCTGGTTTAGAATGGGGACCCCCCCCCTTTGATTATAGGCACGCATTCCAGCCCCCATACATTCAGGGCCCCTCCCTACAAAATAACAGCAGGGCCTCAGTCCCCCCTTCCCCCAGGCATGCCCCCAGCCCAGGATATATAATCATGCCATTAGGGCATAATGAAGAGGGCTCAGCACAGCTGTTGGGGAGCCACCCTCTGTTTAGCGTATCACACCCGGGGAGCAGCTCACCAGGGTTGAGCAGAGGACAGGGCAGAGCGCCCCCTCCCTCTGCGGAGCAAGATGATGACCGTTCCCCTTCCCCCTTGCCCAGTATCAGATCCCCTCACGCCCAAAGGCCCCCCACCCCATGCTGCCAGGCCGGCCAAGGAAGCGAATGGCCGTTCCCACCGGCTATTTTTGAATATGGCCACCATAGCAGGGATCCGGGTATGCAAGACAGTTATGTGGCACAGGCCCTCGCCAACAGCATGCCCAGCCCGTTGTGCCGATTCTCGTAGGGCCCATTCTCACCTTGCGCCCGCCCAACCCCCAACATTTCCACCCTCGGCACCAGCAGGGGGAGCATCACAAGAGCAGCGCATGCCCCTAGCAGAAGGAGCGCAGAAAAGCGCGACATCATTGCCCAGCATTGCAGATGGCGAAAGCCTACCTAACCCTGTCACTTTGTCAGTAACTCAGGTGAACACAGCAGACGCAGCAGGAGAGGTCGCGAGGGTAGAGGAACCAACGAGGACATCCAACCGGCCGCCAGAGCAGGCCGTTACGGTACAAACGACTGACGACGGCAACGCAGCAGGAGGACAAGCGGCGGCGGGGGTCCCAGCCGCTCCATCAGGTGAGCATGATAAAATGGAGATAGATCGCACACAGACACACAGTCCACCATTAGATTCCAGTGATGAAGGGTCAGACGAGGAGCAAAGTACACATAGGCTAATGAAGCACATTTCACAGGAGGCAGCACAGAGAGCAAGGAAAGTTGCACACCCAGCAGGCCCATAGGTCGCACCCCGGACATGGTTAAATGCTCGTACACATCCCTACTGATTGGGCTCCGGCCATGCATAAGAGACAGGGTAAAGAAAGGGTACTATGTGGATATGTTTGAGCTTACAGAGAAGGCAAAAAAGGGGTTAGATGCAGCCAAGGAGAGAGGCGGGATAGGAGAAGACGCTTACAAAACCTTCCACAGATGGGTTTCAGGTTTCTGTTCATTCGCAGGATTTACATAGAGACGCGACCAGAGGCGGTGATAGACGTGTGGCGCTATGTTTATTTGATTGCGGACATATTCCTGACAAACGGGAAGGCTCATTGGCGCATATACGACGAGAGCTTTAGAAAAAGAGTATCAGGCCAACACATAATCCATTTTGAATGCAAAGACGTAGAGGTCTGATTAGACATGGTTCGCCCCAGTACGAACGCACACGAGACGGCTCCTGTCACTAGGTCGCAGCAAGGGAGGCAAGGCACGCACCGGGGAACGCGTAATAGGTGCTTTGCCTTCAACAGCGGCTCGTGCTCCCGAGGAGCCTCCTGCAAGTTCAGCCACACTTGCACACAATGCAGAGGTCACCACTCAGCCAAAGATTGCCCCCGCCCCCCCCCCGCACAAGACAGCAAAGGACGAGGGCCTACCAAATCCTCTAATTAGTAAAGCCAGTTCCCCCATCAACCTGAAAGAGCTGGAGCGCTGGTTCCGGATAGCTTCGGACACAGCGCTGGTAGCGTTTTTGCGTAACGGTTTCGAATTTGGATTTACACTCCCGGTAACGAAAGAAGTAAAAGCAAAAGCAGATAAAAATTTAAAATCAGCTTATGCTCTGCCCCATATAATAAAAGAGAAAGTAAATAAAGAGGTCCAGTTAGGCCGGATGGTAGGCCCTTTCCCCTCTCCCCCAATAGAAGGGCTAGTGATATTTCCCGTGGGGATAGTTCCCAAGAAAGCCAAAGGAAAATTTAGAATGATCCAACACTTGTCTCACCCCCCAGGAGGGTCAGTGAATGAGGCCATAGATGAAGCGGACAGTTCGGTGACATATCAGTCCTTCGAATCAGCCCTGGACATGGTGAGATCATTCGGCCAGCGGGCGCTAATGGCGAAATTAGACATTGAATCAGCATTCCGGCTACTGCCACTGCACCCTCAATCATTCAAGTTCATGGGTTTTAGGCTATAGGATGGGTATTACGTTGATAGATTTCTCCCCATGGGCTGCTCAGTGTCCTGTGCCTTCTTTGAAAAATTTAGCTCCTTCCTACATTGGTGCATTCAGGCGGGTACTAACCACAGGGGCATCGCGCACTATTTGGATGATTTCTTATTCATAGGCCCAGCTAATCAAGCGACCTGCGCAGATATACTCAGCTCAGCGCTAGCATTGTTTAGAGTACTCGGGGTCCCAGTTGCGCATGACAAGACAGAGGGACCTTCCCAGTGCCTTTCGTTCCTGGTGATCGAGATTCACACAATAGAAAAGTGTTGCCGTCTGCCCAAAGATAAGGTTGAAAAATTACAGGGAGGCATAGCTGCAGCGCTATCTGCGCGTAGTATTACATTGAGGCAAGCGCAGTCGTTATTGGGTTCATTCAACTTCGCATGCAGGGTTATACCTATGGGCAAGGTATTTTGCAGGAAACTACAGTTAGCCACTGCAGGTCTAAGTAGCCCCCATAGCAGGTTCTCACTGTCAAAAGACATAAGAGGAGACTTGGCAATCTGGTCAGAATTCCTCTCTACCTTCAACGGTGTGTGCATCTGGCCTTCCGCGCCTTCATACCGACGCCTCTGGGTCGTGGGGATTCGGGGCCTACTTCCAGGGAGTCTGGTGCGCGGCTCCGTGGCCCGAGTCCTGGACCACGAGCGGCCTAGTAAAAAATCTCTTGGTATTAGAGCCTTTCCCCATAATTGTGGCCATAGAGTTGTGGGCCTCGGAACTGAAAGGGAGAGATATAGTTTGCTGGTGCGACAACTTAGGGGTAGTGGAATGTATAAATAGGCAGACCGCAACGTCACCGCAAGCCATCAATCTTCTGAGACACATGGTGCTCAGATGCCTGGCACACGACATTTCAGTTAGAGCACTACACGTACCAGGGGTGGATAACGAAATAGCAGACGCCCTGTCACGCCGCCAATGGCAACGATTCCGGGAGCTGGCGCCACTAGCTCAAGTAGAAGGTGTGACTTGTCCGGCTTATGTTTGGCAGATCATTGGGCCGGCATAAGGGAGCTAGCAGAAACATCGTTAGCCCCCCGCACCAGGAGAGCATATTGTTCAGCGTGGCTTCAATGGCGCGGTTTCGTGAAAGCGAGAGGAAGGGCAGAACAGACAGGGACAGATGACATCCTGGCCTTCATATGGGATAAATACCAAGCAGGTGCCTCAAAGTCCTCAGGGGCCTCCGTGGATAGCATTAAAGCGCTGGAAATCGGACGCATATAAGAGATACATACGCCCCTAGGGCAATAGTAGAGGAAGGCAGACAACGGTTGCAGGGATATAAATGTGATTAAAGCTGGTGGCCGCAACTAATCTGGTTTTCTCCTTCCCTCAAGTCGTCAACCCCCCCGGTCGGTAGTGCTAGGATTAACCGCCCGCCATGGACTGGCTAGGAGTTTCTACTACAATAGCAGGGTAACGAGTCCAGCACAGCTGTTATTGTACATACGATATAAAGTCCCAACAATCCAGCAAGGTATAATCCAAGGGTTAGATTAGTTAGAGAATTACCTCTAGTCTCGGCCTGTCTCCAAAATGAACACACACCCTCTCTCTCTCAGGACAGGCTCTTTTAAACCCTGAAAGAGTAAACAGTTAGATTGTCTTTGTTCAAAAGGAATGTCAGATGGAACTAAGCAGTTTCTGTTTAGAAAGAAACTTTAGGTTTGGAGATTTGTACTTCGCTACACGCTGGCTCAATGCTATGGAAGCTACACAGCTCTCTGTTACTTGTTAAACCAAGGTCTTACGACGGGTATGAGTGTGTGTGTCTGTGTGAGCCTACCATCCCCTGTGGCCATATTTTACAGGAAAATTTCTTATATATATGATTTTTATATAGAAGTTACTCATCTGGCTCTGTATATGTTCTATTCCAGAAACCAAGCTGATTTTGTGGTTTGACGGTTTAGTGGGACAGTCGTTATTTTTTATGTTGTGTCTTTAGTTTTTATGTTTTTGAAAATCTCAAAAATTGATCAGATTTTTTAAAAAAACAATAAAAAAACAGAAAAAACAAGACCCTGGTTGCATAAGTGTGCACAATCTTAAACTAACGCATTGTGGAAGCACCTTTTGCTTTTATTTAAGCAGAGTCTTTTAGAGTAAGTATTTCTTAACTTCACACATTTGGGGTAAATGTATTAAACTGCAATAATGGCAAACTGCCTGGGAAAATTTAAAGGCAAACCTTGGCTTTAATTAAATTGCAGTTTTAAATCTAGCCGGCACTGTCGACAAATATCTGCATTATGCCAGAATCGCAATTTAATTAGAGATGCTCACTGACCCCTGTGTTTTGGTTTTGGTTTTGGATCTGGATTACCTTCGTGTTTTGGTTTTGTTTTGCAATTTGTTAAAAAAAAATTACATTTATTTGTGCTAAAATAACATAATGTAATATTTTGTAGCTACATTATTATTAACCTCACTAACACTAATTTCCAGTCATTTTTTATTCAAATTATGACCATGTCACAATATGATTTTCATACACTTGAAAAGAAAAATTGCTGCAGTTCTTGCCAGTGATAACAAAAAGGCCATTGTCATGCCTGGGCATAAGACCAAAAATCCACCTCTTAAGTGTGGAATTATTTTTACACAAATCCTGGCAGGAGTTGTCTATCCATTTGTAGCGTTTTTAAAGCCACAGTCAGTAGAGGTAGGGACATTAATCATCTCGGATCCTCATCCATGTTTCGTCATTTTTCAGCGAGTTCTTGGAAACCTGTTGGGAAAATCAGAAACTTAGGTTAAAAAAAATAAAAAAGCAGTCCAGCATCATCTACCTCCCTTCTCTCATCTACATCCCAGCACCTGCAATCTCCCCCCCCCCCAACACCTTCATAGTCAATATCCCCTGAACCAATAATTGCCAGTTAAACAATCCTTTGCAAGAGGAAGCAAAAATGAAACCTGTCACCCAGTCGCAAAACGGATCACAGACGCCCTGCGTACTATGCTAGTATTAGATATGCGTCCAATGTAGAGATGGTCACTGACCCCCGTGTTTTGGCTTTGTATTCGGTTTTGGATCTGGATTATAGTCGTGTTTTGGTTTTGCAAAACCGCCATTGCGTGTTTTGGTTTTGCTATTTTGTTGGAAAATCATTGTTTTTGGGCCTAAATTAACCCAATTTAGTGCTCCACCTGTTTCATAGATAATTTATTAGCTTTACAATTAGATTACTTATCAAAAAAACTGTTTAATTCCTGGTAGGTAGGCCTTCATTTATTCTACACATAAAACAGATTGTCTTCCTCTCCATCTATGCATATTGGCAATGCAGCCATCATCTTTGGATGTATATTACACCCTACACTTATAGTTAAATATGTAAAGAAATTGAAAAAGACAGTTTGCTTTTTGTCTCTATAGGCTCCCCTCCACTTGTTTAAAAAAAACAAAAAATTCAGCCGTTCTAGACTGTACAATATTAATGGAAATGGACAAAGCCAGTTTGGGGTCACTGTGTGTATGACACCCTACCCTTAAGGATAAATTGCCCAAACAGCAGCCTTTCAAGACGGTACGCGATATGGAAATGCCACAAGTCCCTTTCCTCTTTGGGGGTAGATTGCACCCTACACTTACATAGAAAGTTTTAAAAACATGTTATTGTCATCATCTTCACCTTCATCCTCACCCTCATCAGTGTGTACGTCATCATCACAGACTATCAATTCATCGCCGCTTGAATCCGCCATTAGAGAACAGTCACTGCTTGGATGTCTTGGATGGTGAAAGCCTTCCTCGTGGAAGATGTAGTTCATTTTTATAAACATCATTTTCTCCACATTTTTGGGAAGTAACCTTTTACGGCGATCACTGACTAACTTCCCTGCTGTGCTGAACACTCGTTCAGAGTACACACTGGAGGGTGGGCAGCTTAGGTATTGCAAAGCAAGTTTGTACATGGGTTTCCAAATGACCTGCTTTTCTTCCCAGTAAGGAAAGGGAATGTCTGACATTTCCATATCAACTAACTCTTGAAAGTAATCCTTCACCATCCTTTGCATGTTTATACTCGAATGGGATGGATTTATGGGCAAAGTGACACATTTTTTTGAAAAATCCTTCAAACCAGCCCAGATGTTAAATTGTTCTGGTCTGCCCCCTGCGTCTTTCCTGCTTCTTTTTCGGAAATTAATTTTTTTACGAGCAACAGCAGCTTGAGAAAGTGAAGGAGGACACGTCGTCAAGCCGAGGCCCAGTTCAGCGGCCAACATGCTGAGCAATAGCTCCTTGCAAAAGTTCACATCTCGCTCATTTACAAGTAAAGACTCAATGTAGGTCTTAAACCTTGGATCAAGCACAGTGGCCAAAACGTACTGATCCGAGTTCAAGATCTTAATAACTCGAGGATCATTGTGAAGCGAATGAAGTACTTGAATGACAAGGCCAACATACTTTGCTGAATTGCTTGCTTTCAGCGCCTCCTTCATTTTCTCAAGCTGCTTTTCCAATAGTCTAATTTCCAATAGTCTAATTAAACTAGCAGAGTCTGTACTCGCCTCACACGTCAAAACTTCAAATGGTTTCAGCACCTTGCACAGCACTGAAAGGATTCCCCACTGTGCAAGAGTGAAATACATCCCCCCTCCTTTCCCAATGTCATGGCTTGTGCAATATGTTTGGATGGCTTTGCACTGTTTCTCCATCCTCTGAAGCATGTACAGGGTGGAATTCCACCTAGTTACCACCTCTTGCTTAAGTTGGTGGCAGGGCAAGTTAAACTGCTCTTGGAGCTGCTGTAATCTCCTACATGGCGTGGCTGAATGCCTGAAATGGCCTGAAATTTTACGGGCCACCGAAAGCATCTCTTGCACCTCACGGTTACTTCGTAGGAAGCTCTGCACCACCAAATTGATGGTGTGAGCAAAACAGGGAATGTGTTGGAAATCACCCAGCTGTAATGCTCGCACTATATTGTTGGCGTTATCTGAAATGACATACCCTGGGGAGAGTCCAAGTGGTATAAGCCATGTATCAATCACATCTCTTAGTTTGCATAACAAATTGTCAGCTGTATGTCTGTTAGTGAAGCCGGTGATACAAAGAGTGGCCTGCCTGTGACAAATGTTACGTAGTGGTGTACATGCTGCTGCTGTTCCTGCTGGTGAAGGTGAATGACCAACCCAGTGGGCCGTCACAGTCATATAGTCTTTGGTTTGGCCACTTCCACTTGTCCACATATCGGCGGTTAAGTGGACAGTGGGCAGAATGGCATTTTTCAGCGCAATCTCTACATTTTTACACACTTTTTGGTATAAGTTGTGGAATTGCTTTACGGGCGAAATGGTGTCGCGATGGAATTCTGTAACGCGGACACAAAACCTCAATTAACTGTGAAAAACCAGCTGCGTTTATTGTAGAGATTGGACACAGATCTAACACTAACATTGCAGCCATGGCGTCTGTGATTCGCTTGGCGACTGGGTGACTGCTGTCATATTTGCTTCCCCTAGCAAATGATTGTTTCACAGTTAATTGCTTAAATGACTGCTCATTTTCTTGACCTGCCTCTGGGATGACAATTCACCTCCAGCAGCAGCAACAGTAGCAGCAGGACTAACGCTTTCTTCAGAGGAATCAATAATAGTGCAGGAGTCATCCAACCTTAATAAGTGGGATGCCGGGCTAACTCCGAGCGCTACTGAGGATATTGAGGAGGATGGTGTGGTGGGTGTATTTTGTAGCCGTCGGGATGTCGGTGAGCGGAGTGTCTTAGCTGATGATGGAGTGCTTGTAATTTTTTGGGAAGAACTTTCAGCTTTTCCCAACACATTGCCATGAACTCTCGTTAAATGGCGTAACATAGACGAGGTTCCAAGATAGTTAAGGTCCCTCCCTCGACTGACTGTGGCTTGACATACACTACAAATGGCTATACAATTGTTGTCTGGATTTGGGTAGAAATAATTCCACACATAAGAAGTGGATTTTTTTGTTTTATGCCCAGGCATGACAATGGCCTTTTTCTTGTCACGTGCCAGAACTGCTGCCACTGGTGCAGGACTTACACAAACAACCTCATACTCATTAGCGCCCTCATCCTCTTCTAATTCCAAAGTGGCATCCTCAATTTGTGTATCACCGGCTACACTCGGGCTATTAAGGCACACATCAGCAGAATGCTCACGATTAGACATCCCACTGTTGGATGAACTCTCCACAGGGATTGGTCTCTTTTGTGAATCAGAGCAAACATTATCCTCTAATGCCTTACTGTTATCTTGCAGCTCGGCTTTGACGCGTAACAGTAGTTGTGCACCACTTGTAGGCTCGGTAACATTTTTGGATCTGCCACTAATAGAGAAAGGTGAAGGCCTCATTCTCTCTTTGCCACTGCATGTGTAGAATGGCATGTTGGCAATTTTTTTTTTAATCGTCACTTAACTTTTCCTCAATTACACTTCTTTATCGCTTCAACGCGGTAAATGTTTTTTTGGTGTGTGTTTTTTGGACTGATTTCAGTTTGACATCGCCTTTCCCAGATGACGCACTGGGAACACTACCATCAGGACTGGTGACAGAACCTGGTTGCGGATTCTGCTCATATGTGGACTGCTTTGAATCCATTATGAGCCCAAAGCACTTGTAGCGCTACAAATTGTTTTAGATACTGGTGACAAATATGACTTTTGACAGGCAGAAATATTAATGCAAAAGAATGGGAGACACCCCAAAAGCACATGTAGTGCCAAATATTGGAGAAAAAAAAAAAAAAAAAAAAAAAAAAAAGACTCCTCTATCCTCCTCTTTTCTCTATCAATTGTTATCAGAATTGTAATCAGATTTTAATGAAGAATAAGGTATATTCTCTGTCCCTGCTCTAATCAGCCTGGGACTACACCCTGCTCTGTCCCTCTGTCAAATGGCGATGGATTGCTGTGGAAGCGGGTATTTATGGATTTCAAATATCGCGAGAACCGAGCCCCGACGACGTTCGGCCACGATTTGGAATCCGAGCGGGCGGGAGAGTATCGAGCCTGCTCGGCTCGGTACTCGGATAGGCAAAGTTCGGGTGGGTTCGGTTCTCGGGGAACCGAGCCCGTCCATCTCTAAATTTAATACACTTACCCTTTGAACTTTGCAATTCTATCCCACTTTAATGTTGTTGTATGCATCTTGGTAATCTCGATGAGTTTTCTCCTTGTCTGGTCATCAACTTTGAAGGTACATTCTGATCTTGGCAATGTCCTTGTGCCAATGTTCTACACTTACTGATGATAGTCTTCATAGTGTTCCATGTTACATGTACTCTCTTTGAAATCATTTACATCACTCTCCTTAATGCTACACATCTCAACAATGAGATCCCTCAGATGTTTTCAAAGCTCCTTACGGACCACTGCAATCCAAGTAGGATGCAATCAAGAAAACTGCAAGCAGAAACAGCTGATATTTGGGGTTAATCACAATAATTTTCATTGCTGGCTATGATTCTAATGTACGACACTTATTCTCCTTTTTGCACAGTGGAAAGAGAAGAGAATTTTCTTCTACACTTTCCAAGAGTCCTTGGCATAGTTCATTAGTTTTTTTTCTAAAATAACCTCTCAGAAGAATGTTTTTTTTAGTCCTTAGGTATTCTCCATTCAGTAACCTATTAATGTTGGCGATAATTGAGAGATTTCATAATGTAGGGTGCCTGCTGCTGTCTTTTTACTGTAAATATGTCTTCAATTAGCCATCTGCAATCTCTCGTTAGATTAAACAATAAAAAAGAATTTTCCACTTATTTCAGATGTCAATTTCAAGTTCAGGTTGATAATATTGAGGATGGTAATGAACTTATCAAAGATTCCTATCTCCCTCCCAAATGATGACGAAATTGTCGATATATCAAGCACAGCTTACTCATATGCAAGGTTGATGCGTTTAGCATGACACCAATGATTCCTGTTTACATGTATAGGACCTTGGTTTCTCTCCATATCTTTTTTGAGAACACACAACGCCTTTTCAAAAGGCATTGTTTACCTTTAGTAAAGCTGGGTACACACTACAGAAATGTTGAACAAACTTTTTATCCCGAGCGATTTTACATGCGATCGATGTTCCGATCGCTCGGTCCATGGACTGCATACACACTAGCCTTGTTTAGGACGATAAAGGGAAGAGCGGACGTCCCTTTTGCGACTTTTTACAGCCATGTTGTCGTGAGCAATGACTGTTATTTCGTACTCACTGTTATGGATCGGTCGGAAGTTTATACACACTACACAGCGGAAACGAGATTGGAACGAAAATATTAAACGGTACGACCAACCAAATGAGGCGATAATCGTCCATTTGGGCAGACTTTCGACCATCGTGTCACTGCACACACTGACCCGACTTTTGTACGAGCGGTCGTATGTCGGCTGTTTGAGCCGTTTATTGGATGAAAACCGTGTAGTGTGTACCCAGCTTAAGGGTTGCCAAAAGTCTGGATATTAAAGCCAGATCTAATGGGATAATCCTGATCCTTTAGGGTTCTCGGATCACACATGCAAGGCTAATAGGAAAGATGCAACAGTATCTTTATTACAAAATCTACCACCATGTAATACAGTAATATGGCATATACCAACAATATTTAAAGAGCCAGTCACCAAACCTAAAGAAAGATCCTTACCCACACAGTGTATGAAGCTGCAGATCTGTCAATCAGTCTCCTAAGTGAATGTCCCAGCCACTTGGCCTGTATCTAGTACACTCTATTAGCCTAATAGGAACCCTATCAAAGTCTCCTTGCTCCAGCAAGCCCACATAGCTGTCAGAAATAACCTTTTATGTGCTTTTTTTTTTTTATATCTCGGGTTGGCTTCCATCTGACCAGGGCTTCCTGGCTTGAGAGCAGCAGGGAGGAGTCATGGGGGAATGCAGCTTCCATTACCTGTATTCTACACACTGGACCCTGACAGATTTACCCACAACCCACCTAGCTTCACAAGAGAGATACAAACAATCAATTAACACAACTGGTCTTAACACTGAAAAATCATCAAACAGTGAATAATAATTATAACTACAGTAATCAACAATAGTTCAACTGCGCACAGAGTAAATAGTCTTCGAGATAGCGACCAAGTTGCATTTTAATACAGTGCATTGACAAAGTTCCCAACCTGTTCTTTAAATGGAACTCTACTGAATTATTGGGAAAAAATCATGACATTGCATAAATTGCAGACATGCATTCAAAGGGCTATTGAGTCCTAGGAAAGAGAGGGAGAGTCATGAAGATACCGTTTATCTGGCCCAACTATACCCACTTCACTCTGGCTGGCTGCTCAGAGCTGACCTACTAAACTTCCAGGGAAGTATACCCAGCATCTTTAACAGTCACTCAGACAAAACAGTTATCAAATACTTCTATTATTATTATACCATACACCAGAATATGTATACGTTTAAACAAATGTCAGGTGGATTTAACACCAACACACACACACTCTTTATTACCCCTCTATAATAGAGGACTGCATTTAGTTACTCCTGGATCCTTTTCTCCCGGATATTTGGAGAAATTTTCTTCCCCCACCAAACTATCAGACTCACTGGGTGATGTGAGCACTAGTCTAGCAGAAGCCACACATGCTAATGAATTGACACTCCAACATAACCACTGTTCTTTTTACTATATTACCTTACCACTCTAAATCACTTTCCCTGGGCTGAGATCTTCCTTTTAAGAACAGTTAGATTTCCGGCACTCCTGTGACTAGCCAATGGCTGGGTTTAGAGATATCACCTCTCGGGGATTGGTAGCTGTCATACGGGTTGTTCCCATTCATACCAAATCAACCCCTAGGCCCCTAACTGGCTTGACTCCGGGCTGTCTAGCTGGCCACAACTTATGACAATGGGGACATACATAATTAAGGGGAGAGGCCAGGATGATTAAGTGACATTCCCAGTATTAACCCCTTACACGCTTTTTCAACCAGAACTTACAGCTGATCAGGGGTTCCTGTAAAAAAGGAAGTAGAAGGAATACAGCTACAGCCCCCTCACCTGAGTCCTGGAACCGCACCCCATCCGATCCTTACGCCTAACCCACCTTTAAGAAAACATTACATGCCATGGTGACATTAATATTCAAAAGTATTACCCATCACAAATATATGACAGTTCCCCATTATTTGTTGTAAAGTAGCGCAATTGCTCAGTGCATACAAGTACATACATAGGTTAGAATTAAAATATTGAGAAGAAAAACAGTACAAAGAACAGACTTCTTTATAATATCACAGTAAATTAACACTTTCCATGGCAAGCAAAATCCACAATTTTTATTCAAAGCATACATCTAAAAACAACACTCATTTTAAGCCTATGATGCACACATTTATGTATTCAATTTCAAATACTAAGATGATCAAATCCTAACTGCAAAATATATTTATATGTTTATAAGATTTTAATATAAAGTACAATCATTAATTACAGATATTGAAAAGTTCTGAGTCTTTAATTAGCAAATACTTGCAATTTTGCCTTTATGTGTCCGTTTTCGGCCTAGTGCCAGCCCATACGATGGTATGGTTCAAAGAGCTGTTTCACCAAGTCAATGAAATGGTAGCAAATGCGTTCTCACTTAATAGATGTTCTCCCCACAACATATTTCATGGGCACTCCACCCAGCTTCCCCAGACTCTTTACAAATCATATAAGTGTGGGGAATGACTTCCAAAATATTATTGCAAAGTATTACATGGCCCTGCCTGGCTACTTCTAAATGCCACCCGGTTGGTAAAATTTTCTTGGAAGAACACTGTAGTGGTCAGCTTGAAAATGGCGTATATTAAACACATAGGCAGTTAATTAGTAATAGCAGTGCATCAGTGGTATCCCTTCATATGCACAGATCAAACACTGTTCTAGGTTACATCAGTCCTTGTTACATCGGGTAACAGGAAACAATATCAAATCTACTTTGAAATAAAGGCAACAGCTATAGTTTAAAAGTTAAATAGAACTATGGTACTAATACACTATCATTTATCACATAGAACATCCTGAACACACAGTAAAATTATATATATATATATATATATATATATATACACACACACATATACATATACACACACATACACATACCACATGTGGATTCATGCAAATAACTCTAAAATGTAGCCATTCAAAGCACTTCAATGATTAATATTTGACTCTTTTCTCTTTTATTCAGCTCTAAATAAGGATGTAACGTAAATAAAAAAAACAACATAAATTTGCCCATTTGGAGACTACATCCTAGCCCCCCACCCACACCTATTGTAATAATTTGACAGCAGACCCATTGAGCCGTTACTGTTCTGAAGGTCACAATAGAAAAATGTACTACTAATCCCAAGACGCGTGGATCATATCTATAACAACCCATACATATTAAAATGTTTTATATGGTCTGCTTTATAAGTTGTCAAGAATCAACAGATCAAACCTGAAAAACTCTAAGAAAAATATTATTCAACTCAAAGGTTTCATTTAAACTCCCTGTACTTTGGATCATTTAATGCATGGTTCAAGAAATTAAAAGTTTCTGTTGTCATAGCTTCTTATTATTGGTCACCACGCATTGTTGAGCTCACTTGTTCGATTCCGAAACTACTTGGATATTCCCCCATGATAACTCCAAAAAATATATGGCACCCTATGGGTCATAGCTCTATTTACAATATTGTAATATTGTTTCATTAACCTTAATTTTAACATTCTAGAAGTCCGTCCCACATATAACATTTGACAGCAGCATTTCAGTAAGTAGATCACTTATCTTGTAATTTCTGTCATTGCATACAAATTCTTTGATCTTATTTGATATTTAACTACATGTTTTACATGTCGTATTCTCACATAACATCCTTCAGGTCTCATAGTTAACCAATTTAATTATTACCATACCATTTGTCACCCTATGCCTTTGTTTCAAATGACTGAACGCGAAGATAAAAACATATGCAGGTTATATACACATTTCAACATTGCAGCAATGTTATGGCTCTACCATACACAATTACAAACCACATCACACCACAGATGTATATGAACACATTATAAACACAGGGTAAAGTCACGAGACACCATCGCCATCCCTTGCACCCTGGGGATCTGGAGGAACACTAAAGGGATAGAAAAGTACATGTTGATATAGTCCACATTTTATGACAAACCATGTGTATACAGGTTAAGGTGAAATCAAACCCTTGTTTAGTCACAAGGATGTCTGGGAGTTGTAGTCCATGATGGAAAGTGTGACACCTCGATCTCGTCACATGGGTAGTGGGTACTTCTGAGGTTTCTGATTCAGGCTGGGTTTGGCCTCCACAGTTTATGTAATAGTTATTAGTCTTGCCTGAATTTCTGTATATGACATAAGCATTGCAGAGTATACTTTCCACCAAACATATGGACATTTTTAACTAGACCCGTCTCTCTTCTTGCCAGGTAAGAATATATGTAGAATTTGTAGTTGATATGTGTGCAATTCATTGACTACAATGTGCTTTACTGGTTAAACAAATGCTGGCATGTAAAGTGTCTGAGCAATAGTCAAAAAACAAAAACAAAAAACACAATCATGAAAGCCTTGTACTTGCTGAATACAAAAATATCCATCTAGGTGAAAACAGACAAGGGCCGGGAATGGTGACTGACCATGTAACAAAGATTAGCTTTTGATGTTGTTTTAGCAGTTTGGATGACATTCATGTGAACAGATTCCTAGTCACATATACAACGTGTGTATATTTATTTTAGGACAACCTAAATAAGAACTAATCCTATTGATGTAAGGAAGGACACTCATTTTCCAAATTAATTGATCATGGTTACCCTGAGGCCACAGCTAGTTGTTCTTCTCTTTTCCCCTATTACAACAAGCTGCTTATGTTGGAATAGAAGGACTGCCTATTACAAAATTATAAGCATTTTAAAGCCTGAGGGGATCTCAAAGAAACCAAAGGACTCTAGGGCTTGGGAATACCTGTAATTACCTGGGAAACTGTAGCACTGAAGTAGATGTTTTGGCCTAATGAAGATGCAAGCTGCTTCTTTCAGGTACTAAGAGGAAGAAAGACTTCAGCTTCATCTAGGCACTGAAAAAGAGTATGGCCTTCGGTAAAGAGGGTGTGGCCACACCTGAAATTGGCATAGCTGGATTGGGTTGCAGTTTGAAAAATCAGAGGTTGTTGGCTAATGTGTCCCAGATGTCCTGAGGACAGTTGGATGGTATGCAGCAGAAGACATGTGCTGGGGTGAATAAAGTTGAGTGAGATATCAGACATTGCAGATTGTTAAGGTAAAAAGTCAAAGGGCTAGATTTACTAAGCTGCGGGTTTGAAAAAGTGGGGATGTTACGTATAGCAACCAATCAGATTCTAGCTCTCATTTTGTAGAAGGTACTAAATAATACCACTTTCATACTGCCGCCCCCGGCAATATCCCGAGTTGTTAACCCAGGATATTGCCGGGGCACAGGGCAGTATAGATAAGAAGATTCCAGGGTCGGGCGGGTTCATACTGCACCTGCCCGACCCGGGTTTTAGAAAAAAAAATAAAAGTGTAAAAAAATGTTTTAAATTAAAAAAAAAAAAATACATAACAAATGTTTACTTAACTTATTTTCAGCCAGCGGTGTCTCCGGTGCGTTGCCGGCTGTCAGGGGGACCTCTGGGTATTAAAATGACGTCATTTCTAATGGACTAGAAATTACGTCATTTTAGTACCCAGAGGTCCCCCTGACAGCCGGCAACGCACCGGAGACACCGCTGGCTGAAAATAAGTTAAGTAAACATTTGTTATGTATTTTTGTTTTTATTAAAATATTTTTTTTTTTTACAGTATGAATGGTGAGACCCGGGAATTACACGGGTTGCACCATTCATACTGCAGGCGAGCGGGTCCAACCCGGGAATTACTCCTCGCAAAATCCCGGGTCTAAGTCCCGGGATTTTGTGGTTGGATTATTCATACTGCACCAAGACCCGGGTTTTTCAGCGTGCCTCTGCAAAAACCCGGGTTTTTGGTGCAGTATGAATGGGGTATAAATGACAGCTAGAATCTGATTGGTTGCTATAGGCAACATCCCCACTTTTTCAAACCCGCAGCTTAGTAAATCTAGCCCAAAGTTTGTTAAAAATAAAAAATTACATACATCTCAAGCAGGCGCTGGTTGAAGAGCATAAAGTTCACATGCAGGCAGATGCTTGTGGACTTCATAGCTTCCTTGTAGAATCAATAGTGGATTGTCTACAGGTGAAACAGCTACAGGCAGAAATTATTCTGATGCAAATTAAAGCAGCAGCAATATGTGAGTAATATGATTGTATTTATAAATCCAATCAATATCAATTGTATCCTTATTGTGCACGTTGCTATTATAGGGCCAACTGCACAAATAAGTCAGAGTCAGGGTGTAAGTGCCCTACCTGCCCCTGCACAGAGATCTCATCCAGTTTGGCTACCAGTATGTGTGGCCAAAGCGAACAGTGATCCTGTGGAATGGCACTTGCATATATGGCCAGCTAAAACAAAGCAAAAATGACCAAGCATGACTTCAAACAAAATGCTACAAGCTACCTCCATTATCTTCTATTGGTCTAGTGTGTTGAAGGTCCAATTCTTTTATATAGCTCAGAATAAGAGTACAAGTACTATAAAATTCCATATAAAAGCATTTGTGTGACTATTGACTTAAATTACAATTTATTTGTGGAACGCTGTGGTCGGGGGCACTAATGGCGACCTTTCTGTCTCTAGGAACGATGACACCGATCCCAATCATCACACTTTTAAAAGGAAAGGCATTTATTAGCAGGGGGTGGGTGAAGGATGTTTTTCAGATTATTAGCAGACAACATTAAATAGTAAACTAACTAAAGTTATTGATTATTCTTTAAACTAAGCTGACCTGGCACTAAATAAATCATATACTCTGACTTACATATCCAAACCTTATTCTACATTCAATGGAACAACTTGCTAACACATGACATTTAAGACTGCAAGTTGTCCTTGAATACCTACGAACACTTTCTAATTCTGAACTGAACATATTGCTTTTATTTTGTATATTTTAATATTGCATAAATAAAAGATGCGAGTCCTGCCAACCAGTGGGTCCCAATAAAACAAGGAGTAAAGCATAGGTCGTTTATTATTTTTTTGTTATTTGTTTGTGTGTATACGACTTTCCTTTGTTTTATTCAAGTACTTTTACGCCGCTATTTGGCAGTCTTAACTCTTGTATGTGTGTCACATATTACTTAGTTCTTCACCTGTTTTATTGAAAGCGTGTACTACGTGTAAAAAGTTGATGTTGCAGACATGTATTTATCTGATCCAGTAACAAGCAGATGACGATTGTGACACTTTAGGGATGCTTTTCTTATTAAAGTTGACCGGTGACTCCTCAAACTGCCTTTCCTGATGTGTTGGATCCATGTGTGGCCTGTGGGGTGTATCTCAGGAAGGCTGGCCTGATGCAGTCATCTTTTTTCTTTGGAGTTATATGTCCCTACTATATCTACTTAACTATATTTTAATTTGACTCTTTTTGCCCATCAGCTTTTCACTCTTCTGCTTCCCACATTCAGCTATACAAGGTATGTCTATTAAATAACGAGACTGTGATTCCACCTAGTAAACAAAGCAGTCAGAACCGGTTATTACTGCATACGTAGTAACCTTGAAGTGGTCTGAACCTGCATGACAAGCTGCAACACTATGCCGTTCAGTTGATTGTGAGTCGCCATTTAGTTTGGTTGTGTTTTCTGTAGAGTGCTGAAAAAAAGCTAAGTTTAAAAGTTGAACAACGTGTCAATTTGAAATCTTTAGTAAAATTGCACAAAACACCAACAGAATGTTTTCAAATGCTTACTACGGCTTATGGGAATGACTGCCTGTCTCGTGCGTGTGTGTTTGAGTGGCACGAAAGATTTAGCAAGGGACGTCAGAATGTCGAAGATGATAAAGGCCCTGGACAACCTTGTACTTCTAGAAGCGAAGAAAATGTAGAAAAAAAATCAGTCAGATTGTTCGAGAAGATCGCCGTCTCTGTGTTCGAATGATAGCTGAATCTGTGAACATTGACAAAGACACTGTATGGAAAATTTTGCGTGAGGATCTTAACATGACGAAAGCTTGTGCAAAGATGGTCCCAAGGGTTCTCACACCAGAGCAAAAAGAACGTCGCAAGAAATGTTGTGTTGACATTCTGCAGCAACTTGACACAGATCCAAACCTGTTTCATAAAGTAATCACTTGTGAGGAGACCTGGATCTTCCAGTACGGTCCTGAAACCAAAAGACAGTCAATGCACTGAAAAACAGAGTCATTACCAAGAATGAAAAAAGCTTGTCAAAACAAGTCAAAATTCAAAGCAATGCTCATTGTTTTTTCGATATCATGGGTGTAATTTTGGAAGAATGGGTTCCAGAAGGCACAACAGTTAATCAACATTATTATAAGGAAATGTTGCAAAAGCTGAGCGAAAGAGTCAGAAAGAAACTGCCGCAACTGTGGAAAAATGGTTTCTTTCTTTACCAGGACAATGCGCCTGCTCATACAGCACTTTCTGTGAAGCAGTTTTTGACCGCCAAACACATTACTACACTTGAACATCCTCCATATTTGCCCGATTTAGCACCTTGCGATTTTTATATTTTACCAAAAGTGAAATCAGTGCTTAAAGGGACACATTTTGAGCCAGTTAATGCTGTAAAGAAGAAAACGGCAGATATGTTGAAACAAGTGACATAAATTGATTTGCTCTATGCCGTCGACCAAATGATAAACAAGACAACAGCGATGTATTAGTGCAAATGTGGAGTATATTGAAGGGGACAGACATTAAATTTGCAATACCAATAAATAATGGAGTTATTTAATCAGTCTCGTTATTTAATAGACATAGCTTGTACTTTCATTTCGTACAATATGTTATTAAATATTCTAATTACAATATACTTATTTCCTCAGTAAAGGTATTATAACTATACTATTGTACTGTCTTATTTTTCATAATAAAAGATAAAATTACTATATACACCCTTGCATATTTTCTTCTATTATGCAATAACGAAGTATACTACCATATATTTCTAAATTAAGATATGAAAAGTATGTGCACCTATGTATCTCACACTCTGTTTTGTCTTTGCTGATAAAATATAGGAGTGACATGAAGGTAGGTATATGCCATTTCCCACAAACCTGTCCTCCACTTTCCTAAAATACCAATACATCATAAAGTAGATTTGTCCTCATACAACTGTTAAATATGATTTTTTGTTAAGGCCTCGTAAGGCCTTTGTTCAGTCATTTATTGTAACTTGCATAGAAATATTATTTGCTAAAAGAGATTATTCATTTTTCTGCTGATTTGCAGTCTTACAAGATGTGAGCCTATGGCATTGAGGTTAAGCTGACATAGAGAACACCTGAAGAATGTAACAAGATATAAAAACAATAAGTAGTTTCATGTTCAGCTCGTAGTATGGGAGCTGTGCCCTTGATGTTGGACATAGCATACAGGAGATGAACTTCCATCTCCCCTTGAGATAAAATTAATAGGCTCATCTGTCCTTGGAAGGGGGAGAAAGTAAACACCTCAAGAATACGTGAGAAAGTTAATCAGTAGCGCTTCTCATAGACTAATGGTATAAACTATTGTAGGCTTATGACGTAGGATTTATTTATTCAGTAGGCTATAAAAACTTGTATCTTTGTATCAATAAATCAGAGAATATTCCTTGTATACAGAACTTGGTCTGTGTCCATTCTCTCCAGCTGATTGAAGCGCTTCCAGATATACTTGACACCACAGGCAGAATTGGGTCAGAATTCTAGATCTAACACAACCATACTATACATATAGCAATAATATACAATTCCTTCTTTGCACTGGATGCAACAACAATATTAGATATTCCACCATTTATTTCCCTGTTCCCTCATCATGTGGGGTCTGTAAAGGTTTTAAAAGGTATATTTACTAACTTTAGTCCACTACATATTTATAAGATGCTGTAGGGAAGAGAATGTTCCTTATATGATGTAAAGATTACCCCACTAGGTAAGGATTTCCCTCAGATATTCTATAAAGCAACTCATTTCTATTTAAATTAGAGGGGGTGCTCATCCACCTTAACAGGAGATTATTTTACTACAAGAATAGATTTGGAGAACAGAAGGCACCCCAGTCCACAAGATTTCTAAAATCACTTAATATTAAAAATTATATATTCACATCTTCACATTCTACATGACAATGAAATATTAAAATAAAAATAAAGAGTGAAAAACAGAGAGAAAGTTAATGCTTCGTTAAATTTTATTCAGACCCTTATTTGGGGCCAAATTATAATGTGTGGTAAACGAGAATCAATATTTCTGGTGAATCATTATTTTATTGACATTAGACTATTGTTATAATTGTATCTATCCTTGTAACTATCTGATAAAATAAAGTAATACTTTTTCAAAAAAATTACATAAAGAAAACAGTCTTTAGACTTGTTTTTTCATTTGACTTCTTTTCTAACTAAAAAATACCCCACAATCTTTCCACATTGACACCCACAATTATTGTACTCAATTGCTAGTATTTGGGAGGAAAACATCGTTGGTAGAAGACAGTAGTTATAAGCTTATAAATTTCATGGATATGTCCACTTTTCATTATGAGGTGTGTGTGTGTGTGTGTATATATATATATATATATATATATATATATATATATATATATATATATATATATATATATATATATATATATACACACACACCTTATTAGGACACTGAAATTTGTTCAGGAGAAGTGAGAAACATGAAGGTATTTATTATTTACAATGGTTCTTGAGAAGCGAGAATAATGAGAAACATAAGTATTTATAATTAACCCTATAGATCCATATTAGTACCTCAAGTTATAGACACCTCAAATAATTTTATTATAGTTATCCCAGCCCATACATTATGATAGTAACTATAGTAATATGGTATTGTTTTATTTCATCACACTTACAATAAATGTTACTATCCATGTACTTCTATCATAGTAAACCACTCATACACTTGGCAATATATATTCCGTTTGTGTTTGTGATAAGGTCACTGTTTGTCCCATAGATAGGCTGCACCTAGTACCTATTTGTACACACATATACATATATACATACACACATATCTACACATATGCATAAGTGGCACAACTAGACAACAAGTAATCGCTAACTGCTGCAAATACAACTACTGATTTTGTTCATTTATGATGAAAGCAGTACTGCTCTTACACAAGTTTCGAACTTAGATAGCCTGGCATCCAATGTTTACCCGCCAGGCAAAAAGGGCCACATATAATTAATACATAGACCCCTTAAGCTGTAAAGTGCGATCAGCCATTAAAACTGAGAAAACAGCAGTTTCCTCTGTAAAATGGCCATCATACAATGTATGAAGGGTTTATGTTGGAGAAATAAAATATTTCTCCTGCCACAACAGATTTAACGTTTCTTAATGCAGTACCCATAGATTAAAATGGGGACTGCAAGGTTCTGCTATGCATAAAGCTTTGAAAAGCACTGCTTTTCGCAGCAAGATAACGCCATCCTGGTTACCTGTTATTGTGTAAGGGATCCAGATGAAGCCTCTCTAGCAGCAGTAGGGACTTTATGCTTGAGGGAGGACTTCGCCAGGGCTCCCAGAGTAGCCCCAGCATGGTAAATGACAGCAGTGCTTCATTATGTATCCCTGCGACTTGCATCGATGCATAATGATTGTCACTGCACTGTTTTAATACATAGACCCCTAAGTCACCAGGGGCATCCTTCACAGGCATTCAATAAAACAGGATAAATAACAATTACAGTCATGTTAATATCATGTGTGCACAATATGTGGGTCATTATACAGTTCCAGATATGGATTTCAGATCAATGATGAAGTGGCCCAGCCAGTGGTCAAAGTATGACATACCAGCACTTCTCCCCATTTACTTTGAGGCTATTCAAAACTACCCGACTCTGTGCATATGTAGTTACTGCACAGTTAGTATATCTACATTAATGCAGTGTTTATGGTTGGCTGAGGAGCGAGCGCAAGGATATCACCGCTATAAATAATCCCATACTTCAGATGCCATAGAGTTTCAGCGACTGTACTGTACAATGCAGGAATAGACTACTATCACATTGGAAGGTCATGTGATGTATTACCTCTAAGCTTTTATGTGACCTGTTCTAAAGGTAAATTATATGCCCACATTAGACAGTACAGTCACCACAGCTCTACTTATGTTTGTTCCCAATTGTAAAGTGCTACGGAATTTGCTGGCACTAGATACATAAATGTTGATAATAGCAGCTGCAGTATGGGATGATCTCTAGCAGCGCCTACCATAAATACAGGACATGTACTTCTCCAATTGACACTATGGACTTCAGGTGGCTGGGGCCAGCATTGTTTTTTTAAAAACAGATTGTGGGACATTTTTAATAAAACTTGATGGGGGAGATACCTTGGGGGTTAATACAGTGACATGATTTTTAGCTTTGTGGACAGAGCGTATAGCCTTGTATCATTTAACTATTTGGGGCAAATTCAATTAGCTTTCCGGTTCGCGGTAACGCACATTACCGTGAAACCTGCGCAGTATTGCCGGTAATACGGTACCGCAATAACGCGGATTTTCATACGCAACCCTATGGGCTGCGAATGAAAATCCACGTTATTGCAGTACCGCGGATTGACTTCGCGGCCCGTTCTGGCGCGATCCCGCATACCGGAAAGCTAATTGAATATGCCCCTATATATTTTAAAATGTATTTCACAACATCAAACCCCATGGTAGTCCTGCGGCCACCAGCCCCCCTGCCATTCAGACAAATTTTCTATACCACCACTTCTAGATTCCCATATCGACCACTGGACCCAGCTTAAAAATAACAAATGAGCAACACATTTCTTTCCCATTAAAGTAGTATGTATAATTACGTTCTGTACATTATACAAAACAGCAAAACATAAGTGAATATTAAGACTGTTTACATATGTATCTTACCGTACGGTACCTGTCTTGATTCCAACATAAAATAAACGTATGCCTTTTGTACACCTACTCGATGAATATATATAGCCCCCAATCAGTGTAATACATACAGAAGTGTGCTCACCTGGCTTCTTACTGCCTCACGATTCAAGGCCTGAGCCCAGGCTTTACTCCAACTCTCTCGGATAGAAGGGAAGCTGCAGAGAGCACGGAGAAGACTACGGGTGCCCGGTGGCGGTGAAGGAGACCCACGGGTCACTTGCAGTAACCAGGCCAGCACTATCAGTAGAGATGCCGCAAACAGAAACAACAATGCAGCGAACCCCAGCTCTGGCCCAAGTGGGGAAAGAGCCTCGAACAGGGAGTCCCCCATCCTACACCCCACAGTGACTGCTGGAAATAGGGCAGAGATTGGTAGGCCAGATATCTGACTAAAGTCAACAATGACCAGGGGTTATCATGGAAACCATGAATTATAATTTTGCTGGACCTGTCTTCAACTTTTGTTCCCTACATTTCCATATGTCTAACCACACTATCTGTTGTTTACATGTCCTAACTAAATATGCACCTGTCTATACCTAGATCTTCTTATGCGCTTTCCCGTGTTCGAATTTAGTATACGCCCCCTAAACATAACCCCGCCTATTATGTGATGTAAAATGAATGTGCGTTAACCATAACAGTAGCATAGCACTTCCATTGACACGAACTAAGACTTTACATTAGGCTCTCCATTTTACTGGAGTCGGTTGCTTTAGCTACCATGAATCCGACCATTTGCCGTAGAACGCTGTCTACTAAATGGTAGACGTTCAGGAGAGTGTTCCTTGTAAACTGTTATATTGGTCATACTTTAGGTCACTCCTCCAATTCACTTGTCAGTTTTTGTAATGAAAGGAGCAAAATAACCGGACCCGGAAACAGAGCATACTGCTAATGTTCGTTTAATTTTAACAGATTTAGCTGTGTACTAACGTTCTGCTCCAATTTCCTAAAGTTTTTAATAATTTAAATAAACTGGGTGCTAAATAAATTGGTTCTCATGTAGACTCGAGTGCAAGACAATTTATATGTAAAATATGCATTAACGCACTGTATATGCATGAAAACAAATTACATGTATGCAGATTTGAGCATTTGACCACCTCATCAAGCCCCTTGCACTTAGGAGCATATTTATGGCATATTTATGAAGGAGTGTTAACAAAGCTACAATAAGTTAACCGAACTCCAACGCAAGTTGGAGTGTTCCGCATACTTAAGAAAGGTGCATCGCAGCAGATATCGTGGATACAGCTTCGGACTGGCCCACCGGGATACCAGAAAAAAATCACCGGTAGGCCCTGACACTTTGAGGCCACGCCCCCTTTTTGAAGAGGGAGGGGCCAGCAGCGGGCGACTTCCTTCCCTCCCCCCCCCCGTGCAGAACTTATTCCATTCAGGAGTCACATGGGACGCGCACCATGTGATAGGTGCCGTCCCATGTGTGCACTGCAGGAAGCGCGACAAGGTTAGTGTTTGTTTAATGTGTATTTAATCTCCTGAGGAGATGATCCAGAAAGGAATCTCGGCCATCGATGGCATGAATAGTATCGCTGGTGGCCAGAAAATCCCCATCTTCTCTGCTGCAGGTCTCCCCCATAATTATATTGCAGCACAGATCTGTCGCCAGGCAGAACTTGTAAGAAGATAACATGGTTTACTGAATAAAGTATAATGCAGAAGAATTGTTCATGTGAAAACTAATCAAATTCTCTGTATGTCCAACATTTTATAGAGTATGGGTTACCTAGCATCTTTGTATAGCCTACACTTTCCATCCATCAGAGTCTAGCCAATAGGGAACATTTGTACATTTATGGTGGTGGTTGCTTACTGCACTAAAGTTCATTTTTATGGTGAACTCTATCTGAACCAGTATCAAAAGGTAGTGTCCTATTGTTATAAGTTGACATACATTCTCTTCCTTATGAGAACTCACCATGTGAAATCCCCCATCACTGGGTCACTATTTAAGTAACAGCAGATTTGTGTGCACACCCACAACATTGTAGCTATAATTCTTCTAAATGTCTCAATGGTTGAATAAAATACAATGGCAGTATTTTTGTAATCCAGCTAAATAGAACAAATAACAGTAAACAAGGAAAATCTGGCCATTTCTTGCAGATAAGGAATTGAAAACTGTCATGGTAATGTGTGTGTGTGTGTGTGTGTGTGTGTGTGTGTGTGTGTGTGTGCAATGGGGCTTGTTGCAATGTAATGGGGGTGAGGACAGGGAAGGTTGGTTAAAGTGAAACGGGGTGAGCAGGGGGCGCTTATAAACAAAATTAGATGAGAGCAGGGGGGCTTATTATAAGTGAAATGGGGGTGGGGGTAGGGGGGCTTGTGGTAATGTAATGTGGGTGTGATGTAGGTGGTGGCTAATGGGTACTATTTTATTTGTGGGGTGATGGAGGGGCAATTTAATTTAATAGCGGGGCCTATTAATTTAAGATGAGGTGGCGGGACCTTTAATTTAATGCTGGGGTGGTTTAGGGCTATTAATTTAATATGGGGCTGAGTTTGGGCAGGAGGGCTATTTATTAAATGTGAATTATTTAATGCCAGGGATGGTTGTGGGAAATGGTTATATTTATTAAACTTAAATGCTATTTATTGCTAGGCCTGTTTGGAGGTAAGGAAATAGGTTTATTTATTAAATCCAGATACTATGAATTTAATGTCGGGTCTGGTTGGAGGGAAATAGATCTATTTATCAAAGTGAATACTATTATTTTAATGTTTGGGCTGTAGGGAGGCCTAATTATTAAACGTGTGTACTGTTTATTTAATGCCAAGGGCTGATTGGAATTTTCTAAATATCATGTACCCATTTTTTTTCCAGATAGGACTCCCAACATTTCCGGATCCAGTCAAGCAGCAACTGAGCTAAAGACACCAGCAGCCATTGGTCGGAAAAGCGACAAGAACAGGACACACATACTCAGGTACATACAGCAGGCACACACACTCACATTGGATGCACACACATACTGGGCTCCAACTACCATTTATTTGGCCCCACCTACATGAGGCCACTTTCAGATTTTTTTCTGCCCCTGCCCTTTTCTATGTCGGTGGGCCCCACCTGAGTCAAAAATTTGCAAAGCGCAAGTCACCTGCACCTTTAAGAGTCGCACTTGTCATGACGTTGGACCATGCCCAGCCGACCACAGAATGGAGATGAAGCCACGTTTATTTTATTTTATTGTAATTTTTTTATTTGCTTTTTTTTTTTTAACTTGACAATGTTCCCTATTTACCTGGGGGTGGGTAGCATGTTCTTGGTATAATATGGATTGGGGGCAGTACTCTGTGAAATAATTTGAATTGTGTCATAAATTGAACTATGTGGTATAAATTGAACTGGGGCACTTCTGTGTGGCATAATATGAACATTTATTTGTTCCATTATTATTACTAATAGACAATATATATATATATATATATATATATATATATATATATATATATATATATATATATGCACAACTGGACTAGACTAGATTTTAGCCAACCGCTAAACGTAGTGAACGCTGCAAGAACAGGTAGGAGAGAGCAGGACAGTCTGCCAACTGTTCTGATTCTAGTGGAGCAAGACTTTGTCCTGATCTAAGGAGCGAGCCTAGACTATGCACTCTTTATATACACTACATTTCTTGATATACTACATTATGTTAGCTGTGTCTGTCATGAGCTGACCACTCCCCCTCTAGTGTCTGGTCTCGCCTCTATAGCGATTGACCACACCCCATATGGTGGGCCCCTACCATGGCAGTCCCCCGGTGGGCCCCTCATGCCCCAGTCCGACACTGCGTGGATATCTGCTGCTTTGCATTCTGTTTCATTTTGGGGAGCAGTCACCATACAACAGTATGGTGACTGCTCCCTACCGCAATCTAACAAGTTCCGGAAAAAAAAAATTCTTCCTGTAACTAGTCATGATAATGTACGCCTCACCTGCATACTCTATGCTAATTAACCACTGCTATAAAGCTTGGCGTAGATGATGTGCCCTGTTCACTGCTGATTCATTTACTGGTATGTTTGCATGATATATTTTAAGTTATTACTATGGTTTCTTTGGTTGATTTGTTTTAACACTTTATTGTTTGAATTGTCTTGGACTGTTTTGTTATTTTGGGTGTTATACTTTGTTTCAGATAATAGTTACAGATAATAGTTTGCTTGTATTGGGCTGTGTAGTACTTTGTAGATTATTTTTATATTTTGTTTACTTTTTTTTATCTTTTTTAGTTTCCCATTGACAATTGTTTGCAAGTGACCAGGATAATCCTGCTTCATTTTGAGGTAAGTAACATGGGTCTAGGTCTGCAACCTGACATAGCATAGAAGCAGATGCCATAACTTCTTATTCACCCTCTGACAATTTTTGTTTTGTTTTTTAGCCACATTATGAGTTTGGCCAACCCACTTGTTGGTGTAAGTATATTGTCAATGTTTCCTGTGCAAATAGGAGTGACATTTTCCAAACTATGAGTTAATTGTATTTTTTTCACATCCTTCTCTTTTCAAATATAGCGTTTCTTAGAAATGGCCGAGGCACATGTGGCAGCACAGGAGGGCAACCAGCATCGCCGCCCCCAAAATCAGCAAGTAACCCATCGTCACCGACCCAGGGAGCGTGTGTTCAGGCCACGTGTCAGCCTCTTTGGCATGTCTGATGCTGAGGTGGTGTGGCGTTATCGGCTCCCGCCTCGTGTCATCCTGGACACCCTGCGCATAGTGCAGATTGACCTGGAGCCCAAGCGCAACAGCCCAACAGCAATACCGCCATTGACTAAACTGTTGGCGGTATTGCACTTTTGCGCGACAGGGTCATTCAGACCACTGTGGGAGTCGCTTCAGGGATGTCCCAGAAGTCCTTCAGTCGTGTGCTAAAGGTTGTTCTGGGGGCGTTTGTGTCGCGTCTAAGGCAATTCATACATCTGCCACTCAATGAGGAGTCCCTGGTGCCGATAAAACGGCAGTTTTCCCACATAGCCGGTTTCCCGCATGTCATAGGGGCAGTCGATGGGACTCATGTAGCCTTGGTCCCCTCCGGTGGGAATGCTGCTAATTTTTTAAATCGCAAGCATTTCCATTCTATAAATGTCCAAGCTATATGTGACGCCTCTCTCCAGATTCGTAACCTGGTAGCTATGTGGCCAGGGAGTACACATGACTCCTTTGCCTTCCGGCAATCAGGGATGTGGGAAAGATTGCAACTGAGGCAAGGAGGTGCAAGGCCGAATGGTGATGGGTGGCTATTAGGTATTTTTATTATTTAACAAACATGTCATGTATGTAGTAGTTTAAAGTGGAAATAGTAATGTCTTAAGTTTGGTAGCTAAGTAGATATATTACAAAGGCACATTGCAATATCATTCAAAAGTACATTTAATTGTGATGTTTACCTTAAAATCCGACATGGAGAGCTGCCCATATGAAAACTTGTTCAAAAACTTAAACCTTGGTTACAAATACATTGAATATGTTATGTGTCTGATTGCTTCTTTTGCCATTATTTGTCATCCATGTTGCCTGTCTTGTTGGCATAGATATAGTTATTTGTGTCTACAATTATGACACTCGCTCATATTTTTAAACTTTTTCATTCTTGTCACCCCTTGTAGGAGATAACGCATACCCTTTTTGCCCTTGGCTCCTCACTCCTCTATTAAACCCACGTACAGAGCAGGAGATGGCATACAACTCCGCACATACAGCCACTAGATCGGTTGTGGAGCGGGCATTTGGTCTTTTAAAGGCCAGATTCCGGTGCCTAGATCGGTCTGGTGGTGCTCTAATGTATGCTCCATCCACTGTGTGTTATATCATAGCTCTGTGCGTGATGTTCCATAACATCGCCATTAGGAGTGGGGTTCCTTGGGTGGAGGAGGCCGAGGTTGCTGTCCAGGAGGTGTTAGATGCTGACTCCAGCCCTCCAGAATCAGTTGATGCTGTGTCTTTCAAGCATTATGTCCTGGACACCTACTTCTCTTGTAAGTGTTTTTGTAATGTTTTTTAAAAATACAACATACATAGCTAATAAGTTTATAATTATACAATTTATTTACACAACAAAAACACATCAAACAAACAATTTATTTATTTTTACGGCCCCTCTTTGCTGGTATAATGGTTGCATCGCATCGAGGATGAGTCTGGCTTCTGGTAACCCGTGATATAGAAGGCAACAGTGGGGAGAAAGCAGAGGCCAGTGGAGCAGCAGTGAGTGACTGTGTAGCAGCCGACGATTGTGTGGCACGGGTGGCAGATGGGGCAGAGATGGCAGATGGGGCAGAGATGGCAGATGGGGCAGAGATGGTAGATGGGGCAGATGGTGGTAAATAATAGTTGTATTGCTGATTAGAATGTGAATATCGTTCAATGTCAACATATGGGTTGGTTTGAAAATGATGGCGATGCATTTGGGGTCCTAGACTAGAACCAATAGAACCTTGAGAGTGGAGTTCAATATGTGAAGACAGGTGCGCGCGATAAGGCCTACTTGTGGAATGATAATCGGGTGAAGTGTAGTATGATTGATACATGGGACTAAGAGATGGAGAGAAAGAAGTAGGAGAAGATTCCTGTGATATGCGTGATTGGGGATTGGTGATATACACTGCAATAAGGTCAGTGAGACGGGTAAGGGTAGTGTTGATGGATGAAAGGTTTAAGGTCATAGTGTTCTCTATACGGGTGAAGCTACTGTGTAAAGTGTGCTCCATACGGGTGAGGGTTGTGGCAATATCTGTGGTATTGGACTCAATAGTGGCATTTGTGTCTCTAATACTGTGATAGCATGCGTGCAGTGATTCCCGTTCATTGACTTCTGGCTCCTCACTCATCTGATGCTCTTCCACATCACGTGGCTCCTCCACCAGCTCATCCTCTGTATTAAGCCCTACAAGGGGAAAAAATGAAATAAATAATGCCGTCCTTAGTGTGAATTTATATATTTATATATATATGTGTGTGTATAAACCTTTAGCTGTGATAGGCTCGCTGGCGGGTGGGCTATGTCCGGTGTCAATGCGGCCCACACCTTGAACCATCTCCGCATCCAAAGAGGCCAATGCCCTGATCTCCAATGGAGTCAATTCCAGCGTTGCTGGAGGTCCACCACCTGTCATTCTTGCATGTCTTCTGTGTTCAGAAATTTTATCTTTTAGGCGGCGTTTAAAGTCTTGCCACCTGTGTGCAAAATAGACACATTAGCAGGATAATATTATCAACAAAATCTGGACACATTTAACCAATTTTTGTACGCTTAAATATTTACCTTTTCTGGACCTCATTAACCTTGCGTCTGATTGGAGCCACGGCATTGACCTCATTTGTAATTTCTTCCCATATTCTTGCTTTTGATGGTGCAGAGAGGGACGCGGAGTGGAGTGGAGCCTATCAACAGCCAATTCGACCAAAATGTCGATTTCATTTTTTGTGAAATTAGGCTGGCGTGTTTTTTTAGCAGCAGCAGCAGCAGATGATGAGCCGGATGGCTCATTGGAGTCTTGTTCAGACATGTTCAGGTTCTCCTGTAGAAAAGAAAGTGCAATTATTTCATTTCCTACAACGCTATCTATGTCAGGTAGCAGACCTAGGCCCATGTTACTTACCCCAAAATGGAGCAAGGTTCTCCTGTTTTTGATTTTTTTTTTTGGAAAGTGAGTACAATCTAAAAAAGGAAAAACGAAAGTGCAATTATTTCATTTCCTACGACGCTATCTGTGTCAGGTAGCAGACCTAGGCCCATGTTACTTACCTCAATATGTGGCAATATTAACACAGCATGCGATAGTTCGCCCTGACAATTTCTGCATGGCTTTTCTAAGTTGTTGCTGTCAGGAAACGTCCTGACAGCAACAACTTAGAAAAGCCATGCAGAAATTGTCAGGGCGAACTATCGCATGCTGTATGCGATTTTATAGTGGTGCGTTCAGTTGCATACGCGCCAGAACGCTAGGCACGCTTGAGCAGTGATGGACAGGTCAGTCAGCCATCTTAGTACAGGTTCCGCGATGGACGTGCAGACGCACCGACGCGCACTGAGAACCAGTCGGTAAGCAGGATATTAAACTGTCATTTCTGAGACAAAATGAGGTCTTCAGTATTCTCGCGTACCGAACTGCAGGTGCTGACAGCAACGATTGACCGTTGTTTTGAGCCCGCAGGGAGGTACGTGGGAAATGATGACAAACTGCAGGCATACAGAGCCGTGCGCAGGCGTCTGCGTATGCAGGTTGGTACCCGCCGCTCCATCGTGCCGTTGCAACGCCGATGGAGTGATCTGCGGAGACGGCAGCCCGACCTTCTTGCAGATTTGAGGGCTGAAATTATTGCTAGTAAGTCGTGCTCAAACACTAAATAATATGGCAATGTCATTTTTTCTTCTCACAGGAAATATGGACAGAAAAGGCCTATTTTCTGACCATTCTCATACTAAACGTATGAATAATGTTAGTCTTATTTGCGATTATTCTGATTATGTCCTATTAGATATATGTTAAAAATTTAAGTGTACATTTTTTTACAAATTTAATGTTATTGACATGAGTACCATTTTAGCATTCAAAGCTACCATTCGCTGCATGTATGTATGTTTTCGCTGTGTATGGTGAATACATTACAAAAATACACATGAGATAACACATAATGGTCTCCAACAGGACGCCAACGCAGCTCCGAACACCACCGCCAACATCAACAGGTGGTCACACCGGAGGCGCAAGGTGGTAGCCAACAGCAACAGGTGCAGTCAGCGGTGGTGGAGGATTCGCCGCAGTCCGCTGACCTGGTAGCATCACCTGCTATTCCAGAGCCAACCAGAATCCACCTCTCAGCAACCACAAGTGCTGGTTGAGGAAAGTAAGTACATTACATGGTAATTTTCGTATACTTTAGTTGTGTTTTTTTTTTTTTTCAATATATGATGTTTGGATTTTTTTGGGTAGAACATGACAAACAGTTTTCACTGGCCATTCACAGTACAAGTCATCCTAAGTTCCCACAATGGGAAAAATGTTCTCCCAGCAATTCTTGTCTTGTGCGCAGGTCAACTCAGCTGGCAGGCTTTAAAAATGCACCCTAGAGGGTGAGATTCTCCTTGGCTAAATTTTGCAGAAAGTTAATGTATACAACAAAACAATATAATACTAATATAATACTTTGTATTACTTGTGTCTCCCACTTCCCTTTAGGTTGTAAGCTCTCATGCGCATGGCCCTCTTTTGTTGTGTGCTCCTTCTACAGTACCTTCACCCTCTTGGCCTTTTTCGATAGGCCTGTTTTCCCTGTTTTCTTAAGCGTAGGCCTTCTTCTTGCTGATTTCTACCATCCCTTTCACTATCTGTCAGAGATAATCTGATTTGGTTGTCTTTGTTTGAAATGATGCGTACGGCACGCTACGGCGTGAAAGGGCACGCTACGGCGTGGAAGGGCGTACGCAGCTGCAACACCTGGAAACAACAGTATTTAGTCTTTTACATACATTCGCACAAACACGCACACTTGTAAAATAGTACACATTAATGGTAGTTGCAACACATAGTCATTTATGTCGAAATATAGTAGTATTTATGTGTAATAGTATAAGTTATGTGCATATCAGTAAAACATATGGTACACGTTGAAGGAATCAAGTCATGTGTGGTATCATACTAATCCCCTTCGCATTTGCGACTGTCCGGTTCACTCTGCGAAGGGATCGCAGAGTGCATACGCAAGTTATTAATGTTAAGGAATTATGGACTATTATGATTAGAAATCTTGGCGGGAAGATCAGAACCCATCCCCTGGAGAGATGACCCCTCCTTTGGATTCCTGAGCTTAAACTAGCCTATGATCTGCAACTCCCTGGACCCTCCTGATGCCTGGACCAATAGAAGCCAGCCACACCTTTGCATTGTTTTACTGTATCTCTGTTTGCATATAAGCAGCAGCTCCTCATCCAGAGTTTAGTCACCTAGACCACAGACTTCAGGACTGAATGACTGTACACTGGATCCAGAGCACCTGCGATAAGTAACGACTGTACTTACTATTATTTCGCTTAGATATATACTGCTACTTTTTGAGAATAAATCTTTGTGCGTTGGAAACACAAATCGAGATTCGACAATCGTTATTGGATAGCGACAATACGCTCATAACAATTTTGGGGCTCGTGAGTTTGGAGGTTTCGTTGCCGGACGATACGCAAGACTGACGAATTTCGGTTCCGCACCAAAGGGTGGAGACGTGTCATATACGGGTAAGATTGCAATGTGTTCAAAACCTTAATTTTACTCTGTGTTAAGAAACCGAATGTCCGTTTTACATTATCTAAGGTACGCTAACTGAACCTAGGGACAAAAGAGAAAACTGTTTCTTTTTACTGTCATTGTGCGTTTTAACTGTATTACATTGCTTAGCGTATGTGTACTTCCTGCTTTGTGTACGCGAACTTGCGGTAGATTTTCCACTTGGTTAAACAATCGTTTTGATAGTTGTTATAAATACATAGTATAATTACTTGTTAAAACCTCTGGGACATTATTACTATTGTTGGGAACTTTGATTGTCTGCGCAGAAAAGGTGTATGTCGTGTGATTTGGTGACTTTAAATACACTGAGGTTTAATCTATTGTTGAATAGAGTGTCAGTTGCTGTCTGACGAGGCAGGTGCCCAACTGTTGTACGGAATAAGAGGCAGGTACACCGGGGGCGGAAACTGAATGAGTTTTCGCAACGTGCACCCAAGGGTAATCGCTTCGCTTACGGATTAGCTTTAAGCGTTGCGATTGCACGGCAAGGAAAGCCATTATTGTGACTTGGGAGTAACAAGAAGGAATTACGTTGGTAAGGCTGGTAATTGACTTTACCGGATGCTGCCAGTTGTAATAAACTCAACAGATTTTGTTGGAGAGTCACGGGTGATCGAGGAGCTGATAACCCTTTAGACCGCATTGATATTTCTGTATTAGGGGTCCTCGTTTAATACGAGAGGAAGCGAGTGGACGCGGCTTGTAGCAAATACGTCCACGGGCCGGTAAAATATCTCTAGCGGTAGTGTTGAAATTAGTGGCAGGATATTGTGTTATTGCTGGAACCCTATTTTGTGGCAGGATATTGTGATATTTCTGGGACCCTATTGTTCAACATGGGTGCTAAGCAAACGCTAGAGAAGGCCAAGGTACTGCCTAAGGAAGGGCCTATTGGTTCAGCGAGATTTCTCATGTGTAAGAAATATGGTGCATACGCAACTGCGTATTGCGACATGTGGGTCAAGATGACCAAAGATTGTGATAGGCCTTTCCCAACAATAGGGAGTTTTAATGCAGAGGTTGTTACGAGTCGCGGCGGCTCTGGGCACCGCCGTGACTCACTTCCGGGTCTGGCTCCGCGTCCCGGCCGTCGTTATGATGACCGAGACGTCATTTCCTCCAGGACCCGACCGTCGCCTAGGCAACGGTCAGGGCGCTCTCTGTCTCCTGCGCCGCGTCCCGGCATCTAGGGCAGCCGGGCGCGTGCGCATTCCTCCTTTAATTATAGCCAGCTGGGCTAAGTATTCCCTGCTGTGCAGGGCACCGTTCATTGGCTCTTGCTTGTTTATTAGGCAGCAAGGGACAAGCCCTTACTGCCGGTTATAGTTCCTGCTTAGTTGCTGTCTAGCCTGCTGTGTTCCTGGTTGCTGTTACCTTTGGATAGATTCTTGTTGCCGACCTTTTGCCTGTCTACTGACCTCGTTTGTTTGCCTGTGCCCTTTGGACTTTTCTGTCTGGATTCCTACGCTGCCGATTCGCCTGTGACCCCTGACCCTGGTTCGTGTACTGATATTCTGTCTGCTGCCGGCCTCGACCTTTGCCTGGACCTCACTCTGCTATTGCTCCTACCTTCTATTGCTGTGTTCTCCCCAGTAGGCACACAATTCACGACCCACAGCTGTCTGCGGCCAAGTCTGTCCCCACCACTAGGGGCTCCAGTGAAAACCGGACTTCTGAGCAGACTCCGGGTTTTGTGTTACTGGCTGTGGGGGTTCCTAACAGAGGTACTTAATACTGTAAAAGATAAAGTATGGTTGATTAAGTCAACGAAAGTGAGGAATAAAAAGAATGATTGTTTGAAATTGTGGCAAATGGAAGGTAACACGTGGCAGAGCAGCGAATGCACAGCGGAAGTAGGCGTGGCGAAAAGCGCGCATGCGGCGGAAGTAGCCGTTGAGAAGCGTGGCGAACTCAGCGCAAGCGCACCCCCGCCACCTTATATCCTGGGAGGGGTAAGTACAGCTGTTATTAATACTGAAAAAAGAGAAATTGCTAAGTTATATCCTGTTTTAAGTCAGTTTAAAACAAGTGTATCAGAAGATGAATATGAACCCACTGTAATTTCAGCCATTGCTCATGCTGTTAATATGCTAGAGGTTCAGCGTAAGTATGGGAAAGGAGCAATGGCTGAGATAGGTGAGAGTAGTGTGATCACTAGGAGTGATAGCATTCAAAATACTGAAACAGCAAATCCTGTAGTGTCCTCTGAAAACAGTGAACCAGTGGGTATATCAGTTCCCATTGGGAAGGCGGACAAGGATGGTGTAGTTCCTCTAAAGAATGTTACAATGCATTGTCCCTGGACTAAATCAGAAATATGTTCTATTATGACTGAATTCCCAGATCCTAGAAAAGAGCTGGCTAAGTGTCAGAAATTTGTTAAAGACTTAGGAAATGCACATGAACCAACCAATAAGGATTGGCGTGTAGTGTTGAGATCGTGTCTTCCTCCCAATACTGACATACAAAAATTTATTAAAGATTGTTTGTTGGAGGATGTCACGGGCACTAGGAGTCTTTGCCCAGGATAGCACCAGATGATGTTCTACCAGAGTAATATAGCTGGTACTATGGTCCTCTGGTAGCAGGGTGACAACGGAACAGGAGAATCAGCAGATGGTGAGAGAATGCTCAAGGAAAGTCTATGACTAGCAGCAACTGGTAATGACTTAGATGTATGTACACGAGGAACCAGATGGACAAGGAAACGTGAGGGGAGTCAGTGGTCTGCGTACAGCAAGTTGTACCACTGCTATAGTGAGGAGGAATGTCCAGGAGTAGAGAGGAGGTAGTGAGAGTCCGTGGTCTGCGTACAGCAAGTTGTACCACTGCTATATATATGTGAGGAGATGAATGTAATGCAGAGGAAACACGGGGCACACGGAACTTGATCCCACGATGATATCCACAATACAATAATAACTGACAAGCGCTGCTTGAAGTATACAAAGTCACTATAGCTATCCAGGTAATAGGAAACAAAGTCAATAGTAACAATAGCTTCAGTAGATAGAAGACTCCGGAGATGAAACCAACACAGTCCAGACGGATATGCAATACAATAGCAAAGTCAATGGAAAGTATGCATACCGCGGTTCAGGAGAGCAGGCTGTCAAGGAGACGTGCAGGAATACCTGAACGGCTGAAGGCCGGCAGGAGGAGAGACCACTGGAGGATGGAAGCGATAATCAGGTTGGTGCAGCGCACGGAAGGTAACCGGTAATCAACGGAGCAATACTCAGGAAGCAGTAGTAAGTAAAACTGGAAACATGATGAACACGGGAGAGTTGAGGCTGTCTGGAATCCGGCAGAGTAGCGGAGGCAGCGGAGGGAAGGTACGCTGAACACAGGAGAGTAGAGCCGGTTTGGAATCAGGCAGTAGTAGTAAAGGCAGCGGAGGGGAGACACGCTGAACACAGGAGAGTAGAGACGGTCTGGAATCCGGCAGCAGTAGCAGATAGGAATCAGTGGAGAGCTGACACGATGAACACAGGAGAGTTGAGACGGTCTGGAACCCGGCAGTAGTAACGGAGGCAGCGGAGAGCAGACACGCTGAACACAGGAGAGTTGAGGCGGACTGGAATCCGGCAGCAGTAGCAGATAGGAATCAGCTGAGTGCAGACACGATGAACACAGGAGAGTTGAAGTGGTCTGGAAATCAGAATCGTAGTAGACAGGAATCAGCTGGAGCTGAATACACGAAACACAGGAACACCTTCAGAGGCTCATGGGGAATGAGACTCCAAGATCAGGCAACCAGGTAATGATCACAGGTGGTTTAAATAGGGAGGGTTGCCTGATCATCCAATCAATTAAAAGCAACAGGTACTGAAGGTTTCATAAGGGCTGCACATGCGCAGACCCTCAGGATGGCGGACGGCCACGGTTCCTGAACACAGGAGAAATGGCACTACAGTCCGGTGAGTGACAGAGGAAGATGACACCTTGACGGATGAGATTAATCAAGAAATTATAGAACAAATTGTCAAACATTTAGCCATCTATTTTTCAGTAGTGGTAAACTGGAGTAAGATTTTCACCATAAAACAAAAAGATAGTGAAACTGCAGCGGCAATTTTGGTAGAGCTCTTGCATCAATGACACAGTTTACTGGGGTATCGGATATAAGGGAGAGCCCACATCATAGGGAAGTAGCAGTAACAGTACTGATGGATGGTTTAAAAGAAAACCTAAAGACAAGAGTACAAACCTCAACACCTGGTTGGAGGGGCAGTACGGTAGATTCTCTTAGAGAGATTGCTGTGGAACATGACAAAAATATTTTTCGAAAAAGGGAAGAAAAGAGTGACAAGTTGATGACGGTGAGTATACAAGCATTAGAAGGAATGCATACACGACCACCAGCATATAACCCACATGACAGGAAACGCAGAATGTTGAGATGTTGTAATTGCAACCAGGAAGGACATATGAGGAAAGATTGTACAAAGGGAAGACATAAGTCTAATGAAGGGTCACATAGATATCCTCCAAGGAGGGATTTACATAAACTAGAAGACTCATACCTGCCCGCGCATGTTATAGCAGCAAATGCTGCGTGGGAAAGCAATAGTCAGCGCTAGGGGTCATACCTGTAGTCTACAGCCAGTGAGGTTAACTGAGAGTCTGAGAGAAGAACCAAAAATGATAGTTGACATAGCTGGTAGGAAACAAACTTTTCTTGTAGATACAGGGGCGGCCAGATCTGTGATAACCTCTCCTTTTAATCTACAGGTAACCAGTAAAACTATTCCAGCTATGGGGGTAACGGGAAGAGTGTTACATTATCCTCTAACCAAACCCGCTGAAGTTACTATCGGGCCCCTGCATACTAAGCATTCATTTCTCTTGGCTGCAGCGGCTCCTACTAATTTGCTAGGGAGAGACTTGTTATGTAAAATGGGATGTGTCATATACTGTACTTCAGATGGTGTGTTCCTAGATATACCCGAGAAGGTCGCGCATGAGGTACAGGATATATTGGACACCCCTCAAAGGTTAATGTTACACTCTACTGTTATAGAACAAAGTCCATCTCAAGTAAAGGGGATGTTGCTGGAAATACTAGGTTCACTATGGACCAGAGATGGACAGGACACTGGACTGATGGCAAACGTAGCCCCTGTCATGGTAAATCTAAAAAGTGGTAGGATATAGGGGTATATCCTGTTATTGAAAGGCTGTTACAACAGGGGATTTTAATTCGTACATCAAGCACAGCAAATTGTCCCATTTTCCCCGTGAAGAAGAGTGGGGGGAGGGGCTATAAATTAGTCCAGGACTTAAGGGGAAATAATGAAGTTGTTGAGAGCCAATTCCCCGTAGTGCCGAATCCAGCTGTCATCCTCATGCAGATTCCACTGTCTGCTAGTCATTTTACTGTCATTGACCTATGTGCTACTTTCTTCTCAGTCCCTCTTCACCCTGACTGTCAATACCTATTTGCATTCTCCTACCGGGGATTGCAATACACATGGACCAGACTTCCCCAGGGGTTCATTGACAGCCCCAGTATTTTCTCCCAAGCTTTACATGACTGTTTGCAATCCTTTCAACCCCGCAATGGGTCTGTTCTAATTCAATATGTGGACGATTTGTTGCTGTGCTCTGATTCTTTTATGTCATCTTTACATGATACTAAATTGTTGTTGCTCCATCTCTCACAAACAGGGCACAAGGTGGCAAAGGATAAATTACAGCCATGTCAGACTGAGGTCAGATACTTAGGACACTGCCTCACCAAGGGGCTAAGACACCTGACAACCGACAGGATTGAGGCTATACAAAACATGACTCTGCCACAGAGCCAGAAGCAGATTCGTACCTTCCTGGGGATGTGTGGATACTGTAGATCCTGGATCCCAGGTTTTTCTATTCTGGCATTACCATTGCAGGAGCTAGTCTCTTCCTCAAAACCAGAACGTGTTGTACACACAGAAGAAGAAGAACCTTTTTTTTTTTTTTTGCCTTTGATAAAGCCAATTAGCGAAACGCACGTTAGGCGTTTCTGTGCAATGCTGTCTTGTTAAACTTGTAATATCATTCTAACCTTCAGTATTTTCCGCCTATAAATCACTGTGCTCATGTTAGGGGGCTACTTATAACATCATCTATATTCCGCAAAAGGATAGATATGTTAACATAATAGTCGCGTATATCAGCGTTTGCTATACAGGGTCCTTTACAGGGAAAGTAGCACTAACTCCACCATGCAGAGCCACTCATTATGGGCTTTTGATTTTACTATTGTTGGATAATGAAACTAGACTCAGATTATCAATAAAGTCTCTATACATATAGACAACAACGATTAATACAATAGTACTGCATAGGTGTTATGGATAATCCTATTAGCATAATCCTTATGTAAACACGGCACAGCTGATTACAATGAATAGACAACAATGAATAATACAATAGTACTGTATAGGTGTTATGGATAATCCTATTAGCATAATCTTTATGTAAATAAGGCACAGCTGATTACAGGAAACTGTATATCCTGACCTGTCCTTTCAACTCTATCCAGAGTGACTACGCGTATAGACGCGGTCTTTATATCATCACATATTACTAATAGGATTATACTCTTATCACTGTAAGGTTTAGACTACAGGTATTTTGACTTATACTATATAGGGTATTTCACCCACAATTAATATTACAGACAGCAACACAGAATAGCAGGTAACACTGCTTATTAACAGTATCCTCAATTCTGGTCACTATTACTCATTTACATTTTGTAATATTTTCGCTAATTTTGTGATTTGTCATTAACCCCAAATAATACATGGGGAACTCCAGTATTTTAATGAATACCAATAAAGTTATGTTTTTTATATTTATATGAATTTTTCTCAATTTGATAGTCTACATTTAACAATTTAAACCCTTTGAGTGCCCCTCGATACATATTTTCTCTTTCTCTCTTTCTCTCTTCTCTTTTGGACATATATGTTATAGTATGTGAGGGTGCACCACAAATCAGTAATAGATTATTTACATAGGTCACATTTGTGTTGACTTTATTAAATATTTTCTGTATGGGTTTACCCAGTGCGGTCTACAATTTTCTAGTACACACAGAAGAGTCAGAGCAAGCGTTCTTTAATCTTAAAGATCGTCTGACTAGAGCACCTGCATTGGTAATACCTGATTATGAAAAGCCTTTTGAGATATACTGTACGGAAGCTGATGGTTGTGCAGCAGGTGTCCTCACACAGAAACATGGTGACGCTAGCAGACCGGTAGCATACTACAGTGCACAATTGGACACTGTGGCAAGATCACTCCCAACATGTCTCAGAAGTGTAGCAGCAACTGCTCTTCTAGTAAGTAAAAGCGAAGACGTAGTATTAGGACATAATTCAACTGTCTATACACCCCATGCTGTATCAGCTCTGTTAAATTCAGCCCAAACCAGACATGTTTCTTCAGCTAGATTCACAAAGTGGGAACTAGCCCTGATGGCACCCTCAAACATCACCATCAAACGATGTAGCACCTTAAATCCAGCTACATACCTTCCATATGTGTCTCTAGAGACACAAAGGGTGGGAGGTGAGGAGACCCTGGTTGATGATGAGTTAGGCAAGAGTACTGACACGCATGATTGTATGGAACACCTGAACCAGACCTTTACTGCAAGGCCCGACATACGTGACACCCCCTTAGAAAATGTAGATTTTACGTTTTATACAGACGGGAGTTGTCATAGACAGACAGAGACGGGAGACCTATGTACTGGTTACGCTGTGGTAGACGATCAGGATGTGGTATAAGCTGAATCCCTTGGCCCACCTCACTCAGCCCAAGTGGCGGAACTAGTAGCATTAAGGAGAGCGTGTGAGTTGGCAGAGGGTAAATCAGCCAATATATATACTGACTCTAGGTACGCCTTCGGGGTAGTGCACGATTTTGGGGCCCTTTGGCATCTTAGAAATTTTACGACAGCAGCAGGTACGCCAGTGGCACACTCACAACACATAAAAGGACTTCTGACAGCGATACAGTTACCCAGAACAGTAGCCGTCATAAAGTGCAAAGCCCATACCTTTGAAGAAGACCTAGTGTCATTGGGCAATAACAGGGCGGACGAAGCTGCTAAATGGGCAGCAGGGCAACCTATGACTGTATCGACCGAGACTATGATGGTTTTTCAGACATTAGACATGCAGAAATTAATTGAAATGCAAGATTTGTGTTCCCTGCAGGAAAAGGCGGTCTGGAAGGCGAAGGGATGTGGTCAAGAGTCCTCAGGACTCTGGAGGGATGGACAAGGTAAGCCTGTAGCTCCCCGAACATACTATCCAAGCCTGGCTGAAGCAGCACACGGTCTGACTCACCTGGGTAAAGAAGGTATGTGCAAACTGGTGAGAGCATACTGGTGTGCTCCTGGATTTTCCTCTCAGGCTGGTAAGAAGGCAATGTCATGTCTTACTTGTTTGAGGAAAAATGTCGGGAAAACTATTCCAACTGAGCCATCCCACATCCCTCCTACAGACGGACCTTTTCAGGTAATACAAATTGACTATATCCAGTTACCACCGTGCATGAATCTAAAGTATGTGTTAGTGTGTATTGATGTGTTTTCCGGTTGGGTAGAAGCATATCCGGCAGCCACTAATACTGCTGTGTTCACTGCAAAGAAAATTGTACAAGATTTTGTATGTAGGTTCGGTATTCCTAGAATCATTGAAAGTGATAGGGGTACCCACTTTACTGGTGATATCTTCCAAAATATGTGTAAACTCATGGGAATCAGTAGCAGACTTCACACCCCTTACCGACCACAAGCTAGTGGTAAGGTGGAAAGAGTAAATGGTACTATAAAGAACAAGCTTGGTAAGATAATGGCTGAAACTGGGTTGGCGTGGCCTGAATCTTTGCCACTAGTCCTCCATAGCATCCGAACCACTCCTAGACCTCCTCTTAATCTGTCCCTCTTTGAGATACTGTTCGGACAACAACCTCATTTGATCATGAGTCCGCAAGACGACTTAAAGTGTAATAATTAAGTGACTGTACAATATCTTATAAAAATGATCAGACAGCTGAAACAACAACAACAAAAACTCAAAATGCTGTCACCTGGTATACCAGAAACGAAATGTCATGATAATGAACCTGGGGACTATGTTATGATCCGCAATTTCTTACGTTCAGGTTGTTTAACAGACCGTTGGGAAGGCCCGTACCAAGTGCTGCTGACCAGTACTACATCACTGAAGGTTGCAGAGAGAGACACTTGGGTCCATTCCACCCACTGCAGGAGAGTCAATAACCCGGAGAAAGTGCGAGATAAAACTGAGACCGACGACACAGATCTGTCACTCGTAAATCTGTTCCGGGAGACCTAAGGCCCGCAATCAAGACACCTGAGCCAGAGACGTTGCATCAGAACTATCTTTCCAGCTATGGAGTGGCGGTTTTTGTTTTTCTTTTGTTCCAGGATTTTCCTTGTTTTTACTGTTTCTAGGACATTCTATTTTTGTGATGGAGGATGGAGGACAGAGGAAGGTTCTTGCAGTGATACGGATGAAATGGAAATCGAGGAAAAGTTATTAGAATACCCAGAGCAGTCCATTATTAAGCTTGGTCCAGGGGTTAGGAAAAGGTCTGCTAGCTCAGGAACTCGGAGACAGTGTGAGGGGCTATTGTCTGATGAGTATTGTATCTGCAAGTTCTGTGACTCCCTAGTTGAAGAGAGATGCATCCTGCGATGTCAGTCCACCGGTAATCTGAATGTGGGCAGGCATCCTTTGGAGGATTATCACTCCCTGGTGGGTAAGGTGCTAAACCAAACCGAGTGCTGGGTGTGCTCTCACGTGCCGCAGGGGCAGCTTAACATTGGACTAGTGACATTCCCATTAAACATCTCCAAAGTACTCGAATTAAGGGGTGGGAGGCCCATAGAGGGGAGGTACAATAACACTATGTCCCCTAGTCTATCGCTTCGACAATACTCTGTAGACAGATCTTTGCTGTGTCTAAATATCTCTCATGCAAAGCGTCTGGAGAATTGGGAAGCTGACCTATCAGATCAGACAATGGCTCGCCACACTCATTTTGGAGGGAGACTGAGGCCACCAATAAGCAGGAATGTTGATGGAAGTCACAAATTAGGGCGTGTAACCAAACATAGGAAAGTATCCATTGGAAAAGTCTTTATAGATAATTGTAAAAATGTCATCCATGCTGACACGTGTCTTGAGCAAATGGAGACACTAGACATGGGTAGTTTTATCGAAAATCTGTGTGATATAATTAATGGACATACCGTTCCTTATGTTCTCCCTGATGATGTGTACTTTGTTTGTGGGAGGAAAGTTTATTCCTGGGTGACTCCGAGTTCCAAGGGCTTGTGTTTCTTAGCTAAACTGATTCCTGAAATCATGACTATTACTCATGAAGAAATGGTTGGTATTCACAAGACTTCCACCATACATACACACACACACACAGTATGAACACCGTGGCAAGAGAAATATGATTCCTGGTGAGAAGCCCATAGCTACAAAATTGATTAGTGAAACCGCTGGGTTTCAAGTTATGGTTGCTCTAGATCTCACCAGGACCGCTCGGGGAACATTAAACTTTAAATATATACAAGACCTAGCTAAATTAATAGATAATATCACCGAGATGTATGATGACACTTTCAGGTATACTGGAAGGGAGCTACAAGCGTACAAGAAGGAGTTGGTGCAACATAGACTGGTACTAAATTATCTCACCTCTATTACTGGTGGGTACTGTGTGACGTTGGCCACCCAGTTTGGTGTCAACTGTTGCACGTACATCACCAATAATACGGATGACCCTAAGGAGGTTATAGACCGGAAGATGGATGAAATTCTACAACTGAAATGGGAATTTCAAAGGAACCATAATTCTTCGTTATACGAGGTCGGGGAAAAGGTGGCGAGTTGGTTCTCGTGGTTGAACCCTGTGAAATGGTTCTCTGGTCTGTGGGGAGTGGGTACAGAAAATGGTTGCTAGTGTAGGTCCTTCTCCTTATACTGGGTGTCATCTTATCAATTGGTTTATGTGTCAAATGTGTTCCTACTGTGTTGAAGTGTGGAAAACAGTCTTCTGGGAGTAACACTGAGAAAGAGACTGAAAGGGTGGTGCAAGATACCAAGATCATGGTATGTGAAGAAGTGTTGTATAACCCTGAAATTGAAACGGTGATTAGGTCATAGTTCATTACACTATCAAAGGGTGGAGCTGTCGAAGTCAGCAAATTGGATAAAGTCATTTTCAATTAAAATCGAGCAAACTTGGTTGTCTTTGTTTGAAATGATGCGTACGGCACGCTACGGCGTGAAAGGGCACTCTACGGCGTGGAAGGGCATACGCAGCTGCAACACATGGCAACAACAGTATTTAGTCTTTCACATACATTCACACAAACACACACACTTGTAAAATAGTACACATTAATGGTAGTTGCAACACATAGTCATTTATGTCGAAATATAGTAGTATTTATGTGTAATAGTATAAGTTATATGCATATCAGTAAAACATATGGTACACGTTGAAGGAATCAAGTCATGTGTGGTATCATACTAATCCCCTTCGCATTTGCGACTGTCCGGTTCACTCTGCGAAGGGATCGCAGAGTGCATACGCAAGTTATTAATGTTAAGGAATTATGGACTATTATGATTAGAAATCGTGGCGGGAAGATCAGAACCCATCCCCTGGAGAGATGACCCCCTCCTTTGGATTCCTGAGCTTAAACTAGCCTATGATCTGCAACCTCCTGGACCCTCCTGATGCCTGGACCAATAGAAGCCAGCCACACCTTTGCATTGTTTTACTGTATCTCTGTTTGCATATAAGCAGCAGCTCCTCATCCAGAGTTTAGTCACCTAGACCACAGACTTCAGGACTGAATGAATGAGCGCCTGTGATACAGAGCGCCTGCGATAAGTAACGACTATACTTACTATTATTTCGCTTAGATATATACTGCTACTTTTTGAGAATAAATCTTTGTGCGTTGGAAACACAAATCGAGATTCGACAATCGTTATTGGATAGCGACAAAACGCTCATAACAGTGGCATAGGCGGTCCATCCTGTCACAAGTAGTGTTTATTGATCAGTAGTAGATAGGAGATGTAATCTTTAAATCTCCCAACAAAATTATTTCCAGGACACCAACTCAATGGTCTAGCTCCCACCTCGAAGTTGACTGGACTGGATACTTCCTGATATCACTGCGCACGTCCATGATGACATTGCTTGCTCTGCCCCTTCATCTAATGGTAAAGAAAGGACTATTCACCGAACTGTTGCTTATTTATCAATGGACCCAGGACCCCATTCACTGCTGAGGATTAGTGGGATGTGCTCTTGGCAAATAAATATAGGTAGGAAAAATTGCTGCTATTAGTCAATCAGCTAATAGCAACTCCGTGACCCAGAAGAAGCACTCTGGCTGTCACTGACAGCTTCCACCAGCTCTACATTAAGGTGGGACAGGCTGTGGTGGTTCTAGGGTTTTAACAGATAGAGGTTGTAGTTAATTATCTGCCCCCACCCCTGCCCAGTCTGCTTATCTTAGTCACCAGCAGCAGAAATGTGTGTTAAGATGTTGGGATGGCATCCTACTGTGTGTAATAAAGTAAAGAATGCTAGCTAGTTTTTTTAATGAGTTTTTGCCATTACGGTGGATGCATTAGATTCCAAAGTAACTCTAGCGCATATACTGGTATGCTAGCAGGTAACTTACAATAAAATGCAGCATGTTCTCAGTTATCTCTTTGGCTTCCTCATCACTGACAGATGTTTTCCTGGGTCTCTCAGGAGTATAGTCAAAACCTCTGTTTTCTATATCTCTTTTGCTCTGTTAGAAAGAAAAGGTTGGTCACAACATTTGTAAATAAATGTCCCTAAGTTAAGCTTCTTCATCACAGATTATCACTCCTAGACCACAATCTGATGTTTAAATAAGGCAACAGTCACTATATTTAGCTACCTAAGTGCCAGTAAATTGTTACGTGTATGTTGTTGTTGTGACAGAGGTGAATGTTTAAGTGTAATTTTGTTTAATTTAATACAGATTAATTCAGTAAAAAAATAATATGTGGATCGGACCCCATAATTCTCACACATATGCAATGTTTAATACAAACCCATTCCCTTGTGGTCAGTGCAAGATCTGGTGGCAAAAATATAGCACGGAACCCAAACCTAGTCTCTGGTGTCCAGTGTATAATACAGATCCCTTTTCCTAATGGCCACTATATAATAGTAAATTATCCATTTCCTAATCGAGCCAGTAACGTCTGTTACTATCATCACCAAAAAGATTGTGCAATGCGATAAGTGTGGTTCCAAAACACAAAGATTTATTAGCAAAAAGAAAATATAACAAAGTATAACCGATACATATGCGTGCGCACTGAATCCAGTAACAGCTCATCAATTCCGAAGTCTGTAGTCAAAATGCTGTTACTTTACCAGTGGCCAGTTTATATACAGTTTGGTTTGAAAAGAAAAGTGATGATGTCACAATGTACACAAAGATAACACTAAGATAGTTCTTCAATCTTTCAGGGTTTATGATGTTCCAGTATAAGACCAAACACCATACATTTCTTAGGACCTGAACCATAAATACCTCTAACGTATGGTTTATCTTTGTATAAATTTCCGTTTGCGTAATTAAACCTGTTAAGACATAGCATACTAATCGCAATTGCACGGAAAACTATTACAATCAATATTTATTCATTTAGAATGACTTCATCCAATTATTCGACTTTGACAGGCCACTCTTTGACAGTGTACAAAAATATCACGTGATTATACTTTCTTTCTCAGGACTGTAATGCAATTCTTCATTTTCTGTGATATTTGTGCTTCTCACTACCAGCACGGTATCATTTTCTGTGGTCACCACAGTGGAACGTTTTCCACAATTCAACACAGCAGGAACACATCTGATACGTAAGCCAATAACTATAAAGACACAAACTATAAGGCGCTTACCTACACTAGGAATCAGTTCTTGTACCAATTCACCTGTCACGATACCCAGAAAATATGGAACTCGGGTACTAACCCTGGTTTATGCTGGCAGGCCCAGAGGTGTGAAGTCTAATGAGTTCCCCGATATTCACAAAGAACTTCCGCAAGGCAGGATATACTTTGCTTCAGAGAAATTGCAGGTCGCGGTCCTCTGGATTGCCTCAGGGCATAGTACTGCAGAGAAAAGGTAACCGGAGAACACAGATGTACACAGGGGTATGGTGATATAGAGGAATGGTTACACCAGCCAAAACGGTACACGTGCAGACAAGGCAGGGCACTAGCGGAAGGTAGAAGCAAAGTCAAAATCAAAGCTAAGATCGGCACACAGGAATCAATCAGGAGAGTGGTCAGCAGGCAGAGGTTCGGTACACAGGGATCAATCAGCAAAGAACCCAGAAGGGGAGAGACTGGAGTAGAAACAGGGATCAGGTCCAGGAGTCAGGAGCTGGCAGAAAAGTTCCTCTGACACTGAACGAGTGACCGCATTTGGACAAGTATATGACAACCCCGTTCTTTCTGAAAAACTTATTTTTGCCTCTGATGAAACGGCAGCACAGTGCCGAGAAACGCGTCAGGCGGATTGAGTTTGACACATTGAAGACCGTATGTTCTTTTGTGCTTAAAACCCCGGGGTAGGACTGTGCACACATCGCTATATATCTTTTGATTTTCGCACATTTCCAAGTGATTACAGGCTGGATTAAGAGCCAGGAGCTGCGAATAAGGAGCCCACCATTCAGGTTGGAGATATGCTGTTATATATTAGCTATATTCTGTCCGTGATTTTGATATCTCATGAGAGTGGATGTGCACACATAGTTGTGCGGGACAGTGTTTTAGCCAGATATTGGTAATCGGTAACAACTCCACAACAAGCTGCCTCTCTGAAATCCGTTGGGCTTTTAATTGTATGTTATCCTCTGATATCTAACAACCACCTGGATGGTCCGATTGGTGTCATATCATATGGTCTTTTAATATATTCCAGACATTTACTGTCAGTGCAATACCTTTTATTTTAATGTTATATACTTCAATACCTTATGTGTATATTAAATATTTTGTGCTGATTTTAAGTTTTGCGCTCTCTGGTTTTCTTTTTTTGTATTCTATATTTGATTAGCAGGTCCAGATCCTGCTCAGACAGCTTCATCTTAATTAAGCACTTTAGGTTCATTAGCGCCCCATATGTGTGTGTTTTTTTCTGTTTTATGCTATTTCCTTTCTGGATATATTTGGGGCAGCTTTCACCACTTTTGGTCAATTGGAGCTGGGTTCTTAATCTCATTATGGTTTATCTTAAATGTGTTTCCAATAGACTTGAGAGAAGACAGGGTTATCTTACCCAGACTGTTTCCTCTCAACCTAAGGTTGAATTAAGCAAGGATGTTGATATGTACCGTCTGTTTAACAAACTAGAGACTCTATGCTTATTGGAAACTAGACACTGGTGGGATCAAATCTCTCTGCAGAAATATGTAGATAATAATATTATCCCAAGAGGCCTTCGTATTTTCAAAACAGCCTCTTTTGAGGATGATAATTGTTTTACTAATGAATGGAACACTATCTTGGACAGTTGTTCTATGAGCTTGATGAAACTGTTAATAAAATATAGGAATCACAATATTGATATTACGCAAAAAGAAATTGAAAAGGTTCAAGAATCCCTAAGACCATTTGGGAACAATGAGGGTTTCAAAGAGAGGGACCTAAAGATTAATAAAAGAATGGTAGATTCTGAGAAGTCTTTCATTTTACGCAAAGAAGCTAAAATCAATAGAGATCGTGAGGATTACGTTACAGGTAGAATAAGGTCCTATAATAGATTTTCTGGCAGAAACTCCAGAGGTAGAAGCAAGTCAAAAAATGATTATCATTCATTACATCGTAGCCAATCATTTAGGGGTTCCAATGAATGGAGAGATGTTGTTTTCAATAAATCAGCCTCACATGGTCATCCACAAAGACAAGAAATCTATAAAGAACAGACCACATATGGCCACAATAGGAATCCCAGAACGTCTGTTCCAGAAGTCCCAATAAGAACTAGTAGAGAAAATATTTCCGCACTAGGGAATAATGGTTGAAATTCCTCGGATCTACCAGATGATATGCTTACCAATATTGAATCTGTAGATGGTTTGGGAGGATCTGCTACGAATGTGGTCTCACAGGCCATCGTTGCCCACTCTGGCTCCTCTCTTTCTTCCTCTTCCTCCTTTTTTAGGGAAAGGTCATCCTCCCATGACATACGCAATAAGAACACAAGGGTTAAATTTATCTACCCCCAAAAGAACAAGAGAGGAAGAATTCGAGGATCCAGGTGAGGTGCCTCCAAAGTACACAAAAAATGTACGCCGCTATTAAGCGGCAAAGGGGTTTTCAATCTTACTTCCAAACAAATGACACAAGCTGATTTATCACTCCTCCAAAAAGGCCTTAAATTTGCTCCCTCAACCAAACCTAATTTATTTAACTTGTTTGTGGACTTAAACAGGTATATTAGAACTTTAAGCAGAAAGAGATACTTTGCCATTAAAGCTATTAAGAGGGCTAAATCAGAATCATCCCCTATTATTTTGGATAACGGTGATTATCCAGCTTTGTCTGACCTGGAATCACTGCAGTCAGAAAGTTGGAATTTAGATTCCATTTCTGAGGTCGATCTTTTCGATATTAATGCCCCCATGCCTGTACAAGGTTCAAGAATCAATCAGATTTCTATCCCCTGCAATATAGGGGTCCATACATTGAAAGCTTCTATAAAAGCACCATGGAGGATTTCAAGTGTATCTGTGAGTCCACTTCCCATAAGCCTATTAGAGATAATTTAACCTCTCAAGAAAGACTAGCCATAAAAAATCTGATGGCAGATGCAACCATTATTGTTAAACCAGTGGACAAGGCACGGTGATGCAAAATGTTTCTGATTATCATATGGAAGCTATGAGACAGCTTAATGATGGCCGATTCTATGTTAAATTGACTAATGACCCTACATCACTATATCAAGAGACGCTCTATGGTATATTGAATAGAGCATTATTATTTGGCATCATTTCAAAAAAGAAACATTCTGGTTTTTTTTTCCAAAACATAAAATAATACCCACATATTATCACTTACCTAAAATACATAAAACGTTAGTGTCCACACCGAGCAGACCCATCATCTCCGGTGTGGGTTCATTGACTAGCAATCTATCATAATTTGTAGATACTCATCTCCAACCATTCGTGACATCATTGAAATCTCATATTAAGGACACAACTAGTTTCCTGCAGTTAATTCAAAACGTTAAATCTTCTTTTTATTTTATAACTTGCGATGTAGAAGCCCTCTATTCCAACATACCCCATGACATGGGTTTAAAATGAACTTAATAGACAGCTAAAGAAACTCAGATAACTTGCAATCATATGCCTCCTGTCTATCTAGGAAGTATTTAATAGCTATTAAATACTTCCTAGATAGACAGGCATATGATTGCAAGTTATCTGAGTTTCTTTAGCTGTCTATTAAGTTCATTTTAAACCATAAATTTTTTTTTGTTTGAATCAAAATATTATTTGCAGATAAGAGGGACGGCCATGGGGACCAGGTTCACCCCGAGTTATGCAAATCTTTACATGGGACTGCTTGAGGACCGTTATGTGTGGGATTCTGCATTTGGGGCGCACCTGGTCCTATATGGCCGTTACATTGACAACCTCTTTTTCATTTGGGACGGGGATTTTCCCACCATGACTTTGTTTTTTGACCATTTGAATTCCAATTCATTTGGTCTTAGATTTACCACCAATTTTCATAGAACTACTATTAATCTTTTAGATATTACTTTAAAAATTGTAGATAATAAAATAGTAACTACTAATTTTTCAAAAGAGGTATATTCCCTAAATTTCCTTCACTACAATAGTAGTCATTACAAACCCTGGAGAGACAACATTCCCAGGGGTCATTTTCTACGGGTCAAAAGAAACTGTTCACAACCTGAGGAATATGACATTCATTCCCAAAAGCTATATAGAGCATTTCAGTAGCAAGCATATCCTGATTCCATCTTAGACAAGGCATTATCAGATGTTAAGAGGGTCGATAGATCTGATTTATTTACTCAATCAAATAAAAATAAGAATATGAAGAAGAATAGAACTTTGACCTTTGTCACACAGTACAACTCTGCAGCGAGTGACATCAAAAGTGTCATTAATAAGAATGCTTCTCTCTTGAAACTTGATGATTACATAGGCCACGAGATCAAGACTAACAACAACATTGTGGTATTTAGGAGATCAAAAAATCTCAAAGAAACATTAGCACCAAGTTTATTTCAGCATTATGATAAAACTCATTGTATTTCTAAATCGATTGAACCTGCTGACAGATGGCTAAGTAGATCCAGTGGCTTTTATAAATGTGGCAGATTAAAGTGCATCACATGTGGCTTTGCCGACCCCGGATCTAGTGAATTTTCTTCTTTTGCGTTGGGTGATAGATTTCCCATTAAGAAAGTTATGGACTGCCAATCCACCTTTGTAATCTACCTTATTAATTGTACATGTGGATTCCAATATGTAGGACGCCCCACTAGGTCTCTGGGTACGTTTCCTAGAGCATAGACGTAATATACTGAATAAAGTCAAAACACAGAGCTTGTCGTTACACATCAATACCTGTCAGGGCGGCAATCTCTCGGGATAAAAGCCATAGAACAAATGGATAAGACAAAGAGAGGAGGAAAAAGATTTAATCTACTCTGCAAACGAGAGGCTTTTTAAACTGTCTAAATGACAGCATTGATGTCACACGCTGCTCATTCAGCTTCCACAGACAAAGACTGAGACACTCTCATGTGTCTCATTAACAGACTTCAAACCTCTAAGTTCAGATCTGCACATGTGCAGACTGATTACCTGTCTACTTCTAATTAAGATTCCTATTGGTTCCTGTTTTGGCTCCAGACTTGAAAAGGCACTTCCTCCCTTTCATCTGGGCCTGTTGATTAAGTTACCTGTCTGATTACCTGTCTGATTAGGATCCTACCTATTCTGTGTGCTCTCACCTGGACCGCCACTGCTGTGTTGCTGTTTTAAAGGCTATACTGCTCAAGCTGCAACTGTCTCCGCTGTGTTTGCTGTTCCACTGGCTATACAGCTCAAGCTGCACCTGTCTCTGCTGTGTGATACTCTACGGGCTATACCGCTCAATCTGCACCTGTCCCTGCTGTGTGATACTCCACGGGCTATACAGTTCAAGCTGCACCACTCAAGATCATCTACTCCACATTTGTCTCGGTGGCTCAGTGACACTACAGGTCGTATCATCAAGCTGCTTGTTGTTCTCTTCTCTGGATGAACTGTTCATGTATGAATGAAAGTATTAAGGCATTGTATGGTTCCGGATCCCTGCCGCATCTATTGTGATTAAATTGCTACCTGGACTGTTACTCTTTCCTCTGATGTGTGCTACTCTATAGTGATGCCATATACCTGCTGCCTTATTCTTTCCACCTTATTGATGGACTGTTCATTCTATGCCATATCTAATTACATGCTGATTGTTCTCATTGCATATGATATTGCCGGTGGCTCCGCCCACCTTGTACTACACTCCAAGGGCTAGATTTACTAAGCAGTTTGAAAAAGTGGGGATGTTGCCTATAGCAACCAATCAGATTCTAGCTTTCATTTATTTAGTACATTCTACAAAATTACAGCTAGAATCTGATTGGTTGCTATAGGCAACATCCCCGCTTTTTCAAACCCGCAGCTTAGTAAATCTAGCCCCTAGTGTCTATATATATATATATATATATATATATATATATATATATATATATATATATATATATATCAAGACCTTTCTGTGAATTCATTCAGTCATCATTAAACCGCTGATTGTACTTTGATCCTGCATCTGTCATCTATTTACCCTCGGGTACTGCTACCACTTGCCAGTGTGTTACCTTACTCTCACTCCCCGAGGATCCATTCCTACAACACCTATTGAACGGATCCAGAGTCCAGAATACCAAACCGTGACAATTGAACTGAATAATATCTAAGGGCGTAATTATTGTGGTGGCAACATAGTGGCTTAGAGTTTATAATGTAGCTGCTACACTTTTTGTGAATACTTTTTTATTTATTTATTCTCTAAGAGATTTATTAAAAGGCTTTATATATGTGTACATATACATATATATATATATATATATATATATATATATATAAAGTGAACCCATTAGCTCCATTTTTCTTTAGAATGGTAACCTTTTTCTATATTTTTATTTTATATTTAATTAACTTTTAATGATAAATTATGTAAGTTTATTTTTAGTTATATTTTTCATTAAGAGGGTTGTCAATATCTTTTTTATATGTAATTACAAGTTATGTTCTTTGGCTGTGTCTTTGTGGCATAACAATTAGACCTATTGTTATTTATAAATCATGATGAAGTGAATATCATTTTTCCTCCTTTTGGTTCAAATTTCAAGCGAATATGATATTATATTTTATCTAAACCTTTAGTGAGGTCAATGGTATCCGTACTATTACTGTACTAATATTTTGTGATATAACAATAATTTATATTAAACATCATTCAAATTGTTGTTTATTGAGACATATTAGCATCAAGCTATGATACATAATATGCGCGTGAGCGCCTCTTTATATCAATTGCTCTGTCACTGTATGTCATACGAATATGTTGTCTTAATAGTATTTCTGTTTTACTATTTATGAATGAATCCGATTTCGGATTGGTCATCCTGGGTCATGTGACTGTTGATTTGCCCATTGGTTAGCAGGAATCACAGGACCGCATTTGAAAAAGTATATGACAACCCAGTTCTTTCTGAAAAACTGATTATTGCCTCTGATGGAACTGCAACACAGTGGCGAGAAACGCTGCAGGCGGATTGAGTACACACTGAAGACCGTATGTTCTTTTGTGCTTAAAACCCCGGGGTAGGACTGTGCACACATCGTTATATATCTTTTGATTTTCGCACATTTCCAAGTGATTACAGGCTGGATTAAGAGCCAGGAGCTGCGAATAAGGAGCCCACCATTCAGGTTGGAGATATGCTGTTATATATTAGCTATATTCTGTCCGTGATTTTGATATCTCATGAGAGTGGATGTGCACACATAGTTGTGCGGGACAGTGTTTTAGCCAGATATTGGTAATTGGTAACAACTCCACAACAAGCTGTCTCTCTGAAATCCGTTGGGTTTTTTTTTAATTGTATGTTATCCTCTGATATCTAACCACCTGGATGGTCCGATTGGTGTCATATCCTATGGTCTTTTAATATATTCCAGACATTTACTGTCGGTGTGCAATACCTTTTATTTTAATGTTATATACTTCAATACCTTATGTGTATATTAAATATTTTGTGTTGATTTTAAGTTTTGCGCTCTCTGGTTTTCTTTTTTTACTGCAGAGAAAAGGTAGCCGGAGAACACAGATGTACACAGGGGTATGGTGATATAGAAGAATGGTTACACCAGCCAAAACAGTACACGTGCAGACAAGGCAGGGCACTAGCGGAAGGTAGAAGCAAAGTCAAAATCAAAGCTAAGATCGGCACACAGGAATCCATCAGGAGAGTGGTCAGCAGGCAGAGGTTCGGTACACAGGGATCAATCAGGAAAGTACCCAGAAGGGGAGAGACTGGAGTAGAAACAGGGATCAGGTCCAGGAGTCAGGAGCTGGCAGAAAAGTTCCTCTGACACTGAACGAGTGTTAGAGCGATGTTAAAATACCAGAGCAGATTTGAAAAATCTGCCCTGGCCAGCCGTCACATGAGCAGATACCCGGAAGTGCCGGGCAGCTGCGCGATCAAAACAGCACTGGAGCTGGGACAGGTAAGTTGTAACAAAATCCCAACTCAATACTTCCTTTTATCCTTGAGGCAGATTCTTCAGATTCAGCAGTAGGGGCAATATTATCACAGAGAGTAAGAGAGAAGGTGCAATTGCATCCATGTGCTTTTTTCTCTCGTCAAATGACTGCTTCAGAGAGGACTTCTGATGTAGAGAATAAAGAACCATTAGCCATTGTGGCAGCATTTACTTAATGGAGATATATGTTTGAACGTGCTGCACATCAAATCACTGTGCTTACTGGCCACCGGAATCTAGTGTTTGTTCGGTCTGCAAAGAGACCTTTTCCTCAACAAGCCAGATAGAGTTTATTCCTAAATCATATAACTTCATCTCTTATAGACCTGGATCTCGGAATAGGAAAGCTCATGCTCTATCCAGAGCATATATGAAAGACTCACCCCAGATTGACTAAGAAGAGAATCTTCTCTAAGTCAAATTTCTTGGGAGCTATTGGCGCTGGTGAGCTATTGTCTGACATCAAAGAAAGTTACAGAATGGATCTGATTCTTTTAAATTCCCTTTCAGATTTACACTTAATCTATCAAGATAACATATGGAAGTACGAACATCGCTTGTATGTACCAGCAGGAGCACAATAAAAAGTACTGCAATTTGTTCATGACTCTAGACGGGCAGGCCACAAAAATGTTTGTAAGACTCACAACTTATTATCTCATTACTTCTGGTGGTCGAAATACATGGAGAATGTTAAAATATTTGTATCATCCTGCAGAACTTGTGCCAAGTTTAAGACTCCCCCCACTGCTCTCCTTGGAATTTTACGGCCTGTGCCAGTCCCTTCTTGTCCATGGCATTCAAATCCATGGATTTTATTGTGGATTTACCATCATCCAAGCGTATGACTATAATTCTGATGGTTGAAGATCGATTCACACATTGTGCCCTGTCTTGGATTGCAAAAGAAACAACAGAATTACTAATCAGGGAAGTTCTTTGTCTACATGATTTGTGAATTATGCAGTTTCTGACAAGGAGTGCAATTTACTTCACGTTTTTAGAAGCAGTTTTCTAGTGCTCTTAGTATTAATAATACATTATTAACTACCTCCCATCCTCAATTCAATGGACAGACAGAATGCACCAAGTAGACACTGTGTCACGCCTGAGGATCTGTCTGTACCCAGACTGGGTTGTGTCCCTGGAGCAGGACTGGTGACTACGTGGACAAAGCTGGGTGGCCTGATAATGTTTCTCTGCATGTAGTGACTGGTGCAGATGGCGATTACACTTGCAGAGGAGAGCAAACAGGAACTGGATTGCTGGACCGGACTGGAACCGGAATGCTAGACCGGACTGAAACTGAAATGCAGTAACCAGAATGCTGGAAGAGGATTGCTGTAGCCGGACTGGAACCGGAATGCTGGAAGTGGATTGCTGGAACCAAAATGCAGTAACTTGAATGGAACCAGGATGGAAAGAACCCGAGTGCTGGAACCTGACTGGAGCTGAAATGCAGACTGCACTGTCTGAGCTGGATTAATAGCAAGACTGTTAGCAAGATAGATAGCAAGACTGCAGACTGCTGGGAACCAGGTTGGCATCTGAAATACAACGTAGCACTGGCAACTGGTATGAACTCCAGGAAGTCCTTTAATACTGATAGTTGTTTCCTGACTGGAGACTGCGGTCAGCTGGGATAAAGCAGAACTCTGAGTTGCTGGGATGGATCAGGTGACTAAGTCCAAGATGGCAACTCCCATGAACTGGTTTTGGAGGGAAACCTGGAATGGAGGCTGCTGTCACCGGATTGGCTGAGAGGAATCATATGACCGAATCCAAGATGGCCACAGCCTTACTCTGATTCTGGAGGGATCTGTGGAGTGGAGACAGACTGGACAGCATATTACAGAGAGGTCTGAAACCAACAGAACCTGAGGACCGCAGGAAAAACTTGGAAAGGCAGTGAAGAGGTAAGTGACAGTACCCCCCCATTTGGACCCTGGACACCTCTTGGGCTTCAAAGGGAATTTTGCATGGAAGATACGGAACAAGCGTAAAGCATATACATCAGTGGCTTTAATCCAGTATTCCAGTATCCTTTCCTCTTCATACTCGACTCCTCGTTGAGTTTGGATTTTAGGAGTCTTAGGGATAATGCAAGGAATTTGGGATTCGTAGATATGGAGGAAGTTTGAGTTTGTAAGCTACTGGGTTGTTGACTCGCTATATGGGAAATGGACCAATGTAGCGACGGGCAAATTTCATGGAAGTCACCTTAGGCCTCAGGTTGAAAGTGGAGAGCAATACTTGAATCCCTGGGTATTGTTCAACGTTTGTGATCAGTAAATTTTTTGTAATTGGAGAAAGCCTTTAACATGTTAGAGAACTGGCATAAAGTGTTATCAGCACAACGTACAATGGCAGAAGGAAGAGGCTGGAACTCAGGTATTCTGGGATGAAGACCACAGACTGTAAAAAAGGGTGTAGACCCAGAGGAGGAGAGGTACGGAGAATTCTACCCAGGGCAAAAGTTCTTTCCAGTTGTCTTGTGAAGATGAGATAAATATGCAAAGAAAATTTTCTAAGTCCTGATTCACCCTTTAAGTTTGGCCATTTGTTTGGGGGGTGATAGGCAGATGAAAACTTGAGCTTCACTTGAAGAGCTGAACACAAAGACCGCCAGAACTTGGCCACGAACTGGATTCTACGATCGGAGATTATTTCTGAAGGCAAGCCATGAAATCTGAAAATCTCTTGAATGAATAATTGAGCCAGTTATGGAGCAGAGGGTAGTCCAGTGAGAGGGACAAAGTGAGTCATCTTTGAGAACCTGTCAACTACAACCTAGATGGTGTTGAACCCATAAAAAACTGGTAGATCAGTAATGAAGTCCATAGTCAGATTAGTCCAGGATTGGTAAGGAATCGACAATGGTTGAAGTTAGCTGGCACGTGTCTGGCGAGATATTTTATGTTGGGCACACCTGGAATAGGAATATATGTATTCTTGGACGCCCTGCTTGAAAGTAGGCCACCAGTAGGATCTTTGGAGAAATTTGTGATTCTTTTCAGCTACAGAATGTCCAGAGAATCAGGGGGCGAGAGGCCATTGAAGCAATTTCTTGCGAAGTGCTGGAGCCAGAGTTTTCCCAGAGGCGGGGTAGGAAGAATATTGGTTGTAGAAAAGGAAACAGGATCGATGATGGGACTTTTTTAGGTGAGGCAAAGGTCTTCATCTTGAACCATGAAACGAGAAAGTGCATCGGCCTTACAATTCTGGGATCCTGGCCGGCAGGTTACCTTAAAGTCAGACCTGGAAAAGAAGAAGGCCCTTCTAGCTTGACTTGGATTGAGATACTGAGCTGACTTTAGCTACAGAAGGTTTTTATGATCTGTGACAACAGAGATGGGATATTTGGCACCTTCCAACAAATATCTCTATTTCTCCAAACCCAACTTAATGGCTAATAGTTCTTGATCTCCTATAGAGTCATTTTTCTCTGCCGGCAGAAATTTGTGAGAAAAATAGCCACAGGGAGGAAAATATCCATCTTCAAAATGTTGGGATAAAACAGCACCTACTCATTTTGCTAAGGTATCCACTTTCAGGATAAAAGGTCAGGATAAAGCAGGCTAACGAGGAACTGGAGCAGAAATGAGTTGTTTAATGCAATGGAATGGTAGTTTAGCTTCTTCAGACCAATTGGAGGAATCGGACCCCTTTTTGCTATAGGAGCCACATGAGTGGAGAAATTTTTAATGCATTTTCTGTAATAGTTTGCGAAACCCAGGAAGCGTTGGACTGCCTTAAGAGTGGTTGGAAGAGGCTTGAGCTTCTCTGGGTCCATCTGTAAGTCAGTACCAGAAATAATATAACCCAAGAAGGAGATGGATGGGACTTCAAATGTGCATTTCTCCAATTTACAAAAGAGTCGGTTGGTACGCAGTCGTGAAAGAACCTAGCACACTGAGTTGCTGGGATGCATCAGGTGACTAAGTGCAGCTCCCATGAACTGGTTTAGGAGGGAAACCTGGAATGGAGGCTATTATCACCTGATTGGCTGAGAGGAATCATGTGACCGAATCCAAAATGGCTGTGCCCATACTCTGATTCTGGAAGGATCTCTGGAATGGAGACAGACTGGACAGCATCTTACAGAGATGTCTGAAGCCAACAGAGCGTAAGGACCGCAGGGACAACTTGGAAAGGCAGCGAAGAGGTAAGTGACAGAACCTGAGAGCCTGGTTTGTGACACATTGAAACAATATCTATGGTGCTACATTTGCCATCTGCTAGATGACTGGATTAATGTTCTGCCAATGGCAAATACAACAACTCACAACACTCATCCACAAGACAAAGTACTTTTTATGCCAATTTGGGATACCATCCAAACCTGCTCTCCTATCTTACATGGGATTCTTCCATTCATGCTGTTATATCCAGACTAGAGTCAAAATAATCTTGAAGAATTAAGGGAGACACTGTAACATGCTCAGGACAGGTATTAAAGAATTGCAGACAGGCATCATAAAGCTGCACCAGTTTTAAGCTATTAAATTAATTTTATCATTTTCAAATAAGCATTGCCCAAGTGATTGTATTGTGTTTCCAAAGCACAAAGTAATTTATTTTAGCAGATGTAAAATTTAACAGTTCAATACATAATTATAATACAGTACAGCCAATGCCAAAAGATAAATACATACCGCTGCGCTCGCTTGCGTTAGCTGCGCTCCCACTGGTACCAGCGCACAGTACTTCACTCCAGAATACTGTGGTTAGAGAATGACTGAGGCCAGTGCCAGTGAGAGCTGTTATTATATACACTCAGTGTTACAGTGAGAACAATGCAGATGGTGTGGCTTTCTTCTATTGGTCCAGGTATCAGGAAGGTCCAGAGTGCTGCAGGTCATAGGCCAGTTCAAACCAAAATATCCAAAGGTGGGGGTCATCTCTCCAGGGGTTGTGCTCTGACTTTCCCGCCAAGAATCCAGTTACAACTAGTCTATTGGCATTTTATAGTTAGTATTTCTTTAAACATTTTTTCACTAAACAGAATATGCAATGTGCGATCTCTTCGGCGAAGGAACCGGACAACTGCTGATGAATAGGGGATTAAAATGATACCAGACATGACACGTTTCCTGTAACCTGAACATTAAATAGCACTAAAGTGTACATATAATCTGTCACGAACAAGGTAGTTGGAAGGCCTTACCTGCTGGTATTAGCGCTGCTACGCAAGGAGGCGCTGAGTCTAACCACGCCACAGGTTTTCACCAGGGAACCCCGCAAGTAGTTTTGGACTTAGCCGCTGAGACGTGTCGATCGTGAACAAACGTAGTGAGCAGTCCGAGGTCAAATCCGTGCAGGCAACGAAGTACAGAGGAGTCAGGCAGGAGAATCGTCAGGAAGCCGAGGGTCAGAACCAGGAGATCAAAACAGGAACCAGGGAGAATCCGAGAGAGTAGTCAAGCAGGCAAAGGTCAGAATCCGGGAGATGCAGGCAGAAAATATAGGTAATAAGCAGGGGAGCCTAGAGACAAACTATTAGACTAGATACTCTGACACCGTAGTGATGCCAGAGTCTGGTTTAAATAGAGGCGCCAGCCTTACCATTGGTGGAGTGGAGGTCGGCGGTCAGCTGGTCTGACCGCCGACAGGAAACGCTGCTTAGCGTCTCCGTTGCCTAGCAACGGGACGAGCGGCAGCTGAGAAGGCGTCTGACATAATCATAATATATAAACTGATAATAAACTAAATACTATGCTCACAAATCACTGTGGAATGGAATCAATATAAATATGAAATATATAAATAATGAAATGTTAGAGTGTGTGTGTGTGTGCGCATTTTACCGTGCGATCGCGCTATGCGACGTGTTACGTGGCATACTGATCGCAATCGCACGGCCAAACAATATTAACCAATATACTTTTGTTCATCCAATTATACGACTTCGACAAAGCATTTGTGGCGATGTTTGGCTCTCGACACAAAATCTAAATGTAAGCGTGCCTACTCCTAATCTAGGAAATATATAGGTCCCTTTAAAATATTGACAAAGTTAGGTTATCTGCCTGAACCTGAATTCCCAGGATCTATGAAGGTTCCTCCTGACTTTCATGTTTCTTTACTGAAGCCAGTTATTTCAAATCCTTTTACTGGTCGCACCTTGCCTATTCCAGATCCTGTTCATCTTGATGAACATACTAGATTCACGTATATTTGGAATAAACTTCAATATTTGATACAATTCATGGGAACCAGAAGAGAATGTCCATGCACCTCGATTGCTGCGTGAATTTCATCAAATATATCTGGAGAAACCCAGCAAAGCACCGTCTAGAGGATGCTATTGAAAGGGGGAGAATACTGGAAGGAATGAATCTGATATTTGCACCTGTATTATTATTATTATTATTATTATTATAAATTTTTATTTATAGTGCGCCACTAGGTGTCCGTAGTGCCGTACAGGGACAAACGAAATTACAATACGAGGTGAGACAGCACAGTACAGTGAACAATAAGCACAGTAACTCAGTGAGCTCAAAGCACAGCTTGAGAGGGCGGGGGAGGGGAGAGGGGAAGGTCCACCAACGACGGAGTCCAAGAGGGAAGGTACGGATGACAGGGAGACCCCCAAGGGGAGAGGAGGGAGCGAGAGGGGAAGAGGGTCCTCAAGGAGGAGGGCTAAGTAGCTGGAGAGCAGAGTTAACAGTGGTGACGACAGGAGGAGAGAATACCCTGCTCAAAGGAGCATACAATCTAAGGGGTGGGGTAGATAGACAGAGAGACACGGGGGAGAGATGGAGGATAAGGATAAGGGAAGGGGAAAGAGGGGAAGAGGCAGAAGAAAAGGTAGGAAATTAAGTGGGAGACTGGAAGGCTTTAAGAAAAAGGTGGGTTTTTAAAGCCCGTTCGAAACTGGACAGATTAGGGGAAGTTTTGATGGCAAGAGGGAGCTTGTTCCAGTGGAGGGGGGGCAGCGCGGGCAAAGTCTTGGATACGCGCGTGGGAGGAGGTGATCAGGGGGGAAGAGAGGCGACGGTCATTGGCAGAACGGAGAGGGCGGGATGGAGCATGAATAGAGAGGAGGGTGGAGATGTAGGGTGCAGTGGAGTTGGCGAGGGCCTTGTATGTAAGTGTGAGGAGCTTGAACAGGATTCTGTAGGGGAAGGGGAGCCAGTGAAAGGATTGGTAGAGGGGGGAGACAGAAGAGGAGCAGCGAGAGAGGAAGATGAGCCTAGCGGCTGCATTAAGTACAGATCGAAGGGGGGCGAGATGGGAGTGGGGGAGGCCAGTAAGGAGGAGGTTGCAGTAGTCCAAGCGGGAGATGATTAGAGAGTGAATAAGACATTTGGTGGCATCTTGGGAGAGGAAGGGCCGGATGCGAGCGATGTTACGCAGCTGGAAGCGGCAGGATTTAGCAAGAGAGAGAATGTGGGGGCCAAAGGAGAGAGAGGAGTCGAGGATGACACAGAGGCAGCGAAGTTGGGGGACAGGGGAGATAGAGGTGTTGTCAACAGTGATAGAGAGGTCAGAAGGGGGCGAGGTGTGAGAGGGAGGAAAGACTATGAGTTCAGTTTTGGCGAGGTTAAGTTTGAGGAATCGAGAGGACATCCAGGAGGAGATGGCAGAGAGGCAGGCGGACACCCTAGAGAGGAGGGACGGAGACAGATCAGGAGAGGAGAGGTAAAGTTGAGTGTCGTCAGCGTAGAGGTGGTAATTGAGGCCGTAGGAGCTGATGAGTTCACCCAGGGAAGAGGTGTATAAAGAGAAGAGTAAGGGTTCTAAAACAGAGCCCTGAGGGACCCCGACTGGAAGGGTGGACAGGGGGAGAGAGACCCAGAGGTGGTGACGGAGAAGGAACGGTCAGCAAGGTAAGAGGTGAACCAGGACAGGACATGGCCGGAGAGGCCAAAGGACTGGAGGGTGTGGAGGAGGAGGGGGTGGTCAACGGTGTCGAAGGCTGCTGAGAGATCAAGGAGGATGAGAAGGGAGAAGTGGCCCCTGGCTTTAGCAGAGAGGAGATCATTGGTGACTTTAGCCAGGGCAGTTTCAGTGGAGTGAAGGGGGCGGAAACCAGACTGGAGAGGATCAAGGAGGGAGTGTTCAGAAAGGTAGGAGGAGAGACGGCTGCAGATGAGCCTCTCGAGAATTTTGGAGGCAAAGGGGAGAAGAGATATGGGGCGATAGTTAGAGGGAGAAGTGGGGTCAAGATTAGGTTTCTTGAGAATGGGGGATACGAGAGCATGTTTGAAGGAGGAGGGGAAGATGCCGGTGGAGAGAGAAAGATTAAAGAGGTGAGCGAGGTGGGAGCAGGTGGTGAGGGAAAGGGAGCGAAGAAGGTGGAAGGGAATGGGATCCAGGGGACAGGTAGAGGGGGGGGAGGATGAAATGAGAGAGTGGACTTCCTCGCCCGTGGTGGGGCGGAAGGAGTGGAGGGGAAGGTGGCTAGGGAGGGAGGACAGAAAAGTGGGGGGGGGGGGCGGGTGGATGAGAGAGTGGAGGAGGAGATTTCAAGTCGGAGGGCCTCAATTTTAGAGGAGAAAAAAGAGGCGAAGTCAGGGAGGAGGAGGTGGGAGGAGGGGCTGAGGCCAGGAGAGTGCTGAAGGTGGCGAAGAGACGGTGGGGGTTAGAGGATTGGGAAAGGATGAGGGACTTAAAGAAAGATTGTTTAGCGAGTGAGAGGGCAGAGCTGTAGGATGAAAGGATGAATTTAAAGTGGAGGAAGTCAGCCAGGGAGCGGGATTTTCTCCAGTGGCGTTCCGCGGTAGCCAAATATGTATTTGTACACTGGCCCCTAAAATTTCCCTTTTCCAAGATGGCCAGTATGGTGTTTTTTACGTATTGTTGCTACCAATAAATATTGTCCGATGCGATTAATGTGCTTCCAACGCACAAAGAGATTTAATAGCAAAATATAGTAGGATTACAGCTAACCATGATGATGCATAAGAAGGTATAATAATATACAGTAAAGTATAATCAAATACATTACGCTCCTGGGCCCAGGTCCAGCATCAGTCTTGAAGCCTAAGTCAAAGAGATTTAATACTGGGCCAGGGGCTTGTTTATATACAGTTTGAGTTAACAATAAAAACAGTGATGATGTTACAATGTACACAAAGATAAACTAAGGTCTTTCTTCATTGGTCCAGGGGTCAAGTCAGTCCAGTACAATGCAGATCATAGGGCAGTTCAATTAATTCCTCTCCAAAGTTGGGGGCAGCTCACTCTAACAGCTGAGCATATGTAGTGCCTGAGGGAACTGACCTAATCCAGTTTAAACCAACCTATAAACATGTGCTGTCTACAGTATTATAGAGTATCAATCTTATTTTATTCATAACTAGCGATCACAGTGTGTGATTGATTAGCCGCTGATACCGGATTTCTACTAGTGAAATGAGGAATGATATAAGAACAAACACCATACATTGCTTAGAACCTGAACCATAAATACATATAATGTATATTTATTTTTGCATAAATAACCTTTCAGTTTTACCAATAAACTGATGTGAATTGAAACTTTATTAAATGTGTACTATTTACAAATGTAAGAGTGTGTGTTGTTTTCCTGTGCGAATGCGTTATTAACCGTAGCATACTAATTGCATTTGAACAGTAAAACAATATTAATCAATTTAGCCTACTTCATCCAATTATTTGACTTCCACAATGACATCAAAGTGAAGTCATCTTGGATCCCGTTTCCTGTTTGGGCCTATAATAAGCACTTCCTGCATCAGACATGTGCATGAGTATTCCCCCTGCTCAGCTCCTGTTACTTGTCACACTCCCTTCCCCTTCCATCCGTGATTACCCACCTGTGTGCCGACTTGGCAAATGTTTGACTACTCACTGTATGTCTGCTCGGCCATTGAACTTCAGGTTATACCACCAGTATTGTTACAGATATCTTCCATCTATAGCCTTTCCCCTGTTCTCGTTTGCCATTTTAGCATGTGGATAGGATGGGGACTGCAATTCTGTGGTAAGAAAAATCGCTTGGATGGAATGGTTGGACAGGGTAAAAGAGTGAAATACGTGGGTGCTCTTAGGATCCCCTGAATCTGCCTGATTTGGCACAACTCACCCCAAGGGCGTGGGGTCTAACGGTACAGGTCCACGGCCCCCTGACAGTACCAGGCAGATCAGTTTGGGAGAGCAGAGATCAGAGAGAATAGCCGGTAGCTGTACACTGGGAGGTAATTCAGAACAGGTAGCAACGGAGTCACTGGAACAGCGTGGAAGTTCAATGTGGTCTGCGGGCAGGAGATACTGTACTGTAGCTGGACACTAGAGAGGTAACACAGAGTAAGTAGCAACAGAGTCACTGGAACAGCATGGGAGTTCAATGTGGTCTGCGGACTGGAGATATTGAACTGTAGCTGAACACTAGAGAGGCAACACAGAGTAGGTAGCAACGGAGTCACTGGAACAGCGTGGAAGTTCAATGTGATCTGCAGACAGGAGATACTGAACTGTAGATGAACAATAGAGAGATAACACAGAGTAGGTAGCAACAGAGTCACTGGAACAGCATGGGAGTTCAATGTGTGATCTGCAGACAGGATTCCAAGAGCAGAGAGAGAAAGAGCCAAGTACTACCACTTGCAGGGAAGTGAGCACAAAGAACAAGCACCTGACAGTTAGGTCAGGTGCTTTAAATATCCATCCAATAGATTTGAGCCAATGAGGGACGAGTGGGAGGTCATAAACTGTAGCGCAGACCCGAAAGCAAGATGGCGCCTGCCATCAGGAGGATGCGGCCAAGATTGCTGGGACTTCTGCCTGCTGAAGGGAGGTAAAACAGCTGGTTCCCGCTCGCGGGGCCGGCGTGTCACAGTACCCCCCCTTTTAATAGTGGCCACTGGACACTTAGAGGTGGTCTTGCGTGGAAACTTGGTATCAAACTTTTGTATCAAAGCAGGAGCATGAATATCAGAAGCACTAACCCTTGAGCGTTCCTCAGGACCGAAGCCCCTCCAATCCACCAGATACTTGACCACTCCCCTGGAAGTTTTTGAATCCAAAATTTGTGTAATTTTAAACTGCTCCTGTTGTGAAAATTTGGGTACTACAGAGGAAGATGCTGAAGTGGAGAATCTATTGATGATCAAAGGCTTGAGAAGAGAGATATGGAAGGAATTTTAAATATGGAGAGAGCCGGGAAGCTGTAACTTATAGGAGACAGGATTGATAACCCATAGAATCGATGAACTGGTGAGCAAACTTCAATGAAGGAACCTTGGGATGCATATTCCGGATAGAGAGCCACACTTTGTCTCCTACCTTGAGTGCAGGGACTTCCCGTCGTCTTCTATCGACAGATATGTTTAGAGGACTTCTTGAGACAGGTAACAACTCGTGACCAAATAGCAGAAAAATCTCATAGAAGTTCCTCAACTGCAGAAACATGAGTGGGAGGTCAGAAAATTTGGGAAGCGCAGGATACAACCCATTAACAATAAAGAATGGTGTGGAAGAGGTAGATTCATGAAACAGGTTGTTGTGAGCGAATTCAGCCCAGGGTAAAAGATTGACCCAGTAGTCTAGGTTGGATGAAGAAAATATCCTGAGAAAGGTTTCAAGATCTTGATTTACTCTCTCCGTTTGGCCGTTAGTCTGTGGATGGTATGCAGAGGAGAAATTGAGTTGAATGCAGAAACTTTTGCATAAAGCATGCCAAAATTTGGTAGTAAATTGAACCCCTCTATCAAGAACAATCTCTTGAGGACAACCATGGAGACGGAATATATCTTTAATTAAGTGTTGTGCTAAAACTGAGGATGAAGGAAGGCCCACTAGAGCAATGAAATTGCTCAAATTTGAAAAGCAATCAACTACGACCCAAATGGTGTTAAATCCTCTGCTGGGAGGAAGATCTGTGACAAAGTCCATGCTGATGTGTGTTCAGGGTTTGGACGGTACTGGTAAAGGTAATAATTGACCCATAGGAGTCACAAGGGAAGATTTGTGCTGCGCACAGATGTTGCAGGCAGCCACGAATTCCTTGACATCCGAGTGAAGGGAGGGCCACCAATAAGTTTGAGACATGATCTCATATGTTTTAAGGAATCCAGCGTGTCCAGTGAACCTGGAAGCATAATACCATTGCAAAAGTTTCTTCTGAAGAGAGGCAGGAATGAATGTTCTCCCAGGAGGAGGAGTAGAGGACGTAGAGAGCGCAAGAAAGCACTTGGGGTCGAAGATAGATTGGCTAAATGGTGGATCAGAGTCCTGGCTGGAGTCAAATCCCCGGGAAAGAGCATCCACTTTCTTATTTAAATGGCCTGGCTTGTAAGTCACATGGAGGTTAAAACGAGCGAAGAAGAGTGACCAGCAGGCCTGCCAGGGATTGAGGCATTGGGCCGTTTTGTGATCAGTGAAGATGGTAACCATGTGTTGAGCCCCCTCTAGGAGCTAGCGCCTTTCAGAGAGAGCCAGCTTCATAGCCAATAGTTCTTTATCACCTATGGTATAGTTTCATTCAGCTGGCAAAAACTTGCATGAGAAAAAGGCGCAGGGTAGGAGTTTGTTGGATAACGACTTTTGTGAGACAACAGCATCTACATCCACTGCAGAGGCATCCACTTCAAGGTAGAAAGCTGGAAGAGGTCTGGTTGCCTGAGAATGGGAGCAGAAGTAAAGGCTTGCTTAAGGAAAGAAAATGCCTCTTGCGCATCTAGTGGCCAGACCTTGGTATTGGCTCCCTTCCGGATGAGTGCTGTAATGGGCGGAACAATGTTAGAATAATTTTGGATAAACTGTCTGTAATAATTCAAAAAGCCCAGGAAGCGCTGAATAGCTTTAAGACTGGATGGACGTTGCCAATTTAGAATAGCTTGGACCTTCTCTGGATCCATACAAAGACTGGAACCCAAGATGATGTAACCTAGGAAAGGTAAAGAAGTGGTCTCGAAGGAACATTTTTCCAGTTTACAATAGAGTTGATTCCTCCGGAGCCTGGACAATAGCTCAGTGACATGTCTCCGATGTGAATCAATATCTTGAGAGAAAATTAGGATATCATCAAGATCTACTACTACACAGGAATAGAGGAGGTGCTTGAAGATCTCATTGATGAAACTTTGGAACACAGGTGGAGCATTACAAAGAACAAAGGGCATAACAAGATATTCGTAATGCCCGTCTCGGGCGTTGAATGCAGTCTTCCATTCGTCTCTAGCCCGGATGCATATGAGATTATAGGCCCAACGAAGGTCTAGTTTAGAAAAGATCTTAGCCCCCTTGATTCAGTCAAACAACTCGGTGATGAGCGGAATTGGATAGTGGTTCTTGATCGTGTCAGCATTTAGTCCATGATAATCAATGCAAGGACGTAGGAGGCAGAAAGAGTCTGCAGGGGTTTTACCAGGGCTAGTCAGCGGAAATGACAGGAGGAACCGCAGACTAAGATCTCTAACGTGTTCCAGTCCACCTGTGGGGAATGTAAACGTAGCTAAGGAAGTCCTAGGATGACAGGTGTAGTAGTTCGAGGCAAAATCAGAAATGTAATTTGTTCCGAATGGAGGGCTCCAACGTGGAGAGTGAGAGGCTTGGTTTGAAGACGAATCACACCTCCAGGAATCTGGGAGCCGTCGATGGCGGAGATGATGACTGGATTATTAGCGTGGCTAGGGACCACTGTGAAAATAAAGATTGAGAAATATGCCTGAATCCAATAAGACATACGAATGATACTCAGAAGAGACATACCGTAGAGAAACTGGAATGGAACAGACAGTTGAAGTGGAGGAGGATTTAAATGATCCCAATCTGACCTCCCCAGAGCAGATTAAGGCTTGGCATTTCCCGACTTCTTTTGACAGGAGTTTAAAAAGTCGCCAGGTTCTGCACAGTAGATTATTCCTGCGACTTCTGTCTCGTTCCTCAGGTGTTTAACAGGTTCTCCCAATTTGCATGGACTCTTCAGGTGATGAAGGTGGCTGGAAACAAGGGGCTAACCTAAAGGAAGATCGATAGGATTGATCCTTCTCAGTGGACCTGTCCCGTAAGTGTAGATCTACTCTATTACAAAGAGAAATGATTGTGTCCAAAGTAGAGGGAAGTGTCGTGTGAAGCCAGTACATCCTTTACTCAGTCCGACAAACCTTGCCAGAAGGCAGCAACAAGAGCATCGTTGTTCCAAACTAACTAAGAAAAGAGAGAGTACGAAATTCAGTGACGTATTGCGCCACTGAGCGGTTTCCTTGGCGAAGTCTGAGGATACTGGCTAAAGCAGAAGAGACACATCAGGGTTTGTCAAAAATCCGCTGAATGCTGCTAGGAAGGTGGTATAATTAGTAAGCAGAGGGTTATCTCTCTTCCAGAGAGGGGAGACCCAGGCTAAGGTTTGGCCGTTCAATAGAGATACAATATAGGCAACCTTGGTCCTGTCAGTAGGAAAGTTATGTGACTATAATTCGAACTAAATAGAACATTGGTTTAAGAAACCACGACAGAGTTTGGGGTTCCCATCAAATTTAGCAGGAGTTGGTAGCCTGAGAGTGGAGGTAGCTGCGGCAGCCGCTTGATGACCAGTTGGTTGCTCTGGAGGAAGAAAAGAAGCAGAAGACTGTGCGGCTTGCAGAGTATCCAAGCGGACGGCCATGGTTTGAAGGCACTGTAACATCTACCTTCCTGTTGCTCAACTCGTGCAACCAAACGTTGAAGCATGTCTTTAGCTGAAGGTTCTCCCATGGGATCCGACATCTTAACTCCTTCTCATGGTTGCTGGTGATATCTTGACTAACCCTTGTCCCCGTACAATCCCCATTATCTGCTCACGCTCCTCGCTGCACCTCAAACCTTTCCATCCATCCCATACTTTTGTCGAAGTCAGCAAATTGGATAAAGTCATTTCAATTAAAATCGAGCAAACTTGGTTGTCTTTGTCTGAAAAGATGCGTACGGTACGCTACGACGTACAATGGCACGCTACGGCGTGGAAGGGCGTACGCAGCTACAACACGCGACAGCAACAGTATTTGGTCTTTTACCATTCATTCGCACAAACACGCATATTTGTAAAATAGTACACATTAATGGTAGTTGCAACACATAGTCATTTATGTCTAAATATAGTAGTATTTATGTGTTATAATATGAGTTATATGCACATTAGTGAAATATATGGAACAGGTTGAAGGAATCATATCATGTGTGGTATCATAATAAACCTCTTAACATTTGCTACTGTTTGGTTCACTCTGCGAAGGAATCGCAGAGTGCATACACAAGTTATGAATGATAGGGAATTATGAACTACTTAAGACTAAGGAATCTTGGCGGGAAGAGCAGAGCATACCCCCTGGAGAGATGACCCCCTCCTTTGGATTCTTTAGGATGAACTAGCCAATGATTGACAACCCCTTGGACCTTCCTGAAACCTGGACCAATAGAAGCAAGCTATACCAACTTCATTGTTTTTACTGTATTCCTGTGTGCATATAAGCAGCAGCTTCTCATCTAGTGTTCAGACATCTTGTCCCCAGACTTCAGGATTGAATGACTGTACACTGGATCCAGAGCGCCTGCGATAAGTAACGGCTGTACTTATTATTATTTCGCTTGAATTATTCTGCTACTTTTTGAGAATAAATCTTTGTGCTTTGGAAACACAAATCGAGGTTCGACAATCGTTATTGGTTAGCGACAATACGCACTTAACACTTCCAATCCCGGCAACCTTATCCGCATATCATTACTACCCTCTCTTCCTTTTTCCTGTGCACTATGGAATCTGTTTGTAACAAACTTAGATCCATCATCATTATCGTCATCATCACCATTTATTTATATAGCGCCACTAAATCCGCAGCGCTGTACAGAGAACTCACTCATGTCAGTGCTTGCCCCATTGGGGCTTACAGTCTAAATTCCCTAACACACATACACACACACAGATTAGGGTTAATTTGTTAGCAGCCAATTAACCTACCAGTATGATTTTGGAGTGTGGGTGGAAATCGGAGCACCCAGAGGAAACCCACGCAAACATGGGGAGAACATACAAACTCCTCGCAGATAAGGCCATGGTTGGGAATTGAACTCATGACCCCAGAGCTGTAAGGCAGAAGTGCTAACCACTTAGCCACCGTGCTGCCCCATCCATAATTTGTTAATTTCAAAATCCCTCAACCTCCTTGCCATTACAGAAACCTGGCTCACCTCCTCTTACACTATATCCCCTGCAGCTCTCTCCTATGGGGGACTCTCCCTCAGCCACACTCCCAGACCTGGAAACAGACAAGGTGGTGAAGTAGGCATTCTACTCTCTCCAAGCTGCACCTTTCAAGTGATACCCTCTGAAACCTCCCTCTCATTATCTTCCTTTGAAGTCCACACTATCTGTCTATTTTATCCTCTCCACCTTCATGTTGCTGTCATTTATCGCCCCCAGGTTCAGTTTTCCAATTCCTTGACAACTTTAGAGCCTGGCTCACTTATTTCCTATCCTTTGACCTGCCTACACTCATACTAGGTGATTTCAACATTCCCATTGATAATCCCACTGTCTCTTCTGCCACTAAACTTCTTTCACTTACTTCCTCCTTTGGTCTCTTCCAATGGACTTCATCTCCCACCCACTGTGATGGGCACTCCCCATTTTCTTCAATTTAGCCTTCCCACTCTCAACATCCTTTCCTTCAGTCTCACCTTACCTTATGCCCTTCCCCCTGCACCCAAATACACACGTACACAACGAAACCTAAGTACTCAATCCAGTTCTCATTTTCACTAAAATGACTATTTTCTCCAATGACTGCATTGTCCTGTCCTAATCAGGCTGCCTCTTTCTTTAACAAAACACTCACTTTAGCCCTAGACAATGCAGCTCCAGCTACTGCATACAGCCTCCGACAATCCAAACCCCAGCCATGGCACAAAAAACAGACCCGCTACTTGCGAAAGTGCTCCCTCACTGCAGAGCGCCACTGGAAAAAAATCTCGTACCTATCCCGATTTTCTCCACTATAAATTCATCCTTTCATCTTACAGTACTGCCCTTTCAATTGCCAAACAAACTGTTATGAACTTGCCCTTAGAATTGCCCTTATCCAAGATGGCTGGGACTGTCTCATGAAGATTCCATCTTTGTTCTCTGCTATGAACTTGCCCTTACAGTAGCCCTTATCCAAGATGGTCGGGACTGTCTCATGAAGATTCCATCTTGGATCTCATTTCCTGTTTGGGCCTAGAAAAGGCACTTCCTGTTTTGATGCCTTTGCTTGAGTATTGTGTTTGTATCTGAACTACATACTTCCCCAGAACCTTGCTCCCTCTTGTGATTTGGAATACAATTGTTGATATTTCTACCACAGCTTTATCTGTCTTGAGACTGTGGATTTCACTTGTTGGATACTTGAGATTTATATATATCAAAATAAATCCTGTTTACTACAAAACTATCTGGCTATTGGGTTCCGTTTGTGATACCAGAAGTGTGACACAAACATTCTTCAAATCTCTAATATCCACCCAGTCTTTTAACCCACATCGCCTCTTTGCCACATTTAAATCACTTCTCTACCCACCTGCACCTCCTCCTCCTTCCTTCCTCACTGCCTATGATTTTGCCACCTATTTCAATGACAAAATTGACACCATTCGACTAGATATTTCCTTATGCCAAATTCCACTCACTGTACCTGTCACATCCACGAGGATGAAGATGGTGACACCTACCAGCAGTTGGCACTACTGAGTACTGAGGCGCAGAGTCTAACACGGCTCTGGTTTCCACCAGGGACCCTTCAAGGAAGTATGGACTCCGCTGCAAGAGCCGAGCATGCCTCCAAAATACTTGAGCAATTAGTATACAAACGCCTGTCTCACTTTCTCTCCTCTGATTGTACGCCTCTTCTCTTGGGGCACTAATTCGCTCTTTCAACCTCCAATATCACCTCTACGCTTATGACACCCAAATCTATATCTCTTCCCCTGACCTCTCTCCTTCTATACTATCTCATGTAACCAACTGTCTTTCTGCTATCTCCACATGCATGTCCCAACGCTACCTAAAGCTTAACATGTCCAAAATAGAACTGATTCCCTCCTGCCAGAGACACCACCTGCCCTCAAATCTCCCTCACTGTCAGTAACACCATAATTTCCTCAGTCTCCCAAGCCCGCTGCCTTGGTATCACACTTGACTCCGCCTTCTGCTTTATTAAACACATCCAGACTCTCTTCCAGTCCTTCAACTCCACCTTAAAAACATTGCCAGAATACTCTTTTTTCTTACTCAACATGCTACCAAAACTCTTATCTATTCTCTCATCATCTCCCGTCTTGACTATTTCAACCTCCTGCTATCTGGCATACCTGACACCCATATATCCACACTTCAATCCATCCTAAATGCTGCTGTAAGACTGATGTTCCTTTCTCATCGCTCCATATCTGTTGCACCCTTTTGCAAATCCCTACACTGACTCCCTGTATCCTCCAGAATCAAATTCAAATTACTCATCCTTAACTAGAAAGCCCTCAACAACAACACCCCTGCGTACATCTCAAATCTCATATAAAAATACTCTTCCCTCCCGCCCTCTTAGAACTACCTCTGACCTTCGCCTTGTCTCATCTCTGATAACCACCTCTTACACCCGCCTACAAGACTTCTCTCGTGCTGCTCCCCACTTATGGAATTCCTTACCCCGCTCAATCAGTCTTTACCACAGCCTTCAAATTTTTAGATGCTCTTTGAAAACCTATCTCTTTTTTAGAGGTGACCTTATCCTCAATAACACTATTCACACTAAAGCATCCTCAGAACTATCCCAATCTCCACTCTGAGCCACACTCGCTCCTCTTGTTTCAGCTGTGCCCTTTTCCCCTTAGTATGTAAGCTCTCTAATGAGTAGTGTCCTTTATACCCTTTGTTTTCATGTCTCCATTAATTTTGTCTGCCTTGCCTGTTCTTGTCCTTGACCCCCAGCCTTGGAGGGCATCGTTTGAACTGGCCAATGACATGCATTACACTGGTCTGTTCTGAAGCGTGAATCTATGGAAACATGCCAAATCATCTCTATAGTTTTCACTGTATTACCAACTGTATAAAAGCAGGAGCTCTGGGGCCAGCAGGCAGTCTATTTGACCGCAGACTTCAGGATTGAATGACTGTAAGCTTGATCCAGAGCGCCTGCATATGTAATCGGCTGTACTTATATTATTGATTTATTATTCTTTTGCTCGTGCTAATAAATCACATTATGATTTAGAACCACACAAATTTGCAGCAGACAATGTTTATTGGTAAGCGATGAAATAACTTTAATAATGTGGGAGCTCGCAGCGGAGATCACGCTACTGGAAGATTTGCAAAGCCTATGGATTTTGGTTCCTCAACAAAGGGTGAACATGCGTCATATACAGGTAAGAACGCAATGTGTTCAAAGCCTGTTTATCATTCTGTGTTGTGAAACCGAATGTCCGTTTTTGTGTTATCCAAGGAACACTGATTTGAATCTAGGGACAAGAAATAAAACTGTTTCTTTTATTTTCACTGTGCGTTTTAATGTGATTTATTTTGCATAGCGTATATATACTTCCTGCATTGCGTATGTGTATTTCCGATATTGTTGCCACGTGTTTAATCAGTCGTTTTGATAGATAGTCTTGTTATATCTATAGTATGATCAATTGTTAAAGCCTCTGAAAAGTTATTACAAATGTTTGGGAAAGTATTTTTCTGCAGAAAACTAAGATGTATGTGTATGAGAATTGTGTGATTATGAAGTGAAAGTTGATTGTTGAAATGAGACAGAGAATATTGGTTGCTGTTTGACGAGACGGGTAGGACAGCCGATAACCGGTATACACAGCAGGTATACTGGTGATGAATTACTACAAATTTGCTAGGAATTACTATGATTTTGCAAATACTATTGGGCATGCCCAATAGTATTGTGACTTGGGAAGGTATTGGAGGAAATACGCTGGCAAGGCTGGTATTAGTAAATACTTAGTTCTACCAGTTGTAAAATACTCAGCAGGTGTGCTGGAAAGGCAGGGTATTGCAAAGTTGATACTTTTGTTCTCCCAGTTTCTGTGTTAGAAGTCCTCACTCGGTACACTGGCAATCGCGTGTTGTTGTTCAGTTGTACACAGTTGAGAAGTGAGAGGACGCAGCTTGTGTAATTCGTCCACAGACAATAAAAATCTCTAGTGGTAGTTGTGTGCTGCGAAGTGTTGGAAAATTCCGTTTCCACATGGGTGCTAAGCAAACGCTAGAGATGGTCAATGAGGTGCTGCCTAAAGATGAGCCGATTGGTTTGGCAAGACATACTATGTGTTGGAAATACGGTGCGTACACAACGGCGTACTGCGACAATTGGGTCAAGATGACCAGGGAATGTGCGAGACCTTTTCCCAAGGTTGTTAGTTTCGATTCAGAGGTACTAAGCACTATTAGAGATAAAATATGTTTGATTAAATCAATGAATAAGAGAATTAAACACAATGACTGCATAAAACTGTGGCAACAAGAAGGGGGCACATGGCAAGGTAGCGCGTGCAGACCAGAAGGAAGTGTTGCAAAGCGAGGAGAATGGAGCGCAAGCGCGCCCCCGCCGCCATATGCGGTTGGGTGGAAAGTACAGCCGATTGAATTTTTTTAAAAAATAAACCAATTTATTTATGTCCTGTATTAAGCCATTTTAACGATAATGTTTCTGAAGAAGATGATGAACCCACCGTCATTTCAGCTATTGCCCATGTTATTATCATGCAGAGGTACCACATAGACAAGGAAAGGGTGCGGTCCCACCAGCAGGGCAGCGGCTGAAATTAGTGAGAGTAGCAGAGAAAGTAAAAAGAATGTATCTGTTTCAGTTTTAATGGATGGCCTCAAGGAAAATTTGAAATCAGGGTGCAAACCTCTTTACCTAATTGGAGGGGAATCACGGTGGATGCTCATAGAGAGTCTGCCGTGGAGCATGACAAAAATATAGGTAAGGACAAAGAGGTGCAAAGTGATAGGTTAATGATGGTAAGTATCCAGGCTTTCGAAGGATTATATACACATCCACAGACTCATACATATTATAAGGAATGAAAGAAACATCGAAGTGTTTTAACTGCCTTAAGGAGGGACACACAAGGAAGCACTGTAGATAAGTAAGCTCACAGCCACCTAGGAGGGAATAACATAGATACCCACAAAGAAGGCACACACGAGTCCCAGAGGTTTCGCAACAGCTGCCCGAACACATCATAGCAGCAAGTGCTTTGCGGGAGAAAAATAGCCAACACTAGGGGTCAAGTCATACTTGTAATTCTACAAACAGGTAAGTTAACTGTTAATCTGTGTTAAGTGTAACTGTTCAGATTTAAAAAGGAGTAACTTAAGTGTATATTTTCTTTTGTTGTTTGTTTGTTTTCTGTTATCTTGTGTTTACTTTCCTGTTGCTGGTCGATGAGAAGGATTAAAAGTAAAGAAATAAAAATGTTTGTTTTTCTTTGATACTAACTTTGTTTTGTTCTTCTCTGTAGATAAGGACAGACAAAGAAAAATATATATCTAGTAATTAAGGAGATTGCAGGAGAAGTACAAAGTTACAAATTAACAATGGGTCATTGTAACACTCATTCTTCTAATTGCAGTGGCTCATGATAATTTATTTGACTGAGATTCATTATTTAAAATGAAGTGTGTATATACTCTGCTACTAATGTTGGTTTTATGTATTCCAGGAAACACACATGGGAGATACAGAGTATGCGTCACAAACGGTTAAGTTTGCACTTCTTTATTATTAGTCATCATCATCATCATCATCATTTATTTATATAGCGCCACTAATTCCGCAGCGCTGTATAGAGAACTCACTCACATCAGTCCCTGCCCCATTGGAGCTCACAGTCTAAATTCCCTATTATAGACACACACTCACACACGAGTCTATTGCAAGGTATATAGTTATTATGATCATAGACACCAAGTTCCATACAACCTAACGATGGACGACACTGGATTGGATGGATGATGTAACTCCCTGTTAAACATAATAAGAAGGAGGGGAGCGGTCATAGATTAGTTAATAGCTAAGGGGGTTAGTGAGATTTTAGAGCCATTTTCCCATAGTGCCAAATCCAGCTGTCATTTTTCTGTAAATCTCCTTCTCTGCTTTTCTGCTTTTCTGTTTGTCTGCAAATCCTTTCGTTATTATTATTCTTTGATGTCCTATATCTCATTCTTTACATCCCTGTCAGTATCTCATTCTTTTCTGAACAAAGAGATACAAAATACATAGACACTGTCCCAAACGGTTGTAGGCAACCTCAATATTTTAGGACACAAGTCTGGCACGACTGTTTTCAACCAAATAAGAAGTGCAGTATTTTTTCATGTTGCTGTGTCCTGATTTATTTATATCATCAGTGCTTGAAACTAAAGATTTGTTCATTCATTTCTCGGTAACAGGGCATGAGGTTGCAAGGGGATGGATCACAGCCATGCCAGGCAAAGGTCCAATACTTGAGATATTGTCTCACCCATGGGGCTAAGACGTTTTTGAGATCGGACAGAATTAGCGGTGCACACACGACTACACTGACATAGTCACGGAAGTAGCTAAGGGTTTGTTTTTATGATTATAGAAGCTGCAGATCTTAAGCAGGAGTTTTGGTGTGGAAATATGATTTGTTTTATAGATTGCATGTGGTATCTGCCCTCCTAAGTTCTGCCTAAACTACATATGTCTCCTGAACAAAGCGTACAAAGTGTGCTTTTAGAGGCACAAAGGGTGGAAGGAGACAGGAGACTCGCTGAAGGTGAATTAGGTAGACAATAGATATGCATCTCTGTGTAGAACGTTTGAGTAAGATTTTTGCCCCAAGACTCGACATAAGTGAAACCCTTTAGAGAATGTAATATTTTCATGTTTTATATTTTTAATAGTTAGATAGACATGTACTATTGTTATAATTGACAAAGGTGCTATAGAAATTGACCACTTTGCCCTCCTCACTTAGCCAAGTAGCTGAACTTGTGAGATTGAGAATGGCATGTTAGTTGGCAAAGGGTAAATCAATTGATATACATTGGTTTTCAGTATTTTCCTAGGATAGGGGACGACATTGAGGCGACTGAGGAACTTTACTGACAATAGCAGTACATGGCTAGAACACTCACATTACATGAAGGACTTGTGACAGTGACACAGTTACCAACTGAAGTAGCTGTTATTTAAGTCAAAACTTACACACATGACTGTACATGACTTTAATAATAAAGGGTGGACATAGCTGTCAAGTGGGCAGCGAGTTTTAACATGACAACTGACGAATGAGATTTGTGTTGCCTGAAAAAAAAGTGGTCTGGAAGGTGAAGGGATATGGTCAGGAGTCCTCTGTACCCTGTAGAGATGGACAAGGTAGGCCCATGGCTCCCGGAGTGTATCTTCCAGGCCTAGCTGAAGCAACACATGGTCTGACTCAGCTAGGTAAAGAAAGTATGTGCAAGCTGGTAAAAGCATACTGGTATGCATCAGACGTTTCTTCTCAGGCTAGTAGGAAGACAATGTCCTGTCTTACTTGATTGAGAGAAAATGTCAGGAAGACAGCACCAATAGAGCCATCCCATACTCCTTCTACAGATGGACTTTCTCTAGCTAAAACAAATCCACTTCATCCAATTGCCACCTTGCAGGATTCTCATGTATGTACTGGTGTACTGATGAAATATATCTAGGTAAAGTAGATGTGGTATCCCTAGAGTTATAGAAAGTGATAGGGGTATTCATTGATTGGTAATACCTTTACAACGTATGAGCAGTGATAGTAAGTTACATTCTTTTGATCAGTCACAAAACAGTGGAAAATAGAGTAAACGGTACTAGCTTGAATGAATTGAATAGAATGATGGTTGAAACTAGATTGGAGTGGCTGGTAGCTTTGACCATTAGTCCTTCCCACTATCAAAATCACTCCTAAACTGCCTCTTAACCTGTTACCTTTTGAAAATACACTTTGACTGTTGAAAATCTAAGTTTATAATGAAGAGACTGTTTAAGAAAAACAAATAGTGAAACAGCAACAAAGGACACATCACTGTCAACTGATGCGCTATACTAACTGTTATGAAGTTGGACTGGGAGAGTATGTTTTGGACTGTAATTTCCTACTCTCAAGTTGTTTGACAGAGAGGTACCAAATATTGACGATCGGCATCATGTTGACGACCGACATCAGATCCCTAGGAGTAGCAGAGAGACACTTGTACCCATTCCATCCACTGGAGAGGAGGCAACCCCCGGAGAAGGTTCCAATTACACTCGTGCATCTGTTCCAGGAGCCCCAAGATCACAGTTAACAACACCTGAGCCAAGGACTTTACAAAGACTGCTATCCAGCATGGAGCAGCAGTTTTTCCCTGTTCAGTGTTTCTCTCATCTCATTCTCTTTTCAGGACATTCAATTCTTTCAATTGTAAACAGGTGACAGAGGCTGGTTCAGGAAGTGATATTGAGGAGCTCGGAATGAAGGAGAAGTTGTTAGCATAATTGATCCAACCAATTACTCTATTCAATTCAGGGGTAAAGGAAAAATTTGCTAACCTTGGAGCTCGGAGACAGTGTGAGGGGCTATTGTCTGAGGTATTGTGTCCGTGAGTACTTTGACCCCATAGTTGAAGAGAGGTACATCTAGCGATGCCAGTACAGTAATGTTCGGACTTAAACGGGCATCCTTGAGAATGAAAATCATTCTTGGGTGGGTAAAGTTTTAGAACAAACTGAGTGCTGGGTGTGCTCTCACGTGCCTCAGATATTATATCAAGTAGGATTAGTTCTCTTTACACTAAATATTCCTGAGGTACCCGAATTATGGGGTGGGAGGTCAGTAGGGGAAAGGTAAGACAGCTAGGTCCCTTAGTTTGGAGTCTCCCAATATTCGGCAGGCCAATCACCGTTTCACACACAAAGAAACTTGAGTATTGGGAGACTGGGAAGAATGAACAGATAATAGTCCACCCCACAAGTGTTGATGGAAAACCCGTTGATATTATTAGAGTGTATTTACTAACACAGGTTGAAGAAGATCATAAAGGACATTGTTGATAGACATAGGATGATGTTATTGTTGAACATGTGTTATTTAAATGTCATCTAAGCTAAAAGACATGCTTCGGACAGATGAGCATGTTAGGCATGAAGAATGTTAGTAGAATACTCTATATTGTCATTACATATTTTATTGTACCTTGTGTCCTTCAGGATAATGTATTACATGTGTCGGTGAAGGGCATACAAAAGGTTTTCTCCTAGCTCCAAATGTATATGTTCCATAGATAAAGAAAAATGTTTTAAGGATTGTGACTCTCTTTTATGGTAACCTGACTGATATCCACAGACAGTGTAGTCATACGTAAAGGGGGACATACATTACAGAACAATGAAACGTACTACTGCAATAAAATGTTTAAGGTGATAGTTTTATGCACTAGCAAAGGGTGGAGCTGTCAAAGTCAAATAATTGGATAAAGTAAATCAAACTGATTAATATTGTTTTACCATGCGATTGCGATCAGTACGCCATGTGCTACGACGCAATCGCACCATAAATAACGCAAACACACATTTACACTCACACATTCACTTGTAATTAGTTCACCTTAAATTAGTTCCAATACATGGTTGTCACTCACCGGACTGTGAGTGCCACTTCCCGTGTATTCAGGAACCGTGGCCGTCCGCCATCCTGAGGGTCTGCGCATGTGCAGCCCTTTCAAACCTTCAGTACCTGTTGCTTTTAATTGATTGGATGATCAGGCAACCCTCCCTATTTAAACCACCTGTGATCATCACCTGGTTGCCTGATCTTGAAGTCTCATTCCCCATGAGCCTCTGAAGGTGTTCCTGTGTTCCTTGTGTATTCAGCTCCTGCTGATTCCTGTTCACTTCAACTCTCCTGTGTTCATCGTGTCTGCAACTCAGCTGATTCCTATCCGCTGCCTCCGTTGCTTCTACAGAGTTCCTGCTCACTTCAGCTCTCCTGTGTTCATCGTGCCTGCACTCAGCTGATTCCTATCCGCTGCCTCCGTTTCTACTACAGAGTTCCTGATCGTCTCAACTCTCCTGGGTTTATAGTGTCAGCGCCCCGCTGCCTCCACCTCTACTACTGGATACCAGACAGCCTCAACTCTCCCGTGTTCTTCATGTTTCCAGTTCCACTTACTACTGCTTCCTGAGTATTGCTTCGTTCATTCTGGATTACCTGCCTTGCGCTGCACCAACCTGATTACCACTTCCATCCTCCAGTGGTCTCTCCTCCTGCCGGCCTTCAGCCGTTCAGGTATCCCTGCACGTCTCTCTGACAGCCTGCTCTCCTGAACCGCGGTATGCATACTTTCCATTGACTTTGCTTGTGTATTGGATATCCATCTGGACTGAGTTGTGTTCGCCTTCGGAGCCTCCTATCCACTGAAGCTATTGTTACCATTGACTTTGTTTCCTATTGCCTGGATAGTTATTGTGACTTTGTATACTTAAGCAGTGCTTGTCAGTTATCGTTGTATTGTGGATATCATCGTGGGATCAAGTTCTGTGTGCCCCGTGTATACTCTGCTTTACATTCATCTCCTCGTGCCCCTCCTCACATATATATAACAGTGGTACAACTTGCTGACGCAGACCACTGACTCCTGTTCCCTGTGACACCAGTTTCTAGTATCCTCTCACATAAGCAGTGGTACAACTTGCTATACGCAGACCACTGACTTCCCTGTTACCTACCTTCATCTGGATTCCATTCCTTCACCTAGACAGCGGTACAACTTGCTATACGCAGACCGCTGACTCTCACTACCTCCTCGCTACTCCTGGACATTCCACCTCACTATAGCAGTGGTACAACTTGCTATACGCAGACCACTGACTTTCCTCACGTTCCCTTGTCCATCTGGTTCCTCGTGTACATTCATCTACTCATTACCAGTTGCTGCTAGTCATAGACTTTCCTCGAGCATTCTCTCACCATCTGCTGTTTCTCCTGTTCCGTTGTCACCCTGCTACCAGAGAACCATAGTACCAACTATATTACTCTGGTAAGTCCATCATCTGGTGATATCCTGGGCAAAGACTCCTAGTGCCCGTGACAGTAAGATCAGGCAATGACAGACCCAGGTGCGGAACCTACAGCTAAAGAGATGCTGCAGCATTTGGTTACCCGTGTTGAACAACGGGAGGTTCACCGGCAACATTTGCGGCAGTGTTACCAGACGTTGGCATCCCAAAGAACGTCTGAGCAAAATAACACAACTACTGTTGATGCTCCTGTGCCTTCCTCCGTTTCCCCAGTGCCATCCCAGGTGTCTACTGCTTCCACGCTTCACCTGCCTACTCCGTCAAAATATGATGGAGACCCCAAAACATGCAGGGGTTTTCTAAATCAATGCTCAGTTCATTTTGAGCTCCAACCTCACAATTTCTCTACTCATCGTTCCAGAGTGGCCTATCTCATTTCCTTGTTTTCCGGACAAGCTCTCGCATGGTCTTCCCCTCTGTGGGAAAGAAATGATCCATTATTACAGGATAGTGCCAAATTTATTTCCACGTTTCGAAGTGTATTTGATGAACCTGGTCGTGTTATTTCCGCTGCATCCAGCATCCTCCGTCTACGTCAGGGTTCCCGTACAGTAGGCCAGTACGTCATTCAATTTCGGATATTAGCGTCTGAACTTCAGTGGAACACTGAAGCGTTAATTGCCGCCTTCTGGCAGGGGCTTTCTGATAAAATTAAAGATGCACTGACTACTCAAGAATTACCTACTTCTCTAGAAGATTTGATTTCTCTTTGCCACCGTGTAGACATGAGATTTCGTGAAAGAGAGTCTCAAAAAACAACTTCATTTAAAGCACCTCTTCGCTCAAGTCCTCAACTTCGCCCAGCTTCATCTCCGGTGATACCCATGGAGATAGGTTGCTCCAAATTAACTTCAGAGGAGAAGGAGTAAAAAATAGACTTTGTATCTATTGTGCTGATTCTACTCATATGCTCAATTCATGCCCTAAAAAAATCGGAAAATGCCAGGCTCTAACCAGTTCTGGAGAGGTGAAGTTAGGGTCCCTGGAGTCCTCTCCATGTTCTACGAAATTAAAAGTTTGTGCTTTTGATGTTACAGTTTCCTTTGCTACCAAATCCTTTAAGTCCCAAGCACTTATTGACTCTGGAGCTGCAGGAAATTTTATTTCTAAATCCCTCGTGAATCAATGGTCCCTACCAGTGATTACTTTGAAGACACCTATTACTGTGACTGCTATCGATGGATCACGCATTATTAATGGTCTCATCACCCAGAGTACGTCTCCAGTAACCCTTCAAATTGGTGTATTACACCAAGAAGAAATTTCATTTTTAATTCTTCCTGTTACTACCAGACCGATTGTATTAGGCCTTCCATGGCTTCAACGTCACTCTCCCCAGATTGACTGGCACACTCCTCAAGTTACGTCTTGGGGGCCTGAATGTCATCATCGTTGCCTCTCTCAAGTCGTTCCTCTCAAAATACAGCAATCCTCCATTTCACCTTCCTCACCGGGACTTCCTCCTCAGTATGCTTCTTTTGCCGATGTATTTGATAAAACTCAGTCTGAACGTCTTCCTCCTCATCGTTCGTGGGACTGTCCGATTGATCTTCAATCTGGCAAGACTCCTCCCAGGGGACGTGTGTATCCACTTTCGTTACCTGAAACTCAAGCTACATCTGAATACATCCAAGAGAATCTCCAGCGAGGATTTATTCGACCTTCTACCTCTCCCGCTGGAGCCGGGTTTTTCTTCGTAAAAAAGAAGGATGGATCATTACGCCCCTGCATAGATTTCCGTGGACTTAATGCCATAACTATCAAAAATCGGTATCCCATTCCACTAATTACTGAGTTATTTGATCATATCAAGGGAGCCCGGATCTTTACCAAGTTGGATCTTCGTGGTGCCTACAATTTAATTCGAATCAGGTCCGGTGACGAATGGAAGACAGCTTTCAACACCAGAGACGGGCATTATGAATATTTAGTAATGCCCTTCGGGTTATGTAATGCCCCCGCTGTTTTCCAGGGTTTCATTAATGAGATCTTGCGGGACTTGTTATATGTTTGTGTCGTCGTCTATCTGGACGACATATTGATCTTTTCGCAGGACCTGCCTTCTCATCATCAACATGTGGCAGAGGTCCTTTCCAGACTCCGGAAAAATTCATTATTCTGCAAGTTAGAAAAATGTTCATTCGAGTTGCCCCAGATTCCATTTCTGGGATATATTGTCTCCGGAGTTGACCTTCAGATGGATCCAGAAAAGGTGAATGCTGTGTTACATTGGCCTCAGCCAACTACTCTTCGTGCAATTCAGCGTTTTTTAGGTTTTGCCAATTACTATAGACGCTTCATTCAAGATTTTTCCTCGATTGCATCTCCTATTGTGGCCCTAACTCGTAAAAGGGGCCAATACTAAACAATGGTCCTCTGAGGCTCTTCAAGCCTTCCAGTTTCTCAAAGAGTCCTTCTCCTCTGCTCCTGTTCTTCGACAGCCTGATGTGACACTTCCCTTCTTCCTAGAGGTAGATGCCTCTAATGTTGGTTTAGGAGCCATTCTCTCCCAAAGATCGGAGCAACAAAAATTCCATCCTTGTGCCTTTTACTCTCGGGGTCTTCTGCCTGCGGAGAAGAATTATACCATCGGGGACAAGGAGTTGCTGGCTATAAAAGTAGCATTAGAGGAGTGGAGATACTTGTTGGAGGGAGCTCGTCATCCTGTGACAATTTTTACTGATCATAAAAATTTGTCATATTTACAGTCTGCTCAATGTTTGAATCCTCGTCAAGCAAGATGGTCTCTTTTCTTTTCTCGTTTTGAACTAATCATAACCTTCAAACCAGCTGCAAAAAATAAAAAAGCAGACGCTCTATCTCGAGCTTTTGTGACGTCCTCAGACGTTGAAGATGGTCCCAACCACTCTATATTAGACCCCAAATGTGTTTCTCTGACTGCTTCTTCCACTAAGGTGCTACCATTTGGGAGAACCCTCGTGCCTCCTGCTCTTAGGAAGAAAATCCTTTCGTGGTTTCACTCTTCTCGTTTTTCTGGACACTCTGGTGAACGCAAGACCTTTGAAATTCTTTCTCGAAGTTACTGGTGGCCTTCTAAGAGGAGAGATGTCAAAGATTTTGTGGCTGCATGTGAATTGTGTTCCCAGTTCAAGTCTCCCCACAGAACTCCAGCGGGTTTGCTTCAACCACTACCCATTCCGTCCAAGCCGTGGACCCATATTAGTATGGACTTTGTTACTAATCTTCCTCCTAGTAAAAACTGCAATACTATTTGGGTAGTGGTGGACAGATTTTCGAAGATGGCGCATTTAGTTCCTTTGACTGGTTTGCCTTCTTCTTCTACTCTGGCTGATTATTTCATCAAAGAAATCTTCCGTATTCATGGATGTCCTTCCGAGATTGTTTCAGATAGAGGAGTACAATTCGTTTCCAGATTCTGGCGGGCCCTCTGTAAGACCTTGGGTATCCGATTATCACTCTCATCCTCCTACCATCCTCAATCAAACGGACAAACCGAAAGGGTCAATCAAGATCTTGAGACTTTTATAAGGATGTTCTCTTCAGCCAACCAAGACAACTGGGTAGAATTGCTTCCATGGGCTGAATTCGCTCATAACAACATGTATCATGAGTCATCTTCTAAAACTCCATTCTTTGTGGTTTACGGTCACCATCCGTCTTTTCCGGAATTTCCTGCCCTCCCTCCCACCCAAGTTCCTGCTGTAGAGACTGTTTGTCAAACCTTCAAAAATATTTGGTCTCAGGTCAAAACCTGTTTAAAGAAGACATCTGCCAGATAAAAAGAGACGGGCTATTCCACCACTGAAAATCGGAGATCGTGTTTGGTTATCAACCAAAAATATTCGTTTGAAGGTCCCATCTATGAAGTTCGCTCCTCGTTTTATTGGTCCGTGATAAATCCAGTTTGTTTCAAACTTCTACTTCCTAAGAACCTTCGTATTTCCAATGCCTTCCATGTGTCTTTGCTCAAACCTCTTATCATCAACCGTTTCTCGGTCCCTCCTTCAGCACCTCGGCCAGTTCAAATTCATCAAGAGGAGGACTTTGAGATTACTCACATTAGTGGATTCAAAAATTTTGCGAGGAGTTCTTCGTTTCCTCGTTCATTGGAAGGGCTTTGGTCCTGAGGAGCGTTCATGGATCAAAGCAGAAGATCTCAACGCTCCAGCTCTTCTTAAGAAGTTTTATTCCAAGTTTCCGGACAAACCCGGTTCCAGGTGTTCTGTGCCCACCTTTAAAAGGGGGGGTACTGTCACTCACCGGACTGTGAGTGCCACTTCCCGTGTATTCAGGAACTGTGGCCGTCCGCCATCCTGAGGGTCTGCGCATGTGCAGCCCATTCAAACCTTCAGTACCTGTTGCTTTTAATTGATTGGATGATCAGGCAACCCTCCCTATTTAAACCACCTGTGATCATCACCTGGTTGCCTGATCTTGAAGTCTCATTCCCCATGAGCCTCTGAAGGTGTTCCTGTGTTCCTCATGTATTCAGCTCCTGCTGATTCCTGTTCACTTCAACTCTCCTGTGTTCATCGTGTCTGCAACTCAGCTGATTCCTATCCGCTGCCTCCGTTGCTTCTACAGAGTTCCTGCTCACTTCAGCTCTCCTGTGTTTATCGTGCCTGCACTCAGCTGATTCCTATCCGCTGCCTCCGTTTCTACTACAGAGTTCCTGATCGTCTCAACTCTCCTGGGTTTATCGTGTCAGCACCCCGCTGCCTCCACCTCTACTACTGGATACCAGACAGCCTCAACTCTCCCGTGTTCTTCATGTTTCCAGTTCCACTTACTACTGCTTCCTGAGTATTGCTTCGTTCATTCTGGATTACCTGCCTTGCGCTGCACCAACCTGATTACCACTTCCACCCTCCAGTGGTCTCTCCTCCTGCCGGCCTTCAGCCGTTCAGGTATCCCTGCACGTCTCTCTGACAGCCTGCTCTCCTGAACCGCGGTATGCATACTTTCCATTGACTTTGCTTGTGTATTGCATATCCATCTGGACTGAGTTGTGTTCGCCTCCGGAGCCTCCTATCCACTGAAGCTATTGTTACCATTGACTTTGTTTCCTATTGCCTGGATAGTTATTGTGACTTTGTATACTTAAGCAGTGCTTGTCAGTTATCGTTGTATTGTGGATATCATTGTGGGATCAAGTTCTGTGTGCCCCGTGTATACTCTGCTTTACATTCATCTCCTCGTGCCCCTCCTCACATATATATAGCAGTGGTACAACTTGCTGACGCAGACCACTGACTCCTGTTCCCTGTGACACCAGTTTCTAGTATCCTCTCACATAAGCAGTGGTACAACTTGCTATACGCAGACCACTGACTTCCCTGTTACCTACCTTCACCTGGATTCCATTCCTTCACCTAGACAGCGGTACAACTTGCTATACGCAGACCGCTGACTCTCACTACCTCCTCGCTACTCCTGGACATTCCACCTCACTATAGCAGTGGTACAACTTGCTATATGCAGACCACTGACTTCCCTCACGTTCCCTTGTCCATCTGGTTCCTCGTGTACATTCATCTACTCATTACCAGTTGCTGCTAGTCATAGACTTTCCTTGAGCATTCTCTCACCATCTGCTGTTTCTCCTGTTCCGTTGTCACCCTGCTACCAGAAAACCATAGTACCAACTATATTACTCTGGTAAGTCCATCATCTGGTGATATCCTGGGCAAAGACTCCTAGTGCCCGTGACAATGGTCATTTATGATCAAGTGTAGTAGAGTTTATATTTACATATTATAATGTTAGACACATTTTATTGAGATCTAAGGTTCAGGCTACAGGAAACACTTCATGTTTGGCATCATTCTAATCCCCTATTTATCCGCAGATGTCCGGTTCTAATAGCTAAGATATCGCTCCTTGCGGTTGCAAGTTATGGATTATAGGGAATAAATGATCTGAATGGAATTTTGTGTGTAATGTAAATCAATCAGTTTGAACTAGCTTTCAGCAAGAAGATTAGTATGCAGCTGTTGGAGAGCTAACCCCCACCTTTGGAGGAGATCGTTTGTACTGACCTTTGAATCAGCCTGAATCTATGGAAACATGCCAAATAAACTCTATAGTTTTCACTGTATTACCAACTGTATAAAAGCAGGAGCTCTGGGGCCAGCAGGCAGGCTATTTGACCACAGACTTCAGGAATGAATGATAAGTTGGATGCAGAGCTTCGGCGTATGTAATTGGCTGTACTTATATTATTGAATTATTATTCTTTTGCTTGTGCTAATAAATTACATTGTGAGTTGGAACCACACAAATTCACAGCAGACAATGTTTATTGGTAAGCAATGAGAATCTACCTGACCCTAAAGGTAATAGAAGTTGAGGGTAACCAAGACCCATAACTTCTATTCACTGACCAGCATTATTATTGCGAAACCATACGTAGTTGAAGGTACCTCTTATTAAGATAATAGCATATTGCCTATTTGTAATGAATCAGGCTGCGAGACACTTATATATGTAATCGGTTTGTTGTGGACTCTATTGTTTCTTTTACATGTTAAGAGGAAACACACTGTGTCAGTTACGCATTTGAATCTTTTCAGACTGCAGTTTGTCTCTCTCATTAGTGAGATCAGCTGTTTGACCATTATTCTCTCTAAATTGGTGTAATTTACATACAATTTTCTCAATGTTGTATTCTCATTATTCATGCTTGTTTGTTATGTTTTTTTTAATTATTTCAAATATTTTATCTGATGTAAGAAAATTGCAAGATTGATATATTCAATGGACCTTTCTTTCCCTGCATATGTATCCTTTATCTTGAGCACTGAATTCTTAGTTTATTAACTGTACAGTCATGGCCAAAAGTTTTAAGAATGACACAATGCCAAAATATCGTGTTTAATGTAATGTGCTGCACAGCTGGCCTACTCGGTACCTATTGTAGTATAATCAGGGGAACAGGTATCATCTCCTGGGTGAACAGCAACAGTAAGACACACAAGTCCAGAAGTTTCAGGATAACAGCCACAGCCAGTTTATTCACCAGCTTGTAAGCAGAAACAAAACACAAATAAAATCCTAGCTGTCTGGCTTCTAGCTAATACGTTTATGGAGGCCCTCTCTCATGTGTAGGACCTTATGTCCCACACACACACACACACAAACCATATGTATATCGCTGCTCACTGCAGCAGAGTGTTACAGGAGGAAGCTCACCTCCTTGTAGGTCTGAGACATTGGCTGCATATCGAAGCTGCCATATTACAAGCACCTCACAGGTGCATCCCTTGATCAGTCTGTTAGAGACTGATAGATCAGAAGACCCGGACTGGGCCTTATGTATACAATGCTGGAAGCCTGGGACACATACCTCTGTATCTAGCCTCCTTCCAGTGACTCTGTTACACTATCCAAGGTTCAAAATCACCAAGGCAAATATCCAAAATAAAATAAATAAATGTATTTAACAAAATGGAAGCATCAAACAGCAATAAACATCTTTAACTAATAATCTGCAGCACGTAACAGGATTAGTAACATTTTGAAACCCTCTTCTAATGTATCGCTCTTGGACATGAAATAAACAAAATAAAGACACATAAGAACATACATTTTTTAATATAGATTAAAAATGTTATTATTAAAAAGCTAAATATTTAAAAATAGTGGAGTGAGTGAGAAGCTCAGAAATATTTATATATATATATATATATATATATATATATATATATATATTAGGCTTTTCTATTTATGGAGCTCTTACTCAGGAGGAGTGGTGTAATATTGACAAGTAGTGTGTTGCAAAACACATTCAGCTATTACTAGTGTTAAATGTTAACAATATAACAGGTCAGTTCACAAACTGTAATTCATAAAGGTCTCAAACCCAATTAGTAAACTTAATCTCTCAGCTATGATGTTGTGAGCTCTCGTGAATATTTATTTTTTAATATGGTAACATGGTAACATGATGCAAATTAATTGCAAAAATATATCAGACTGATATTAATTCCACTGGAGGATGTCAGAAATGAGAGACAATATCCAGCTCTCAAAAATATTCGCTGTGATCACTACTAATAGAACAGTTGCTTAATCGTATCTGATATGACTTAAAAATCTATGTTAACATAGACAGATCGGCAGATTCTCAACATGCTTAACAACAATATATGTTACAAATAATCACCCCGCCTGTGTGCGGCTTTATCCACAAGTGTAGCACCAAGTGGATCTATTAACAGGATTCTCTATATTGGCACCATGATAATGTTCCTTGTTTGAAAATTGAGGATTTAAAGATGAATTAATCTCACAATAAAAGGTCCTCTATAAGTTGTGGGTTACATATATGATCCTTAATTTCCAATATTCCAACATCCATAAGCAATAGAAAATACATTAAAAGAATTTGCGGATACATTTTATAATAAATAAAATATGATAATGTGGATGAGTCTAGTCAGAGGAATCTGCATTGCCGAGATCCTCTGTGCCAATTATATTAGATCTGTCTGATAATCTCAATCAAGCTGTTACTGCCGAACATGTTGCCTAAGATAGCGTTTACAGAGGGTGTAACCTTAAATAGACAAATCTAATCAGAAAGATCTACATAACCGAATGGTTTGTACTGCCTAAATTGGTTATAACTGATTATCTAGATCAAGCTGTCGGTACTATACATGCTTTCTAAGGTAGCGCCTAAATAGGCTAAACTTGTAAAGCTGTTCGTCTTGGACAGATTAAGAGCTGGAAACAAATCTGAACGCTCCTAAAATAATCAGAGCTTTATATTCTAAGCTGAGTCTATAAGAATAATCATGTTTATCGGACTAAGGGCTAGATAAATCGAAATACTCCCGAGAATGTCAAAGCTTAACTGTGTGAGCTAACTCTAACGTACGTTTCGCTATGCACTTCTTCTATGAGGCAACCCGTTCCAATTCCGGGCTGGTTATTTAAACAAACTTCAGCAAATGAGCATTAAGTCATAATAATTGGCACTAATCCGTGCCAATAAGGGATTTGTTACATTTTTAATGCAGGGACTTCATTAACTGAGATTCTGTTACATATATACCAACCTGCAGAAGGAATTTTAATAATGTTTTATTCAATAATTTTAGAGAATTGATTTATAATAGTCAACCAATCCTATATATTCCAAAAAAGGAAGATTAATCATTTCATGTTTTTCAGTGAAATCATTGGTCATTCCATTTGTTTCATTCTATCTAGGTATTCAATGAAACCCAAAAGCCTGCTATTCCAGATATATGTTTCTAAAATGCTTATATGATGTATTATTATTAGTGATTAACTTGTAACCTATTTAAATTATTAAAAACTAATGGTAAAAAAAATAATGTCTCTAATATACACCAATCCCTATTCATTATACGATCCAATTATATTCAATATGTGAATGCTCTATAAACATGAAATTAACCTAATTGCACAATTATATGTATTCTAATATATTGTATTCATTGTGCAAGTGTATAAATTTAAAATAAATTCACTTAAAAAATAAAGAATAAATAAAAAAAATAAAAAAATAATAATAATACACAGCAAAAAAGAAATAATAAAACATAATAATGTACAGTGTAAACAATTATTAATTAGATCATAAACATCTAATGTGGTGTGAAAATGTCTTTCAAACCTCAATATACCACTTTAAATCCTTATACATGAATAGTTTATTTCTACACTAATAATGTTTTGATCCAAGGTATGAACCGCACTGAACCGCCAAACCATACATCCAAGGTAATGCATTACTAATGCATTACTACATACATATAATGACAAGATGTATAACTATATTATAAAAGGAAAACAGCATACATACAACGTGAAAACAAGTGTAATTTCATTGTTTACTCTTTTCAATAATTTATCATTTCATATTATTTATCTTCAAGAAATAAACTTAGAACATGTTTTAAGTGAAATAGTGCGTCCAAAATTAATAATTAATATTATGAAAATTGAAAGGTTAATAGATGTGGCTTGAAGGAATAGTGTAAAAAATATATTTTAAAAAATGCTTAAGAAATAATAATTAACTAATTGAGAAAAACACAAAACCATAAAAGGTGATTAGGGGCTATGTATAATGAAAAATAATAGTGAGAAGATGTAATGTGAAAAAGTGTAAAAGTGAAAATAATAAAGTTTATTCACATGCATAACTTATTGAAGTGAAATAATGTATTTGTCACATTTTCAGAAAATTAATAATCTATCGTTGAAATGTTAATAGTAAACTGGAGGTACAAAAATGCTGAAAAATGAATATTCTCATACAGGCCAGTTGGAGACAAAGCATTTAATAGCAAAATATATTTGATCTCTTTTTTCAGCATTTCTTGAGTGAGAATACCTCCTGATTCTCTAGATTAATTATCATGATCCCAAAGACCTTTACACCTGTGGGAACTGCATCATGTGTCATTAAAAAATGTCTGTCAACGGAAGTTAGAGTTTTAAAATTCTCTTTATCTCACTTGGCTCGCCTGATATTACCAATGTGTTTGTCACGGGCACTAGGAGTTTTACCTAGAATTCACCAGGTGTAACTACACTTACCAGAAATGCGGACCTCTGGGTAGTGTGGTGAATCAGTAGAACCATACAGTAGAATAGAGGAAAGGAATGTCAATAGTATAAATGCTGAGTCTTGGCACCGTGGAACTATGATGGTTCAGCAGTTTAGTAAACAGGATCAAATGAGAAAAGAGTCCAAGTGCCTTAGCACGCAGGTAGCATATAGCAGGCCAGTACTTGATAACTGGATAACGTTAGGCAACGACCAATCAACAATATAGTAGAAAAGTCAGACACGCAGCAGCTACAATACAGAGGCACTTGTAGACTTTAGTCCAGCCAATAGGTACCATACAGAGTAGTAGCTATATCACAAGGAAACATGAATGGTCTACAGCTGGTAAGTTTCACCACGGATATGTAGAGAAGACTTGTCCAGCGCAGATGTGTAACAGAATAGCGTGAGTGGTCTGCAATAGGCAAGTTGTTCCACTGATGTGTAGGGAAGACCTGTCCAGGTGCAGGCAGGGAACGGAGTAACGTGAGTGGTCTGCAATAGGCAAGTTGTACCACTGATGTGAAGGGAAGACTTGTCCAGGTGTAGGCGTGGAACGGAGTAACGTGAGTGGTCTGCAATTGGCAAGTAGTACCACTAATGTGAAGGGAAGACTTGTCCAGGCACAGGCAGGGAACGGAGTAACGTGAGTGGTCTGCAATAGGCAAGTTGTACCACTTGATGTGAAGGGAAGACTTGTCCAGGTGTAGGCGTGGAACGGAGTAATGGGAGTGGTCTGCAATAGGCAAGTTGTACCACTGATGTGTAGGGAAGACTTGTTCAGGTGCAGGCGTGGAACGGAGTAACGTGAGTGGTCTGCAATAGGCAAGTTGTCACTCACCGGACTGTGAGTGCTTCTTCCCGGACATTTAGGAACCGTGGCCGTCCTCCATCCTGAGGGTCTGCGCATGTGCAGCCCTTTCTAATCCTTCAGTGTATGTCCCTTTAACTTAATTGGCAGATCAGGCAATACTCCCTATATTAAGCACCTGTGGTCAACACCACGTTGCCTGATCTTGGAGTCTCATTCCCCATGAGTCTCTGAAGGTGTTCCTGTGTTTCCTCGTTTATTCAGTGCTGCTGATTCCTGTGGTTTCCAAACCACTTCTACCTCTGTGGTTTCCAAACCACTTCTACTACTGTGGTTCCCATACCACTTCTACCATCCTGTGTATCATCGTGACTGTTAGCTGATTCCTATCCGCTGCCTCCGTGCTCTACAGTCTTCAAAGCCACTTCAACTCTACCATACATCATTGTGACTGTTAGCTGATTCCTATCCGCTGCCTCCGTGCACTACAGCCTTCTATCCACATCCACTCACCTGTTCATCATCGTGACTGTTAGCTGATTCCTATCCGCTGCCTCCATGCACTACAGTCTTCAACCTGCAACTCGTCTGTGTTTCATCATCGTGACGGTGAGCTGATTCCTATCCGCTGCCTCCGTGCACTACAGTCTTCAACCTGCAACTCGTCTGTGTTTCATCATCGTGACTGTGAGCTGATTCCTATCCGCTGCCTCCGTGCACTACAGTCTTCAACCTGCAACTCGTCTGTGTTTCATCATCGTGACTGTGAGCTGATTCCTATCCGCTGCCTCCGTGCACTACAGTCTTCAACCTGCAACTCGTCCGTGTTTCCTCGAGACTGCTGCTATTATTGCTATCCGCTACTCTCCGTGATCAACAGTTCCAGGTCTACTCTGCTCTCCCGAGTTCCATCGCTATTGCACCTGCTGGTTGCTATTGGTTACCTCCGTGTGTCCGCAGAGTCCTGCTGCTGCTGCTGTCAGCGCTAATCGTCCATCTACTGCTGATCCGCTCTCCACGCCTTCCTGTGTTCCGCTGGTCTCTACCCGCCTGTCAGCATTGGATTCGTGTCTCATCATTTATCCCTCTGCTAGACCATCACCATTCTCCTGGGTCCTCCAAGAGTCCAGTTCCACACTCTACTGATTCCTGTGGATTCGTGTCCCTGTTGGTCTACTTACCTGTGCGCTGCACCTACTAGACCCCCGCTTCATCTATCCAGGGACTTCTCATCCTGCCGGCCTCCTGCCGCTCAGGTATCTCTGCACTCCTGTCTGACTGCCTGCTTCTGAACCACGGTATGCATACTTCTCATTGACTGTGCTGGTGTATTGCATATCTTGCTGGACTGTGTTGGTTCTTCTCTGGAGTTTACTATCCGCTGAGTCTATTGCCATCATTGACTGTATTATCTTGTGCCGGATTACTTCAAGAGACTTTCTATATTTGCAGTGCTGTTCAGTCATTCATATATATATTGTGCATATTACTGTGGATCGGGTTTAAGGTGCCGTGTATATCCTGTGTTGCAGTCTCTCCCCGTGCACCTCCTCACATATATATTCAGTGGTACAACTTGCTAGCGGCAGACCACTGATCCCTGTTCCTGTATCACCTGTTCCAGTATCCTCTCACATAGCAGTGGTACAACTTGCTTTCGCAGACCACTGACTCCCCGGATACCTCCACTTGGATTTCATTCCTTCACTCAGACAGCGGTACAACTTGCTATCCGCAGACCGCTGACTCTCATCACCTCCTCGTTTCTGTTGGACATTCCTCCTCACTATAGCAGTGGTACAACTTGCTATCGCAGACCACTGACTACCTTCACGTGTCCTTGTCCATACAGTTCCTTGTGTATTATTACCTCCATATTACCAGTGCTGCTAGTCATAGACTTTCCTGTGCATCTCATCATCTGCTATTTCCTGTTCCGTGATCACTCTGCTACCAGAGTACCATATTACCACCTACATTGCTCTGGTAAGCCTATCACCTGGTGATCCCTGGGTAAAGACTCCTAGTGCCCGTGACAGTAAGATCAGGCCATGACAGACCCAGATACGGAACCTACCGCCAAAGAGATGCTGCAGCATCTGGTCAGCCGTGTGGAGCAACAGGATGCCCGCCAACAGCTGTTACTTCAGTGTTATCAATCGTTAACCTCCCAAGGAACATCTGGACAGACTGTGACAGCTACTATTGAAGCTCCTGTGCTTTCCTCCGTTTCCCCAGTGCCATCCCAGGTGTCTACAGCTTCCACGCTTCACCTGCCTACTCCGTCAAAGTACGATGGAGACCCCAAAACTTGTAGGGGTTTCCTTAACCAATGTTCAGTCCATTTTGAGCTCCAACCTCAAAATTTTTCTACCCAACGTTCCAGAGTGGCCTATCTTATCTCTTTGTTTTCTGGACAAGCCCTGGCTTGGGCCTCCCCTCTGTGGGAAAGAAACGACCCAATACTACAAGATAGTGCCAAATTCATTTCTACATTCCGAAGTGTGTTCGATGAACCAGGTCGTGTGACCTCCGCTGCTTCCAGCATCCTCCGTTTGCGACAAGGATCTCATACAGTAGGCCAGTACGTCATTCAATTTAGGATCTTAGCCTCTGAACTTCAGTGGAACACTGAAGCACTAGTTGCCGCCTTCTGGCAGGGGCTCTCCGATAAAATTAAAGATGCACTGACTACCCAGGAGCTCCCTTCGTCACTTGAAGATTTGATCTCTCTTTGCCATCGTGTAGATATGAGATTTCGTGAAAGAGAAGCTGAGAAAACAACTTCTGCTAAAGCACCTCTTCGTTCAACCCCTCAATTTCGTCCAGTTTCACCCTCTGTGATTCCCATGGAGATAGGACGTTCCAAATTATCTTCAGAGGAGAGGAAACGAAGAGTAAAGAATAGACTCTGTATCTATTGTGCTGATTCCACACATATGCTCAGCTCTTGCCCTAAGAGATCGGGAAATGCCAGGCCCTAACTAGTTCTGGAGAGGTGAAGTTAGGGTCCCTGGAGTCCTCTCCATCTTCTATGAAATCTAAAGTCTGCGCTTTTGATGTTACGATTTCCTTTGCTACCAAAGCCTTTGAGTCACAGGCATTGATTGATTCCGGAGCAGCTGGAAATTTCATTTCCAAATCATTAGTGAATCAATGGTCTCTACCAGTGATTACGTTAAAAACACCCATTACTGTGACGGCTATAGATGGATCATGTCTCATCAACGGTCTCATCACCCAGAGTACGTCTCCAGTAACACTTCAGATTGGTGTTCTGCACCATGAAGAAATATCGTTTTTAATCCTTCCAGTTACGACAAGTCCGATTGTCTTAGGCCTTCCATGGCTTCAGTGTCACTCTCCCCAGATTGACTGGCGCACTCCTCAAGTTACGTCTTGGGGGTCTGAATGTTACCATCGTTGCCTTTCCCAAGTTATTCCTCTTAAAGTACAGCAATCTTCCATCTCATCTTCCTCACCGGGACTCCCTCCTCAGTATGCTTCATTTGCTGATGTGTTTGATAAAGCTCAGTCTGAACGTCTTCCTCCTCATCGTTCTTGGGATTGTCCGATCGACCTTCTACCTGGCAAGACTCCTCCCAGGGGTCGGGTCTATCCACTCTCGTTACCTGAAACTCAAGCCACATCTGAGTACATACAGGAGAATCTCCAGCGTGGGTTTATTCGACCTTCCACCTCTCCCGCTGGAGCTGGGTTCTTCTTCGTCAAGAAGAAGGATGGATCACTACGCCCGTGCATAGATTTTCGTGGACTCAATGCCATTACTATCAAGAATCGGTATCCCATTCCGCTGATCACTGAGCTATTCGATCGCATCAAGGGAGCTCGGATCTTCACTAAGTTGGATCTTCGTGGTGCCTACAATTTAATTAGAATCCGTTCCGGTGACGAATGGAAGACAGCGTTCAACACCAGAGACGGGCATTACGAGTATCTGGTAATGCCTTTCGGGCTGTGTAATGCCCCCGCTGTTTTCCAAGGCTTCATCAATGAGATCTTTCGGGACTTATTATATGTATGTGTCGTTGTCTACCTGGACGACATATTGATCTTTTCACAGGACCTGCCTTCTCATCACCAACATGTGGCAGAAGTCCTCTCCAGGCTACGGAAAAATTCATTGTTCTGTAAATTAGAAAAATGTTCATTCGAGTTGCCCCAGATTCCATTCTTGGGGTATATAGTTTCCGGAGTTGGCCTGAAGATGGATCCAGACAAGGTGAATGCTGTACTACATTGGCCCCAGCCAACTACTCTTCGTGCTATCCAGCGTTTTTTAGGTTTTGCCAATTACTATAGACGCTTCATTCAAGACTTTTCATCCATTGCATCTCCTATTGTGGCCCTGACTCGGAAAGGGGCTAATACTAAGCAATGGTCATCTGAGGCTCTCCAAGCCTTTCAAATTCTCAAAGAGTCCTTCTCTTCTGCTCCCATTCTTCGACAGCCTGATGTGACACTCCCCTTCTTCCTAGAAGTAGATGCCTCTAATGTGGGCTTGGGAGCCATTCTCTCCCAACGCTCGGAACAGCAAAAATTCCATCCTTGTGCCTTCTATTCTCGGGGTCTTCTGCCCGCAGAGAAGAATTATACTATCGGGGACAAGGAGTTGCTGGCTATCAAAGCTGCATTAGAGGAATGGAGATACTTATTGGAAGGAGCTCGCCATCCGGTGACGATCTTCACGGATCATAAGAACTTGTCATATCTTCAGTCTGCCCAATGCTTGAACCCTCGTCAAGCAAGATGGTCTCTTTTCTTTTCCCGTTTTGAATTAATTATAACCTTCAAACCAGCTGCTAAGAACAAAAAAGCTGACGCTTTATCTAGAGCTTTTGTGACGTCCTCTGATGTAGAAGAGGTTTCCAACCATACTATTCTAGACCCCAAATGTATCTCACTGGCTGCTTCATCCACCAAAATGCTACCATTTGGGAAGACCCTCGTGCCTCCTACTCTAAGGAGGAAAATCCTTTCGTGGTTCCATGCCTCTCGTTTTTCTGGACACGCCGGTGAACACAAGACCTTTGAGATTCTCTCTCGAAGTTACTGGTGGCCTTCAATGAGGAGAGACGTCAAAGAGTTCATTGCTTCCTGTGAGTTATGTTCTCAGTTCAAATCCTCCCGCAGAACTCCAGCAGGGTTGCTGCGACCACTACCCATTCCGTCCAAACCTTGGACCCATATCAGTATGGATTTCGTTACTGATTTACCACCTAGTAAGAATCATAATACTATTTGGGTGGTGGTAGACAGATTTTCGAAGATGGCTCATTTCGTCCCTCTGCCTGGTTTGCCTTCTTCGTCTGTTCTGGCTGAACATTTCATTAAAGAAATCTTCCGTATCCATGGATGTCCGTCTGAGATTGTGTCAGATAGAGGAGTACAATTCGTTTCCAGATTCTGGCGAGCCCTTTGTAAAACCTTGGGCATACGATTAGCACTCTCATCTTCTTACCATCCGCAATCTAACGGACAAACTGAACGAGTCAATCAAGATCTTGAGACTTTTATAAGGATGTTCTCATCAGCCAATCAAGACAACTGGGTAGAATTGCTTCCTTGGGCTGAATTCGCCCATAACAACATGTACCATGAGTCATCATCCAAAACTCCATTCTTTGTGGTCTACGGTCACCATCCGTCTTTTCCGGAATTTCCTGCCCTCCCGCCCACCCAAGTTCCTGCTGTGGAGACTGCTTGTCAGACCTTCAAAAATATCTAGTCTCAGGTCAAAACCTGTTTAAAGAAGACATCTAACAAATATAAGTCTTTCGCAGATAAGAAGAGGCGGGCTATTCCACCACTAAAAATTGGAGATCGTGTCTGGTTATCTACCAAAAATATTCGTTTGAAGGTTCCATCTATGAAATTCGCCCCTCGTTTTATTGGTCCATATAGGATCATTCAAGTTATCAATCCAGTATGTGTTAAACTTCTTCTTCCTAAGAATCTTCGGATTTCCAATGCCTTCCATGTGTCTTTACTCAAACCTCTCATCATCAACCGTTTCTCAACTCCTCCCTCAGCTCCGCAGCCAGTTCAAGTTCATCAGGAGGAGGATTTCGAGATTACTGAGGTATTGGATGCAAAAATTTCGCGAGGAGTCCTCCGTTTCCTCGTTCATTGGAAGGGCTTTGGTCCTGAGGAGCGCTCTTGGATCAAAGCTGAAGATCTTAATGCTCCTACCCTTTTGAAGAAGTTTTATTCCAAAAATCCGGACAAGCCCGGTTCCAGGCGTTCTGTGCCCACCTTTAAAAGGGGGGGTACTGTCACTCACCGGACTGTGAGTGCTTCTTCCCGGACATTTAGGAACCGTGGCCGTCCTCCATCCTGAGGGTCTGCGCATGCGCAGCCCTTTCTAATCCTTCAGTGTATGTCCCTTTAACTTAATTGGCAGATCAGGCAACACTCCCTATATTAAGCACCTGTGGTCAACACCACGTTGCCTGATCTTGGAGTCTCATTCCCCATGAGTCTCTGAAGGTGTTCCTGTGTTTCCTCGTTTATTCAGCGCTGCTGATTCCTGTGGTTTCCAAACCACTTCTACCTCTGTGGTTTCCAAACCACTTCTACTACTGTGGTTCCCATACCACTTCTACCATCCTGTGTATCATCGTGACTGTTAGCTGATTCCTATCTGCTGCCTCCGTGCTCTACAGTCTTCAAAGCCACTTCAACTCTACCATACATCATTGTGACTGTTAGCTGATTCCTATCCGCTGCCTCCGTGCACTACAGCCTTCTATCCACATCCACTCACCTGTTCATCATCGTGACTGTTAGCTGATTCCTATCCGCTGCCTCCGTGCACTACAGTCTTCAACCTGCAACTCGTCTGTGTTTCATCATCGTGACGGTGAGCTGATTCCTATCCGCTGCCTCCGTGCACTACAGTCTTCAACCTGCAACTCGTCTGTGTTTCATCATCGTGACTGTGAGCTGATTCCTATCCGCTGCCTCCGTGCACTACAGTCTTCAACCTGCAACTCTTCTGTGTTTCATCATCGTGACTGTGAGCTGATTCCTATCCGCTGCCTCCGTGCACTACAGTCTTCAACCTGCAACTCGTCCGTGTTTCCTCGAGACTGCTGCTATTATTGCTATCCGCTACTCTCCGTGATCAACAGTTCCAGGTCTACTGTGCTCTCCCGGGTTCCATCGCTATTGCACCTGCTGGTTGCTATTGGTTACCTCCGTGTGTCCGCAGAGTCCTGCTGCTGCTGCTGTCAGCGCTAATCGTCCATCTACTGCTGATCCGCTCTCCACGCCTTCCTGTGTTCCGCTGGTCTCTACCCGCCTGTCAGCATTGGATTCGTGTCTCATCATTTATCCCTCTGCTAGACCATCACCATTCTCCTGGGTCCTCCAAGAGTCCAGTTCCACACTCTACTGATTCCTGTGGATTCGTGTCCCTGTTGGTCTACTTACCTGTGCGCTGCACCTACTAGACCCCCGCTTCATCTATCCAGGGACTTCTCATCCTGCCGGCCTCCTGCCGCTCAGGTATCTCTGCACTCCTGTCTGACTGCCTGCTTCTGAACCACGGTATGCATACTTCTCATTGACTGTGCTGGTGTATTGCATATCTTGCTGGACTGTGTTGGTTCTTCTCTGGAGTTTACTATCCGCTGAGTCTATTGCCATCATTGACTGTATTATCTTGTGCCGGATTACTTCAAGAGACTTTCTATATTTGCAGTGCTGTTCAGTCATTCATATATATATTGTGCATATTACTGTGGATCGGGTTTAAGGTGCCGTGTATATCCTGTGTTGCAGTCTCTCCCCGTGCACCTCCTCACATATATATTCAGTGGTACAACTTGCTAGCGGCAGACCACTGATCCCTGTTCCTGTATCACCTGTTCCAGTATCCTCTCACATAGCAGTGGTACAACTTGCTATCGCAGACCACTGACTCCCCGGATACCTCCACTTGGATTTCATTCCTTCACTCAGACAGCGGTACAACTTGCTATCCGCAGACCGCTGACTCTCATCACCTCCTCGTTTCTGTTGGACATTCCTCCTCACTATAGCAGTGGTACAACTTGCTATCGCAGACCACTGACTACCTTCACGTGTCCTTGTCCATACAGTTCCTTGTGTATTATTACCTCCATATTACCAGTGCTGCTAGTCATAGACTTTCCTGTGCATCTCATCATCTGCTATTTCCTGTTCCGTGATCACCCTGCTACCAGAGTACCATATTACCACCTACATTGCTCTGGTAAGCCTATCACCTGGTGATCCCTGGGTAAAGACTCCTAGTGCCCGTGACACAAGTTGTACCACTGATGTGAAGAGAAGACTTGTCCAGGTGCAGGCGGGTAACGGAGGTAGCGAGAGTAGTCTGCAGCGGGTAAGTTCTACTACCGATGTGGAGAGGAGACTTGTCCAGAAGCAGGCAGGTAACAGAGCAGGGGCGGGCTGGGCCGGGGGGCAGGGGGGCATCGCCCCCCCGGGCCGCTCACAATCACGGCTGTTAGGGCCGGCCGCCCCCCCCCCCCCCGCGCAGGCAGCCGCATCACATGACACGTGCGGCGTGTGCCCCCTGGTCTGACGTCCGTCAGCCCGCGCCTGTAACGGAGGTAGCGAGAGTAGTCTGCAGCGGGTAAGTTCTACTACCGATGTGGAGAGGAGACTTGTCCAGAAGCAGGCAGGTAACGGAGGTAGCGAGAGTAGTCTGCAGCGGGTAAGTTCTACTACCGATGTGGAGAGGAGACTAGTCCAGGAGCAAACGGATAACACGAGCAGAAACAGGAAACACTTCAGAGTCTCAAGGAATGAGAAACAAGAACAGGCAAAGGTAATAGAGCAACAGGTGCCTTAAGTTCTGAGAGTTGATTAATTAACCAATGAGACTAGAGGCGAGGTATTAACAGTTCAGGGTTTCTGCACATGCGCAATCTTAGTCAAGATGGCGGACGGCCGCGGCTCAGGAGAGGTGCCGGCAGGAGCGAGAGAGACCCATGTCCCAACCTAGAGGCACTAACAGTCCGGTGAGTGACAGTACCCCCCCTTTTAAAGGTGGGCACCGAACACTTAGAACCAGGTTTGCCCGGATATTTGGAATAAAACTTTTTCAGAAGAGCTGGAGCATTAAGATCATCTGCACGGATCCAAGAGCGTTCCTCTGGACCAAAACCTTTCCAATGCACTAGGAAGCGAAGGACTCCCCTAGAGATTTTAGCATCAAGTATATGAGTAATCTCAAACTCCTCCTCTTGTTGAGCTTGAACTGGGCGAGATACTGAAGAAGGAACAGAAAATCGGTTGATGATGAGAGGTTTAAGTAATGAAACGTGGAAGGAATTAGAGATACGAAGGTTCTTCGGTAAAGACAGCTTAAAACAAACAGGATTTATCACTTGAACGATTTTATAAGGACCAATAAAACGTGGAGCAAACTTCATGGAAGGAACCTTCAGGCGAATATTCTTGGTAGAAAGCCATACACGATCTCCAATTTTAAGTGCTGGAATTGCTCGCCTCTTTCTATCAGCAAAAAATTTATATCTTGAAGATGCCTTTTTCAAAGAGAATTTAACCTGAGCCCAAATGGATTTAAACTTTTGACATAAACCCTCCACAGCAGGAACTTGGGTGGGAGCGAGGGCAGGAAATTCTGGGAGAGACGGATGGTGACCGTATACAACAAAAAATGGTGTTTAAGAAGATGACTCATGATGCATATTATTATGGGCGAATACGGCCCATGGAAGCAAATCTACCCAATTGTCCTGGTTGGCTGAAGAAAAAATTCTTATGAAAGTCTCTAGATCTTGATTGACTCTCTCGGTCTGTCCATTTGATTGAGGATGGTATGACGATGATACTGACAGTTGGATACCCAAGGTTTTGCAAAGGGCTCGCCAAAACCTGGAGACAAACTGCACTCCTCTGTCCGAAACGATTTCAGATGTACATCCATGAATTCGCAATATTTCCTTGATGAAATGATCAGCCAATGTAGCAGAAGAAGGTAATCCTATCAAAGGGACGAAATGAGCCATCTTAGAGAATCTATCTACCACTACCCAAATGGTATTGCATTTCTTGCTGAGAGGAAGATCAGTAACAAAATCCATACTTATATGGGTCCATGGTTTAGAAGGAATGGGTAGTGGTTGAAGTAGACCTGCCGGTGTTCTACGGGAAACTTTAAATTGGGAACAAACCTCACAAGCAGCCACAAACTCCTTGACATCTTTCCTAATAGAGGGCCACAAGTAACTTCGAGAGAGAATCTCTAATGTTTTTCGTTCTCCAGAATGCCCAGCAAAACGAGAGGAATGATACCATGACAAAATCTTTTTGCAAAGAAGTGGTGGAACAAAGGTTTTCCCAAACGGTAGAGCATTGGTGGAAGAAGCAGCTAAACTGACACATTTAGGATCCAGTATGGGACGATCAAAACAATCTTCAATATCAGAGGAAGAGGCCACCGCCCGAGACAATGCATCCGCTTTTTTATTCTTAGAAGCCGGTTTGAAGGTTATAATTAAGTCAAAGCGAGAGAAAAAAAGTGACCATCTTGCTTGTCGGGGGTTCATACATTGAGCTGACTGTAGATAGAGAAGATTTTTATGGTCAGTAAAAATGGTCACGGGGTGACGAGCACCCTCTAGTAGGTATCTCCACTCCTCCAAAGCCACCTTTATGGCTAATAGCTCCTTATCTCCGATAGTATAATTCTTCTCAGCAGGTAATGAACTTTGTGAGTAGAAAGCACAAGGATGGAATTTCTTTTGTTCAGATTTCTGAGATAGATTGGCTCCTAGTCCAACATTAGAGGCATCTACCTCAAGGAAAAAAGGAAGGGTAACATCAGGTTGTCGAAGAATAGGAGCAGTTGAAAACGCCTTCTTGAGGAACTGAAATGCTTGAAGAGCCTCAGGAGACCATTGTTTGGTATTAGCACCCTTACGGGTAAGCGCCACAATAGAAGAGACAATGGAGGAGAAACCTTGAATAAAACGTTGATAATAGTTAGCAAATCCTAAAAAGCGTTGAATAGCTCTGAGTAGTTGGCTGGGGCCAATGTAACACTGCATTCACTTTCTCCGGATCCATCTCCAGACCTACTCCAGACACAATATATCCCAGGAAGGGAATCTGAGATAATTCAAAGGAACATTTCTCCAGTGTACAGAATAGGAATTCTCCCGGAGTCTAGAAAGGACCTCTGCCACATGTAATCGATGGGATGAAAGATCTTGAGGAAATATCAATATGTCGTCTAGATAGACAACGACACAAACATACAAGTCCCGGAAAATCTCATTAACAAACCCCTGGAAGACAGCTGGGGCGTTACACAATCCAAAGGGCAGGACAAGATATTCATAATGTCCATCCCTGGTGTTAAAAGCTGTCTTCCATTCGTCTCCGGCCTTGATCCGAATTAAATTATAAGCACCACGAAGATCCAGTTTAGTGAATATCCGAGCTCCCTTAATGCGATCAAAAAGTTCATTAATTAACGGAATGGGGTAACGATTTTTGATGGTTATGGCATTAAGACCTCGATAATCTATACACGGTCTCAAAGACCCGTCCTTCTTCTTAACAAAAAAGAAACCAGCTCCAGCGGGAGAAATGGACGGTTGAATAAACCCACGATGGAGATTTTCCTTGATATAGTTAGACATCACCTGGGTCTCTGGTAACGCAAGGGGGTAAACACGACCCCTAGGAGTATTTTTGCCAGGTTGTACATCTATTGGACAATCCCAAGCTCGATGAGGCGGAAGACGTTCTGACTGGGCTTTATCAAGTACATCAGCAAAGGAGTTGTACTGTGGAGGAAGACCAGGTGGACAAGGTGTTATAGATGATTTATTTATTTTCACTGGAACCACTTGAGTCAAACATCTGTGATGACAATCTGAACCCCAGGAAATAACTTGCGGAACATTCCAGTCAATCTGAGGAGAATGGAGTTGAAGCCACGGAAAGCCAAGTACAATAGGACTAGTAGTAACCGGAAGAACTAAAAACGAAATTTGCTCTTGATATAAAGCCCCGATTTTAAGGTTTACAGGAATGGTACGTTGAGTAATAGTTCCATTGATAATTTGTGAACCATCTATGGCCGTAACAGCAATAGCTGTTTTTAAAGGAGTCACAGGTAAAGACCACTGACACACTAAGGAACTTGAAATAAAACTCCCAGCAGCTCCAGAGTCCAGAAGTGCTTGCGATGTAAAAGACTTAGTAGAAGTGGAAACAGTAACAGCAAACGAGCAAACTTTAGAATTCAAAAGGTGTGGAGAGGATTCCAGGGACCTCAACCTTACCTCTCCAGAACAGGTTAGGGCCTCGCGTTTCCCGACTTTTTAGGGCATGAGTTCAGCAAGTGATTAGGATCAGCACAATAAATACAGAGCTTATTCTTCAACCGTCATTCCCTCTCTTCTGAAGTCAATCTAGAACGTCCTACCTCCATGGGTTCCACTGAAGGTGAGGGATGACGAAATCGAGAAGGCAGGCGACCCGATACTTTAGGCGAAGACTCCTTTTCGGAATTTCTTTCTCGGAATCTCATGTCTACTCTGTTGCACAAAGATATCAACGCATCCAAAGAAGATGGTAACTCTTGGGAAGCCAGCACATCTTTAATCTTGTCAGCAAGACCTTGCCAGAAGGCAGCTATCAATGCCTCACTATTCCATTAGAGTTCACAGGCAAGTGTGCGAAATTGAATTACGTACTGTGCTACTGAACGGGATCCTTGCGTAATCGAAGAATACTAGAGGCAGCAGAAATAACACGACCAGGTTCATAAAAAATTCTTCAGAAAGTTGAAATGAACATGGCACTATCCTCCAGCAGGGGGTCATTTCTTTCCCACAAAGGAGAGGCCCATGCCAGAGCCTGTCCAGAAAACATATAGATTAAATAGGCCACTTTAGAGCGATGAGTAGGGAAATTTTGAGGTTGGAGCTCAAAATGAATAGAGCACTGATTGAGAAAGCCCCTACAAGCTTTTGGATCTCCATCAAATTTTGAGGGAGTAGGCAGGTGTAGAGTAGAAGCAACAGACACCTGGGATGGCACTGGGAGAGAAGAAGACTCCGGGGGATTATTAGTAGAAGATTCATTTTGCACAGGATCTCCCCGAGAGACTAAAGACTGCAAACATTGAAATAATTGTTGCTGACGAGCATCTTGTTGTTCAACCTGAGTAACCAGGTACTGCAGGATATCCTTAGCTGTTGGTTCCGATCCTGGGTCTGTCATGGCCTGTTCTTACGGTCACGGGCACTAGGAGTTTTACCCAGAATTCACCAGGTGTAACTACACTTACCAGAAGTGCGGACCTCTGGGTAGTGTGGTAAAACAGTAGAACCATACAGTAGAATAGAGGAAAGGAATGTCAATAGTATAAATGCTGAGTCTTGGCACCGTGGAACTATGATGGTTCAGCAGTTTAGTAAACAGGATCAAATGAGAAAAGAGTCCAAGTGCCTTAGCACGCAGGTAGCATATAGCAGGCCAGTACTTGATAACTGGATAACGTTAGGCAACGACCAATCAACAATATAGTAGAAAAGTCAGACACGCAGCAGCTACAATACAGAGGCACTTGTAGACTTTAGTCCAGCCAATAGGTACCATACAGAGTAGTAGCTATATCACAAGGAAACATGAATGGTCTACAGCTGGTAAGTTTCACCACGGATATGTAGAGAAGACTTGTCCAGCGCAGATGTGTAACAGAATAGCATGAGTGGTCTGCAATAGGCAAGTTGTACCACTGATGTGTAGGGAAGACCTGTCCAGGTGCAGGCAGGGAACGGAGTAACGTGAGTGGTCTGCAATAGGCAAGTTGTACCACTGATGTGAAGGGAAGACTTGTCCAGGTGTAGGCGTGGAACGGAGTAACGTGAGTGGTCTGCAATGGGCAAGTTGTACCACTGATGTGAAGGGAAGACTTGTCCAGGTGCAGGCGGGTAACGGAGGTAGCGAGAGTAGTCTGCAGCGGGTAAGTTCTACTACCGATGTGGAGAGGAGACTTATCCAGAAGCAGGCAGATAACGGAGGTAGCGAAAGTAGTCTGCAGCGGGTAAGTTCTACTACCAATGTGGAGGAGACTTGTCCAGAAGCAGGCAGGTAACGGAGGTAGCGAGAGTAGTCTGCAGCGGGTAAGTTCTACTACCGATGTGGAGAGGAGACTTGTCCAGAAGCAGGCAGGTAACGGAGGTAGTGAGAGTAGTCTGCAGCGAGTAAGTTCTACTACCGATGTGGAGAGGAGACTTGTCCAGGAGCAAACGGATAACACGAGCAGAAACAGGAAACACCTCAGAGTCTCAAGGAATGAGAACCAAGAACAGGCAAAGGTAATAGGGCAACAGGTGCCTTAAGTACTGAGAGGTGATTAATTAACCAATGAGACTAGAGGCGAGGTTCAGGGTTTCTGCACATGCGCAATCTTAGTCAAGATGGCGGTCAGCCGTGGCTCAGGAGAGGCGCCGGCAGGAGCGAGAGAGACCCATGTCCCAACCTAGAGGCACTAACAGTCCTGTGAGTGACAGTGTTACAAAATTCTTGTTTTCATTCCTACATAGTTTTTATTGCAGGAACAGTTTATACAATAAATAACTTGAGTAGTATCACAAGTAATATAGTCCACAATTTCTTTCCTGCGACCATATCTTATCTTCAAAATTTGTTTATCTTACTGAAAGGGCGAGCATATTTGTTGATAAGTATTTAAGAGACTATGTCATGGCACTACCTTCTTACCTTCTTACGTCCAGGATACTGCAGACATTAAGGAAATTGGAAGATATAATGGTCAATGCAGATACCTTGTTAGTAACATGTGATGTGGAATCACTTTAAACCAGTATATAGCATGGCACTGGTGTAGAGGTGGTGAAGCATTTTTTGAAGGCCAATCATGATAATGACATGAATAACTTCATATCATTGAACTTTTGGATTTTATTCAACTATTTTGTCTTTAATGACCAATTTTATATGCAAATGAGAGTAATGGCGATGGGCACAACTTGTGCCCCCACATACGCAAATTTATATCTGGGCTGGTGGGAAGATATTTGGGTTTTTAGGGATGAAAATGTCAAATTTATAGAATGTGCCACTTTGTGGATCAGGTACATAGACAACATTTTCATCCTATGGGATGAACCAGAAGTTTTATTGGAGAAATTCATTTCCCTTTTGAATGAAAATACTTTTATCTTTAGGTTGACTTATGAATGCAGCAAGAGGTCAGTCAATTTTTTTGACCTATCCATTTCGATTACATCAGACAGAATGATAAGAACAGATTTGTACCGAAAGGAGACAGCAACTAATAGCCTATTTCACAGTCAATGTTTCCATTTAAATTCAACAACTAAGGCATTGCCAAAGGGTGAATTCCTTAGAATTCGCAGGAACTGCTCAGATGATGTATTGTTTGAGGAAAGAGCTGGGGAACTTTCACAGAGAGTAGAAGAAAGGGGTTATAGTCATACCCTTATCAAAAAGGGATATAAGATGGCTAAGTATAAAAGCAGTAATACTCTTCTCTATGTACAGAAAGAGAAGAAGGAAATCAGATTCGTAGGAACCTAGTACCAGCAATGGCATCAAATTTGGAATATTTTGCAACAGAACTATCTTATTTTACAAGCAGACACTGATCTTAAAGAGATCTTAGGAAATCATATCTCAATGAGCTGTAGAAGAGCAGGAACCTGAAAGATGTTTTGGTCCATAGTCATTTGACTTCGAATTCAAAGAACCCCTATTAAAAACAAGGATCTTTCAAATGTGAAACCTGTAAATATTGTGTATATATGGAGAACACAACAGATTTTGAAGATAACTATGGTCGCAGGAAAGAAATTGTGGACTATATTACTTGTGAGATAAACATGTTATCATCATATAATCAAAACAGATGAAAAAAAATGTAACAATGTCCACTCTAAAATCTCTTTCTTCTATAAATCGTATATTCAAGTAAAATTAAATGAAATGAATGCAATGTCCATCTAAGGATCACTGCTTCTCACGATATCTCCCAGCGATGGTGATGAAAGAATTTATCAGGATAGAGAAAAATTGAGAAGTACTGGATTAGTGGATATATCTCCAATAGTGTACTTAAAAATACCCAAAATACGTAATTATTTCCTCCTTTCATCTACAACTAATTTAATCAAAGTAAGAGAACAACAATCTAGAACTTTTTGCCATTCCTGTTCAAACTCCTTTGTATTATTTCCAAAGGACGGAGGTTTATGGATTTTTAAACCTAATGGGATGATTTGATCTGCCATATACTGTTCTAATGTGACAGTTTCCCACCATATTTTATTTTATTTTATCAATCATTTTTCCATCTTATCCATTACCCCCTCTAAATCATCATCCAAAAGGTCATATGTATTTTGATTACCTCTAATCAAAACAGATGAAAAAACATGTAACAATGTCCACTCTAAAATCTCTTTCTTCTATAAATCGTATATTCAAATAAAATGAAATTAAATGAATGCAATGTCCACCATAAGGTCACTTTCTTCTATGGATCATATGTAGATGCCTCCTAAAGTTCTTTAATATATCAGATATTCTTTCTTCTTTCTTGGTGCAATATCCACCATAAAGTCACTGCTTCTCACGATATCTCCCAGCGATGGTGATGAAAGAATTTATCAGGATAGAGAAAAATTGAGAAGTACTGGATTAGTGGATATATCTCCAATAGTGTACTTAAAAATACCCAGAAATACCACTACAAAGCTGTGTTGATTATTGAACAGCAAACTACTACCACATATGTGCAGAGAGGTCTTTCAAAGATGGTATTGCATGCAAAACATCAAATAAACTTACACTTATATTCAGAAGTAAGTCTGCTTCCTCGATATCACTTCTGTCCGTATACAGCTCAAAACCCAATCAATGTATAAAAAAAAGGGGAGAGGACATCTAGTGCATTATCTTTTGATTTATTCATAAAAATAGCAGACTGCAAACAATATAAAAACTCTAAAATTAATCCTGACATCAAGCAGCGGGTCTAAATGCGGAATTTGAGATAAAATGATTCCTGGAATAACTCGTTTTTCTGGTCTCAAAGAACAATGGAAAATTTTAATTACCCCAGATTTCGCTTTGCAAACTATTTATTTATGTTTCTGAGATGTCTTTCATTATTTATATGTGATTGAATATGGGTATAGGAGTAGGATATTACCCATAGAGAAGTGGTTTTTCTAATATATTTTGGTACATATACTTGTAAGGATGTCAGAATTTGATTATTGATTTTGTGACATTTTTGCTCGTTAATATACATGTGTGGATTGGTGCAATAGTCTCTGTGTGTGGGGTTTTGGATCCTCCGAGAGAGAAGTAACTTGGTGGAATGTTGCTTACTCCAATATATAATTTTGGATGCATATTAAGATGGATAATTTATTCTGTCCGCTGGTTATTGTATCTATATAATCACACATGATCTTGCATAGAGAGATCAGACATTCATTGGTCACTTCCAGAATAACGGAATTATACAATCAGTATGTATAGACTTAAGCGGGAATTACAGTATTTCATTATTATATTTTGTTTATATGGTAACCTCGATTAGAACCGATTACCTCAGCCAGATTTGGGATGTTTTATGTATATTTATTATGTACGGAATGTCTTGATAGCGATAGGCTATCTGAAGTATAAATAAAGACCAGTTGGAACTCTGTGTTACATTTTGACAAAGACTCCAGAGGCGGAGTCGAAACGCGACAACGGGTTGTCCTGCCACAGCAGCATCTCAACACACGGAGGAATACTAATTGCCCAGCTGATCGTGCCCTGAACCACATTCCTTCTGGGTAACTGTCACTGCTAGTGTACTCCTGTGCTGGTACACTTGGGCTGGTAACTCTGGACCTCTTACTATGGATCAGGGTTGCTGTGGATGGATGCCCTCTGGCCTATCACACTGACCAGAGCTGCAGGGTAGAGGCAGAGCGGTGGTACTGGAGAGCTGGGTCCAACCTCAGAAACATCCGGTGAACGGATTAGATTTAGGGCCAAATCTGCAGGTCACAGGATTACAGCAATATTGAAGAAGTTGTCAAGCAGGGTCTTGAAGCAAAGAGTGATGGTTTATTTCGCTCAGGTGGCCTGACAAGGACAATTCCATTGATTAAAGGGATCAGTGGTCAGGTCAGATGGAACATCAGAATGATACATTTCAGTGTACTTGACTGTATTTTTTCTACAGATTTGGACAGAGGCTGTTTTTAGAATCAGGATACAATGTGTTTACACAAACATGGATTTACATGCATTGCAAAGCTAACAATATTTACGCTTATCTGTGATATCTTAAAACTTTGCTGTGATTTCCTGCTTATTTTGGACACAGTGGACATCTGATAGCAAGTCTAATTAACCATTCCTTTCCCTTAAGGGGTATTGAACACTCACATCAAAAGGGCTACTTAACATGAGATTAGCATGGGTGCTTTCTTTCAACAGTTGCAGAATACACATTTCCTCCAAAGACAAGAATTCCTCAAGAAAAGTTGCAAACCCCAAACAAGGCATTTCCTTACACCAAGATAAACAAGACTTTCTAAACAAAGGCTTATTGTATCCGAAATAATGCATTTCCTTTAGCAAAATTAAAACAAACAAGTTTCTTCCCTGGTCTCAGAAATAAAGATTTCTCTTACCAAAATATACACAATATCAAAAAATAAGTGCATTTGTAAATATATAAATAAGTGCCCGGCGCTAATTCCTTTAACTAAATTTATACCATACGTTGCTTATAAATGATCCAGTCACAGCAATATATAACAATATATTTAAAATACATTTATTTGATGTAGAAGCCTCTCCTTAGTATGACTTTCTGTGAGCAATGTGTGCCATTACATTCCCAATTCCCTAAGCTGAATTAGCAGCAATTCAATGATACATAGAGCTATCAAGACTTTATCAGGAAATTAAAGCTATTTCAATGTAGTAGTAATAATAATAATAATAATAATAATAAAGTATATCAGACTTTTTTTTTAAATAAAGTTTATTCAGATTTTTGTCAAAAATAAATGGTACAGCATTTGTTATGGTCAAACAATTCATAACAATATTAACAAGAGTTTGCAACACAGGTGAGGCATAGAACTCGGAGCCACCATAAACGTAGTGGTCCGCAGGACTAGTAATGTGCAGGTAAACGAGAGTCAAAAGAGATATGGTTATGAAATATCCGGGGTACCATGAGGGGAAGCAGGAGAGGGGGAAAGGGAGAGGAAATAGTGGAAGTGGAAAATAGAGGAGAGGCAGTTTGGGGAAGAGCAAAGAAGAAGGAGGAAGGGGAAGCAGAGCCTAGCAAGACTTAGCGCTAACAATTACTAAAGTACATTATTTTCATTCTTTAAGAAAGGGAATGTGTAGCAGAGAAGTGATCTTGCCACCTGTGCCATGTGGAGAGAAATTTGTAGGGGCGATCATTAACTACACTAGTCATGTGCTCTAGGTTGTGTATTTGCCAAACACTTTGAATTAGTTCCGAAACAGAAGGGCACTTTGATTGTTTCCATTTCTTGGCTATTAAGTATCTGGCTGCGGTTAGGATATGGCCTGGAAGTAACCACATAATTTTATGGGTGTCAGGGGGTAGTCGAGGGAGGAGAAAGTATGAAAGATGGAATGGAGATCTTAGATTAGACACTTTATAAATAAGGTTGGCTACCTCCTTCCAGAAGGGGATGATTTTCGGGCAGCTCCACCAGATGTGGGACAGGGAACCACGCTGGCCACAGAAGCGCCAGCAGAGGTCTGAAGATGCCGGGTAGATTGTTTTCAGTCTGGATGGGACTAAATACCACCGGAACAATAGTTTGTAGGAGTTTTCTTTTATATTTGTACAGATGGAGGATTTGGCGACAGCCTCGCGTATCTCAGTCCATTCCTCAGGATCCAGAGACTCGGCCATCTCCTCCTCCCAGCGGAGCTCATGAGTCTCCCTGTCAGGCAGATTATGATTCAATAGTAGAGAATAAAAAGTAGATATCAAGCCTTTAGAAGACGTTTTGTTTTTACAGAAGGTTTCTAGGGGGGAGCGATTGTGAGGAGCACGAGGGTCTATTAAGGAGGAGAAAATGTGACGAATTTGAAGATATTGGTAAAACACGGAGGACGAGAGATGGAAACGCTTACAAAGATCAGCAAAAGTCGGTAAAAAACCCATTGGGACAATATCGGAAAGAAACAAAATATTCTGTTTTGTCCATTGGGAGAAAGATTTCGGGTTGACCCCTGGAGGGAAAGAGGGGTTATGCCATAGAGGGAACATCCGCTTGGGGTTAGAAAAGAGTTTAAAAGTGTGTGTGCTATATCTCCATATTTCAATAGAGAAACGAACTGTAGGGGGGAGGGAGAGCAGGGGAGGAAGGTCCTTCGGGTCTAGCCAGAACAAAATACTGGGAGATAGCATCTGGAGGAGGTCAGCCTCTGTGTCGACCCAAAGCCTAGTTTGGGGGGGGAGAATGAGAAAGAATGGCTTGGGTGAGGTGTGACGCCAGGTAGTATTTATGGAGGCACGGTAGCCCTAGACCACCGTTCCGGGCGTGACGAAAGAGAACTTTGAGGCGAACTCTAGGACGATGGCCAGACCATATAAATTGTATGATGCTTGCATGGAGATCTTTCAGAAAGAGTGATGGGACGCGTACAGGGAGAGTCTGGAAAAGGTAAAGAATCCTTGGTAGAATATTCATCTTAACGGAAGCCACTCTACCAATCCAAGAAATATACCTTGGGGACCAGGACTTAAGATCGCGCTTCAGGGCGGCTACTAGTGGGGGAAAAATAGACGATCATATGTTTTGGTGAGATTGACACCTAGGTATTTAATGTGATGGGGTTGCCAGTGAAATTTGAAGGTGTCTTGTAGGTGAGATTGGGTGTTCGGATGGAGATTAAGGGCTAGGGCTTCAGTCTTATCGGAGTTGATTTTAAAGTTTGAAAGGAGACCGTACTCGTTAATTTCAGCAAAAACAGAGGGGACAGAGACATGAGGGTTTGTAAGGGTTAGAAGGACGTCGTCTGCGTACAGGGCTAGTTTCGCCGATCTTAAACCTGTGGAAATACCAGATATATTAGGGTTGAGGCGAATCCTGGAGGCCAGAGGTTCCATCATTAGAGCAAAGAGGAGGGGAGAGAGGGGGCATCCCTGTCTGGTACCATTCCGAATTGAGAAAGCCGCAGAAGCACATCCGTTAGCCAGGACCGTTGCTGAGGGGTTGAAGTAGAGAGAGGCAATTCCATTGAGGAAGGGACCTTGAATGTTTGATGCTTTGAGAACCTCGTGCATGAAGGGCCATGAGACCCGGTCAAAGGCTTTTTCAGCGTCAAGCGCGAGCAACAGAGCCGGGGTTTTAAGCTTATTTGAAGCATGGATTAAGTTGATGACTTTCCTTGTGTTATCGGCTGCCTGGCGGTTGGGAATGAACCCCACCTGGTCAGGGTGGACCAAGGAGGGGATCACACCGGCCAAGCGGTTCGCTAAAATCTTAGCGAAGAGTTTCAAATCAGTATTTAGTAATGATATTGGGCGATAACTAGCACAAAGGCTAGGATCTTTACCCTCCTTCGGGATCACCACTATATTGGCTCTGGTGGTGGCGCTGTCAAACTTTTGGCCCTTGAGGATCGAGTTAAAAAGATATAGGAGCATGGGAGAGAGGACAGGGAGCAACTTTTTGTAGTATATGGCAGTGAGACCATCCGGGCCCGGGGCGGAGGTATTTCTCAGAGATTTGACCGTAAGTTTCAATTCGTCAGCAGATATATCTTGACTAAGTGAGGTAGATTGCGATATGCTTAGCGCTGGTAGACCACAAGTATTTAAGAATGTTTTAATACGAAATCTGAGGTCTCTAGGGGGGGGGGGAGCGTCAGATTGAAGGTTGTACAGTTTGGAGTAAAATTCCTGGAACCGGTTAGCTATTTTTTGTGGATCAAATTGCTTACAGGAGGAGGCGTCTAGAATATGAATAATTCTGTTGCGGGTCCGTTTGGTACGTAAACTACGAGCCAAGAGGGCGTCAGCTTTATTTCCTTTCTCGTAGAATCTTTGGCGGAGCCATTTCAGGGTGTTGGCTGCTTTGGTGGACAGAAGTTGCTGTAACTGAGCTTTACAGCCAGGATTTTGAGGTAAGTTTTGCGTTTTGGGTAGCGTTGATGTTTCTTGGTGAGGGAGAGAAGCTCAGATTCAAAATCTTGTATCCGAGCTAAGTGAACTTTTTTCTGGGCTGATGACATGCTAATTAAGAGGCCTCGGATAGTGGCTTTATGAGCCTCCCATAAAACAGAGTGCGAGATATCCGGTGAGGAGTTGAAGTTCTTGAACTCCTCGATTGCCTGTGACACTTTCTGTAAGTTTTCCGGTTTGGTGACAAGGGTGTCGTGCATGCGCCAGGACCGATGAGGGCGGACTGCGGGAAGGATGTCGACATTAAGAGAGACCGCCGCGTGATCTGACCAGGTAACTGGGATTATATCCGAAGAGCGCAGGGTGGAGGTGGAAGATTTATCTGTGAGAATCATGTCAATGCCTGTATGGACGTTGTGAGGGACGGAGAAATGAGTGTATGCGCGAGCAGAAGAGTTCAAAACCCGCCAAGAGTCATAGAGATCATATAGCTTTATTAGGGAGCAGAGATGACGAGAGTCTCTAGAAGTCCGCAAGGTGGAGGGTGACGGAGGAGAGCGGTCTAGCTTTGAGTCCAATGTGACATTAAAGTCACCACCCAGAATGACGTGTCCCTTAGCTGATTGAAAAAGTTTAGCGAAGAAATCTGAAAAGAAGGATCCCTGTCCCACATTAGGAGCATAGAGAGTCGCTATAGTTATAGGCGTTTGGGAAATAGATCCAATCAGTATTGTATATCTGCCTTGGTCATCTGTTATTGTAGAGTGTACGGTTAATGGAACTGACTGATGGACTAGGATAGCAGTACCGCTAGTTTTGCGAGGGGAGGTGGAATAAAATGCGTGCGGAAAGGTTCTATTTGTAAGGCTTGGGTGCGAGTGTGTGAAATGTGTTTCCTGCAAGAGGACTATGTGAGCCTTCAGGCGTTTTAATTCTTGAGCGCCATGGTGCGTTTCTGTGGGGCATTGAGACCGTTAACATTTAAAGATATTATCTTGATAGTCATGGTGGGTGTAGAGAAGGAAAACTTAGTGAGGCTAGCCTGCAAGCTAGGCAAAGAGGGGGAATCAGAAAAGATGTTAGTAAGAAGGGGGAGGAAGGGGAAGGGAAGGGACCGGAGATGGGAGTCACAGACTCCGGTTTAAACCTATGTGGAAGACACATCCTGTGTGTCAATGTTCGTGGGGGTCGTGACTGGCAGTCCAAGTGACAGTCAAGGACCAGAACCAGCTAACAAAGTTGTCAAGTTAGAAGGGGGGAAGTATGGTGAACCTTGGGGAAGGGATCGTGATCTGAGGGGGCATTTTGGGAGTGATGCCATGTCTAGGGGGGGGGGGGCCCAAGACCTATATCCCGAAGCTCCATACAGACAATGGCATATCATTTGAACTGGCATAAAATCATGTCTAATATAATAAAGTGAGATCTGGGGGGGACATCCATAGAAGCGGGCAACATCGCAAAAGTGGATTAACGACTATATACAACTGGGGAGGGTCTCTCGTCAGGTCAGGGAGAGATTAAATGTGTGCGTTTTAGAGGTTCAGGGTTTGTATAGGGGAGAGTCTGAGAATCGAGTGGACATAACGACAGTAACATGTTTTAAATCAACAGCATCTAAGAGGACTAACAACATCTCTAGAATAGTGAACATATCTAAAGGACAGTGGCAGGTGGGGAGTTTGACTGGGGCGGTACACCTGTCAAACCGTAACGCAGGTGTCCTAAGGCGAGCTCAGGGAGGACAGAAACCTCCCGTGGAGCAGAAGGGTAACAATAACCTATCTAGTTTACCCTTGTCGAAATAGTGTAACTTAGGGAGGACTCACTGTGCAAACATGATCTCCAAATAACACCACTGTGACGGTCTATTAAACAGACATTTTACAAAAGAGAAAGCATTATGCGAAATATCAAACAAGAGTTATTGGAAACAATGGTATTAGGGTGTGTTAACTAACAGAGTCATAACCCTGTCAAAGTAGTGTAAGTTGGGATGGGCCCACCTGAAATGCATAGGTCAGTCACAGAGTAAACCACCCTGTAGAACTATTGAGTAAGAAGATAATCACTGGCTGGAAGTGACAAGGAACAACAAACATATATGAATAATAAAAAACCAAAAAAAAAACCAAAAAACAGTTACATGAGTACTATTAAGTCGAGTCCTCTGAGGATAGTCCGGGATCTAGATCGGCGCTGATCCGGGGGTCCGAAGAACCTGTAGTGGAAAGCAGAGAGAGGGAGAGAAAAAAAAAAACAGGGAAAAAAAAAAAAACCAGCAGGAAAACACACAATCATAGCTTGCTAATGACGAGTAGGAGCCCGACTAGGAGACCCAAGAGCGAGTTAGGCTGTAGACCAAGTAGGTGAAGGGGCTCTTCGCGGAACGGAAGAGCTGTCTGTGGGCAGGGATGGAGAAGTCATCGGGATGCCCAGCTTGTCCAGCATAGAAAGACCTTCCTCGTGAGTCTTAATCCTATGAGAGGAGCCATTATGAGTAACTTGGAGGGCAAAGGGAAAGCCCCATCGATATCGAATGCGATGATTTCTGAGAGCTTTTGTGATGGTGATCAGGTTGCGGCGTTTTCTTAACGTTGAGGGAGCTAAATCCTGAAAAATCTGGATGTTATGACCAGAATAGGAAACAGCTGGAGTATTGCGTGTCGCTACAATAAATTGCTCTTTGATAGTGAAGTAATGGAATCTCATCACAACATCTCTGGGCGGCTGGTCAGAAGGAGGTTTGGCACGTAGAGCTCTATGAGCGCGGTCTAGAAGAAAGTCGGAAGAAGGAGTGCCAGGGAGGCATTGACGGAGAAGGCCCTCCAAGTATTTAGGTAAAGCATCAGCGTCAATGAGTTCAGGAATATTCTTAAGGCGGACGTTGTTGCGTCTTGTGCGATTCTCCACATCTTCATTATGATCTTGCATGTCTGATATAGATTGGCGCATTTCTGCGAGTTGTTGGTCAACTGATTGTTGGTGGGAACAGACATTGTCCACTTTGCGTTCTAAAGAATCTGTGCGATTGCCAAGAGCTAGGACTTCCGCTTTAATGTCTTGGATAACCGCTCTCATCTCGGCTTGTATGGTGGTTTGAATGATTTTTAACAGCTCTGGTGTGGAGCAAATTACATTTGGGGGTTGAGATTCCTCGTGTACTGAGATTGGCGATGAAGGGGCTTCAAGTGAGGAGGAGTTCGCCTGCGTTCTGTCTTTGCGGGCGAATATGGCCGGCTGGACAGCTTTTTTCGGCTTGTGAGACATAACTCGAGAAGCAAAGGGAGCACTAATGCGATGCAACCCAGCTGTAGAATAACACGATCAATGTAAGTTGCTAGCATACAATCCCCAAGGTTCAAGGGAGGAGACTAGTTACTCCATAGTGAAAGGGTTTTTTTTTTTTTTTAAATAAAAATATAAGGAGAATAGCACTTGAGAATATCAACGAGCAGATAGGTGTTGTGCACGGGCACTAAGTGACGCTGGAGGCCAGCAAACTGAAATGATTAATAATGAGAAAACCAGAATTGTGAGTTGTACACTTTGGCCACTAGGTGGCAGGAGGGTACTGGACAGGTCTTGAAGAAAAAATAATATATATCTCAGCCACAAGATGGCAGAGCTGCCTCAGGGGATTCAGAAATTTTTACTGAGGGAAAATATGGCTGCAAAAAACATTATTCTCTCCCCACTGCTATCAATAAAGCCACTTGTTTTAATAACTTAAAAATGCAGATCTGCTCTGAAGAGTTGCAAAGATTTGCAAATATTTGTCAGGGCTAACAGTCCTCAGCAGCTCACCTGCAGTTCCAATGTGATGAAAGCTCAGAGTTAGATTCCAGGTGTTCCTCCGTGTTCCAGTGTCTGGCCACCTGCTGTGCTATCAGCTTCTTCAGGAAATATGGCCTCAGGAAATATGGAAGAAGGCTGTAGTCTGGAGTGATGGCTGAACAGTCTGCTCGGGGGGATCGCGGTTAGATGCCACAAGCTGCTCGTTCCGCTGGACCCTGCTTCCAGGGAGCTAGAATAGTAGGCGCAGCCCCTTCCTCACAGGAGCTACTGGTGGAGCCAGCTGGGAACGGTAAGTGCCGCGCGAGAGGTGGTGCAGCGGGGACCGAGGGTCAGTGGTGCATGAGAATATAGGCGCTGCTCTCTCTTCGCGCCAAAGGGACGGGGCGGACGACAAGGAGGAAATGTGAAGGCTCAGAGGCAAAAGGCTCAGAAAAGAGGTCAGTCGGGGAGGCAGCGCTTCTTCCTCAGGTCACTGGTGGTCAGCGCGTTTGGGTCAGAGCAGTTGTGATGGTGATTGTGGACAGAAATAGTTTTCTGTAGTAGGAGCCTCTAGATACCTCGACCGGCCATCTTGGCTGCCAGGACACGCCCCCCGTATATCAGACTTTTTAAAAATGTATTCTAAGTCTTTCTGAGCAAGAGAAATCGCAGTTTTTATTTTTATTTTCTTTCCCTCTCACTTTGTTCCTTAATATTGTTTTGATTATTATTATAATTTGTGTGTCAATTAATTTTATAATTGACACTGCATAGGTTCTTTTGGTTTTTTAAGAATATATCATTTAATTAATTTTTTGAGTCATATAAAAAACACAAAACAAAATAAAAAATACTAGCATTTACCTTATATACAATCTCCTTACATTTTCGGGTTATTTAATTATTTAACAACCATATATAAAATGTGTTTATTTACTTCCCAATGTAATCCTCTATATTTCCTAGATACTTACCATGTTTATGATCTATTTAACACACATTTATTGTGGAGTACGAAACATAAATCGTTTTGTAATCTCTGCATTGGCTAATTTTTTTTAAAAAATTTTATTCAGATTTTTGTCGAAAACAGAAAAAATTTAAACGGTACAGTATTTGTTATGCTCAAACAATTCATAACAATATTAACAAAAAAGAGTTTGCAAATTAGATGAGACATAGAACTCGGTAACACCACAAACGTAGTGGACCGCAAGATTAGTAATATGCAGATAAACGAGAGTCAAAAGAGGTATGGTTATGAGATATCCAAAGTACCGTGATGGGAAGCTGGAGAGGGGGAAGGGGAAGGGAAATAGTGGAAATGGAACATGGAGGGGAGACAGTTTGGGGGTGGAGGGAAGGAAGGAATGTTAGTAAGGGGAAAAGCAAAGAAGAAGGAGGAAGGGGAAGCAGAACCTAGCAAGACTTGGCGCCGACAATTACTAAGGTATCGTTGTTTTCATTCTTTAAGAAGGGGAAGGTGTAGCAGAGAAGTAATCTTGCCACCTGTGCCATGTGGAGAGAAATTTGTAAGGGCGATCATTAACTAAACTAGTCATGTGCTCTAGGTTGTGTATTTGCCAAACACTTTGAATTAGTTCCGAAACAGAGGGGCTCTCTGATTGTTTCCATTTTTTGGCTATTAGGCATCTGGCTGCGGTCAGGATATGGCCCGGGAGTAGCCACATAATTTTGTGGGTGTCAGGGGGAAGTCGAGGGAGGAGAAAGTATGAAAGATGGAATGGAGATCTTAGATTAGACACTTTATAAATAAGGTCAGCTACCTCCTTCCAGAAGGGGATGATTTTCGGGCAGCTCCACCAGATGTGGGACAGGGAGCCGCGCTGGCCACAATTGCGCCAGCAGTGGTCTGAAGGAGCCGGATAGATTGTTTTCAGTCTGGATGGGACTAAATACCACCGGAACAAAAGTTTGTAGGAGTTTTCCTTTATATTTGTACAGATGGAGGATTTGGCGACAGCCTCGCGTATCTCAGTCCATTCCTCAGGATCCAGAGACTCGGCCATCTCCTCCTCCCAGCGGAGCTCATGAGTCTCCTTATCAGGCAGATTATGATTCAATAGTAGAGAATAGAAAGTAGATATCAAGCCTTTAGAAGATGTTTTGTTTTTACAGAAGGTTTCTAGGGGGGAGCGATTGTGAGGAGCACGAGGGTCTATTAAGGAGGAGAAAATGTGACGAATTTGAAGATATTGGTAAAACACTGAGGACGAGAGATGGAAACGCTTACGAAGATCAGCAAAGGTTGGAAAAAAACCCATTGGGACAATATTGGAAAGAAACAAAATATTCTGTTTTGTCCATTGGGAGAAAGATTTCGGGTTGACCCCTGGAGGGAAAGAGGGGTTATGCCATAGAGGGAACATCCGCTTGGGATTAGACAAGAGTTTAAAAGTGCGGGTGCTATATCTCCATATTTCAATAGAGAAACGAACTGTAGGGGGGAGGGAGAGCAGGGGAGGAATGTCCTTAGGGTCTAGCCAGAACAAAATACTGGGAGATAGCATCTGGAGGAGGTCAGCCTCTGTGTCGACCCAAAGCCTAGTTTGTGGGGGAGAGTGAGAAAGAACGGCTTGGGTGAGGTGTAACGCCAGGTAGTATTTATGGAGGCACGGTAGCCCCAAACCACCATTCCGGGCATGACGAAAGAGAACTTTGAGGCGAACTCTAGGACGACGGCCGAACCATATAAATTGTGAGATGCTTGCCTGGAGATCTTTCAGAAAGAGTGATGGGACACGTACAGGGAGAGTCTGGAAAAGGTAAAGAATCCTTGGAAGAATATTCATCTTAACTGAAGCCACTCTACCAATCCAAGAGATATACCTTGGGGACCAGGACTTGAGATCACGCTTCAGGGCGGATGCTAGAGGGGGAAAGTTGGCCGAAAATAGACGATCATTTGTTTTGGTGAGATTGACACCTAAGTATTTAATGTGATGGGGTTGCCAATGAAATTTGAAGGTGTCTTGCAAGTGAGTTTGGGTGCTCGGATGGAGATCAAGGGCCAGGGCTTCAGTCTTATCGGAGTTGATTTTAAAGTTTGAAAGGAGACCGTAATCATTAATTTCAGCAAAAACAGAGGGGACAGAGACAAGAGGGTTTATGAGGGTTAGAAGGACATCATCTGCATACAGGGCTAGTTTCGCCGATCTTAAACCTGAGGAAATACCAGAAATATTAGGGTTGAGGCGAATCCTGGAGGCCAGAGGTTCCATCATTAGGGCAAAGAGGAGGGGAGAGAGGGGGCATCCCTGTCTGGTACCATTTCGAATTGAAAAAGCCGCAGAAGCACATCCATTAGCCAGGACCGTTGCTGAGGGTTTGAAGTAGAGAGGCAATTCCATTGAGAAAGGGACCTTGAATGTTTGATGTTTTGAGAACCTCACGCATGAAAGGCCATGAGACCCGGTCAAAGGCTTTTTCAGCATCAAGCGCGAGCACCAGAGCTGGGGTTTTAAGCTTATTTGAAGCGTGGATTAAGTTGATGACTTTCCTTATGTTATCGGCTGCCTGGCGGTTGGGAATGAAACCCACCTGATCAGGGTGGACCAAGGAGGGGATCACACCCGCCAAACGGTTTGCTAAAATCTTAGCAAAGAGTTTTAAATCAGTATTTAGTAATGATATTGGGCGATAACTTGCACACAGGCTAGGATCCTTACCCTCCTTCGGGATCACCACTATATTGGCTCTGGTGGTGGCGCTGTCAAACTTTTGGCCCTTGAGGATCGAGTTAAAAAGATCTAGGAGCATGGGTGAAAGGACAGGGAGCAATTTTTTGTAATATATGGCTGTGAAACCATCCGGGCCCGGGGCTGAGGTATTTCTCAGAGATTTGACCGTATGTTTCAATTCCTCAGCAGATATATCCTGACCAAGTGAGGTAGATTGCGATACGCTTAGCGCTGGCAGACCACAAGTATTTAGGAATGTTTTAATACGAGATCCGAGGTCTCTAGGGGGGGGGGGGGGGGAGTGTCAGATTGGAGGTCGTATAGTTTGGAGTAAAATTCCTGGAACCGGTTAGCTATTTTCTGTGGATCAAATTGCTTACAGGAAGAAGCATCTAGAATATGAATAATTCTGTTGCGGGTCCGTTTAGTACGTAAACTACGAGCCAGGAGGGCGTCAGCTTTATTTCCTTTCTCATAGAATCTTTGGCGGAGCCATTTCAGGGTGTTGGCTGCTTTAGTGGACAAAAGTTGCTGTAACTGAGCTTTTACAGCCAGGATTCTGAGATAAGTTTTGCGTTTTGGGTAGCGTTGATGCTTCTTGGTGAGGGAGAGAAGCTCAGATTCGAAATCTTGAATCCGAGCTAATTGAACTTTTTTCTGGGCTGATGACATGCTAATTAAGAGGCCTCGGATAGTGGCTTTATGAGCCTCCCATACAACAGAGTGCGAGATATCCGGGGAGGAGTTGAAGTTCTTGAACTCCTCAATTGCCTGTGACACTTTCTGTAAATTTTCCGGTTTGGTGACAAGGGAGTCATGCATGCGCCAGGATCGATGGGGGCGGACTGCGGGAAGGATATCAACATTAAGAGAGACCGCCGCGTGATCTGACCAGGTAACTGGGATTATATCCGAAGAGCGCAGGGAGGAGGTGGAAGATTTATCTGTGAAAATCATCTCAATGCGTGTATGGACGTTGTGAGGGACGGAGAAATGTGTATATGCGCGAGCAGAAGAATTCAAGACCCGCCAAGAGTCATAGAGATCATACAGCTTTATTAGAGAGCCGAGATGACGAGAGTCTCTAGAGGTCCGCAAGGAGGAGGGTGGCGGAGGAGAGCGGTCTAGCTTGGAATCCAACGTGACATTGAAGTCTCCACCCAGAATGACGTGTCCCTTAGCTGACTGAAAAAGTTTAGCGAAGAAATCTGAAAAGAAGGATCCCTGTCCCACATTAGGAGCATATAGAGTCGCTATGGTTATGGGCGTTTGGGAAATAGATCCAACCAGTATTGTATATCTGCCTTGGTCATCTGTTATAGTAGAATGTACAGTTAATGGAACTGACTGATGTACTAGGATAGCAGTACCGCTAGTTTTGCGAGGGGAGGTGGAATAAAATGCGTGCGGAAAGGTTCTATTTGTAAGGCTTGGGTGCGAGTGTGTGAAATGTGTTTCCTGCAAGAGGACTATGTGAGCCTTCAGGCGTTTTAATTCTTGGAGCGCCATGGTGCGTTTCTGTGGGGCATTGAGGCCGTTAACATTTAAAGATAATATCTTGATAGTCATGGCGGGTGTAGAGAAGAGAAGCTTAATGAGGCAAGTCTGCAAGCTAGGCAAGGAGGGGGGATTAGAAGAAATGTTAGTATGAAGGGGGAGGAAGGGGAAGGGAAGGGACCGGAGAAGGGGGTCCCAGACTCCGGTTTAAAGCTATGTGGAAGACACATCCTGTGTGTCAATGGGGTTCGTGGGGGTCGTGACTGGCAGTCCAAGTGACAGTCAAGGACTAGAACAAGTTAACAAAATTGTCGAGTTAGAAGAGGGGGAAGTATGGTGAACCTTGGGGAAGAGATCGTGATCTGAAGGGGCATTTTGGGGGTGGTGTCGTGTCAAAAGGGAGGCCGAAGACCTATATCCCGAAACTCCAAACGGACAATGACATATCATCTGAAATGGCGTAAAATCATGTCTAATATAATAAAGTGAGGTATGGGGGGGACATCCAGAGAAGGGGGCAACATCGCCAAAGTGGATTAACGACTATATACAGCTGGGGAGGGTCTCTCGTTGGGTCGGGAAGAAATTAAATGTGTGTGTTTTAGAGGTTCAAGGTATGTATGGGGGAAAATCTGAGAATCGAGTGGACACAGCAACAGTAACATGTTTTAAATCAACAGCGTCTAAGAGGACTAACAACATCTCTAGAATAGCGAACATAATTAAAGACAGTAATTGGGTAACAATAACCTATCTAGAATACCCTCGTCAAAATAGTATAACTTAGGGAGGACTCACTGTGTAATCATGAGCTCCCTATAACATCACAATGACGGACTATTAAATATACCTTTTACAAAAGAGAAAGCATTATGCGTAACATCAAACAAGAGTTATTGGAAATAATGGTATCAGGGTATGTAAACTAAAAGAGTCATAACCTTGTCAAAGTAGTGTAAGTTGGGATGGACCCAGTTGAAATGCATAGGTCAGTCACAGAGTACACTACCCAGTAGAACTAGCTGGAAGTGACAAGGAATAACAAACATATATTAATAAATATAAAATAAACAAAAAAACGTTATACAACTGAGTACTATTAAGTCGAGACCTCTGAGGAGAATCCGGGGTCTGGCTCAGCGCTAATCCGGGAGTCCGAAGAACCTGTACTGGAAAGCAGGGAGAGAGGGAGAGGCAAGAGAAAACAGAAAAACACACAAGACATGTTGATGGGGGACGGAAGCCCGGCGAAGAGACCCAGAAGCAAGTTATGCTGTAGACCAATTAGGTAAGGGAGCTCTCCGCAGGGGGGAAGAGCTGTTTGCAGGCAGGGCTGGAGCAGTCATCGGGATGCCCAGCTTCTCCAGCATTGAGAGACCTTCTTCGTGAGTCTTAATACTATAGGGGAAGCCATTGTGAGTAACCTGTAGAGAAAAGGGGAAGCCCCAGCGATATCGGATGCGATGATTTCTGAGGGCTTTCGTGATGGTGATCAGGTTGCGGCGTTTTCTAAGGGTTGAAGGAGCTAAATCCTGGAAAATCTGGAGGTTATGACCCGAGTAAGAAATAGCTGGAGTATTGCGTGTCGCAGCTATAAATTGTTCTTTGGTAGTGTAGTAATGAAATCTCATCACCACGTCTCTAGGTGGTTGGTCCGCAGGAAGTTTGGCATGCAGGGCTCTATGAGCACGGTCCAGTAGAAAGTCAGAAGAAGGAGTGTCAGGAAGGCATTGGCGGAGGAGCCCCTCTAAGTATTTAGGTAAGGCTTCGGCATCAATGAGCTCCGGAATATTTTTAAGGCGGACGTTGTTGCATCTTGTCCGATTCTCAACATCCTCATTGTGGTCTTGCATATCTGAGATCGATTGACGCATTTCTGCGAGTTGTTTGTCGACCGATTCTTGGTGGGAGCAGATATCATCTACTTTGCGTTCTACTGAATCTGTGCGGTTACCAAGGGCCAGAACCTCAGCTTTAATGTCCTGAATGACAGCTCTCATCTCAGATTGTATGGTGGATTGAATTATTTTCAACAGCTCTGGTGTGGAGCAAATTACATTAGAGGGTTGGGACCCCTCGTGGTCCGAAGCCGGTGAAGAAGGAGTTTCAAGTGTGGAAGTACTCGCTTGTGTTCTGTCTTTGCGGGAAAACATGGCCGGCTGGGCAGCCTTTTTCGGTTTGTGAGACATAACTCAGGAAGCAGGTGAAGCACTTGTACGGTACTCCTCGGCTGCGGAATAGTATGATCAAAACACGATGCTAGCGTATGATCCCCAAGGTTCAAGGGAGGAGTTTAATTATTCCATATTAAAAGGGTTATTAATAGGCGGGGGAGGAGAACACAGGGGTTCTGTGTTATTTTGTATAGGGAGTATAACACTTGTAGATATCAATGGGCAGAAGGGTATGTATAGTGACACTAGATGGCGTCAGAGGCCAACAAACAAAAAAGAAAAACAAAATAATAAAAAAGAAAAAAAAAAACTGCACAAGTAGGCCACTAGATGGCAGTAGGGCACCGGATGGGATTTGTGAAGAATATAATGTATATTTTAGCCACAAGATGGCAGCAATATCTCACTGGATGCAAAAAAAACCTCCTTGCTGGAAGTTGATATGTTTGCAAAAAATTTTGTATTTTGGTGAAGACGGCAAAGCTACTTATTTTGGTGACGCTTTGGCTTACACTCTATTTTGGAAGGGTACATAGTTTGTGAGTGATATTAGAGCTAGTCTGCACTCTTCGTGAAATGAAGCCTGAAGTCTCCCTCTGATCTGGAGGCTGTGTCAGGGGAGCACTATATGATCTCAGGGTGGACTGAATGGCTCCTGGGGAAGGAGATGTGAAACGCTGCCCACCTTTCAGCGTGAAGTGGCCGATGGGCTGTCTGTCACGGGGAGGGGGGGTCGCGGGGGACCGCAGTCACTCACCCTCTCCACGAAGATCTGTGTCCAAACAGCAGGCACTTGGAAGCTGGCACTGCGCTTTCTTCACTGTGCTGGCCGCCGGGAGCGGGAACAGAGGTTGGCGTCGTGGGGGAGATATTGCAGCGAGAGGCAGCTTCAGGGAGAATAGTCACTGCTGCGCTCTCGCTTCTCCCTTTCTTCTCTCCCTCTCCTCTGAATAGCGCAGATGATCCGGGGCAACGCAGGCAGAGAGCACTCACTGCGGGTAGAGCTGGAGAAGATCCTGAGCGCCGCTCACTCCAGGCCACGTTTCCTTCGCGCCCAAACTGCAGAGCGATAGTCTGGGGGAGGATATGAAGCCCCAGGGGCAATAAGCTCAGACTGAGGCTAAGATGGGGAGGCAGTAACTTCTCCTCTAACCGCTGGTGATGAGAACAGTCAGGAAGAAGCTGCCAAAATAACGATTAAGGGGATAAATATTTCTTAGGAGACGGAGCCTCTAGAAACCACGACCGGCCATCTTAGCTGCCAAGCCACGCCCCGCATTGGCTGTTTTTTATGTCTATCACTTTTGCGATATGTGATTGGCTGTACCCTGTTATAAAGACACTGTTTGTGTCTACAATCGGTTCCTCTTGATAAAGCTATAGATAGTGAAATGTACGTTGCGGCTATGGGTAACTGACGTCACTATTAACGTCATACCCGGAAGTAGTAGCCAGTGAGCGGCGATATCGCCAGCGCTCTCTGACTAATCAATAATGGTCAGTAACTTCTTTATATATAATTATTGGTAGCGCTGTTCATTTCTCCGGGGTATAGCAGCAGTTGCTGGCTAATAAACAGGCACTCGGGAAACTATAATAGCAAGTGGCATCATTTGCATAAACCAGTTGCATTAATACATTTGATCTTACCTAGATTTAGCATGGTAATTGCCACTTAGTCAGCTACACAATCAGATCCAGTGAGGTACTCTGATTCAGAGTTACTAACAGTCTTTATACACAAACATTTAGCTGGCTACTGTCTGGCTTATACAACTGCCGGTGATACCGCTAGCGCTTTGTGACTTAAAACTAATGGTTTATACCTTACTTATATGAAATTGTCAGTAGCGCTGTTCATTTTTCCTGTGTATAGCAGCAGCTGCTGATTGGTAATCAGGCATTTTTAGCAAGTGGCAATATCTGCATACACAAGCTACATTCAATATATTTGATCTCACCTAGGTTTTATAGGTTATCTGCTTCTTGGCCAGCCTAAAATTCAGATTCACTGAGGCACTCTGATTCTGAATTACCAATAGTTTCCACTTATATATTATGCTAGCTACTTTTTAGTCCATATAACTGCGATTTACTGGGTCCAACTAAGGTTAATAAATCTTTACATGACCTGATTGATACAAATTTGACCATCTATCAGAGGGAGATTTAGGGAATTACCCTTTATATTTATATTTATTTAGATCTCATTTATTATTTATAGAAATTGGGATGGTGATATTTGGACCATAATAACTAATAACAGTATACCCTGGCTATGTCTCTGGCTCCACTATCTGTGGTAGGATTTTATACACTTCTGCACTAAATAAAAAAACAATTTTTCTTTTTTTCACGTTTATTTCTCTCTTTTATTTCACTTTTTTACTGTGAGGATATTTCTATTTTAATAGAGATATGTTTTTAAGAAATTTCAATTAATAAAGGCATTTGCCCTATATGAATAAGAATTATATGGTTGGTTCATCTGTTTGTATTCCATTATGCAGTTATCAGTACAGGCATGAGCCTACAATGTGAGTTATTTTCCATTTCATTCACAGTCATTACCCTGCAATGTTATATATATTCTGTATTACTTAGATTGGATTAGGAATGCTCTATCAATACATTTCTTTTTCTTTCCCCCTTTTTTGTTGCCTGATGTTTAGTAAATGGAAAGAGCACCCCCTCATCATGATAAGGATCTAGATATTTAGATGAGGTATATCCTGACTCTGTGCGGATTACTCCCCCTTTTCTCTCGATCAATCCAAAATATGCAAGATCCAACTTGATTAGGCTCGGTACCCCAAAATTCCGGTCTGTTGGATTTCTCTGAATATGATCTGCTCATCTCTAGAAATTAATACATTATGTTAAGTTAAAATTAAATTTTACAACAGAACAGATTATATTAAAATGTTGGAAATTATGTGAAAGATAAATGGTAAAGATAATCCTTTCACAAAAAATATGTAAGTGTGATGCTGGTGACATGAGTGGGCTGCACATGCGTTTTGGATGCCTCCCCTGGGGGTGGAGGGCTGCTGTTAGGTCTGTCTGATCACGTGACCTGAGAGGCGGGGAATTCAAACTTCTCCACTATTTGTTAGGTCTGTCTGATCATGTGACCTGAGAGGCGGGGAATTCAAACTTCCCCACTATTTAGTCTTCACTCTGACACTCTCCTGTGTCAGAGCAACAAGTCTTCTTAGTGTCTGGCTGCTCCTGATCCCTGTGCTTTTCCTGTGCACTTTTCCCTGTGAATACTGGCTGACTTTCTGTGTACCGACCCAGCTTATCTGATTAACTTTGCATCTGCTGAATCCTTGACAACACGCACTGGCTGACTTTCTGTGTACCGACCCGGCTTGTCTGATTATCCCTGCATCTGCTGAATCCCTGGCAACACACAATGGCTGACCCTCTGTACCGAACCGGCTACAGTTCCTGACTCCTCTCGTGTTTGTCTCCTCGTGCCTCTCTACTAGACAGCAAGGTACGTCTGGCTTCCTACTTCTTACAGTTGAGCTGTTTAATATCCAGCTAGACGAGGCCTTTTACTGTGTTCCCAGAACCGTTCACCTTACTACTATCTCTCTACCACGCCGGTGGGCTAACCTAGGGGCCGCGACCTGCGGGCCTCCGGCAGCTAAAACCATCCCACCTTGCTGCGGTTCTTGGCGAAGACCGGTTGTCCGTTAGACTCCGCGCCCTGGGAAGGCCAGTGCCAATACCGGTTGGTAGTTGTCTCCAGTGAGACGTAACAGTTTGCTATGACCCATTATGGATGGATCTGGGAACCCTTCTGCTGGAGTTCTGCTGGAGCACCTGGATGCTAGGGTTGAAGAGCAAGAGAAGAACCAAACCCAGCGACTGCAATGCCTTCAAAGTATGTCCGCCCGTTTAGATACTCTCCAGAATACACTCTCGGCCCAGGTGGGTGTACCACCACTTCCTCCCTCTCCTCCGCAGGCCGCTTCTCCTAGTGGCACTGTGGCCCCTACTCTTGCGTATTCACAGCTTTGTATTCCTAATCCTCCCAAGTTTAACGGGGACCCCAAGGCGTGCCATGGATTTTTAAATCAATGTGCCAGTTTGAGTTGCGGCCTGGGAACCTTCCTACTGAAAAAACTAAAGTGGCCTACATTATATCGTTATTTTCTGGACCAGCGCTAGCCTGAGCATCTCCTATGTGGGAATATAGCGATCCTTTGTTACAGAATTGTGCCACTTTCTTGGAGACCTTTCGGCGCATCTTCAATGAACCCGGACGTGTGTCCAGTGGTGCTACTGGCCTTCTACGACTTCACCAGAGTACACTCCCTCTTGGACAGTATGCTCTCCAGTTTCGCACTCTTGCGGCTGAACTCCGTTGATTGACGAGGCGTTGATGGCCACCTTCTGGCAGGGCCTGTCTGAAGGGATTAAAGACTAATTAGCAGGTTGTGAGCTTCCTACCTCTTTGGACGCTTCCTACCTCTTTGGACACTTTGCAATCAAATAGACATTAGTTTCCGTGAACGTACCCAGGAGGAGGTTTCCCGTCGTACGGGATTTCGTGTGGCCTCACGCTTTCAAAGTCCTATGGTTCCTGTAGAAGAGCCTATGCAAATTAGGCAGAGCACGTCTCTCTCAGGATGAGAGAGAGAGACATTTCAAGAAATGGCTATGTTTATACTGCGGAGAACCTGGGCATCTGCTGAGTATTTGTGCCAAGCGGACGGGGAAACGACAGAGCTTTACCGGTTCCGGAGAGGCCAGGTTAGGGGTTTCCTCTACATCTCCTGTCGATTCCTGTTTTTCTATTCAGGCCCTTCTACTTTTCAAAGATATTCCACTTTATCTCCCAGCTCTTATTGATTCCGGGGCTGCAGGGAATTTTTTAAGTGCCGCCATTGTCCGAAGATTAGGGGTAACTACCCTTTCTCTGGATCCTCCCATGGTCCTCACTGCTATAGAGGGCAGTCGTATTGTTGGGGGATCTATTAAGGAACGTACTGTGAACCTTTCTCTGCAGATTGGAGCATTGCACACTGAAGTCATTGCCTTCCCTGTCATTCCCGAAGCCATCAATCCTTTAGTGTTGGGTCTTCCCTGGCTCAAACTTCATTCTCTCACTCTGAATTGGCATAAAGCGGAAGTTCTTGCTTGGGGCCCGGCCTGTCATTCTTGTTGTCTCCCGAAGGTAAAGAAGTCTCCACCCAAGGGCGCTTCTTCCTCCCATATCTCTCCGCGCATTCCTCCTCAATATCCATTCCTTCTCTGACGTGTTCAGTGAGAAAGAGGCTTCTAAATTACCTCCCCACCGACGCTGGGATTGTAGTATTGAACTCCTACCGGATAAAGTGCCACCCAGGGGCCGGGTCTATCCATTATCCATACCGGAATCTATCTCCATGTCTACTTATATTGAAGAAAATCTGAAACAAGGTTTTATTAGGAAATCCACCTCCCCAGCAGAGGCTGGGTTCTTCTTCATAAAAAAAAAAGGATGGTGGTCTTCGTCCTTGTATCGATTACCGGGGTCTCAATGCCATAACAGTGAAAAATAAATTTACCCTACCCTTGATCTCAGTTATTTGACAGGATTAAGGGATCTTCAGTGTTCTCCAAATTGTTAAACAAGGAGACGAGTGGAAAACGGCATTCAATACCCATGATGAACACTTTGAATAACACGTCATGCCTTTTGGCTTGAGTAATGCCACATGATTCCAGCCCGCAGTCTCTCTTTAACTACCACACAGGTTATAGACCTACTGAATCGCCCCCAAACACCGCTCACACCTCACACATTTCAGGTTTGCCACCACCTATTGAATACGGGCAATAGGACCCCCAATATACTGTCCCACACTGGCACACAAGACTTCTAGCTGCTTCCAGACTAGCAAGACCCACACCAGCAAACAAAGGGTTAACTCTTCACACCTCCAGTGTTACACAAATGTAAATGCAAGCACACACAGCTGGGTATCAGTTTTGCCCTTCTAGCTGCGGAAGAACGCATAAGCGGCACTAGGGCCTACCCCCATGGGAACCTCCGGGCTGGTGCTGCGCACCCCTCCGCCTCAGCACCTGGGGCTACTATCGTGGAACGGGCCTCGCTGTTGCGTGTGTCCGAAGTTTGTTGCCCCCGCCCGACTCTCTGCTCCCGCGATTGCCGTGTTGGCGCTTTTGAGACCCGCCGGGGAAACCGGAAGTAGCGGAGCGCGGAGTCAGCCAAACTTCCAGTCGGCTTCAGAGGGGTTGTCGCCGGACATCTGACTCTGTTGGGGAGTCCAGCTGCATAGCACCTGTGTGCGGATCGAAGCTGCATGATCTGCATGAGCTGCATGATCTGCGGCATTAAAAAGTAAAGGGGGCCGTCCACTGCCCTCCTCCCACCTAAGGGCTTCACCCGATCGGCTGTGGATAACGAGCCGAAGCTTCAGACCTTGAGAGGCAGTAGGGCGGCGGGACGTGCGCTTCCACTGGGCGCTTCACCGAATCCAACGCTCCTGCTCTGACTACCCCAGCTAGCCCACCTGCAAGGCTTCTCTAAAGCTGCTATTTGTGCACCTACTGTTACTCTGCTGATAAATCTTGGAGCTGACCACCGGTGACCCTGCTCTTGAGGACCCTACCTGCTCAGTGCTTCTGACATCGCTCCAGTCCCGGATGAGGTGATTTCAGAGGCTGAAATTTTTGGCACTGATAACGGTCTCAGCATTAACCTCTTTATTATTATTTTGAGCTGTACACTGTCTCAACAGCTCAAGAATTTACACAGAGTCTGAAGCACAGAAATATAACTGAGGCACAGTACTGATTCTGTTCATAAGCCGAAAGTGAGATACTGCTGCCACCTTGTGGCGATTTTGAGCTATTACACCTGAAAAGTAAATTTAAAAATTCATCTTTGAGATTAAAGGTTTTATGTGCTACCGAACACATTGACTGTCCTTGTGAGATCTGTTTTTGATTGACGGTGCGAACAGTCAGTCATACTCTCCGTGTGTCCTTTTGGAGTTATACTACATACGAGCAATACGCTCCCTACTACTGCTTCCACCGGTGATTGGCCTTTTACTATCTAAAACCATCCCTTCAGGTGCTCTGATTCATCTGTACAAAATAGCATCCTCGGCTAGTATGTGAACTTTACTATGTTGCCCAACCCTGGGTAGGGCCTTTTTTAACTGAGCCGAGATCGGTGTGCGTCCTCCCTTCCCCCTCTCCTCACCTGACCCCGTTCTTACTACTTCATCCAACTGCTGGACCGGCTCGCTTGATCCCACATCGGCTACCAAGCCAAAGAAAGTGACTGCAGGAACATCAGCAAATTTCTTTAGATCAAAATTGAAGCCCTCCTCTCAATGTCAGCTGGTATTTATTACCATCCTAAAGTTTCAAATATTTTGTACAATATGGGTTTTTTGTCTATCTTTTTCTTTTTCCTCTCTCTCTTGATGGCTAAAAGACATCTCATATCTGTTTGCACCATCTAATTTTTTGTTTGCTTTGCGGTCTTCTATTGGTCGTTGGAAGAGAGAGCAAATGCCCCTTTCCTAGACCCTCCTCCTTTCACCTCCCTAATATCCCTTATCCCCCTTCCCCACCCTCCCCTTTTTTCCCCTATCTCTCCCTTTCTCCCTCTCCACTGTCCTACCCGCCCCCCCCTCTCTTAATGTTATAAATGTTTTATGTACACGTAGTATTTACTTTGCACACCGTTCTACGGCTAGCTTTTGAATATATATATATATTTTTTAATTTAATATACTCTATTTGTGGGTCTCCTGGGGTCTCGGGGCTCCTAACGCCATGTGAATTCAAGGACCACCCCCCCCCCACGCACCCTTTGACATTGTTATTTTTACTGTGCTCTAGTATTGGATAATGTTTTTGAATCCGTACAGGATTCCTTTCACTCAGGGTTTTCGTGCAGTTGGGCTTCTTACCTCTCCATCTCCTTTCTCTTTTCTTTGTGACTTCGATCCACTCTCTTACTGGCTTTCTAAGCTTGTGTCGTTCCCACAAACTAACTTGTTTTGTTCCCCATCTAACTGTCTAGTGCTATTTTTGGAAACTGGCTCCCCGCTGCTGCCATGGCTTTGAAGATTTTCTCCGTCAATGTGAACAGCCTCAACTCTCCTCGTAAGCGTATGATACTCCTGGGTGCCTGTAGGAGAGAAAAAGCAGATATTGTATTTCTTCAGGAGACTTACCTTACAGGAACCCATACACAGCTTCAGGGTAAGCAATTTTCCCAGACCTTCTTTGCCTCAGCGGATTGCAAGAAACGGGGCGTTGCTGTTTTAATCCATAGTAAGGTTTCCTTTCTTCACTCCAAAACCCATGCAGACCCAGAAGGCCGCTTTCTGATGGTGATCGGCACTCTCCACTCCCATTACATTCGTATCAGTCTACGCTCCGAATCAGAAGCAAAAACCTTTCTTCACCAAGATTTTCAAGCAAATTGAAAGCCATGCTATCATGGGAGGTGACTTTAATGTCACTCTCGATCCAGGACTCGATAGGTCTCCCCGTTCCTCCTCCTGGCGGGGTATCTCCTCCTCTCCCAAATCCTGTAGCTTGTCCACACTCCTTATACACCACTGTTTACATGACCCGTGGAGACTATGTAATGCGGATGCTAAGGATTATACTCACTGCTCAGCCCCGCATCAACTTTACACACGCATAGACATGCTACAAATTTCGCATTCACTCGCTCACCATGTGACACGGGCAGACATTACATCCCTCTCCTGGACAGATCATTCGGACGAATTAATCATACTAGATATTCTCAAACAGCCTCCCTAGCGTAGTTGGTTGCGACTAGATAACTCTCTTTTACTTAACAGATCTATTTGTCTAGATATTATGACCTCCTGTCACGGGCACTAGGAGTCTTTACCCAGGTATCACCAGATGATGGACTTACCAGAGCAGTATAGGTGGTAATATGGTACTCTGGTAGCGGGGTGATCACGGAACAGGAGACAGCAGATGGTAAGAGAATGCTCGTGGAAAGTCTATGACTAGCAGCACTGGTAATATATAGATAATTGTACACGAGGAACTGAATGGACAAGGAAACGTGAGGGTAGTCAGCGGTCTGCGTATAGCAAGTTGTACCGCTGTCTAGGTGAGGGAATGGAATCCAGGTGGAGGTATCCGGGAAGTCAGTGGTCTGCGTTAGCAAGTTGTACCACTGCTATGTGAAAGGATACTGGAAACAGGTGACTCAGGAAACAGGGAACAGTGGTCTGCCTCTAGCAAATTGTACCACTGAAATATATATGTGAGGAGGAGCACGGGGAGATAAATGCAATGCAGAGTATACACGGGCACACTGAACTTGATCCCACGATGATATGCACAAAATAGTAATAACTGAGCAGCACTGCACAAATATACAAAGTCACAAGAGCTATCCAGGCTAAAAGGTAACACAGTCAAATGATGGCAACAGTCTCAGTGGATAGGAAACTCCAGAGGAGAACAACTCAGTCCAGCAAGGTATGCAATACACCAGCGCAGTCAATGATAAGTATGCATATCGTGGTTCAGGAGAGCAGGCTGTCAGAAAGAGGTGCAGGGATACCTGAGCGGCTGGAGGCCGGCAAGATACGAAGTCCCAGGAGGATGGAAGCGGTAACCAAGTAGGTGCAGCGCACAGATAGGTAGACCAGCAACGATGGAAACAATACTCAGGAAGCAGTAGTATATAGAACTGGACACCTGGAGATCACTGGAGAGTAGAGGTGGTATAGCAGAGATGAAAGCAGCGGAGCGTTGATCCAATGCAGACAGGCGAGTTGACACAGGCAGGAACACTGTAGAAGCACGGAGAGCGGATCAGCTGGCTGCAGACACGAGGAGTACTGGAGGGTTGCGATGAGCAGGGCACTGCAGATACACGGAGGCAGCGGATAGGAATCAGCTGGTGCAGTCACGATGAAACACGGGAGAGTTGAGCTGAGCAGGATACAGTAGAAACACGGAGGCAGCGGATAGGAATCAGCTGGTGCAGTCACGATGAAACACGGGAGAGTTGAAGTGAGCTGGAAACTGTAGAGCACGGAGGCAGCGGATAGGAATCAGCTGGTGCAGTCACGATGAAACACGGGAGAGTTGAGCTGAGCAGGATACAGTAGAAACACGGAGGCAGCGGATAGGAATCAGCTGGTGCAGTCACGATGAAACACGGGAGAGTTGAAGTGAGCTGGAAACTGTAGAGCACGGAGGCAGCGGATAGGAATCAGCTGGTGCAGTCACGATGAAACACGGGAGAGTTGAAGTGAGCTGGAAACTGTAGAGCACGGAGGCAGCGGATAGGAATCAGCTGGTGCAGTCACGATGAAACACAGGAGAGATGAAGTGGTCTGGAAACCACAATGAACAACAGGAATCAGCAGGAGCTGAATACACGAGGAAACACAGGAACACCTTCAGAGGCTCATGAGGAATGAGACTCCAAGATCAGGCAACGGGGTATAGACCACAGGTGCTTTAAATAGGGAGTGTTGCCTGATCAGCCAATTAACTAAAAGGAACATGTACTGAAGGTTTTGAAAGGGCTGCACATGCGCAGACCCTCAGGATGGTGGACGGCCACGGTTCCCAAACACACGGGAAGAAGCACTCACAGTCCGGTGAGTGACACCTCCATTACTAATTACTTTTTAGATAATTCAACCCCTGACATAGCCCCAGGAATTGTTTGGGAGGCGCACAAGGCTACCATAAGAGGTCAACTGATTAGTCAATCAGCGGTGGCTAGAAAGAAGGCAGCCGAAGAAGTGCCATCTCTGGAACTTAGGCTAGCCTCACTCCTTACGCAGCATCAGACACACCACGACCCGGCCTTACTTCCCAAGATTGCCTCACTGAAGGGTCAACTAAATACCATCCTCTCCCGTAGAGCAGATGTCATCATGCCGAAGCTTCAACAGCGTTACTATGACAAAGCGGATAAAGCTGATTCTGTACTTGCCAGAAAGCTCCGGAAAAAACTTGCCCTGCAACACATTGATAAAATACGTCAGATTCCCTCCGGAAATGTAATGCATGACCCAGTGGGGATAGTTAGAGAATTTAGGGATTTCTATTCTTCTCTTTACAATTTTGATGCTCCCCCCCTCGTCTGGATCCCCTACCCCTACTTTATTTGATTACCTTTCATCTACGCCCCTCCCTAGAATTACCACCACACAGCAATCTCATCTGAATGCAGATATTACTCTGCCGGAGGTTATGGCAGCGATCAAGTCTCTGAAGTCTTCTTCAGCTCCTGGCCCGGATGGCCTCACCCCCCAGTACTATAAAAAGTTCGCTGAGGTCCTCGGCCCTCACTTGACCAAATTTTTCAACGAGGTACTTGGGGAGCTTCCTTTGATACCGCCACTACTAGAGCAAACATAATCGTTATTCCCAAACCGAGGAAAGATCCCTCCCTCTGTGCTAGTTACAGGCCCATCTCGTTACTGAATGTAGATCTGAAAATATTCGCAAAGATTCTGGCCTCTAGATTGAACCCACTGCTCCCAGCCCTCGTCCATCATGACCAGGTGGGCTTTATCCCAGGGCGTCAAGTCCCTGATAATACTAGAAGGATTATCGACTTAATTCATACAATAAATAATGATGGTCTTCCTTCTCTCATCACGGCGCTCGACGCCAAAAAGGCGTTTGACCGCATCTCCTGGTCATTCATGGAGGGAGTGCTTAGAGCAATGGGATTTACAGATATATTTTTCACAGGTATTTTAGCCCTCTATTGGTCCCCGTCAGCTACTGTGTCTGCTAATGGCCTGACCTTGACGCCCCTTTCAGATCACGAATGGCACTCGCCAGGGATGTCCCCTCTCCCCACTTATATTCGCTCTTCTTATTGAGCCTCTGGCCGCTAGACTCCGAAATAGTCGCGAAATATCAGGCATTCAGGTGGGCCCCTCTACACATAAGATCGCTCTGTATGCGGACGGCGTCCTACTGTCTATTACTAACTCCAATACGTCGGTGCCCCCTCTCTTAGATGAGCTTTAACATACCGGCTACAGACAAGCTGCTGCTGGAGCGCTCCTTTCCTTTTCAATGGGGTCGCCACAAAATCAAATACATGGGTGTTTTTATCACTAAACACTATCAACATCTTTTTCAAGCTAATTTTCCTCACCTACTTGACCAAGTAAAAACAGACCTTACATCGTGGCCTCAGCTCTATATCTCCTGGATTGGCCGCATTAATGCCGTCAAAATGAATATCCTTCCAAGGCTGCTGTATTTTTTCAGACTCTTCCCATCCGCATCCCACCATATGTTTTTAAATTTCTGCAATTCCACGTCTCTAGATTTGTCTGGTCGGGTAGACGGCCCGAGTCCGACTCAAGGTGCTACAGAGATCCCCTCGGGGAGGAGGCTTGGGGATTCCTGACTTCCGAAGATATTATCTCTCTGCCCAGCTCGCTCAATGTGTCTTGTGGTCCGGTCCGACGGAAGCCAGATGTAACGATACTGGTGGTATTATCTGAAGCCCAATAGCCGAGTAGATATCCAGAGAGTAGTCAGACGTTTTGCCGGGTCGGTACACAAGCAGGTAATCACAGATGCAAGGTAGAGGAGCAGGTAGCAGGAGCTGAGCAAGCAGAATACTCAAGCATATGTTTGAACCAGGAAGTGCCATTTATAGGCCCAAACAGGAAACAAGATCCAAGATGGTTTCTCTTTGATTCCAAACTGGCCATCTTGGATAAGGGCAAATCTAAGGGCAAGTTTGCAAATACAGAGACCTCTAGTGGTCGGAGGTGCAAATGTCAAAGTAATTCCTTACACCAGAGTTTGGTCCAAAATCGAGGCTGAGGGTCTGGGATTGATCTCTTTATCTTCTCTCCTATGGATTCCAAGATCTCGTTGCTCTAAACGATTGTTGCTTCATCCAGTAGTCGCACATTCTCTATCCACTTGGGATTTGTCATCCCAGAAATTTGCCTTGTCTCCCCATCCCTCCCCAACTCTCCGGAATTTCTCCCAGGTCTTCATCATAGCGCATTCCAGCCGTGGTACTCGCGGGGAGTCACTTACCTTAATCATTTTTCCACCCCTGCAACTTTTCCTCAGTTTTCTGAAATTCAATCACATATCCACATTTCCTCAAAACACTTCTATCAGTTCTTGCAACTCTGCCACTTTCATAGTGTTGTTAAAAATCGTCTTCTAGCCCGACCTCTCTCCATATTTGAAGCCCTCTGTCTACGCCAATCTTCAACCAAAGGGCTAATTTCAACGCTCTACTACGAACTTGCTCCTTCCTCTTCAACTTCTAGGGCCTCTCATGAACTGGCTTGGGAGCGGGATGAAAATGCCGCCTCTAGTTCCATCTGCGTTAGAATCAAGGAGAACGTCTACAAAGTGTTATACCGATGGTACTATATGCCTTCGCGTCTATGCAGAATTTTCCATGACTCATCTGATCGGTGTTGACAAGGGTGCTCCCAAGAAGGCACATTTCTCCACATATGGTGGTCGTGCCCAAAATTATCAGGCTTCTGGGCTGAAATTAGAGGCCTGATTAGTGCAATTCTTCAGGTGGACATTCCCCTGGAGCCCAAATTCTTTCTACTCCCTCTGGGGGCTCCCTCGGCATCCCGACATCAGAACAAGCTGATCAGGTACATTGTTTCGGCAGCTAATTGCCAAATAGCGGCAGACTGGCGTGCGCAATCCCTTCTTTTGGGTCACTCGCTACTACTACATTTAAAGGTGCGTTTGACTTAGTGTTTTGCATGTTCTATGCTGATCATTGATTTGATTACTTCTTGTCTATTTTTTATAACTGTATTCACTTTGTCAATCGTCTTTTGTTGTTATCTTGACCTTGAAAAATAAAACTTTTAAAATTATAGATTTAATATACAAAAGTACAGGGCATACATATATAAAAAATAATGAATAAACAATTACTAGATTGACATAACAAGCAAACAGTTTAAAATAAAAGGGGTTACATTCAGAATAGCACTTACTTGAGTTGCATAATTCGTGCCATGGTAATTGACTAGGAAAATGGACAGCTTATCAATGTGAATTGATTTTCCAAAAAATTCTGACAATTTGCTATACCTGGTCTCAGCCTTTTAAAGACACTTCCACGCCTCTTTCTAACCCCAGGGGGTTGTGGCCTGTGACACTTTTTTCAATCACCATTTGCATGTTGCCTGTCACGGGCACTAGGAGTCTTTGCCCAGGATATCACCAGATGATGATCTTACCAGAGTAGTGTGGGTTACACAGTGGTCCTCTGGTAGCAGGGTGACTAGCGGAACATATGACTCAGCAGATGGTGAGAGGATGCAAATAGAAAAGTCAATGACTAGCAGCAATCTGGTTAATGATTAGGTAGATATGAACACGAGAATCTTGATGGACGTGAAGAAGTGCAGGAAGGTAACAGGGAAGTCAGTGGTCTGTGTATAGCAAGTTGTACCACTGCTTATGGTGAGAAGACTTGTTCAGATGCAGGTAGGTAGCGGGGAAGTCAGTGGTCTGCGTATAGCAAGTTTTACCACTGCTTAATAGGTGAGGAGGTGTACAAGTGTTGATGAGTGGAAACATAGAATGTAGACACTGAGAGCACAAGGAACTTGATCCCAAACAATATGCACAAGTCTATGTTGGTGTGGCAGGCGCTGCTTGACAGAGACAAATTCACTACTGGAATGCAGGCTAATAACAGAAGGTCAATTAGCATATGTATCTCACGACTGAACAAAGAGGTAAACTTCCCAGCAGATATGCGGAGTAATAACACAGTCTCAGGGAGATAGAGGATTTCGTGGAGAACAGTCCAAGCGGATATGCAGTAAACGAATACAGTCAATAGAAAGTAAGCATTACGCGGTTCAGTTGAGCAGGCTGTCCACGAGAGGATACAGGAACAGCTGAGCGGCTGCACGCCAGCACGAGTAAAGAAACCACAGGTGAGTGGTAGCGGTAATCAGGGTCCGGGTCAGCACACAGGCAGAGAACTTGACACGGGTAGAACAACGATGAGCAATGCAGGAATCACTGGAGATAGCAAACACGAGTAGAACACTGGAGGTAATAGCGGACTGGAAGCCGCAGATGATTAGAGCAGGAATCAGCAGGGAACTGAAGACATAGTAGAACACGGGAGACTTGTAGCGGTCTGGAAACCGGCAGGAATCAGCAGGGAACTGAAGACATAGTAGAACACAGGAGACTTGAAGCGGTCTGGAAACTGGCAATGAGTTGAGCAGGAATCAGCAGGAAGCTGAAGACACAGAGAAGTACACAGGAACACCTTCAGAGACTCACAGGGAATGAGACTCCAAGATCAGGCAACGAGGTAATGAACACAGGTGCTTTAAATAGGGAGCGTTGCCTGATCAACCAATTAACTAAAAGCAAAGGTCAGAAGAGTTCTTAGGAACTGCGCACGCGCAGACCATCAGGATGGCGGGCAGCCACGGTTCAGGATAGGTGCTGGCAGGAATACTGGAGAGCCACGCACCAGTGAAGAGGCACTCACGGTCCGGTGAGTGACATTGCCTGATTTACTAACCAATTCTACTATGTGACCTAACTTTTATGTGGAGCGTCACACAGAAACAATTTTATCATTAATAAATCCCCTATGACTGTCCATCTTTTGAGACCAAACATGATGAAATTTTGACACTGTGACATACCTTTTCCAAAGATATGTGATTTTAGCTTTTCCCGGATACCACCCGTCCCTGTCATTCACAACCCTGGTGTGATTTCTGCTCCTCAGTATGGAGTCACACCCGGATTCCCAGAATATGAACTATGAAGGCATTTTCCTTGAAAGCTCATATTTCTATATACCTGTATAGGCCTTCAAAATGCTGCCTTGGACTGCAAGGATGTCAAGCTGTGACCGGCCCCACAAAGTATATTTAGGAGTCCTAAAAGTAACTTGTGTCAGGATATATCTCGCAGCAAGAGCTCTTTGAAGCTGCCACAGGTGACACTCCTATGGTCTCACACTGAAATGTGCAAAGACATGAAATACATTTACATCAGACTTTCTGTCTTCACATTTTACACTTTCATAGTTGAACTTATCAATGGATTCATTTGATATAACATATTTACACTGCAGTTATGATTCCTCCCTTATAAATAACTGTAAGTTCCCTATGTTCACGACAGTAATGTCCAACGAGAAGGTCGGACCTCAAGAAAACAGGGCTAGGGAAGCAGGCCACTAGGTACTGAGGGTGAACAAGAGGAAAGAGGGTCCTTCTCGTGAGAGCTTACACCCTAAAGGTGTCATAATCTATCATGCAGGAAATGCGAACTCACCCTTTCCACTACACTGTATCGACAGTTAAAGGAACCCTTGCACTCCCTGTAATCCAAGTGAGCAGTTAAGCTTTACCTAGATGAGCTATTTCGTCAAGTGCCACTGACTGGGTATATATTTAATCTGTTCTGTAATTTACAAAGTTGCCATTTCAATCCTTATTTTTCTAAACTCTGTTTTGCCTATCATTGCTCCTGATGGATACAATTTAAAAAATCTGCATCTCTGTACTGCACATGCACACAAAAAATATGTACACTTGCGTCCATATGCAATTTACACTTACTACTCCTTATATTTAGAGAGAGGGAAAACCTGGGAATTTGTTACACTATTAGAGGTGGCAGCAACCACAGATACGCCTTTGCAGGAGGCAAATCTGTTGCATGAGCTCAACACCAGGCACAAAATCTGTGCTGCTGCTGTTGATCATCAGCATGGAACTTTGCAGTGTTATACCTCCCAACTGTCCCATAACAAGATTTCGAAAATTTCTCTTTTTCGAAACTTGTTGAATTGCATTAAGGAGAAGTGCCCATACTCTTTTATTGGGACTGCACAGAAAACGAAATGAAATGCAAAGCAGCAGATATCCACGATATCTGCTGGAATGCAACGTTCATAAATTTCAAGTATCCTTCAAATTGTGGTGGATTCAAGGTGTCGTTTTAGGCCATTAAATAGCTTCATAAACAGAGCTCCTAAGTCTCTCCACATACAATAACCTATATAATACACACAGTGTAGAGCTCTGGAGCTGTCAGATCAGCAGCAGGCCCAATGCATTATCTGGATTTTAGGCACTATTGAGGGGTAGATATTGAAAAGCCTTGAACTATAGGGGAGGTAAAAAGCTAATGGTAATTTTTAACCTTTTCATTTTCCAAAGTAATGTAATCCCCTTAAATTACTAGCAGGTCAGTCCACTTGTAAAAGAAATGTATCAAAATTCCCTAGTTAAAACACCCCAGCCTCATTTTAACACCAATCAAACTCAGTTATAAGATCTTATCTTATAATACATATCATTATTAACATTTATATAGCGCCAGCTAAACTCAGTTATACAATTGCATACCTCCCAACTATCCCGATTCCAGCGTGTCACAAAAGGGGCAGGGCTTAAAAGTAAAATGGGTGGCATTTTTAAATTGCTCATTTGTGGGAGTAGATTGGGCTGGACAGGGGTGTGGCTTGTTTTGTCCCACTTTCGGGACTCTAAATTTTGGGAGGTATGCAGTAATAGCAAAATAACTTAAATAAAAATGGCGTGTAAGTACAGTGGATATGAAAAGTCTACACACCCTTTTTGAAATTGCAGGTGTTTGTGATGTAAATTCTAAAACAAATAGACACTTTTTAGGGGAAAAGGGGAAATAAAAATGTAAAATATCCTGGTTGCATAAATGTGCACACCCTTTTATAATGTGGTTGTAGCTGTGTTCAGAGTTCACCAATGACATTCAAAAGCATGTTCAAAGATAACTAGCATATACCTGCAAGCAAATAAGTGATTGTGATTAACCACAAATAAAGATCAGCTGTTCCTGTAGGATTTCCTTGAAGTTTTCTTGGTTGCATCATACGGGGATAGCCATGGTCCACAAGAAGCTTTCAAAATGTTTACATGATCTCATTTTTGAAAAGTAACAATTAGGAGAAAGGTATAAAAAATGTACCAGCATACCCAAGCAGTCTGCAAAGGCTTGCTGGGACCAGTAGTGCCACGGAGTAAATGCTCATTTCCTGTTTTTAACTATTATTACCCCCAACAACCACATGGCACAAGAGCTGGGAAAACCTTAGTGCTTTCAGCACAAGGCTGTTTTTTTTTTGTAAGGGGAGACCTGCATTTTTTTGCAGAACAAGCTTGGACACATTATGAGAGGGCATTCCCTGCTATAGTGCGATTAGCCCATCATTTGCGGGGGGCATACACACATAACTGTCATTTTATTGGTATTCATTTTGGGTTTGCTATTTTGACGTAAACTGACTTTAACTCTAGATACATATATAATGCATTCCAGCTAGATTTCTTAATTTGTTTTGTGAAATTTGCTTTAAAGCTTATAATAACTGACATGGACGCAAAAAAGAAACAATCTTGTGATGGGATACCGATGCGTATAAAGCTACATGCTGACATACTGTCAATAACTGGCTGCACCCGTTCATTAACTTCATTCTAGAGTCTAGAATCTAGACCGTGCCTCTTCCTCTCACCAGCCAATCGCGACCTGGGACACGTGTACACAATGCTATGGAAGGCTACTTTTACTGACGGAAATAGGAAGAGTCTGTGTTGATGAAACATGCCGGCTATACCATTGCTTGTAAACCTGGCTGGCTCGGTGCTGGGTGGCTTGGCCACCGCCTTGCTCATCCCGGCCTTTAAGGAACATTTCATTGCAGCTAGACTTTATGGAATTGACCTAAACAAGTCTAGCAAGGAGCCAATGTAAGTGTTTCAGGGGCTGGACATCTTATGTATTGACAGACTACACTGTACATCATACAGTACAACTCCTATTATTGTTACTAGCTCATGAGACGCATGAATTGTACATTGCTATAATATATATGCGTTATGTCAGTCTAGAACACATACATCACACACTGTTACAGTCATCACAATATGTATATTGTGATGACTGTAACAGTGTGTGGGGATATGTCATAGAAGGGTTTAGCAGTCTTTATTCGTTTCAAATGTAACACACTGATACAAACAGCTTCTGGTGCATAATTGTTATAGCTAAGCTGTGCAATGCATTGTACAGACACATCAACATGGGATTTAAAGACCTACTTGTGAAAAATTGCAGTACAGAAGCAACTGTATTGTATTACATTTGCTTGGTTCTCAGGATAACACATTGTTAGTGAACACGGTTTCTCACAGCAGCAGGAAGAAGCTGAAAATATAGAATGGATATGTCACTATATACTGACTATCATTTTTCAGGATATGATAATATAATATTTCATAAATTAGTATTAAGTTTCAAATGAACATGTTAGAATATATAGATGCTCCTTGTGTGTGTTCGTAAGTAGAACAACTGTTCTGATTGTTGATGTCCATGTCTTTACAGTCCAGAATCTCAGGGAGTGATTAGTGGAGCGGTGTTCCTTCTCATCCTTTTTTGCTTCATTCCTGTCCCGTTTCTGAGTTGTTTCATGGAGGAGAAGTGTCAAGATTTCCCACATCATGAGGTGATAAAATTGCCCTGGCACTGATAATTCTTTCTATCATTTAAACCTCATTAACTTTTAAACCCTAATATATCCTGCATCTGTAAGTGTGCTCATCACACACTTTCACTCCATTTTGCTTTAATATTCCACATGTCAACGTAAACACATATAGTTATTAAAAATGTTGCCACACTGTTCATGTTGTGTTCTGGTTTCCCTGTGTCAATTTCTCTTTTTCAGTTTGTATCTCTCATTGGCTCATTACTTGCTATCTGCTGTATGATCTTTCTGGGTTTTGCCGATGATGTTCTGAACCTACGCTGGCGGCATAAGTTACTGTTGCCCACTGCAGCTTCTCTTCCACTTCTCATGGTCTACTTCACCACGTTTGGCAACACTACCATTTTAGTGCCTAAGCCGTTCAGGCCCCTTCTGGGGCTTCATGTGGATCTGGGTGAGTACAATTACCTTTTTATGCAGTAATATTTAGTGTCCAATACTGATAGCAGGACATGTTGTTGCTATGGTAACACCTACAAAGAGTAGCTGTAAGCCTGTTCTGTACAACACTGCTTGGGCAACTTGTTGCTCTTTTTGAAGATACTAAATGTAATTTACGATCTGCAAACCTCTTCTGACCTGCAATGCTTTTTCATATGAGCAAATGCACCTAATTTTCTGTCATGTGCACACCCACTTGACAGTTTAATCAATTTGCACCAAGTTTTGTGGCTTGGGGGATGTTCTGGAACAGAGGTGCTCAAACCCAATCTTCAAGAGCTACCAACAGGTCATGTTTTCAGGATTTCTTGTCTGTAGAAACAGGTGAAATAATTACTGACCTAGCCAAATAGATTAACTCACCTGTGCATGATTAAAGAAAACCTAAAAACTAGAGATGCTCAGACTCCATTCCTCGAGAACCGAACACACCCGAACTTAGCAGATTAGACTACTGAGCCGAGACGGCTCTGTACTTTCGCACGCCCTCGGAATTGAAAACGAGGCAAAACATCATCGTTATGTTGTCGGATCTCGCAAACTTTGGGTTCTATAAGTACCTCCCTCCATGGAGATCCAGCGCCATTTCACAGAGGGACACAGAAGGGATAGCACAGTTCTTGGCAGTCTCTAGTGCAGTTGGGCAGTGTCATAGGTAGAAAAGAAAGGGGAGGGGTAGCAGTGTTCTTCAAAGTCTCCAGTGACATTAAGGAGAGCTCCATTGCTAATTGTCATTGCTGAAATAGAAATAATAGGACTGGCAGGCTTGGTCTTCTAAATCTGAAATCACATTGTACTGTGTTATATAGGTAAAACACAAAGAGGAGAGCTCCGTTGCTAATTGCACCACTTTTCTTTACTGACACTCCTGTGTGGCAATGTTTCTTAGTTGTGCTAGGAACTGCCGTGTGTTTGAGTCATTGCTGTTGCTTAGCATCCAGCCAGGTCGCTGCAGTAAATTTTGACCACCTATTATTGTCATACACTTTCAAACAAAGGACTTGAAATTAGTGTTATTGAGGTTAATAATAATGTTGCGGGGGGGGGGAAAGAAAAAATATGTGATTTTATTTAAAAAATAAAATAGAGATTTTAGAGGAAAAAAATCGGGAACCAAAACACACAAGGGCGTTTTGGCCAAAACCAAAACATGAAGTTAATCCAGATCCAAAACCAGAGGACTGGTAGCTCTTGAGGACTGAGTTTGGATTTCTCTATCCTAGAAGATGTGCGGGGCTGGAACAATGAACTAACCTGCTACCACTTTAGAGCCACCCCCTCTGTTAATCTAAGCTTTTCCTTCATTGTCTTAAAATACTGCTTGGTTTAGCAACACTTGTTTCTTAAGTTAATAATAAGAGTTAGGAGGCATTAGACTGCCTTTATTAAATGCCATTTTTTATTCTATTGGTCAAAGTACAGCTAAATGCGCTCTCGTTCTAAGTATAGGGCAAGGTAGCAGATAATTCATGTACTTTTGTGGGGAGAGCCAGAAACTCCTCTAAGTAAATTCTCTCCATCCTTTTTTCTCATTTAAGTAATTCTATCCTGCAAGATGAAATTTTATTTCTGTACTTTAGCGCAAAATTTGGATTGCTCATGTGCCTAATCTTTTGCGGCCCCAAAAACACTGCCATCTTGGTCCACACATTCATGTCCTTCCTCATAAAAAATGGGTGCAATTTCACAAAAGTGTGCGCGTGAGGTGGCAATTGAGCATGTACTCTAAGTTTACACTTTTGTGATTTGTAATTTGCTTTAGTCTTGTGTTAATGTTACATTTTGAAAATCTGAAAGATCCATGTTTAGCGTTCTGAGCTGCACGGGCAACTATTTTGTCACTAGTTACTTGTATTGAAGGGAGACGCAATAGTTTAGGATATAGTAACAAACAATGTTAATTCTGAGCAGTGTACGTTTTGCTTTATGTAAAAATGTTTGTGTTTAATTACACAGGTCTGCAACCAAAAAGCTGTTTTCATAATTTTATCTAATTCTTATGTTTTTTGGTGCGCTGAATTCGAAAATGACCACTGTTTTTTCCTAGGACGTCAGGTTTTTTCACAATCGAAATGTGCCTTTGTCAAACAGGTAGCTGGAAATCGCTAAATTTTAAATTCATCATACTTGGGGGGAAAAAAACTGAACATGGAAAAACAAATTTATTTTCACTGCCAGTGCTCCCAAAAACATGAAAATACATGTTTATTGGTCCTGATGGTGATCACTGCATTGTTGAGTGTGCTTGCTAGGGAGAGACCTAGATCTACCTAAGCAATCTGCTGAATTACTTGGTTCTAGACTTAAAAGCAAAAATTTGTTGATGGAAGGTATATCTTTTGCATGGTACAGACATCGAGAAAAAGACTTCCTATCTTACTTTTATCATGAGGGCAATTTGGTGTTTTGCTCTGATTTAGAGGGGTTGATGGCTCAGTTCCACATTCAGTGTGATTCTTCTGAATGGAGGCTTTTCATTGACTCTTCCAAAAGAAGCTTAAAAGCAGTTTTACTACACAATGGTGGCTGTCATGCGTCCATTCCTGTTGCTCATTCAGTGTACTTGAAGTAGACTTATGAGAACTTGGAGTTTGTACTCAAGAAAGTGGGTTATCAAAACCAAAACTGGTTGGTATGTGGGGATTTAAAAGTATTGTGTATGCTGCTGGGACAACAGGCTGGGTACACCAAATACCCTTGTTTTCTATGTTTATGGGACAGTAGAGACCGGCAAAATCACTGGAAGCAAAAAAAATTGGCCACCAAGAAGTCTTGTTGTTGATGAAAAGAATGTTCTTAGAGATACATTGGTACCCCCTGAGAAGGTTTTATTACCACCACTCCATCTAAAATTAGGATTAATGTAGCAATTTGTTAAGGCACCAAAGATAGCGAATGCTTCAAGTACTTGGGATCCAAGTTTCCAGGTTTAACGGAGGCAAAACTGAAAGAGGGGGTTTTTGTTGGCCCGGATATTAGAAAACTCATATCCGACAGACTTCATCAGTTCAATGACTCCAACTCAAAAGAAGCGTGGGTTGCCTTTACTGTGGTCATAAAGAAACTTTTTGGGAAACCAAAAGGACCCAAACTACAAGGAAATGGTGGAAACAATGTTGAAAGTGTTCCACAAGCTTGGTTGCTCCATGAGCTTAAAAGTCCGTTTTCTCAACTCACACCTTGACTATTTTCCTGAAAATTTGGGAGCAGTGAGTGAAGAGCAGGAAGAACGTTTCCATCAAGATATAAAAGAAATGGAAAGAAGGTATCCAGGGAAATGGAGTGTTACGATGATGGCTGACTACTGCTGGATGTTGTACAGGGATCTTCCGGAAGCCACCTACAAGAGGAAAAGCTCAAAAAGAAGTTTAGAGTTTAAAAAAAGACGATTTCACAAGCAATCTACTTGAGTGTGGTGTTAATTTTGTCGTCACCTGAGTTAATATTTTTCATGTTAATAAAATATTTGCGTTGCGAGATTTTTTTAAACTATGACTACCCGTTTGTTCGAAAACCTGACGTCCCAGGACAAAACGGCTGTCATTTTTGGATTCAGCGCACCAAAAGCTGTCCAAAATATTTTTTATGCAGACCTGTGTTATTCTTCAATCGTTATATGCACTTTCTGCATCCTTGCACACTTTTATTTTTGATATTATTTTCCATAGGTATCCTATACTATGTTTACATGGGTATGCTGGCTGTCTTCTGTACCAATGCCATTAACATTCTAGCAGGAATCAATGGGCTAGAGGCTGGTCAGTCTTTGATCATAGCTGGTTCCATAATAATCTTTAATATTGCAGAATTAAATGGTGAGTAGTACTTCCTGTGTTTATAAGTATGCTTAACTAGATATTTGTATTTTGGTTTATTTAACATATGCATACATTACCACTAGAAGTTAGAAAAATATTTTCATATCTTTGTTCCTCTCTGTTATAGTTGCTTAATTTAATAAATCCTACCCTGCCCTCAGTCTCAATGTTTAGTTTATTTTTATTTTGTTTATAAAATGCTGAAATGTTAATGTTAATATATTAATTGTTATTTCAGTATATCCTGTTTTCTAGGTGACTGTCATGATGATCATCTGTTTTCCCTCTACTTTATTATTCCATTTTTCTTCACCACACTGGGTTTACTGTACCACAACTGGTAAGTACACAACCTGGGTGTTCAGTACCATAGGAACCTTTTTGCATTGGTTTGGAAACCGCTCACACCACTCAGCTAAGTGATATACAACATAGAGCATTACATTCTGCTGAAATCAAATATTCTATGTGCATGCAACCTTTTTATATTTGCTTGTGTAAATTACAGATGGGATATTGTATGACCTACTGTAAATTCGAAGGATATTTTGTCCCTGATGGAACTCTGATGCAAATTATCCTAGTTGTAATAATATATTTAATTTATATTTATTATAACACACTTAAACATAGACAGAGGGGTAGTCACAGACTGACAATATCTTTCACTCTTTCATATTCTTTCAGTTCTACTTCTCTACAAATAAGTCCAACTAGGCTTCTTCTACCTCCTACCTTCTTACTGATGTGTGTATATGTATATGTATGTATGTGTATATATATATTTATTTTTCTCCCTAAAGGATCCCAGTAGTGTAGCTGTAGCCTCTGTTCTCCACTCTTATTATGATTGCAAGAATGGGTTTACACAGCCTTTTAAGGAGATATCTTCCCACTTGACCATAACAATGGAGGAGGAGTGAGGGGAACAGCAAGGAGCATTGGCTAATGATATATCTGTCTTTAGGACTGGTTAGTTACAGCAAAGTAATTTTATGCTATCATCCTACTTCTCTATGTATTATACAGATTAGACTTGTTGCTGATATTATAATTTCTTTAAATTATTTGCAATCGAATGCTTGTTCTGGAAATTGGCAACACACACACTGCAATATCTGCAACAATATTGGCCAAATGAGCCAATGCTCAATATCAATCTCATCTAAAACAATCAGGTATGTTATTAAATACTATAAGCAAATAAAAGATATATCTGGCGCTGATCACCACAGCGTGACCACTTCAAAATAGTAAGATGGAATATGTGTATGTGTGTATGTATGTATATGTGTGTGTATATATATATATATATATATATATATATATATATATATATTATACAATGTATAGCAATTAAGTCCCGTATCCACAGTACATAAATATCACTTGACTCTTGTAAGAGTGGCAGCCTCGATAGCCTGACGCCAGATGGGTAATCCGGACGGAATGGATTACTGCAACAGAAAAACAAGCAGGGCGCCTTTCAGTGGTATATCAAATATACAACGTGGGATAGAGCAATAACATGCGTACCGTGAGGTAAACAACGATGGGTCTTTTAGGAGATAGTGGAGTAGTCTTTGCTGTACTTGTAGTCCTCCAGATCTCCACCGATCAGTACAAAAATGCAGAAAAAGCAAACATAGTATAACTCTGTAGTATTTTTAGTGAGTGCAATATCACCAATAACCCCACAATCCTATGGGGTGTGTGGGATTGGTATCCCAAGGTTACCAATTAAATGACAGCCATATAAGTGCAACAGAGAAAACGTATAAATCTGCGTACCAGATATCATGAAGTATCCCACTTCTGGAGAATATTAAAACATGTGCAAGACCAATGACTTCACAGTCACAACCTCATCTAGATGGCGAAAATGCATAAGATTGAAAAAAAGGGAAGATATTTTGGTATGCATATAAAAAATTTAATAAAATGTAATAAAAGCACTCACATGAGGTACTGGAAAACACACTGGATACAGCTCAACGCGTTTCGTCTTGCACAACTCAAGACTTCATCAGGAGCAAAAGTTGTCGATGTTATTAAATACGTTTAGAAGATAACTATTGGCCTTTGTATACAGTTATCTCTCAATGTACTAATGCCCACTGAAGCTGAAAGAGATCTGTGATCACGCTGCGGGTGGTCGGCATTGCAAAGTCTGCTTTGTACAAAGAAATAAAATGTACTAACAGCAGTGGTTAATTCATTTATTTATGTTAATTTTTTTTGACTCTGATCACATAAACCGTTGGGTACACTGCTAACCTTGGGGTATAGAAGGCACTGTGGAGTAAATCTCCCTCCCCTCTAGTCCCCCAACCCCCCCCCCCTCTGACAGGAAATGCTCAGTTTTTTTTATTAGGCCTGTCTTGCTTAAGGAGTTTTGATTTTATTCTTTTTTCACTTTTGTAGCAGTGTTCACATAGGCAGACAGTGAGAGCACCATCAGGCACTTTAGTGCCGCTCCCCCTGTCATACTGCAGGCCCCCAGAAAAAGGGTCACCTGGCACTGGGATAGTGCTCAGGGACCCAGCCACTGACCAGAGCAGTGTAGCAGACCGCTCTGGGGGCCATGGCTGCATGTGCCAGTCTCCTACGCAGAGGGGAGACAGACATGCCAGCAATTCTTGCCCAACCCTGCTGCCAGCACCAAATCGGCACTGACAGAAAGTGGAGGACAAAGCAGGTACAGAGGGCATTATTACTAGACAGGTGCTGTCGCCAGAGCGCAGTAATGTGGGCTGCAGAACGGAGGAGGAGGAGCTAGAGGGTTACTCCCCCTGTGTCACGGTTGAAATTGATCCCTAGGCTCTGCTGGACATGGCTTAGCCCACCCACAGGCGCGGAGTCTTAACAGGCAGGTGGTTTTCACCAGGAACCCCCGCAAGGAGGTATGGACTTGGCAGCACCAAACCTGCAGGTCGCGGTCCTGTGAGAGGGTGAACAGCAGAACGGTGTTGAGGAGCCAAGTAACACGGGTAGAGATTAATAAGGCACAAAGAGAATAGATGTCCTGTGGTACAACAAGGAAAAGGGGAGACTGTCGCAATGGTGATAGGTGGAGATACTGGAACAGCTGGAGTATAGCACTAGAGTTATGCTGAGCACACGGGAAGCAGAGGTAACTGGGGAGAACAGGCAATGAGTTACCAATGCAGTTGCGGCTCACAGCGGCAGCGGTCAGAGAACTGGAGCTGTCACGATGTGGTACAGGTGAGATGGTATTAGCAGTACTGGAACAGCAAAAGTTCAACACAGCCGGAGACTGAGAGCAGACTGGAGTAGCAGAGATAACTCGTGGAAACAGCTGATGAGTCACAATAGTAGTAGCAGCTCTGAGCGGTAGCGAGGAGAGAACCAGAGCTGTCATGATGAAGTACACTGGAGATGGTAATAGTAGTACTGGAGCAGCGATGGTTCAACAGAGGCCACAAACTGAGAGCAGACTGGAATAGCAGAGATCCACAAGGAGGACAGGAACCAGAACCACGGGCTACAGAAAGTGAGCTTGAAGAACAGGCATCAGTCAGGTGAATCCAGGAGGTTTAAATAGTGCTCCAGAAATGCTCAGTCAATGACAAGAGGAGGGAGGTCCAGAAGTGCAATAGGCTTGCACCTGTGCCGAACTGAGTATAGCTGAATGAATGCATGAAGTTAGTCTGATGCTGGAACATGGCAGTTTCCAGATAAATTAAATACAGGCAACGAGACAGGTACTACTTGCGGGCAGGGCCGGATTAACCATAGAGCTAACTGGGCTACAGCCTAGGGACTTCGGGCATCCAGGGGGCCCTTTTAAGTGCTCAGCATGCTGAGCACTTTCACTGCGGTCCTTCCCCGGCGCGCTGTAGTCTCCTTACTGAGGAGATCTCGTGAGTCTCACTCTCACGAGATCTCCTCAGTAAAGAGCATACAGCTCGCCGGAGAAGGAGGCAAGTGCCTTGGGGGTGGCTCGGGTCAACGGGGGGGGGACAGGGGGACGGGACACAGCTCTGATCACGGGGGGGCCCTCACGGGGGAATGGAGGCCCCCTTAGCCCTGGGGCCTCCATTACCTTAATCCGCCCCCCCCCCCGGTTTCGGAATCGAAGCGTTACACCCTGTTTTCCCAGGCTTTAGGTTTTCTAACTGTGATTGTGTTGTTTTGTCACTCTTTGCTTTCTGCATGTAATTGGCAAACCGTATATGTATTTGCCACTCTGATATACACTTTTAGTATGTAGAGCATACTCTACACCGGCGGTTCCCAAACTGTGCGCCGCGGCTCCCAGGGGTGCCGCGGCGCTGTCACTGGGGTGCCGCAGGCCAGACATAAAAAACAACAAAACACAGAGACTTACCAATCCGGGACCCAGCAGCCTCCTCTCTCCTGCAGCTGTCACTGAATATCGACGTCAGTAACAAGCTGCAGGAGAGAGGAGGCTGCTGGGTCCCGGCGCCCGACGGATTGGTAAGTTTCTGTGTTTTGTTGTTTTTTATGGCTGGCGCAGGGCAGAGTGAGAGGGATCGTGGCAGAGGAGGGGGACAGAGGATGGTGACAGCGGGGCAGAGGAGGGGGACAGAGGATGGTGACAGCGGGGCAGAGGAGGGGGACAGAGGATGGTGACAGCGGGACAGAGGAGGGGGACAGAGGATGGTGACAGCAGGACAGAGGAGGATAGCAGAGGGTGGTGACAGTGGGACAGAGGAGGGGGACAGGATGGTGACAGAGGAGGGGGACAGAGGATGGTGACAGCGGGACAGAGGAGGAGAGCAGAGGATGGTGACAGTGGGACAGAGGTTGGTGACAGCAGGACAGAGGAGGAGAGCAGAGGATGGTGACAGTGGGACAGAGGTTGGTGACAGAGGTTGATGACAGAGGATGGTGACAGTGGGACAGAGGTTGGTGACAGCGGGACAGAGGAGAAGAGCAGAGGATGGTGACAGTGGGACAGAGGTTGGTGACAGCAGGACAGAGGAGGAGAGCAGAGGATGGTGACAGTGGGACAGAGGTTGGTGACAGAGGATGGTGACAGCGGGACAGAGGAGGAGAGCAGAGGATGGTGACAGTGGGACAGAGGTTGGTGACAGCGGGACAGAGGAGGAGAGCAGAGGATGGTGACAGTGGGACAGAGGATGGTGACAGCGGGACAGAGGAGGAGAGCAGAGGATGGTGACAGTGGGACAGAGGCGGGGGACAGGATGGTGACAGAGGAGGGTGACAGCGGGACAGAGGATGAGAGCAGAGGATGGTGACAGCGGGGCAAAGGATGGTGACAGAGGGGCAGAGGAGGGGGACAGAGGGGCAGAGGAGGGGGACAGAGGGGCAGTGGAGGGGGACACAGCGTGAGAGGGGCAGTGGAGGGGGACACAGCGTGAGAGGGCAGAGGAGGGGACAGCGTGTGAGAGAGCAGAGGAGGGGGACATTGTGAGAGAGGGCAGAGGAGGGGGGACAGCGTGACAGAGCAGAGGAGGAGGGACAGCGTGACAGAGGGCAGAGGGGGCAGTGTGAGAGTGGGCAGTGTGTCTGGATGCAGAGGGGGCATTTTTGCATACAACTAAATAAGTATTTCTGTCCTGACCTAAATACTTATTACATTTTTTTGCCCCAACTACTTCTAAAACAGGACTGCTCAATAATTATTTTGGAGGGGTGCCTTGAAAAAATTGAAGACTAAGGGTGCCGCGAACTGCAAAAGTTTGGGAACCACTGCCCTATAGTGTTAATCTGATGTGAAATTAGTGATCCAGTTTGATTTAATCCTTTAAAAATAAGCTTTTCTGAAGAAGCTGAAGCATGAATTAAAATTTGGAGACTCTAAGGGTGCCGCGAACTGCAAAAGTTTGGGAACCACTGCTCTACACCCATTTTTTTCACAGTATAGTGGGGGTGTATTTACTGATAAATATCTAATACATATAGATTGTTCTACAGTGTGTCTCTCATAATTGTCACCTCTTTCATTTTCTCATTATGTCAGAAAGAGGGACAGGTTCCAAGTCCAAAGCTGTTTCTGTGCTATATTTCACCTGCTTCAGGGGTCACTGTAAAATGGTTGGTGGCCAGTCAGAACTGGAGGTTCTTTGCAATGTCTGTGAGTCTGAGGACTTGTGCCAGTGATCGTCTGTGGGAAAGGCGGACATGGCGGAACCGGCATGGGCCAAGGAACTGTCGAGGTCCATTGCAGAACTTTGGAGAGACAATCCACGTTTGTGGATGGTAGGTACAAATACCTGTACTTCCTCTTTGTTGGGTACACAGTTGTCGATTAACCTTCCCTCAGGACAGGTGTCTGTCACTGTCTGAGGCATCAAGGGTCTCCAGTGAGCCCCAGTGGATGCAAAATTTGGAAAGGTCAGTCCAGTGGCTGGTCTTCTTATTAATCACCGCAATTGTGGGCAAACAGCGTAAACGCTTAGCGCCCCCTCTCCCCCAGGATTTGAGAGACTCTGATATGGATCCCTCCTTACAGTAGGAGGGCGAAGTTCTAGATGAATCAGAGTATCAGGATGTGTCTGGTTGGGAAGATGATCCTTGCATCAGACAGGGAATTGAAGACTTGTTCTTGGCAGTGAGACAGGTTTTTTACATTCCTGACGAGCACCAAGATGAGAGCGGACATTCTGCCCTATTCTAAATTTAAAAACCAATTTAGGAATTCCAGGGTTTCAGATGGAGTCCATACGTTCTATTATAAACTCCATGGAAAAATACAAATCTCTAGCGTCTTTGGACATCAAGGATGCATACTTACTCGTACCCATTTGGAAGGGACACCACAGCCTTCTGAGGCTTGCGGTGGATCAGGAGCACAATCCATTCCGAGCTCTTCCCATTGGTCTGGCTACAGCTCCTCGGGTATTCACAAAGGTAATGGCTGCGTTGTTAAGGTTGCGAGGTGTAGTGATCATTCCCTACCTGGATAATCTGATAAAAGTTGGTTCTGCGCGTAGCTGGATTATCAATATCATGAAATTCAGCATGTTGCCTTGACAGTTCTTGGAGGTTCCAGTTGGTATATGTCTCCCCTCCAATTCCATTGTTGCCGAGGGTTCTAAAAAAGGTAAGGCTACTGACTCCTGATTGGCCTCGAAGGTCCTGGTACATGGACCTTCTCAGCATGGTAGTGGAACTGCCCTGGCATCTTCCTCTAAGAGAACACCTGCTCAGCCAACTTTCGTTCCTTAACCAAGACCTGGCACGGTTGGCTTTGACAGCCTGGAAGTTGAAACCTTAATTCTAAGAAATAAAGGTTTGGCAGATAACGATCAACTCCAGGAAATCCTCATCTTCTAGTAATTATCACAGAATCTGAAACCCTTATTGGTTGGAGACGAGAAAGGCTCCTACTTTTTCTTTTCGGATAGCTAGGTTGCTAGCTTTCCTACAGGATGGTCATGATAAGGGATTGCATCTGGCGTCCCTTAAAGTCCAAATTTCGGTGTTTTCAGTCTATTTCCAGAGGCGTTTGGCTCTATTGCCTAATGTGCAAACCTTTTGTGCATGGGGTTCTATATGTGCAGTCACCTTTTGGTTCTCAGAAATCACCTTTTGAACCGCTGGAATTTGTTCCTCTTAAATTTCTCTCCTGGAAGGTGGTCTTTTTACTGGCCATTTCCTTAGCCAGCAGTTGTGCTGGGCAGCTACATGGTCTTCTGTCCACACATTCACCAGATTCTATTGATTTCCATGTGTTTGCTTCCAAAGATGCAAGTTTTGGCCATAAAGTTTTACGTGTCGCTCAGTCTGGGTATTCCCACCCATCGGGGAAGCTTTGGAACATCTGCATAGTTAGCAGTGTCCCCCAACTGTTTATGCAAGAGAAAAGAAGATTTTTGTACTGACTGTAAATTCTATTTCTCTAAAGACAGTTGGGGGACACTGCGCTCCCACCCTTGATTTGTTCTGACAATTCTGTTGGTTTGCGTTTTGACCTCTCTTGTGGCTTGGTTAGTTAATACTTTCCTGCCAGAGTAGGGGGGGGGGGGGTGCATAGAGGGGAGGGAGCAGGCTAGACAAGTTTGTAGTGCCTTTATGCCACACCGCCCTCTATACCCCATGGTTAGCAATGTCGCCCAACTGTGTTTAGAGAAATAGATTTAACGGTAAGTACAAAAATCTTTTTATTGTATTACAATACATTCTCTTGACCACTTTGTCAACTATTTACCGGACACTTATAAAATATATTCAGATACCGGATATATATTCAGTTGTATGTTTGTCTTGGCTTTTTTTTAACAGGTACCCTTCCAGTGTCTTTGTTGGTGATACATTTTGTTACTTTGCTGGTATGACTTTTGCTGTGGTTGGCATCATTGGGCACTTCAGCAAAACTATGCTGCTGTTCTTCATCCCTCAAGTTTTGAACTTCTTATATTCTCTGCCACAGTTACTGCACATAATCCCATGTCCACGCCATCGGCTGCCAAGGTAAGTACAAACCGTTTACCACTCTGCTTACCCACTGTTAAACACAGATCTATGTCGGTGATATAAAACAATCTTTGCACTTTGTCATACTATATATAAAGCAAGCCGTACTTATATTCAATTAACTATGCAAGCAGTACAGCAACGTGTGTTTGTACATCTCTGTAGATTGGATCCTCATACTGGAAACCTGAATATGAGTTACTCGAAGTTCAAAACAAAAGATCTGTCGGAAATTGGAGCTTTTGTTATAAAGGTGCCTACATCTTCCAATACAATTTTTTAAACAGAAATCACAAATTTGAAACCAGTTGAACTGGAACAAATTAAATACCAATACAATATAACATTCTGACCTATTGATGTTTGTCTCTGTGTTGTGACTATTTAGGTTACTGAAGCACTTCATGCGGTTGATGTTAGACGACAGCAGGGTGAAGAAGGAGAATTCATGGAAATAAGTAACATGACCCTTATAAACTTTGTGCTGAAGCTAATTGGACCAACTAATGAGAGACTCCTTACAATACTTTTACTTGTCATACAGGTACCATAGACAGGAATCCATTTAGTGTTTTGTTACATTACATTTGTGATCATGTCTAAAAATGTATCCAAACAGAATCCTACTGGTGCATCTTTATCGTACATGCAAGTCCTATACTAGACTATAGTATAGGCACCATTGCAATACAATATATTGGATATAAACAGCATAAACTAATGATTTATATAGTTGCTACTCGTTTCCAGCTTTGAAAGGACAGCACATGTAGCTTGTTTCTAATTTTACAAGTGTGTCTCTTCTATAGCATTTGACTATATTTAATACTAGCAAAAGTGATAGTCATTTGTGGCATAATGAACCCTAGGGGCATATTAAATTAAGCTGGCACATCGTGGCTAGTGTCAACATGTTATAGCAACACCGCAGATTTCTGATCTCACACCATAGGGTTGCGAAGGGAAGTTCGCAATGTTGCGGAACCGTATTGACACTTAAAATGCGTAGTCACGATGTGCTGGCTTAATTGAATATGCCCCTAGGTATCCAGAGCGTGTCCACCCTTAAGCACCCTACATTTCATCCACAATAATGAACCATCCACCTGCACCTGAAGTTGGCTCTTCATGACAGCCTGATCTCCAGTACATTAGCTTGAAACTATTTAAAAATAATTCTCATGATTAATACCACCCACGAACCTTGTTCTAATACAGCTACCAGAGTTCTACTTCTTTATGAGCCAAAAGCCCCAGATATTTGATAACCAGGACTTCTGTGTTAGTGTGGCTTTTTGATGCGGCAATAGCAGAACTTTACAAAACGCTGTGCATGGGAGGTATTGACGCTGTGAACCACTTCTCGATGGCTACTGCATGTGTGATGACAGTGGAGGTCAATGCTGTAGTGCATATTCCGTGGGTGCATAGGTCTGTAAGCTGTCTCATTAATAACATAGAGACAAGCTTATGTCAAGCTGTTAGCACTACTCCTTAGTTGCCGTACGGAGGCGATTTACTGTTCCTCCTGGTTAATGATATTGGCATGTGTTATGTGACAGGATCTCATCCTGAGGTTAGTTTATCTTCTCGCTAACAGCCTGACATAAGCTTGTCTCTATGTTATTAATGAGAAAGCTTTACTAGCAATCTAGGAATTTTATGAATGACTTTAAGAATCTCAATCTAAAGAGGTGGAGATACCGCTGGTCAGGCTTATAAAAGATATATTTTTTGGCTAAACATATTCCCGGTCTAATGCGGTGATGTATTATATTCTCCTTCACCTAAAACTGCTTTTTAAATACATTGATAATATCTACTTGCCTATAGGCTTTAAACTCAATGCTGGAATAAATTTGCACTGTACCATATTGTACATTGTAATACCACACTATACATTGCCACTTATTTCTTACAACGCTAATCTCTGTATTTTTGTGAAAGTGGTCCGCCTTACGACTATTAAACAACTTTACTGACATTGTTTAATGTTTATAAGTATTACAAATTGTTTTGATGGAATGTCTACTACATTATTTAATGATGGGCCTTTACCAGTTAACACTCTCAATGAGATGATTATCTCCACGCCGTTCACGGAGACGTGCTGATTGGCTTTAAAAAATGCCACTCAATTTAATCACGGGGAGAGATTGACGATTGGATAATATGTCTTTTGGATACACCCACCCTCTGACTATATAAGAGCTGTCATTTCTCGCTGCCATTTAGCCTTGAAAAATCGAAGAGCGAAATGCGCGTCTGTGTTTAGCGCCACTGTATCTCGATACCATGGCTTCCTCTTGAATCGCTCCCCAGATCACAGATAGGCAGGGTATAACACATAATCCCGCAATTCTAGGCTATGGAAGGCATTTAGTCACTCTATGCAGCGGATTTGATATTTCTTCTGCTGAGCTATTATTTGAGCCTGACACGGGTTTTTTTCCTAACAAGGGTTTGCCTGACCTACGGTCTCTCCTTTATATGGAAGCAGGTCTACATACACTATTTTATGTGATTACTATATCTACTTATCGGGGATATTAGTGGAGCCTTGCAATTTATATTGCAATTTTAACCACACTTTCACAATGCACATTATTTTATAATTCATTTTTTGTATTTTTCTCACTTGTTTATGTTTATATTTCGCTCCTAATTTTGTCCTCTACTTTTACAAGTAATAATTCAATAAAAGTTATATTTTCACTTTCCATTATCCCGGAGTGCCTCTAAATACACTTGCTTTGCTTCTCTTCTGTTTATATACTTATTAACAAGTGTAGGGTGCACCCTTTAAGGACATCATTTTCATTTTTCCTTAGATCGCAATAGGGATAATATCCTATTTCGTACCACGTAGACCGGTTTGTTCACCCTCCCTTTTTTTCCAAATGTGGTAGTGTGTATGCACTCCTGACCAACAGCGTAGGCAGTTTTCTGTAGAGTATACAATCTTTTTAGTAGATGGTTATGAGATGCAGATTTCAGACACTTTGACAGTAAATCGTGTAGATGTGTACATTGGTACTTTCAATCGTTGGTAAAATTATTACAGAAATCGCATCTGAAGTAAGATTGCATTAGTGTGTATTTAGCTTTACTTCTAGGTAGTCCAGAAGGTCATAAATAAAAAGGACACGTCTCAATACTTTTACCGTGTGATATACTATTATTAAGTCTGAATAAGTTCCATTTATAATTTCCCTTTGTCTCCTGTATTTCAACCAGTTCTCTACTCATGTACATACCTTTCCTCTCAATCTAGCACTCTCATCTTATATATCAGACTTATGTGGAATAGTATTGAACAATCCTACTTGCACTATATTCAAATTTAAATTCATGGATGTATGAAAAGGGGATAAATGTGCATGACACAAATATAATATCACTATCCTGGAAGTCACTTTATAGACAACATCTTTAATAAAGTGCACAGTTTTGATAATCACACTATATGAAGGACATAGAACAAGAGGACCCTATTAATACAATGAATGGAAGGTTTAAATCATTCTATAGAGAGGTTAGAAAAACTATTGTTTTTCTTTTTTTTTATTTATTTTTTCCTTTAGGATATGGGAGATATAAATGAGTTAAGATCAATATAAAGATTTGTCTCGCAAACCACGGTGACAAGTGTTTTCAAACAGTTGTTTACATTATGTTACACAAATGCACCTTTAGAGTTTCTTCAAATAATTTATCAGCGACCAAAGTCAGACTCAAAGGTCTATAATTTCTTTGTTCTGATTATGTTCCCTCTTTAAAGATTGGTACTGCGTCTACTTTCCAACAATCTTCTGACCTGGCTATGAATGAGTCTATAAACAAAAGAAATAATGTTTTAAAATTGACTGAAAGTGGTTAACATATGTGTCTGGATGCCATATGGACCAGGTGCTTTATCTGTTTTCATCTTGTTAGGACTAATTGGACAAGTAACATTTAACAGTGTGCATAAGTTGTTACTACACAACTTACTTTAAGCTTTTTATTCTTTTGTGCATTCAGACAAACATATTTTTAAAAATCAGCTTTAACTGCTGCAGTTCATTTTCTCACTTTACTACTTGATTATATATATATATATTTATATATATATATAATTATATTAGAGAGATATAGATTACATATTTTGCTACATTACTTCCTCTACATGACCAAAAGTATGTTGATACACCTTCTAATTCATGTGTTTGGCCATTTCAGCCACACCCACACGGGTGCATAATATACAGCTGTGTTTATGGCATGTTACTCCATAGTTAACATGTAAAATGGGTCGTATTGAAGATTTCTGTGTCTTTCAATGTGGCACCATCTTAGAATGCTACCTTTACAACAATTCAAGTTTATCAAATTCCTGCCCTGTTAGAGCTGCTCTGGTTAACTGTGCTGTTATTGTAAAGTGGAAATGTCTAGTAGCAGGCGACACAAGTTCACAGAACAGGACCGATGAGTCCTGAAGAGCTTGGCACATGAAAATAGTCTCTTTGGTTGCAACACTCTCACTACTGAGTTCTAAACTGTCTCTCAAAGTAATGTCTGCACAAGAACTATTCGTTAGGATCTCCATGGATTGTGTTTCCAGGGTCGAGCAGCAGCATATGAGCCTCAGACCACCATGTTCAATGCCAACTGCCATTGGACTAGAGCAGTACAATCACACTCTTTGGGGTTATGAACCACGCTTTAACATCTGGCAGTCTGACAACTTTGGGTTTGGTAGATGCCAGCAGAATGCTTCCTACCTGAATGCATTCTGTCACCTAAAGTTTGGTGGAGGAAAAACGACGGTCTGGGGCGCCTTAGTTCTGGTTAAGAGATTACTCTACAGCATACAATGGCATTTTTGAGAATTGTGTGCTTACAACTTTGTCGCAACAGTTTGTGGAAGGCCATTTCCTGTTTCAGCATAACAGTACCCCATGCAAGTGTGAGGTACATCAAAAAATGGTTTCCAGTGTTTGTTGTGGAAGATCCTGACTGGTGTGTACCAACCCCGTCAAAAACCTTTTCAATGCATTGAAACAGAGAGTGAGCCAGCCCTTATTGTTCCAACAGTTTCTGACCTCATTAATGCTCTTGTGTCTGAATTATTATTATTATTATTATTAATTTTTATTTATAAGGCGTCACAAGGTGTCCGTAGCGCCCGTACAGGGACAAACAAATTACAATACAATGGGAGACAGCACAGTACAGTAAACAGTAAGCACAGTAACTCAATAAGCTCAATGCACAGCTAGAGAGGGCGGGGAAGGGGGAGAGAGGATCCGCAAATGACGGGGCCCAAGAAGGAGGGCGCGGAAGACAGGGAGACCCCCAGGGGGGAGGAGGGAGCGAGAGTAGACGTGGGGTGGAGGACCCTCGAGGAGGAGGGCTAAGTAGCTGGAGAGCAGAGTTAGAAGTGGTGGAAACAGGAGGAGAGATGGCCCTGCTCAGAGGAGCGTACAATCTAAGGGGAGGGGTGGACAGACAGAGAGACGCAGGGGAGAGAGGGAGAGTAGGGGATGGAGGCAGAAGATAAGGTAGGAAGTTAAGTTTGAATTCATACAAATCCCTGCAGCCATGTTACAAATCTAGTGGAAATCATTCCCAGAAGAGTGGAGGCTGTTCTAGCAGCAAAGGGGGGATATCTACTCCATATATTATCATGGTTTTGGAATGCGATGTTTAACAAACACAAATGGATGTGATGTGCAGGTGTCCATATGGGAATGTAGTGTAAATAACCACAATGGTGCCTTTTTTTACAAATCTTAACAAAAAAAAATCTCCCATTTGGTCTCTGTGCTTTATTTAAGAATACACTTTCCCAGTCTACTTTATTGCTCCTCTGAGCTGATTGCCCCTTATTTCTAAAATTCATAGGTTTTGTAGCTCCCTTACAAAGCGTTTTACGGAACCGAAGTCAAATGTTACCTATGTCTATTCCCTTACCTGTATATTGGATATAATATGCACTATATAGACAAAAGTATTTGGGCACACCTGTTAATTATTGAATTGAGGTGTTTCAATCAGACCCGTTGCCAGAGGTGTATAAAATCGAGCACCTAGTCATGCAGTCTCCATTTGCAAACATTTGTGAAACAAAATGGGTCGTTCTGAAGAGCTCAGTGACTTCAAGCGTGGTACTGTGATAGGATGCCACCTTTGCAATAAGACGATTTGTGAAATTTCATCCCTGCTGGGTCTTCCATGGTCAACTGTAGGTGATATTATCAGAAAATGGAATCGTTTAGGAACAACAGCAGCTCAGCCACAAAGCTGAAGACTACGTAAAATCACAGAGCGGGGTCAACGACTGTTAAGGCGCATGGTGCGTAAAAGTCACCAACGCTCTGCTGATTCCATAGCTGAAAAGTTCCAAACTTCCACTGGCATTAATGTAAGCACAAAGACTGTGCGGTGGGAGCTTAATGGAATGGGTTTCTATATTCCGAGCATCTGCATGCAAGCCTCATATCACCAAGACTAATGCCAAGTGTCTGATGAAGTGGTATAAAGACACTGGACTATGGAGCAGTGGAAACTTCTGTGGAGTGACGAATCACACTTCTCTGTTTATTAGTCAGATGGGTAAGTATGGGTTTGGCGGGTGCTGGGAGAACGTTGCCTACCTGACTGCATTATACCAATTGTGAAGTTTGGTGAAGGAGAGACAATGGTTTGGGGCTGTTTTTCAGGGTTTAGGCTATGCCCCTTATCTCAAGTGAAGGTCAATCTTAATGCTTCATCATACCAAGTCATTTTTGACAATGCTATGCTTTGTGGCAACAGTTTGGGGAAGGCCCTTTTCTATTCCAACATGACTGTGCCCCAGTGCGCAAAGTAAGGACTACAAAGACATAGTTTGATGAGTTTGGTGTGGAAGAACTTGACTGGCCCACACAGACCCCTAACCTCAACCCCATCGAGCACCTTTGGGATGAAGTGGAATGGAGAGTACGAGCCAGGCCTTCTCGTCCAACAGCAGTGCCTGACCTCATAAAGGCTCTACAGACTGAGTGTGCACAAATTCTCACAGAAACACTCCAATCTTGCAGAAAGCCTTCCAAGAAGAGTGGAAGCTGTTATCTCTTCAAAAGGGGGAATAACTCCGTATTAAAATATATGTATTTGAATAAAAAATCATTATATTCCCTGTTGGTGTAATGGTCAAGCATCCGAATACTTTTGTTCATATAGTGTATGTTCTGTTTGATAATACCAGTCCCCCTCGCATTCATTCTTCTACACCATGTGAAATGTAATTATCTTTTTAAATGGATAAAAAGCATCTCCTTTACCAGAACTACTTGTTTCATTGTCCTGATTTATATCTGTTTAGTTGAAAACCCCCATTGTTGTTTGCTGTCCTTTCTGTTTGTAATGCTCATTGACTTTTGGTACTATAATTTTATGTGGGGTGGCTTATAATAAAAACCCAATCAGTACTTTTATTGGTCATTCTATATTCAAAATTTTCTACCCAGTCTTGGGTTTTATCCAGTAGATAAATATGGATGTATGCTAGATAGGAAAGACAGAAGGCTTTCAATAGAACAAGTGAAAAATACAAATTGCTTTGCAGGCCTTGGACATTTATATGACTGTTCCATTATGGAAGTGATTAACCCTTCCAGATGCTCTTTTTCCATGCATTTAAGCAGACTCCTCTACTTCAACCGGTAATCAGAAATTCCAGATCACCTGCCGAAGAAGAGGAGTCTTCTGAATACTAGATTACAAGTGCACTCCACTTTCTCTAATGAACTACTTTCACCTGTTTGGTGCTGCAGCTGGACTTTAATTCACGTCCCACAAGACTGGGTTTTGGATATTGTGAACTTTTTTGCAGCAAGTTGGTAAACCTAATCCCCCCTCCCCCCTGTAGATTTCACTGTTAACTGTCTCTTTTATCAAGCCAAATCTCAGTTATACTCACTACATTAGCACTCTTTTCATTATCATTAATTATAGTTGACCTTTTCTGTTTGGAAGACTCCTAACATTTTTAATTTGACACACTTCCTTATTGCTTCTTCATACACCTCCCCCCTGTTTCCCTATAGCAGGCTTGGCTAACCTGTGGCACTCCAGGTGTTGTGAAACTACAAGCCCCAGCATGCTTGCTTTGCCAATATATAGCAGCTTATTGATGGAAGGGTATGCTGGGACTTGTCGTTTCACAACACCTGGAGTGCCACAGGTTAGCCAAGCCTGTCCTACAGTAAACCCTGATCTCTGTCTAATTCTATTGGACACTGCTTTTGTTTTCAACCCTCCTTTTTAGTTGCTCATTTTAAAGGCTCTTTCTGCTTTCTAACCATTTTTCCCTTAACAGTGGTGCACTCTCTCCAAGGATAGGTGCAGCCTAGGCCTGACAGATATCAGTCCAGTTCTCCAGAAACCCCATTCAGTTGTAGAACATGGTAGTGTTTCAGAAAATATTACCTTGGTGTTTCTGCTTTTAAATTGACAACCTGTTCACCTGAAATAATTTTTGAGGAAGTCGAGCTCCCTTTAACTTTGCAGTGCGCACAAAGTGTAGAAAAAAAGTGTGTTGGGGGCCAGGTACCTCAGCCTATAGGACACCGCTAATTACCACATTTGTAAACCTTGGGAGTCCATTGTTGCAATACTTAAATTCCCTCTTACCTGAACAAAATTGTTTTGATTGCAAAATTTACAGACAAAAGGCAGTGTATTGTAACCAAGTGCCTGTGGGAGACAAAGCTAGGAGTGAACTATTTCAAATTAACCGGTTTATGTACTCCAGGCATTTTTATTGTAATGAGTTTGTTGTTTGTCTGTAATGTCTTTGGAATCAGAAGTGAATCAGTAATGATTGACGTTGCCGCTGGCAGACACGTCATGAAAAACTAGAAGAAGAGCCATGTACCGAAAAGGACAGCTATAAAAGCCTTGCACGTGGGAATACCCTATAGACCTATTAAATGGCACACCACTGTTTTCTAAAGCTATTCGTACATTATGAACAGAGGACTCAGTTTTATTATAGAATTTTGTATTAAATTTGAAAATTGTCTCATATACTTGTTCTTGGGATGTCCTTAATTTTTTAGTTATAACATGTTTTGGCGCTATAACGCTATACACGTGAGAGCATGCATGACTCCCCAAGAATTACCCTAGTACGGTTCTTAGTGACCGAATCATGGTAAGACTATGATGTAACACATACTATTGTTGGATCTTTGGTGTGTTTTGATCTTCAGAAATGTTTAATTACTTGCTGGCATATTTTTAAGATTGCTAGCCTGATTCTATATATTTCATGTGGATCATTAATTGTCGTTGTAAAGTGATTATTACTCTTCGATCACAGAATGTAAAATTCTACTATGCTGCTGTATAGATCATTGCTAAGGAGTCTTTTATCAACCTTTTCTTAATACTACTGTGTCCTTGTAGTGTTTTACAATACAAGTGGATTGAATAGACTTAATTACCCTTAAGGACCTTTTCAGATTCACCCCACTATTACTATGTGAATGGGTCATTAGAATTCCCTCTCTTATACATGGAATAAACACAATAAATACATGTGAATACATTCCAGTGCTGAAGAACGTTTCAGATAACAGATCCTTCTTTTTCCTTATACACACAAATGGTGATACTAGGATATAAACAAGGCTGCAGGGAGTGCAACACAATCCAATACTCCAGACTCTCCTGAAACCCGAAGTTGAAAATAATTTGTACAATTTAAATGAAGTCACTGGCTACCAGAAGTCCTTCTAGAGTTGAGAAGCTACAACTAAGGCAATATTAAGTCATTTCATACCTAAATTTGACATTTTACATCTTTCACACCTAATTTAAACTAATGCAAAATAGCTTACCTCTGTACATCATAGAGATAGTGCGTAAGAAGAGAAGTTGCTACATTGTGTTACTGAAGGCTCAGAAAACTGATTATTTCATCTATATTAGATGAATTGGATAACATGAGTAGGATGAATAACCTCACATTTGTGGGTGTTTCAAAAGCCATAAAAAGAGCTGAGCTAAATATATTCCTTTTAACTAATCTCACTAGTGCTCTAGGATTCCATCTCCTCCCACAAATATTGGAGAGTTTATATGTAGTAGGTAAAGACAGCATCACAGATACCTGCACATTTTTAGTTTATGCTGTAAAAGAAATGGTTGTAACAGCATTTAAATGCCAAAGAGGAGCCCAGTTGTATGTCCTAACAGAAATTTAAATCAATATTTTGATCATTACATGAAGGTAACATGAGCTAGCCACATTTTAGAAAACTTTTAAACTCAATGTTGGATGGCTACAAACAAATATCCTCTTAATTTAACATCAGAACATTAACGTTTTAGAGAAAACTGGATGCTAGCTCTGAATAAACACTCCAATAGACTTAACTTTATTGAGCTTGGTCAGTTAAGTAAATCTATCTGATTTCCAAGTGCAGGAAATGTAAATGTCTGTTTATGAAGCAGATGAAGTTAGAATGGGATGGTTATGTTTAGTTTTAGTGATTGCAGTGCACACAATATTAGGTGATGTATCTTGGTATTTCATGATCTGTTTTTTGTATAATAGCTTTCCGTGCTTTTTTTATTTTTTTCTATCTGTAAATTTGCAACTAACTCTGCATCAGGCCCAAAGTGTCTAATTGGGGAAACCCCTTTCTTTACCATAAAAACAATCTTCTTTCATGAGCTGCTATACTCCGCACTATACAAAGAAAAAATAATAAATAAAATAAATACTGTTGTTGGTACAACTCATTTGCATCTCTGGATATTAATTATGTTAAATGGCTTTTAGCATATGGAGGTAATTTATTTAACTTTGCTAATGATGCAGATCTGTGCTGAAGTATAGCAACAAATTTCCCTATTGCAATACTTTTTTTTTTGCATTTTGTTTTTTATAGAGGTAGTGAGTGTAGGAGAAACTTTCTGGATCTACACCTCATGCTTTGAAGTCCCTCTATTATACGTGAAATAAACAGAATAAATACATGTGAAGAGCTAGAACATGATCGTATGCTAATATGAGGTGCATAATATAAAGAGAGTGCATCATTTACACTTGCCTAGTGTCAATTGTGAATACAATACATATGTCTAATTCACAGGGTCCGCACCTTTAGAGTTATCCAAAGTACAGAGGGTGCAATCTGTATAAATGGAGGAACAGCTTTATTTGAGTATATGTGTTTATGTTTTGTTTTTTGAATACTACACGGTCATCTGGCACTCCCTTTCGTTCAGGCCCTGAAATTCTATAATTATACTGTTCTACGGCATTAGTAGAAAACTATGTATAAAATTACTTTGTTTATGGCAGATTGGCAAATGAATAATTGCAATATATTGTCAACAAAATGTAACACCTCTTATTTTTATTCAATACCTGTTAACTTTTTAAATGATGCTAATACTTGCTAAACCCACTTGTGATTTGTGTTTTGATTTGTTTTCAGTAGTGCATTGAAACACAGGCAATTATGTATTGTGTTTATAATGCTCATGGGACAGGTTTCCTCAAATAACTGCAATCTACAGTGACCCATTTATTATTATTATTATTATTATTATTATTATTATTATTATTACTACCCACTGGTGCATATGGGTTCTATATACTGATGAGTGTTCAGTCTCTGGCTTTGTCTGTGTTTTTATGTAGTCCTGTTTTATTTTCCTGATTGCATTTATCGTAGGCAGTAATGGGCAACCTGATATGCGTGCCTTAATGTTAGGAATGAAAGAAACTGCCCAAAAATGATCTCTGCAAGAAAACCTCACATATACCAAAATGTCCCCACTTCCTTCTCACATGCTCCAGAATTCCACCACGTGCCACTCAGACCTCCCACTTGCCACAAAAAATGCCCATATGCACTCAGACCCCCACAAGCCTTCAGTTCCCATCTATACTCAAAATCCCCAACGTGCCCTTCAGACCTCCACCACTTTTACAGCTAGTGCACACAGAGGACGGAGGGAGTGCAGATATACACTTGGTAAGCCTTGTTCCAATATCCCAAGGCCCGTTTTAAGTGTTTATTGGATGAAAAAAAATATACCGATGTGTGTTGATCATATCATACAAAAAAAAACTTTTATGCTTTTCATTTTTCTCACTTTCCATTTGACACATTTACTTAAAATTGTCTTTTAGCTGATTCAGGATACCATTGTCCTTCGCTGCCACTGATGCAACATACTATATCTAGATTAATTAGCTATATGTATAAAGGATGGAAAGGAAAAAAAGGACAAAAGATAAATGGTATACTCGGCTACACACAAGTCAGTGAAAGCGGATTAGGTGGGTATGGGAGCAAACACAAGATTAAAGTGCTGCAGGAGAGGTACACCACCTGTTAGTTACCCTAAACACTGCACACCCACACATAACACTAACGTTATAAAACAGAAGTGTGTTGCAAAGGTCTACTTTAACATCGTATATGTCATATGAAAGTTACAATTACAGTTTTGCTGTTCTTGCAGGTCCTAGGAAGCTGCTGTGCCTTCCTGATCCGGTACCAATTGGTTCGCCTCTTCTATGATGTGTGACATCTTGCATGGACTGTATCTCAGTGGTTTTGCTGTGAAGTATTTTTAGTACAGCGTCATCGCAATGACCATGCTGCTGCTTTTATGGACATGAGTTGGAAATGTTGTGGTCATCAGTTTGTCTCAGGATCTTCCATATTGATCAGAAAAGGGAATTTCCCTCTTTCTACATCGATGCACTGAACTATGATAAATATTGGTAAACAGGGCACTGATTCTAAGACTTCCCTGTTTTGAATGAAGTAAACCAGGAAATTTGTGAAACGGATGCAAAATATTTTAGCTTTTTCAGTTTTGTTTTATTGTAAGTCACATATTTTGTATCGCTATGTAAATGTGTCATTAAGGGAATTTATTTATTTATTTTTTTCAGTTGAGAAGCCAGAGCATATTTTAACCTAAACATTAAAACCAGGGCAGTTTTAAGAGTCGCAAATTGTCTTTCTTTATAAGTGTTAATAATAAAACACATAAAACTATAAATAATTATATATTTATTTAACAATACAAATACTAGTCTAAAAAAGACAAACATAAAGTCAAAAGCATATGACACTTATATAGTAGAATCCTCTTATAAAATTGATACAGGTCTCCTATAAAAACATAAATCTATAAAATTTATGTGTTAAGAAACAGATGTTGAGAGTAAATACTCTAATAGACACTGTGGCTATGCAGGAACAGTAAATGAATCACCCGGTGTTTGGGAAAAGCCTGCGAGATTTCAAACCTCAAACGATTGATCAACTGTTTTATTGTTTTGTTTAATTGATAAAAAGGGGTGCACCATGTTCCCTCTATATTGAGCGACAGGCTTTTGTGTCCTTTGTTGATCTGTCTTTGTCTTGTTACTAAATGAATGATTTTTAGGTTTATTACTTTAGCGCCTGAGTTAATTAATTAAAATTGACAAGTGGGCAATATATATAAAGTTTCATCAGTATGATTGGTCTTTGACTGGCATGTCCTATCATGAGTGCTTTCAAACGGAATGATACTGCCGACTATAGGTTGATAACAAGGAAAATGTTTAAAATTCCATGATGATATTTTGCTCTAGTTGTCTCTACATGTACAGAAGGCTTCTTGTGTTCATGGCCATCCATTTGCAATTACACATAAATACCTATGCATAACCACTTTGCTACTGGCACACATCAGTGCAAATATAGATAGAATATTCCATAGATGCATTTGTACACAGACACATATGAACCTGTGCATGCTCACCATGATACATACACTCATTCATCGCCACAACTGTGTGTGTGTATATATACAATATATTATACACACAGTGATTGACTTAAATGTTAATTATTGCTCTTTAATTGTACATGTCAGTGAGGGAGTGACATACATTCTAGTCATTCTACTGTTTGAAACATGGTTTTTGTGGGCATGATTGGAAAGTCCTACCCCCAAGGTAGTACCTTTTTGTATCTTTTCTGACTACACTATCATCATAATACATGCAGCTGGGCAGTAGGTGTTGCCACACGTGATCACAATTACACAACCTTGTCCACTTTTGTGACACACTGCCAGATCTCTGGAAAACATTGGATGCCTGGTCTGATATTGGTGGAGATGCACATGAATATGGGTGGCCTTGTCTCCAGTAACTGTCTGCTAATCAATGTGCACTGTCTCCAAGATAGGTTTCTATTATAAAACATGTCGTTGGGCCCATAAATATTAGCACCAGATAATAACTTTTATCTAGCATTACACACTTTGCAAGGCTCCTGTTAGGAACCCCTCCAGCCGATACAGCACAACCCGGAGTCTACTCCGCCAGTCAGGTGTTCACTGGAGCCCATAGTGGTGGGGACAGACTTGGCTGCAGACTGACAGAGGGTCGTGAAGTGTGTACCGGCTGGGGAGAACCCAGGTAAGCGAAGTGAGGTCCAGGGCCGGCAGCAGACAGCAAATCCAATAAACAAGCCGAGGTCAAGGGTCATGAGCAAACAGGAAGGTCTGTAAACACGCCAGAGGTCAGGGTCACAAGAAACACAGGCAGGGTCCAAATCCAGGCAAGGGGTCATACACAGAAAATCTATCATAGGTTAACACCAAGCACAGAGGTAAAGTAGCAGGCAGCAGGACTGTAAACAGGACGCTATAACCGGCAGTCCTCACTGCCTTAAATAGTGCTAACAGCCAATCAGGGCAAAGCCCTGATAGTATACCCAGGACCTGACTGATTAATAATAGTGTGCCAATAGGATCTAGTGTGCCCAGCTGCACTAATGAATGCCCTGCAGCATAATTAATCAGTCAAGGATGGCTGGGTCAATACAGCCCTGCGCGCCCGGCTGTTTGACAGCTGGCCGGGCATGGTGGCAAGGAGCCTGAAGCGTCCCGGTTGTTGCCCAGGCAACCGGGACGTGGGAACCGGAAGTGACGCCCGGTCGTCACGAGCAGGAGAGGAAGGGTCGCGGCGGCCGCGGGCCCCGCCGCGACTGCTGACAGTACCCCCTTGAGAAGGGGTCAAGGGACCCCGACATCCAGGCTTGGAAGGAAACCTCTTAAAAAAATCCCTAAGGAGTTTAGCATGGAGACGCTTCTGAGGTATCCAAGTTCGCTCTTCTGGGCCGTAACCCTTCCAATGGACCAAGAACTGGACCTGCCCCTGAACTTTCCTTGAGTCCAGAATTTTTTCAATGATGAACTTGCGGTCTCCATTTATAAGCAGAGGCCGAGGTCTCTTAGAGGAAGATTGATTAAACTTACTAGGAGCGACAGCCTTTTTCAGAAGAGAACAATGGAAAGTACAGGGAATTTTTAGAGATGGTGGTAGTTTGAATCAGAATGCCATGGGATTCACTTTCTTTTCAATCAAAAATGGTCCGATGAATCGGGGACCAAGTTTCTTGCAAGGTTGCCTCAATTTGATGTTTCGTGTGGACAACCATACACGATCTACTGCTTTTAATACACATGGACCATGATGGCGATCAGCGAAGGCTTTAGACCTAAGAGAGGCTTGACACAGCGGAATGTACCTTCTTCCAAACGGACTTCCATCGGGATACAACAGTAGATATCCTGGAATCACCAATGGTAACGGCAGAAGAAAGAGTTCGCTTTCGGGTGGAACCCAAGATTGCAGAAGAACAGGGAGGTACGTGTTGCAGAGTGGCAAACATTATTATAAGCAAACTCTGCCCAGGATAAGAGGGAGGACCAGTTATCGTGGAACTTGGAAACATATATGCGCAGAAATTGTTCCAGGGATTGGTTGGTTCTTTCCGTCTGACCATTTGACTGAGGGTGGTAAGCTGAGGACAAACTAACCTTGATTCCGAGGGAATTGCAGAAAGACCTCCAAAATTGTGCAATGAATTGGGACCCTCGGTCCGAGACTATGTCTTCTGGAAGGCCATGGAGATGGAAGATATGGGTAATAAATAAGGTGGCCAAACTTCTGGCATCCGGCAATTTGAGTAAGGGTATAAAGTGTGCCATCTTGCTGAATCGATCAACAACTACCCAAATGGTGTTATGATCCGAGGACAAAGGGAGGTCGACAATAAAGTCCATGGAAATATGGGTCCATGGCCTGTTTGGAGTTGGTAAGGGTAGAAGTTGACCCGGAGGACGGATTCTGGAAGACTTGTTCCTGGCACATTCTGGGCATAGTTTTCTGCATCCGAAGACAAGGTGGGCCACCAAAGCCAGCGGGAAAGTATTTCTATGGTAATCTGGATACCGGGATTACCTGCTGAGCGGTTGTCGTGGCATTCGATGAGATCCGATCTCCTCAGATGAACTGGGACAAACAATTTTATCAGCAGGTGTCTGAGCTGGAGCAATTTTCTGAAAAGTGGCGGAGTGTGGCCCCAAGATCCTGAGTTACACCAACATGAATGGAGGTCGAGGAGATTATAGGTTGCAGATCAGGAGGCTGAGGATGGGATGCCAAAAAACAGAAACAGAGAATCAGCCTTGGTATTCTTTGATGCTGGACGGTAAGTGATGAGGAAGTTGAACCGGGTGAAAAACAAAGCCCAGCGGGCCTGTCAAGGATTTAGAGTTTTAGCGGTCTGAATATACTGAAGGGTTTTTGTGGTCAGTGAAGATGGTAATAGTGTGAGATGCTCCTTCTAACCAATGCCGCCATTCTTCGAGGGCCCACTTGATGGCCAATAACTCTCTATTCCCAACATCGTAATTCATTTCGGCAGATGAGAATTTCCTGGACAGATATGCACATGGGTGCAATTTGTTGCTTTGAGGATCTTTTTGAGAGAGAATGGTGCCTCCTCCTACATCGGAGGCATCTACTTCTACAATGAACGGGAGCTCAGGATCTGGGTGCCTGAGAACGGGTGCAGATGTGAAGGCGACTTTAAGGGCAGAAAAGCTTGCCAACGCCTCCGAAGACCAATTAGCTGGGTCTGCGCCCTTCCGGGTGAGGGCAGTAATAGGAGCCACCAAAGAAGAGAGAGAGCGTATAAACCTCCGGTAATAGTTGGCGAAGCCAAGGAACCTTTGGATTGCCTTGAGGTTAGTAGGAAGAACCCAGTCTTGGATTGCTTGGACTTTACTGGGGTCCATGCAGAAGCCAGAAGAAGAAATGATGTAGCCTAAGAAGGCCACCCTGGGGACTTCGAACTCGTACTTCTCCAACTTTGCGTAAAGGTGGTGTTGACGTAACTTCTCCAGAACTTCCTGAACGTGTTGGCGGTGCTGGGACAAGGACTGAGAATAAATTAAAATATCATCTAAATAAACCACCATGGTCTTACCCAAGAATTCTCGCAAGATGTCATTGATTAGATCTTGGAAGACTGCCTGGTTATTAAACAATCCAAATGGCATCACCAAATATTCATAATGCCCAGAGAGGGTATTAAAGGCCATCTTCCATTTGTCTCCCTGTCTGACCTGTGGGGAGCTTATAATCTCATCCACATCAATCTTAGAGAAGATGGTGGCAGATTTGAGCTGGTCAAACAGAACAGTAATCAAGGGCTTTGGATAATAGTTTTTAGTTGTGATTTTATTCAGCCCACGGTAGTCAATGCATGGTCTCAGACTGCTGTCCTTTTTGGCCATGAAGAAACATCTAGCACCTACAGGAGATTTGGAGGGGCGGATGAATCCTTTCTTTAGGTTCTCCTCCACGTACAGTTCCATGGCTTGCGTTTTTGGGGCAGACAAACAATACAGACGCCCTTTGGGCAATTTTGAACCTGGCACAAGCTCGATAGCGCAGTCATAGTCCCGATGAGGCGGGAGAGAGTCAGCCTTCTGTTTACAGAACACATCATTGAAGTCCTGGTAGGGTGCAGGCAACAATTCCGGACTAGGCAGCAGAGTTGTGAGAGGCAGAGTCAAACAAGAAGTAGAGCACTCTGGACTCCAACGTATGATCTCCCCTCTTTTCCAATCAATAAGGGGATTATGACTTTGCAGCCATGGAAACCCCAGAATCAAAGGAGCGGAGGGACAAGTGATCAGGAAGAATGTGAGTTCTTCAGTATGGATAGCGCCTACAGATAAGCGGACCAATGGAGTCTTGGCGAGTATTCGGCCCCCAACCAGTGGATTACCATCCAAGCCGCAGGCAGTGATGCTCGAATCCAGTTTGACTTCGGGAATTCCAAGGGTTTGAGCCAACAGAATGTCCAGAAAGTTACCTGCTGCACCGCTATCAAGGAAAGCCGACAAGTCAGTGGAACAATGTCTGAAGGCTAAGCGTGCAGGGACTAACAGAGAGTTTTCCGAAGAAATTATTTGGAGACCTAAACGCACCTCTTCTCCAGCACTACTCAAGTGCTAGGCGTTCTCCCGCCTTGCTAGGACAGGAACGTACTAGGTGGCCTGATTGGCCACAATACAAGCAAAGGCCTAGTGAGCGTCTTCTGGAGCATTCCTCCGGAGGCAGGCGATAAACACCCAGCCGCATGGGTTCAGGGGTATCCAGTAAAGGAAAACCGGAACTGGGTGATGAGCCAGGAGGTATTGATGACTCACGTTCAGCTTTCCGCTCTCTAATTCGACAGTCAATTTTAATGACAAGCTGCATCAAATCTTCAAGTGAGGCGGGTACAGGATACTGAACAAGAGAGTCCTTAATTTGCTCGGTAAGGCCCAAACGGAATTGACTCCGCAGTGCCGGATCATTCCAGGCACAATCAGTAGACAAACGCCGGAATTCCGCACAATATTCCTCAGCGGAACGACGTCCTTGCCTTAATTCCCAGAGATGAGACTCAGCTGAGGCCACTCTGTCTGGGTCGTCGTATAGCAACCCCAAGGCCTGGAAGAAGGCATCCACGGTTTGTAAGGCTGGACTTGCTGGTGAAAGGGAGAAGGCCCGAGACTGAGGATCGCCCTGGAGTAGGGAGATAACAATCCCTACTTGTTGCTGTTCGGAACCAGAGGAGCGTGGTCTTAGGCGAAAGTATAACCTATAACTCTCCTTAAAGTCTCCTCTCTTGTCTCAAAATATCTCCCAACTCGGCAACTCCGTTCTACACAAGATCTGCGTCTCTCGTCCACCCTCATTACATCCTCCCATTCCCGGTTACAGGACTTTTTTCGGGCTGCACCCACTCTATGGAATTATCTCCCTCACACAGTAAGACTCTCTTCTGGTCTACAAACTTTCAAGCGTTCTCTGAAAACCTCACTGGAGCCCCTCAGGTGGGGACAGACTTGGCTGTAGACTGACAAAGGGTCGCGAAGTGTGTACCGGCTGGGGAGAACCCAGGTAAGCGAAGTGAGGTCCAGGCAAGGGTCAAGGGCCGGCAGCAGACATCAAATTTAATAAACAAGCCGAGGTCAAGGGTCACGAGCAATCAGGAAGGTCTGTAAACACGCCAAAGGTCAGGGTCACAAGAAACACAGGCAAGGTCCAAGTCCAGGCAAGGGATCATACACGGGAAATCTATCATAGGTTAACACCAAGCACAGAGGTAAAGTAGCAGGCAGCAGGACTGTAAACAGGACGCTATAACCGGAAGTGAGGCCCAGTCCTCACTGCCTTAAATAGTGCTAACAGCCAATCAGGGCAAAGCCCTGATAGTATACCCAGGACCTGACTGATTAATAATAATGTGTGAATAGGATCTAGTGCGCCCAGCTGCACTAATGAATGCCCTGCAGCATAATTAATCAGCCAAGGATGGCCAGCTGTCAAACAGCCGGGCGCGGCGGCAGGGAGCCTGAAGTGTCTCGGTTGTTGCCCAGGCAACCGGGACATGGGCACCGGAAGTGACGCCCGGTCGTCATGGAGACGGCCGGGATGTCACGATCAGGAGAGGAAGGGTCGCGGTGGCCGCGGGCACCGCCGCGACTGCTGACAGCTCCTTGGAGTCCTTGTGAACCATTCTTTTCATAATAATTGCACACAAAATTGGCTACACATTGGGGTCTTTAAATATTCACAGGGCATTTCTTACCACACAAGCCTTTTTGAAACATTGCCAAATGTTTGGAAATTCTCTTATACAGTCCGTATAATGAAAATTAATATTCAGAGAAAAACATAAATAATCGGCTATGGCTTTGTACCTTTTTGCTATTTCGTTATCGTTATGACTGTTGTGATCACAATGGCGACGCTGATACACTTACCTCTGTATCTATATTCTCTCTGCATATATTATGCCTGTTGTATGAACAAAAGAAAAAAAGATAAAAGCAAACCCTTTGTGCAATACGTTTATGTTGGCTCTAGTTATTAATTTGAACTATAGCAGCAGATATAGAGAAGCATTCAAATTAACCCATTCAGTTGCCTGGGTGCCAGTCAAGAAGACAATAATAGATGAGATATTGGACTTTGAATATTCAGGTTTAATCAGGTTTACTGCTTTCCAGAGATGAAGGTTCTCTTGTGAGAGCTGAAACATTGATCAGTAAAATTACAAATCTCTCACCTATTATCCAGATTAGGGAAATATTGTGTTTCTTTGAATGTTAGGTATACTTTATTAGTTTTATCACTATTCAAAATGTAGAATTTAGTTAGATCTTTTATATCTATTATATATATTACACACACAAGTTACTGGGTTTGTTAGTTGTTTTCTTCAAGATGGGCGAAACCTAAACCTACATATTCAAACTCTCACATTATTTGGTGTTTGGGGAGTAGGGGTAGTGTTCATTCTTTTGCGCTATAAATCGCACACAAGTTTCAGAGCTCCTTCCTGGATAAAGCATGTATCTACAAAATTAAACATAAAAGATAGTGCAGTAAGGCCTCCTTTAAATCACTTTAGTGACGTGTCGGCATACTCAGCACTTTCAGTTTGCTGGATTAGACTCCTACCATGTCCATCCAGTTACATACAACAGTATGCCCTGACTTAACTCAAATTCACTTAGAGAGTAGTAAGAAATCAATCACTATTAAAAATGGGCTAGAATCCCATATGGCTACATCTGGAAACCCATCCTCCCACTAGCGCAGTCTGGTGACAAACCAATTGTCCTCAGAAAAGGTTTGGCCGAGTCGTCATAGGGGGATTCCACCATCTTTTGAACTTGCACTCCTCCACTTCCAAAATCAGCAAATTAAATACCCATCTTAAATTATGAAATATTTCATTAATGCAAACCGAACAATAGAGAATAAAAGAAATATGGCAAGGAAGAAATAAAGAAACAATAGTGTGTGAGAGTATAACCAAGAAATAAGAGACAGCACTAATAACAAGAAAAAATAGAAGCCACAATTATTCCAGTGCTACTCAAAAATAAAATGAACCAATAGACATTTGCTAATTACTAATCATTTTAATCAAGCTCACAATATTTCTGGTACATTTTACAGCTGGAATTTGTTTATAAAACTTCCTCAAACATGTAAGAACTCATGAAATGAAGATATATCAGATAATATGGTATGCATCCTCAAAAATTAATAGAAAGCCTAAGTGGCATTTAATGGTGTTTTTGCTGACATATTTGGTACTTGATGTTGGACTCGGATGCTATTATACTTCTTTTATGATTATGAATAACTACAGCTTATACATTTCATTAATGTGGCCTTAGATTGGAGGATAGTTTGTGTTGAACTTTTTAAAAATTTAATTCAGATTAATTAGCAAAGTAATTAGCAGTTGTCTCTTTATTCTTGGTTGAGCAGCAGTCATTGTGACACTGTCAAAGACATTTTCTGTCACTAAGGGGGAATTCAATTAGCTGTGAAGGGCCTGAGTTGTTAAGGAGAGCAAGGCAAAAAAATGAGTAATTTTGATCCTGGACAAACTATGTTGCAGTGCAAGGGGTGCACATTAGTTTATTTTGCACAGAAGGAAAATACTGACTACTTTTTCATGTAGCACAGAAATACTTGATAACTTTATTTGTAAAATGAAAGTTTAAGTTGATCTAGTACATGCCCTATCCCTACTATAAATCTGTCCCCACATTTTAAGTTTACCTCCGCCCTCCAATGCAACATTTTGCCAAGGTGCAGTTACTACTTTTTTTGGCTTTGCTCTCCTTAATGATTCAGGCCCGAAGTTTCTTGCGACCGTTCCGGAGACACTTTGTGGTGGATATTTGTACAGAAATAACTGCTAATTTTTCCCCATGCCCCATAGATGTGGAAGGAAAAATGAGCGGATACTTCTAACGTAGTAACTGTAAAAGTGCACAGCCGTGGTCTTCCTCATCAAAATTTCATCAAAATTTATATAGCACCAGCAAATTCCGTAGCGCTTTACAATTAGGAACAAACATTAATAAAACAATACTGGGTCATACATACAGACAGACAGGTAAGAGGGCCCTGTTCGTAAGCTTCCTCAGAACATTGCAGCTAATTTAATCTGCCCCTAAATGTATAATTGCATGCACCTTTTTGAGCAGGAACTACTGCCAGTATCCATTCGTTTGGTAGTACTTGTGATTTTTATGTGTCTCTGATGTTCCTAAGTGCATTAAATTAAAGTTATAATGATATGCCAATATATTGCACATGTTCATTTCAATAAATATACCACATAAGTGGAAAGATGGCTTATATTGCTTTTTACATAAAATGACTGTCAAGTGCGGTGTGAGTTAAATCTATTTAGTTGATGCATTCCATAACAACACATTTTACATTTACCACAGATTGTCCAACCACTCGAAGTAGGCCTACATATTGTATGGTTTTCACCTGTGAAAAATGGTGGCAACTTTGATTTAAGATTGGGGCTTTGTTGTAAATAAAACTTGGGTTCACATTCATCGCGGTTTTCTAATAACGGATATAACTATAATATACAACAATTCTCCCTGATAATTCCATTTTTCTGTGGTCCTTATCTACCCTCAAATAATGTTTAGCGAATATGAGAAATTAGTATTTTCATTTCTGACCTCAATAACCTCCCTCAATCCACAAAACCCACTTCCCTCTTCAAGTTAGCCAAAAGGGAAGGGTCATATCCTTTTTTTCTTGAATCTACCTAGAAAAAAAAGGTATTCCCTCTTATAATCACTTTCAAGGATGCAATTATTCTTTACCCTCATAAATTGGGTCTTGTGAATTGATTTAAGTCATAAATCCATATGACCATTCCTTGTGTCCATATACACATTCCCATCTACCTCTTTGAAATGGGTTTGGACTATTAATCCTGATCCTGTATGGGCAAATATTAGGTTAAAATGGTTGTCATTTAAATATCCAATACATTTCTCTAATCCGAACCTAGTACTAGGCCAAATAAACAAAAGATTGTCAAATACAGTTTACATATCTCAATATGTCCCCTTTAAGAATTATTGGACCAGATAGTAAAGTTTTCCCATAAGACCAAAAATAAACTCACCAGACTGGGATCTACCAAAGTCCCCATCAACTCTGAGAAGTAAATAAAATTTCCTTATATTTAAAATAGTTGTGGCTCAACAAAACATGAATACATTCAATTAAAAACATTAACTGCTTTTCAATAAAATTAGACTGTCAAAGGTACCATAAAATTGCATCAATACACTGCTCATAGTCACTAAATGAGTACAATGATTTTATATCGCAGATTACAAGAAGAAAATGGGGTTCTAAAATTATGCTTTCAAATTTACTTATTTTAGGATGATAACAAATACACCAAAGGATGCAAGTGTTAGGAACCCCTCCAGCCGGCACAACACAACCCGGAGTCTACTCTGCCAGTCAGGTGTTCACTGGAGCCCCTGATGGTGGGGACAGACTGGGCTGCAGACTGACAGAGGGTCGTGAAGTGTGTACCGGCTGGGGAGAACCCAGGCAAGAAGAGTCAGGTCCACGCAGAGGTCAAAGGCCGGCAGCAGGTAACAGTAATGATGAACAAGCTGAGGTCAGAGGTCACAGGCAAAGTAGCAGAACGGGTAAACAAGCCAAGGATCAGGGTCACAGGAAACACAAGCGAAGTCCAATACGAAGCCAAGGGTCATACACGGGAAGTCAAACGTAGATACAGGAACTGGAACAAGCAGGTCAGCAGACTGGAGCACAGAAGCTATAACCGGCAATGAGGCAGCAGACCTCATTGCCTTAAATACCCAGCTGAACCAATCACAGGTTGAACACACTCCTGCAGGTTAATAGAGCAGTCACTAATAGAGCCAATCAGGGCTTGCCCCTGGCCTGCACAGTTGCAGGCTAATGCCTGTAATTGCCTCCTATGATCTGCCCCTATTAATTAGCCCACAGGCTGTAGAATCGCTGCGCCCGGCTTCCTCCTATTGCCGGGACGCAGCTCTGAAGCGTCTGCTGGTTGCCCCGGCAACGGCCGGGTTATGGCCGGAAATGACGTCCCGGTCGCCATGGCGACGGCCGGGACGCGGGTGAGTGAGTCGCGGCGGCTGGGCACTGCCGCGGCTCGTAACAGCAAGGAGTTCAGATATTTGAATAAATGGATGGAGATTTATTCTCAAATATAATCACTCTCCCAAGTGGGTCTGTTAGGCATTTATATATTTTAGGTAATTGATGAAAAGCCTTAAACAAAGCTCTTTTGATTTTATAAAAACAAAACAAATTCAGCTTGCATAATTACACTCTCCTGTAGACCATTCTTCAAGATAAGTCTCAACTCTCCATTATTGTACAAACATATTTCTGTGGTTTTTTTTTTCAAAGCTTTATACATGTCACACTCAGATAATATCTTAGGTAAAATAACAATGTCATCCCCCTTATCTGCCTTGTTGATCATAATCTGGGAATCTTTACATAGTTTCCTTAGTGTCTTTTTATCATCACCACTAAGATCATCTTTCAAGGTCTTATGTGAAACTTTTAATTTATTTAGATCTTGCACTGAGGCCTTGTACAAGGTGTCAATATAAGGACCTCTAGCATAGGTGGGGTTAAATGCAGAAGCAGGTTTTAAATCAATATGTAGCACAAAATTATGGTCAGAGATTCATTCTCTCAGAGTATCCTTCATAGACATATCACAATCCCCATCTTTCATACTCAAATAAAAGAACCGTTTCAATGTCAATTTCCAAACAAATTCAAATTGTTCTCAGATTTATCAATTCTCTTAATTGGAACAAATTTCAGGCCCTTTAGGAGAAGCAAAACATGGGATTTGGTCAAAAACAGAGAAGATAGATTAAAAATACCCATACTAATTAATTCCTTGTTACTGTACTACTTATTGTTTGTGATAAAGTGCTTCCCCCCCTGCAACCTTTTTTCCTTCAAAAAGCTTCCACTTACTAGTAGGATTCAAAGTGAAAGAATTTAATGTACTAAATCCAACCAATCATCAACTATGCCAGAAGACAGCAAGGTGGAACCAGATATTGAAGAGGGAGTTGCATTAACCCATTCTCTGAGTGACTCGTTACTATTTATCACCTACACCGAGATTGATGAAGTTCCATGACAAATATCATAATGTACAGTGTAAGGAGGCTCTAAGATTACTATATCACTATTTTTAAGTGTTTGTGGAGGTAAAAATACTCTCAGTTTTATACAGAGATTGTTGTTTCACTAATTTGCTCAACCAATGAAATCCCCTTTACTTTTGAAGTAGTCCCACTATTGCCATATATATATATATATATATATATATATATATATATATATATATATATATATATAAAATTGTTCTTTGTACTTTCCGTTGTTAGACCTAAATTATTTAACCTTTCTGCCAGAAGCTCATAGAACCCCACTACAAATGGGTGTTTCCAGTAATGAAAAATGGAAAAAAATCTGTATCATAGGAGCGAATCAATTTTTTATTATTACCATTTCTATAATCGGCTATAATATATGCCTGTCCAATTTATCCTTTTTCTGTTGGATGACATCATGTATCTGTGCTAACTGTAAAGTTAAGTCAGAGTGTAATTTAGGACTTTTCTTTGATGAGACATGGAGTTTCAAGGCAACTAAGAGTCTTTCATCAGTGCTCAACTAAAATATCAATAAGAAAGAAGCATTGGTCAAAGTCACCCAGACACTTAGCCATAAAATGCTTTTCATTTAAACCATGGGATGGGAATTTAGAAATCATCAAACATCTTAGGATAATATGACTGTCCTTATAAATTATAGGGGAATATCTATCCCAAAAAGTTTTGTTTTTTTTCGCAGTAAAATCAAAAACTTCTTAAAAGTTCTTCTAACTGAAAGCTACCAGTACAATAAACATGAAAAGGTTTCCCATTGAAAGTATTCATTGCTCGCATTTCCATCCATGTCTGCTGGCTGCCAAATTTGGGTCAGTATAACATCTCCATTTCAATAATACCGATAAGTTATTTATCAGATGTTCTAGAAACCACTTAAAATATAAACAAGTTAATATACTGCATATGAATTTGAAAGGGAAGTAAACTATTTCACGGTTCAATAAAGATCATAGAAAATGGAGACTGGAAATGCTAATAGTGCATTAACTCTTACATAAAAGGGTTTATTCAATTAAAAATGGACATACATAAAATGTGTAATACAGTAAACACTCCTCTCATCCAATGTACCCTTACCAGCATAAGATGGTATAAATGCAATATATATGTCCTCGGAATCACCGGTAACTCACGGGAACGGCTATATAAGGTAAGGGACATATACAATGAACCTCTACCAACGCGTTTCGATTCGGTCTGAATCTTTCTCAAGGCTTCTGGAGGGTGGGTTCTTCCTTGCTATTTATACTAATTGATAATCTTATCTGCAGGTGTAATATATGACCTGCACAAAAGCAATTCTCACAGAGCCCGTGAATTAGGGCGGCTCAGCTGACACGCGCTACACGAGAAAGGAACAGTACCAATCTTCTGACTAGTCTAAACGGCACATGAAAAGACCACATATAAAAACAAAATAATTAAAGGACCAAATCCAGAAAGACATTCTATAAATCCTAAAAATTCCGTGGATCAGAAATATCCCCAAGGGACAATTATGTAGGATTAAAAGGAATTGTACTCTTGAGAATGACTATGAAACACAGGCCAATAAAATGCAATTGGAATTTTCTGAAAGAGGATATTCGTCAGATCTGTTAGAAGAAGCCAAAGAGCATGCTTCTAAATTAAAACGAAGTGATTTATTAGTTTCAAAGAATAAAACTCAATCTGATAACTCTACTAAATCAAAAGGTTTTGATAATTCTCTCATTTACATTTCAAAATATAACAATAAATCTCATCTGATCAAACAGATTATAACTAACAACTATAAAATCCTGCATCAAGATAATATTTTGAGCAATGTTCTGGATGAAACTCCAATAGTAGTGTACAAGAAAAATAATAACCTAAAAAACTTACTAGCACTAAGTGTTTTGAGATCTAATAGAAATAATAAAAATGATCAAATAGAAAATGGAAAGAAGAACGCCCAATCCTGGTTACCATCTAAAAAACCAGGATGTTATGGTTGTAATAAGAATGTTTGTTTAACATGTGACTTTATTCAGAAAGCAGTCACTAATATTAGGTCTACAGTGAATAAATTGGTTTTTCCTATCTCACAATACATTAACTGTGAGACAACTTTTGTCATCTACGTGCTGGAGTGCCCTTGTGGACTCCAGTACGTGGGCCGCACCACTCGCTCTCTGAAAAGTCGTTATTTTTATATATATTTTTTAATTTAATTTAGTTTACCTATTATATTCTTTTTGGTGTTATTATTACGATTTATATTTTGTTAGTTTTTGATTATCCTTATGTACGGATTCATATATATGTACTAAAGATCAGATAGTGTTATGCACTTTCTAAGTGCATTAATGGACATTTGTACCTTTAAGACCTTAAAGATCTGAACAGATGAATGTAATTAAATGAAGGAATACTCCCTTTAAAAAAGGCAACTATCCAGATGGAATAATACTGCTTGAAAAAGTCTGTTCATCAGACGAAACGCGTCGCCTTGTTTTATGTTGCCTACCACTATCTGAGTGCCTGAGTAATTTGATTGCTATTACCAAGCCTGAAACGCTATTATTATTGGGACCTATCATCCACACGTCATTTGTGTGTCTGGATCCGATTTGGTGCGCACCGAAGGAACTGCTGTATGTTTTTTATCCTGACCCGCTTTCTGGTAAGGTGGTCAATCTTTGCCATTGCTGACAGACACTCATCATCAGCCGATTTGGATCCCCAGAGGTATGTGGTCTTTTGATTATATAGAGCCACTGAAGCGGAAAGAAGCTGCACCTCTGTTGGACGCTTAACATACATAGTATGGTTCGATATACGGAATTGTTATTGAATTTCAGTCGCGGTTGCGACAGATCTTATTTTACTGATGATTTATAATATTCAAATTCTCTTCATCTGTCTATTTACCGGATATTATTCATATTAGATCCACAATAACGGAACTGTTTTTATTCTTGGAGACATGTGGTATTTGATTGCCAATAGCCGCTGAAGCACTAATAAGCGGTGCCTCTATTTGATGTTTCACACACAAAGTGTGGTTCTCTCTATATATAGGATCATATTTGTTTTATAACAGTGACTGTGACAAGAGATTCCACTTTCTGGATAATTAACAGCATTTTCATTATTCCCTTGCACTGTTTGATGACTGGATAACATCTATATTTGATCCTTATAAGGACAGTTTTCTGAAGATCTAAACTCCATTAAGAAACATCATTTGCATGTACATGTAATAGTTCAATTTCAACTGTATTTATATATTTGAAGAGCTAAAAGGGAAAAACAATTTCTCTGCCTTCCTTATATCCTGCAGGATCCAATTAAATCTGGATATCCCAATTATATTTACCAGCTGGTGATAAATAGGTGTATTGGGTTGCATCGCAATATATGCATGTATATACATGATTATGAGGTCATGTGATCTGTTTTTTATTGAGATTTATTTTTATCTTTACATTTTTATTTTTATTTTATTTGTTTCTTAGAAAAGCTAGTGTATACATAGTATACGTTCCACCGTAACTCTGTGGTTGTCAGTATGTGATACATGTATTTTACACAGCTGTTTGACATTTTTTATTAAAAACCTATTAGGTACTTCTGCGCAACTCTCCTTTTTCCCAGGTGAAACCTCAACCTCTAGGATTCTTGTCATTAGGTCGGCCACCTGGGACCACAAGTTTGAAACTCTAGGGCATGTCCACCAGATGTGGTAGAATGAGCCCACCTCCCCACATCCTCTCCAGCATGAGTCAGAAGTGCCTGGATATATTATGTGGAGCTTTGAGGGCACTAGATACCATCTTGTATATACTTTAAATGTGTTTTCTCGTATTGAGGTATTAATGGAGATTTTGGAGATTCTCACCCGTAGCCGGGACCATCCCTTCTGATCCAGAGCTCTACCAGTATCCCGAAGCCATGCCACCTCAAACGATTCCGCAGTGTCAGTTTTTGGTACCAGGAAATTATGGTATATCAGAGATATTAGACCCGAATGTCCTGGTCTATACTCACAGCTCCTCTCAAAAGGAGTGAGGCAACGAAGCTTGGAGGATCTACAGAGAGATTGAATAAAGCTTCGGATTTGAGTGTAAGCAAACTGTAAGGACGAAGGAAGGCCCTTTTTTTCTCTTAGATCCGGGAAAGTGCGGGGAGCAAAATCTCCCATAATGTGAGTAAACTGAGTGATACCAGCCTTTTGCCAGGGGCGCGAGAATGACTGCATATTTCCTGCTGGAAAGTCCGGGTGATGCCACAGTGGAGTAAGAGGAGAAGGAAATGAGGTGAGCTCCCACTTTCTATGGAGCTTGTCCCATAGGTTGAGTGTGAACTGTATGGAGGGGTACACTGAGGCCGGCCTTTGAGCTCTAGGGAGCCAGGGGAGCGAATTCAGATTGTGATCTGGTGTATGTGCGTTCTCTAGATCGACCCATCTCTTGATCCCCGAAGCAGACTGCCAGGAAATTATATGACTGAGGTTAACTGCATGATAGTAGCGCTCAAAGAGCGGAAGACCATATCCCCCTGACTGGGTGGGCTTAGCTAGGCAGGACCTTTTGAGTCTCGATTTTTTCCCTTGCCAGATAAATGTACCGCATGAAGATTGCAGATTCGTTAGAAAGGTACCTGGGATTGGGATTGGTAAGGTCTGGAAAAGATATAAGACTCTAGGCAGAACGTTCATTTTTATCACACTAATCCTACCAAACCAGGAGACAAAAAGCGGGTCCTATCTGGCCAGGTCTCTTTTTATTGAGTCAAATAAGGGGGTGTAGTTGGCCTGGAATAGCTGTTTGTATTCTTTCGTGATCTGAACCCCTAAATATCGTAGCGCCTTTGGGCGCCATTGAAAATCGAACGAAGATTCGAGAATATTTTTGGTGACGATAGGGACTTGGAGTGAGAGGGCTTCCGATTTAGAATTATTTATTTTATAGTTTGATAAGGATCCATATTCTTTAAGTTCTTTAAGAAGATTTGGGAGTGAAATGAGGGGGTTTGCGAGTGTTAATAGTACGTCATCAGCGAATAGGGAGATTTTGAAATGACGAGGACCAATTTGAATCCCTGATATGTCCGGGTTTCTTCTAATGGCGGCAGCTAAAGGTTCTATGCATAAAGCGTATAAGAGGGGGGACAAGGGACACCCCTGTCTGGTGCCATTACCTAGTGAAAAAGCCTGGGATAGGAACCCATTGGTCAATACCGATGAGGTGGGGCGGTGATATAAGGCTTGGATGGCCGAAAGAAAGGCCCCGTTTAAACCGAAGTGACTTAACGTGCATGAACATGAAAGGCCACGAGAGTCTGTCAAAGGCCTTTTCGGCGTCTAATGCCAAAACCACTGACGGGATCTTATTCTGGTTAATATGGGCGATGATGTCTATAGTACGCCTAGTGTTGTCTAGAGCCTGCCTGGTGGGGACAAAACCTACTTGGTCTGGGAAGACCAGTGTTGGTAAAAAGGCATTTAGACGATTTTTGGCAAAAAGTTTAACGTCAGAGTTGATTAGTGAAATGGGGCGGTAGCTGGGACAACAGGTCGGGTCCTTGTTAGGTTTAGGAATCACCACTATAGTGGAGCGCGTGGATTCTGTATGGAATTTACCCCCCGTCATAATGGAATTAAACAAATGCGTCAGATGAGGGACTAGTTCTTTGGAGAATGTTTTATAATAAAGCATCATAAAGCCGTCAGGGCCGGGGGCTTTGGAATTCTTCTGTGACTTTAGTGCAAGGATTACTTCTTCGTTGGAGATAGCCTCGTTAAGAGTAGAAGCCTGGCGGGAGGATAGGGAAGGAAGAGAACAATTATTTAGGTAGGTATTGATGGCTTGAGGGGGGGCTCTAAATGAGGTTTGGTCCTTATGAAGGTTATACAGATTTTCATAATATTTGTGGAATGTTTCATTTATGGTTCTGGGATCGTAAGATAGGTCCCCTTTTTTGTTTCTGATAGAATTGATTATTTGGGAACCCCGTTTGGCTCTCAGTCTCCTGGCCAAAAGAGAATCGGCCTTGTTGCCTTTTTCAAAAAATGTTTGATTAAGCCATCTAAGCTGGCGTTCTGTTCTTTCTGCGAGAATTGACTGAATTTCGCCTCTAGTCTTTTGGATTTCTTTCAAAAGTGAATGGGAGTTAGACTCCTTATGTATTGTTTCTAAATTTTTAAGTTGAAGAGTAAGTTTATCAAGCGTTGTGTTACGTTCTTTTTTCCTGCGGAAAGCAAACTGGATGATGTCCCCCCGAATAACTGCCTTGTGGGCTTCCCATATAGTGGAGATCTGAATCTCTGGGTCTGAATTGATCTCAAAGTATTTTGTGATAGAATCAGATATGAGATCTTTAAACCCGGGAAGTTTAAGAAGAGTCTCGTTCAATTTCCAGGAGGTTCTGCCCCGAGGGTTCTGAAAAAGGTCAACCGTTAACGATAATATAGAGTGGTCGGACCACGTGTTGGGAACTATATCAGCCCTAGTTATATGTTGGAAGATGTTTGTGCAGCCCATAAACATGTCAATCCGGGAGTAGGTTTGGTGGGGAAAGGAGTAGAATGTGTAGTCCCTTGAAGAGGGATATAACGCTCGCCAGATATCAAATAGGCCGGCCTCAGTCACTTGTTTCTGCAGATGTTTTGTATGTGAAGATGGAGGGGAGGTGTGCCTAGAAGCAGATCTGTCTAGGAGGGGGGACATAACAGTGTTAAAGTCACCCCCGAGTAAAAGCAAACCCTTACGGAAATGGTGTAGTTCCGAGAAAAAGTGTGTGAAAAAAGCTGTCTGACCTGTGTTTGGCGCGTAAACGTTGGCAAAGGTTATATCTAGATGACCAATTTTTCCGGACAGGAAGAGAAACCGGCCTTCAGGATCGTCCTTAACTGCTGACACGACAAACGGAACTGAACTGCGGAGAAGAATGGCGACACCATTCCTCTTTGTTGAATGAGAGGAATAGTAGGCATCAGGATATCCTCTTGAGGACAGGGAAGGATGGCCACCCGCTTTGAAATGAGTCTCCTGCAAAAAAATTATATCACCATTAAGTTTTCGTAACGTATGGAATAGCATAGAGCGCTTTTGAGGTGTGTTTAACCCTTTAACATTGAGGGAGAGTGTTGTAAGAGTCATGATCGGTATTCTTAGGAGAAACACAAGGAATAAAGATGTTATCCCTCGAACTGGAGTACCAGGGGGGGGGGAGCAGGGAGTGGGAAAGGAAGGGAAAGAAGAGTAAAGGAAGGAGGAGTTATGAAGGAAGAAAGGCAAGGGAGTAGGTTCAGACCTCAATAGCAGAGGAGAGACCTACTAGGACAGTGCCTAAAAAAACTATATTAACTTAAAAAACAAGGCAAGGTTTGCCTATTCAATTATCAGAACCAAGGCACAGAGTACGGGAGTGCGTGTAAAATATAAACTATCAGATAGACTGCTAAGAAAATCCCAAGGTATGTGGGTGCGTGGCCAGGAGGACAGGACACGTCCCCCGCCCGTACATAAATAACATAATAAGGTTAAACCGAAGCTAAACTTGTAACCAGAGACAACAATATCTACGGTAAATATGAGAGCAACATGAAAATATTGACATTTGTTAGAAGAATAAAAGAAGATACAAACAGAGCAAGTTAAGGCACAATATTACTTCACGTCTCCTCTAACAGAGACGTAGATTTACAAATCAAGGAGGCCGTTGCGAGGAGCTCTGGGCATCGCCACCCACGATCCTGTCAATACGAAAGATATGGAGCTTGCGGAGTAAGTCCCTTCCTTCGTTCGGTGTTCGGATTGACTCTTGATGGCCCTCGACTTCAATAAACAAACGAAAAGGGAAACCCCAGCGGTATTTGTATCCATTTTCTCTAAGGATGCTGGTAACCTCCCTGAGGTCGCGTCTCTTGGCTATCGTTGAAGGGGCAAGATCTTGAAAAACTTGGATACAGGACCCTTCGTAAAGGGTATATGAAGAATTCCGAACCGCTTTGGTAATAAGTTCCTTGGTCTTAAAGGATAGTAGTCTCAGTATCACATCACGAGGGGGTTCGGAATCTTTCGGGCGTGGTCTCAAGGCCCTATGAACCCGTTCGATCTGCATTGGGTGATTGGATAAGGCAGAGTCCAGAGAAGAGAAGAACCTACTCACATAATCCTCCAGATCCGTAGGTTCTACTGATTCGGGGATGTTGCGTAATCTGAGGTTATTGCGACGTTCCCTGTTCTCAACATCTTCCAGCTTGTCCCTCATGAAATCGTTGTCCTTTAGCAGGAAGTCTATATCTTTTGAGACTACATTTTGGAATGTAAGTGACGACTCCATCTTGTTTTCCAGAGCCGAGGTTCTTTTGGAGATTGCGACCATTTGTTTTGAGATCGCCTATAGCCTTCTGAAGGTCAACGGAAAAGGCGTTAGTGCGCTCCACGATTAAATTTCGTAATTCAGCAAAATCTCGCCTTGGTTGAGGGAGAAGCAGTGGTAGGAGGGTCTCGGTCGCTCTGGGACTCCGAGGGTGAGTTAGGAGAAGATGAAGTATGTGCTTTGTCCTGACGGGAGAAGTGCTGAGTTATCTCAACTGGTGCGCCTTTGCGGCCTTTACCCGTAGATTTATTCATGTTAAGTGCAGAATCTCTGGGAAACCGTTTGCTAACGATGAGTATGAGGTAGACGGGCGGGGAACAAACCCATGTGGGTTAAGTGGACATACTGATGCTCCCTCTCTGAAGCGAGGGTTTAGGTTGAGGTGGATGCTCCTTGTTCTGCTATTGAGAAGGTTGACATGGAACCTGTCTTGATACAGATCTAGCTGAATGCTTGGGTAGTGAGTCTGTAGCAGGTGTCAGCAGAGGAGCCGGATTTTGCAAGTGGCTGTGTGTCAAGTGGCTGCACTTTGCTTCTAACAGCGGAAGGGCCCCACAACGAGGCGATGGAAGCCTTGAGAAGGTGGACGCTTTGTTATTTTAGTGAAATATGCAGGGATGCCGACTCCCTTCAATTTCGTCCGACCGGAAGTCCCGCGGCGAAACCGGAAGTGGAGGGTCCGCCGGGCGGCTCTCAACTTCAGCCCAGGGACTCAGCCGGAAATAGGCCCCTTATCCCGCCGAATGCGCTCCGGACGGCTGGAAACCCGAAAAGGAGCCAGTGGGGTCGGAGGGGCTACTCAGGCAGGAGCCAAGCAGCCAGTGGGATGCCGGCAAGCCCTGCTTATGAGAGGGCACTCGGCGCGAGATGTTCAGCCGGCTGCAAGCGATCTTCCAGTGCCCCAGGAAGTAGGTAAACACCTCCGGAGGTCTCAGCAAGTGTCACAAGCCGTCTGGGCAATTCTGGCAGTATTTGAGCCCAAATATTGTCTAGTTTAAGAGCTCGTTGACAGGGAGAGCCCAAAAACGTGTCTGTCTGAGATGGTGTCTTAGCCACGCCCCCGGATTTAACGGCTTTTAAAGCCGATATTATTTAAGACTATCTTATTAGCTGTTATTACTGTGAACAGTTTATATACTACGATATTAGGCGCCGTTAGTTGTGACACTATTTTATATATATAGTAGTATTTATATGTTATATCAGAGTTACATGCATATTAGTGAAATACACGGAACAGGTTGAAGGAATCACATCATGAGTGGTATCATAATGAACCTCGTTACATATCCTACTGTTTGGTTCACTCTGCGAGGGAATCGCAGAGTGCATACGCAAGTTATGAATGATAGGGAATTATGAACTACTTAAGACTAGGGAATCTTGGCGGGAAGAGCAGAGCATACCCCCTGCAGAGATGACCCCCTCCTTTGGATTCCTTAGGATGAACCAGCCAATGATTGACAACCCCTTGGACATTCCTGAGACCTGGACCAATAGATGCAAGCTATACCATCTTCATTGTATTACTGTATTTGATTGTGTATATAAGCAGCAGCTTGTGATCCAGTGTGCAGACATCTTGTCCCCAGACTTCAGGATTGAATGACTGCACTGGATCCAGAGCGCCTGCGATAAGTAACGGCTGTATTTACTATTACTTCGCTTGAGCATATTATTCTACTTATTGCGAATAAATCTTTGTGCGTTGGAAACACAAATCGAGGTTCGACAATCGTTATTGGTTAGCGACAATACGCACATAACAATTTGGGGGCTCGTGAGCTTTGGAGGTTTCGTTGCCGACGATACGCAAGACCAACGGATTTCGGTTCCTCAACAAAGGGTGGAGACGCGTCATAAACGGATAAGAACGCATTGTGTTCAAAACCTGAATTTTACTCTGTGTTGCGAAACCGAATGTCCGTTTTGTATTATCTAGGGCACGCTAACTAGAACCTAGGGACAAAAGAGAAAACTGTTTCTTTTTTCTGCTGTGCGTACGCGAACTTCCGGTAGATTTGCCACGTGGTTAAGCAATCGTTTTGATAGTTATTATACATGCATAGTATAATTACTTGTGAAAGCCTCTGAGATATTATTACTGTTGTTGGGAACTTTTGATTTTCTGCGCAGAAAAGGTGTATAGTGTGTGATGTTGTAACGTAGATACACTGTTCATTATTCATTGTGCTCAGTTGCTGTCTGACGAGGCGGATTGCCCAACTGAAGGACGGTATACAGGGCAGGTATACCGAATGCGAAAACTGGGTTTTCGCAAAGCGCTACCAATAGATCGCAAGGTTTGCTAATAATTAGTATTGGTAGGCAGTGTGATCTAACCGCATCTTTAGTGCGAATTGGTGAAGCAGCTAGGAGGAATTATATTGGAAAGGCTGGTTGATTGTATTGACTTTGTTCTCCCAGTTATAATAAACTCAACAGATTTTTGTGGTTGAGCCAGGGTATCGAGGAGCTGATAGCCCTTGGGGCCCACAGTGATATTTCTGTATTAGGGATCCTCACCTGGTGCGAGAAAAGCGTGTGAACGCGGCTAAAGGAAATACGTTCACCGAGCATTAAAGATCTCTAGTAGTGATTGTAGCAACAGAGTTGGAATTGTTAGCCGGAAGGAACAGAGCATTGCGGTGTGTCTGTGTTCCGGGTAGAAGGTATATTGTTCAACATGGGTGCTAAGCATACGCTAGAGATGGTCAGTGTACTGCCTAAGGAAGGCCCTATTGGTTCAGCGAGGTTTCTCATGTGTAAGAAATATGGTGCATACGCAACTGTGTATTGTGACACGTGGGTCAAGATGACCAAAGATTGTGATAGGCCTTTCCCAACAATAGGAAGTTTTAATGCAGAGGTACTAAATACTGTAAAAGATAAAGTATGGTTGATCAAGTCAACGAAAAAGAGAAATAGACATAATGATTGTTTAAAATTTGGGCAAATGGAAGGTAACACGTGGCAGAGCAGCGAATGCAAACCGGAAGTAGGCGTGGCGAAAAGCGCGCAAGGCAGATGTAACCGTTGAGAAACGTGGCGAACTCAGCGCAAGCGCGCCCCCGCCACCTTATGTGGCGGGAGGGGTAAGTACAGCCGTTGTTAAAACTGAAAATAGAAAAATTGCTAAGTTGTATCCTGTTTTAAGCCAGTTTAAATCAAGTGTATCTGAAAATGAAGATGAACCCACTGTGATTTCGGCCATTGCCCATGCTGTTAGTGTACTAGAGGCTCAGCACAAGTATGAAAAAATGGCTGAGTTAGGTGAGAGTAGCGTGATCACTAGGAGTGAAAGCGTTCTAAATCTAGAACCAGCAAATCCTGTAGTGTCCCCTGAAGTCAGTGTACCAGTTCCCAATGGGAAACCGGATAAGGATGGTGTAGTTCCTTTAAGAAATGTTACAATGCATTGTCCCTGGACTAGATCAGAATTACGTTCCATTATGACTGAATTCCTAGATCCTAGAAAAGAGTTGGCTAAGTGTCAGAAATTTGTTAAAAACTTAGGAAATGCCCGCGAACCAACCAATAAGGATTGGCGTGTAGTGTTGAGGGCGTGTCTTCCTCCCAATACTAACATACAAAAATTCATTGAAGATTGTTTGTTGGAGGAAGATGACACCTTGACTGATGAGATTAACCAAAAGAATATAGAACAAATTGTCAAACACTTAGCCATCTAATTTTCAGTAGTAGTAAATTGGAGTAAGATTTTCACCATTAAACAAAAGGATAGTGAAACAGCAGCAGATTACTTCACTAGAGCTATAGCAGCGATAACACGGTTTACTGGGATATCCAACATAAGTGAGGACCCACATCACAGAGAGGTAGCTGTAGGAGTACTGATGGATGGCCTTAGAGAAAATTTAAAGACAAGAGTACAAACCACATTACCTAATTGGAGAGGTGTCACGGTAGATTCTCTTAGGGAGTCTGCTGTGGAGCATGACAAAAACCTTTTTAGAAAAAGGGAAGAGAAAAGTGATAGGTTAATGACGGTAAGTATACAGGCTCTAGAAGGGGTGCATACACGACCACCAGCATACAACCCATATAACAAGAAACCTAAAGTGATCAGGTGTTTCAACTGTAACGAGGAAGGACATTACATGAAAGATTGTAAAAAGGAAAGACTCAATACACAGAAGGGAGGGTCACATAGATATCCTCCAAGGAGGGATTCACATAGACTAGAAGACTCACATCTACCCGCGCATATTACAGCAGCAAATGCTGCGCTGGAAATCAATAGTCAGCGCTAGGGGTCAGGTCATACCTGTAGTCTACAGCCAATGAGGTTAACTGAGAGTCAGAGTGAAGAACCAAAAATGATAGTTGACATAGCTGGTAGGAAACAAACTTTTCTTGTAGATACAGGGGCGGCCCGATCTGTGATAACCTCTCCTTTCAATCTACAGGTGACCAGTAAAACCATTACAGCTATGTGGTTAACGGGAAAAGTGTTACATTATGCTCTAACTAAACCCGCTGAAGTTACTATTGAGCCTCTGCATACTAAGCATTCGTTTCTCTTGGCTGCAGCGGCTCCTACTAACTTGCTAGGGAGAGACTTTTTATGTAAAATGGGATGTGTCATATACTGTACTTCTGATGGTGTGTTCTTAGATATACCGGAGAAGGTCGCACATGGGGTACAGGATATATTGGACACCCCTCAAAGGTTAATGTTACACTCTCCTGTTGTAGAACAAAGTCCATCTCAAGTAAAGGAGATGTTGCTGGAAATACCAGGTTCACTATGGACCAGAGATGGACAGGACACTGGGCTGATGGCAAACGTAGCCCCTGTCATGGTCAATCTAAAAAGTGGTAGGATAGCTCCAAAAATCCCACAGTATCCATTAAAACCGGAGGTGGAACTAGGGGTATATCCTGTTATTGAGAGGCTGTTACAACAAGGGATTTTAATTCGTACAGCCAGTACAGCAAATAGTCCCATTTTCCCTGTGAAGAAGAATGGGGGGAGGGCCTATAGATTAGTCCAGGACTTAAGGGGAATTAATAAAGTTGTTGAGAGCCAATTCCCCGTAGTGCCGAATCCAGCTGTCATCCTCATGCAGATTCCACCGTCTGCCAGTCATTTTACTGTCATTAATCTATGTTCTGCTTTATTCTCAGTCCCTCTTCACCCTGACTGCCAATACCTTTTTGCATTCTCCTACAGGGGAGTGCAATACACATGGACCAGACTACCCCAGGGGTTCATTGACAGCCCCAGTATTTTCTCCCAAGCCTTACATGACTGTTTGCAATTCTTTCAACCCTACAATGGGTCTGTTCTAATTCAATATGTGGACGATTTGTTGTTGCGCTCTGATTCTTTTATGTCATGTTTACATGATACTAAATTGTTGTTGCTTCATCTTTCACAAACAGGACACAAGGTGGCAAAGGATAAATTACAGCCATGTCAGACTAAGGTCAAATACTTAGGACACTGCCTCACTAAGGGGCTAAGACACCTGACAACCAACAGAATTGAGGCCATACAACACATGACTCTGCCGCAGAGCCAGAAGCAGATTCGTACTTTCTTAGGGATGTGTGGATACTGAAGATCCTGGATCCCAGGTTTTTCTATTCTGGCATTACCATTGCAGGAGCTAGTCTCTTCCTCAAAACCAGAACGTGTTGTACACACAGAAGAGTCAGAGCAAGCGTTCTTTAATCTTAAAGATAGTCTGACGAGAGCACCTGCATTGGGAATACCTGATTATGAAAAGCCTTTTGAGCTATTTTGTACAGAAGCTGATGGTTGTGCAGCAGGTGTCCTCGCACAGAAACATGGTGACGCTAGCAGACCAGTAGCATACTACAGTGCACAATTAGACAATGTGGCAAGATCACTCCCAACATGTCTCAGAAGTGTAGCAGCAACGGCTCTTCTGGTGAGTAAGAGCGAGGACGTAGTATTAGGACATAATTCAACTATCTATACACCCCATGCTGTATCAGCTCTGTTAAATTCAGCCCAAACCAGACATGTTTCTTCAGCTAGATTCACAAAGTGGGAACTAGCCCTGATGGCACCCTTAAACATCACCATCAAACGATGTAGCACCTTAAATCCAGCTACATACCTTCCGTATGTGTCTCTAGAGACACAAAGGGTGGGAGGTGAGGAGACCCTGGTTAATGATGAGTTAGGCAAGAATACTGACACGCATGACTGTATGGAACACCTGAATCAGACCTTTACTGCAAGGCCCGACATACGTGACACCCCCTTAGAAAATGTAGATTTTACGTTTTATACAGACGGAAGTTGCCATAGACAGACAGAGACAGGAGAGCTATGTACTGGTTACGCTGTTGTAGACGATCAGGATGTGGTAGAAGCTGAACCCCTTGGTCCACTTCACTCAGCCCAGGTGGCGGAACTAGTAGCACTAAGGAGAGCGTGTGAATTGGCAGAGGGTAAATCAGCCAATATATATACTGACTCTAGGTACGCCTTCGGGGTAGTGCACGATTTTGGGGCCCTTTGGCGTCTTAGAAACTTTACGACAGCAGCAGGTACACCAGTGGCACACTCACAACACATAAAAGGACTTCTGACAGCGATACAGTTACCCAGAACAGTAGCCGTCATAAAGTGCAAAGCCCATACCTTTGAAGAAGACCCAGTGTCATTGGGCAACAACAGGGCAGACAAAGCTGCTAAATGGGCAGCAGGGCAACCTATGACTGTATCAACCGAGACTATGATGGTTTTTCAGACATTAGACATGCAGAAATTAATTGAAATGCAAGATTTGTGTTCCCTGCAGGAAAAGGCGGTCTGGAAGGCGAAGGGATGTGGTCAAGAGTCCTCAGGACTCTGGAGGGATGGACAAGGTAAGCCTGTAGCTCCCCGAACATACTATCCAAGCCTGGCTGAAGCAGCACACGGTCTGACTCCCCTGGGTAAAGAAGGTATGTGCACACTGGTGAGAGCATACTGGTGTGCTCCCGGATTTTCCTCTCAGGCTGGTAAGAAAGCAATGTCATGTCTTACTTGTTTGAGGTAAAATGTTGGGAAAACTATTCCAACTGAGCCATCCCACATCCCTCCTACAGACGGACCTTTCCAGGTAATACAAATTGACTATATCCAATTACCACCGTGCAGAAATTTAAAGTATGTGTTAGTGTGTATTGATGTGTTTTTCGGTTGGGTAGAAGCATATCCGGCAGCCACTAATACTGCTGTGTTCACTGCAGAAAAAATTGTACAAGACTTTGTGTGTAGGTTCGGTATCCCTAGAATCATTGAAAGTGATAGGGGTACCCATTTTACTGGTGATATCTTCCAAAATATCATTCGAACCACTCCTAGACCTCCTCTTAATCTTTGAGATACTGCTCGGACGACAACCTCATTTTATCGTGAGTCCACAAGACGACTTGAAGTGTAATAATGAAGTGACTGTACAATATCTTATAAGAATGAGTAGAGAGCTAAAACAACAACAACAAAAACTAAAAATGCTGTCAACTGGTATGCCAGAAACGAACTGTCATGATGTTGAACCTGGAGACTATGTTATGATCCGCAATTTCTTACATTCAGGTTGTTTAACAGACCGTTGGGAAGGCCCATACCAAGTGCTGCTGACCAGTACTACATCACTGAAGGTTGCAGAGAAAGACACTTGGGTCCATTCCACCCACTGCAGGAGAGTCCATAATCCGGAGAAAGTGCAAGATAAAACTAAGACCGACGACACAGAGCTGTCACTTGTGAGCCTGTTCCGGGAGACCTAAAGCCTGCAGTCGAGACACCTGAACCAGAGACGTTGCCTCAGAACTATCTTTCCAGCGATGGAGTGGCGGTTTTTGTTTTTCTTTTGTTCCAGGATTTTCCTTGTTTTTACTCTTTCTAGGACATTCTATTTTTGTGAAGGAGGATGGAGGACGGAGGAGAGTTCTGGGAGTGATACGGATGAAATGGAGGCCGAAGAAAAGTTAATAGGATACTCAGAGCAGCCCATTATCAAACTTGGTCCAGGGGTTATGAAAAGGTCTGCTAGCTCAGGAACTCGGAGGCAGTGTGAGGGGCTATTGTCTGATGAGTATTGTATCTGCAAGTTCTGCGACTCCCTAGTTGAAGAGAGATGCATCCAACGATGCCAGTCCCCCAGTACTCTGAATATAGGCGGGCATCCTTTGGAGGATTATAACTCCCTGGTGGGTAAGGTGCTAAACCAAACCGAGTGTTGGGTGTGCTCTCACGTGCCTCAAGGGCAGCATAATATAGGACTAGTGCCATTCCCTCCAAACATATCTGAAGTACTCGAATTGAGGGGTGGGAGGCCCATAGAATGGAGGTACAATAACACTAGGTCCCCTAGTCTGACGCTTCGACAATACTCCATGGGCAGATCTTTGCTGTGCCTAAATATATCTCATGCAAAGCGCCTGGAGATTTGGGAGGCTGACCTATCAGATCAGACAATGGCTCGCCACACTCATTTTAGAGGGAGACTCACAAGGTCACTACTAGGCAGGAATGTTGATGGAAGTCACAAATTAGGGCGTATAACCAAACATAAGAAGGTATCCATTGGAAAAGTCTCTACAGATAAATGTAAAAATGTCATTAATGCCGACACGTGTCTAGAACAAATGGAGACACTAGGCATGGGTAGTTTTATCAAAACTCTGTGTGATATAATTCATGGGCATACTGCTCCTTATGTTCTCCCTGATGATGTGTATTTTGTTTGTGGGAGGAAAGCTTATTCCTGGGTGACTCCGAGTTCCAAGGGCTTGTGTTTCTTAGCTAAACTGGTTCCTGAAATCATGACTATTACTCATGAAGAAATGGTTGGTATTCACAAGACTACATCACCACCATACATACACACACAGTATGAACACAGTGGCAAGAGAAATATGATTCCTGGTGAGGAACCTATAGCTACAAAATTGATTAGTGAAACTGCTGGTTTCCAAGTTATGGTTGCTCTAGAACTCACCAGGAACATTAAACTTTAAATATATCCAAGACCTAGCTAAATTAATAGATAATATCACCGAGATGCATGATGACACTTTCAGGTATACTGGAAGGGAGCTACAAGCGTACAAGAAGGAGTTGGTGCAACATAGACTGGTACTAAATTATCTCACCTCTATTACTGGTGTGTACTGTGTGACACTGGCCACCCAGTTCGGTGTCAAATGTTGCACGTACATTACTAATAATACGGATGACCCTAAAGAGGTTATAGACCGGAAGATGGATGAAATTTTGCAGCTGAAATGGGAATTCCGAAAGAGCCACAATTCTTCGTTATATGAGGTTGGGGAAAAGGTGGCGGGTTGGTTCTCGTGTTGAACTCTGTGAAATGGTTCTCCGGTCGGGAGGAGTGGGTACAGGAAATGGTTGCTAGTGTGTAGGTAAGCTCCTTCTCCTTATACTGGGTGTCATCTTAGCAATTGGTTTAGTTGTCAAATGTGTTCCTACTGTTTTGAAGTGTTTAAAGCGGTCTCATAGGAGTAACACTGAGAAAGAGACTCAAAGGGTGGTACTAGATACCGAGATCCTGGTCTGTGAAGAAGTATTGTATAAACCTGAACTTGAAACGGTGATTGGGTGATAGTTTAGTACACTATCAAAGGGTGGAGCTGTCGAAGTCAGCTTATCGGATAAAGTCATTTCAATTAAAGTCTAGCAAACTTGTTTGTCTTTGTCTGAAAAGATGCGTATGGTACGCATCGACGTACAAGGGCACGCTACGGTGTGAAAGGGCGTACGCATCCACTTCACGTGGCAGCAACAGTAATTGGTCTTTTACCATACATTTGCACAAACACGCATACTTATAAAATAGTATACATTAATGGTAGTTGCAACACATAGTCAGTTATGTCGAAATATAGCAGTATTTATATGTTATATCAGAGTTACATGCATATTAGTGAAATACACGGAACAGGTTGAAGGAATCACATCATGAGTGGTATCACAATGAACCTCGTTACATATCCTACTGTTTGGTTCACTCTGCGAGGGAATCGCAGAGTGCATACACAAGTTATGAATGATAGGGAATTATGAACTACTTAAGACTAAGGAATCTTGGCGGGAAGAGCAGAGCATACCCCCTGCAGAGATGACCCCCTCCTTTGGATTCCTTAGGATGAACCAGCCAATGATTGACAACCCCTTGGACATTCCTGAGACCTGGACCAATAGATGCAAGCTATACCATCTTCATTGTATTACTGTATTTGATTGTGTATATAAGCAGCAGCTTGTGATCCAGTGTGCAGACATCTTGTCCCCAGACTTCAGGATTGAATGACTGCACTGGATCCAGAGCGCCTGCGATAAGTAACGGCTGTATTTACTATTACTTCGCTTGAGCATATTATTCTACTTATTGCGAATAAATCTTTGTGCGTTGGAAACACAAATCGAGGTTCGACAATCGTTATTGGTTAGCGACAATACGCACATAACACAACCTAAAATCAAGGATTGGACAACCAAATAGGTAAAGGTATGAAAGGTAAAACATGATACTTTCATCTCTCCGTTGCTGACAAGTCATAAATTACAGATGATATTGTTTAAACAGAATTGTAAAATGATGCAAGTAGTAACTATGACAGACTATATTAAACTGCACCAAAGTAACAGACCTTATAAATGGCCATAGCAAATTGATAACATTTATAAAGAATTCAGATTCAGAGAACACTATTTAGTACAAAGCACATCCATATTAGATATTTATCACAAATGTACAGAATGCAGTCACATTTCCGACATTGGAAATGTCGACAGTTATTTGCCAGACCCATCGGCACTGGTCTTTTACTGTCGGCATTGTGATTGTCGACATGTAGACAATCACACTGTCAACATTTCTAAGCTGTCACCAGAATGAAAGTGTTGGCATTTAGCTTGCTGACATTTTTTATGTCAACAGGTTAATTCCTGACATTTCCAGAGTCTGCATTTAGTACCCAAACCGTGTGTACAGCAGTTCATAACATGATTGCATCCTGGACATAACCATATGGATACATATAACATGGAATAAAGACATTGAATAAATGAAGATGGATTCAAAATTTTGTTGTTAAAAAGCCTGACAGCAGATGAATTTTGTAACCAGTAATGATCTTATAAGTGTTAGGGCTCACGCCTCAGGCAATTAACTCCTAGAACTGCTTCAGAGGTCTTCACCTATAGCAGCCCCCTTTCCTGTAGAGCTAGACACGCTCACAGGTACTCGGATGCCCCCAGGTCTTGTTCTCTAGTAGTAGGAGCTGATAACCTGAGAACGTAGCGTAGGTGTTTGACACAGAGGTGGAGTAAATGTCCCGGCAAAGGTTTCAGGGTCACAGGCAACACAGCAGCGAGAGTCCAGGCAAGAGGTCAAAAGGTCACAGGCAAAACAGCAGCGTCTAGTTCCAAGCAAAGGGGTCAGGGTCACAGGCAGATCAACAGCGTCAGTATACAGGCAAAGGCCAGCAACAGAAATATAGATATCAGGAACAGCAATACAGCAGGGAAAGTATGCTAGGAAGCAGGGACTATAACCGGCAGGGAGGCTTGCCCCTTCCTGCCTGAATACTAGTATGGACTAATGAATAATGTTTGGGCACAACAGGGAGTATTAAGCCACCTGAGGCACAGCTACCTAATTTGCGCACGTGCCCGGCTGCCCTGGATGCCAGGACGCGGCGCTGCAGAGAGAGCACCCGGAAGTGACGTCCCGGTCATCATGACGACGGCCGGGACGCTGGGCCAGAGAGGAGAGTGAGTCGCGGCGGTGCCCGGAGCCGCCGCGGCTCGTGACAATAAGAATATATGCCAAGAATACTAATGAAACCATTTAATTTCAAAGTCTTGATTTAGACCTTCAGGACATAATGTCTTTAGTATTCGTATCAATTTCATTTCACATTGAGTAATCCTAACCAAATTATCCTCGTGTCTCCAATTATTGTCAATTTTATCTGTCCCCATATAATTAGAGTGCCTGTAGAACAGTGGTGTATCTTATCAGTGTGGGATGACACTGAGTGTAGCTCCAGCCCCTTTTTTATGTTATTAAGATGTTGTCTTAAACAGTTTTCTAGAGGCGGATGGTGTGGTCACCATAAAAAAGACCTCATTCATATTACAAAAGATATATAACATTGCAGCTGTGACACGTTTTAAAGTGTTCCGTTGTAATTTTCTTTCCTTTGACTGTGAACTCTGCATATTTTCCAAAATCTTTTCTGCAAGTCTTACAAGTAACAAAAGTACCACATATGTGGAAATCCTGATTCAAAATTCTAGTGGTTTGGTCCAGTAAAACACTTTTAACCAATTTCTCTTTCAAAATCAGAGGCTTTCTAAAGATAAATATTGTTGCCTTCAGAATGGACTTAAATAGGACAGGATCCTATATAGTATGGCACAATGTTTTTTTAAAAAAAAAATTGACTCAATGGGCCTGATTCATTAAGAAGAGTAAAGCAAAAAAAAGAGTAACTTTGCAACTTGGCAAAATCATGTTGCATTGGAGAGATCAATTTAAAATGTGGGGACAGATTTGTAGTTGGGTTAGAGAATGTCCTAGATCAACTTTATATTTCAGTGTAAAAATAAAGCTATCATGTATTTGTGTGCTGCATTGCTACAACAAAAAAACAGATTATGTGCAAAATGGTGAACTAATTTGCACCCTTTGCATTGTAACATGATTTGTGAATAAAATTAACTCCTGTTTTGCCTTACTTTCCTTAATGAATCAAGCCTAATGTCTTTATATTGGGAATTACATTTTGTAAAAAACGCTCACTGAACTCCAATCTTTCTTGTTATTAATTTTTTCTTTGGGACCTGGAAAACTGTCTCTATCTATAGTTATTATTTGTTTCATAGTTGCTTCCAACAATTTTTCTGGATACCTATTATCCAAAAATTCAACCTTTATGTCATCCAATTCTAGGACAGATGCTTCAGTACAATTCCTCCATTTTGGATGATGACCACTGTCAGCTCCAATATAAGAATTGGAGTCTGTGGGCTTCCTATATGTTTTCATACATAGACCTCCCTCTTTAACATATAAATTAAGATCCAAAAAATTGTCATTACTATCATGTATTTTGTATGTCAATTTTATAGTGCATTGTCATTCAAATAAGTGCAGAAATCACTGATACCTTTTTTTTTACTGCTACTCCATATAAAAAACACATTGTTCATGTAACGATGCAAGGACACTAGGTTTCCGCAAATTAATTATCTTGCCCATACTCTGTTATCCTCCCAGCATGCCATAAATAAGTTGGCATATCTTGAGGCAAATATAGTGCCCATCACAGTCCCAATTTGCTATAGGTAATAATATTAGTCAAAATAGAAATAATTTTTCTTAAGGATAAGTTCTATACCTTCCAGAATACACCTGCTTACATTGTCCTCCACATATATGTATAAGGTACCCAACAGCTTCAATGCCATCATGATGATTGATAGCAGTATAGAGTGACTGCACATGCGCTGTCATACTTAACCAATCTTCCTGCCAACCCAATTTTTTTATTTGTAAAAGAATATCCTTAGTATCTTTTATGTAAAACTTTGGCTTGCATAAATCCAAGGGTTGTAAACGGTGGTCTAAATATTCACATACATTTGCTGGATTAGAAATGACAATATATTCTTATTTTTCATCTTTTATGATTCCCCTACTGTTGTATATATCAATAAAGTCAGCTAATTTTTTATTTATAATACTAGTTGGAGCTACTTTTAATTATGTATAAGTATTGCCATCGGTTAGCTGTCTATACATTTCTGCTACATAATTGGACTTATCCATAACAACCATACTACCACCCTTGTCAGTGGGCTTAATTACTATGTATTTATTAGTTTGTAATTTTTTTAATGCAATTTTTCTTGCTTGGTCAAATTGTATTTATTATTCGATCTTACTGAAAGAGCCTCAATATCGTCCAAACCCATACATTCAAAAGTATTAAAAAAATTACCCTTACTATTAGCTGGATAAAAGGTAGCTCTTTTTAAAAAATAGAAACTTCATTAGACTTTGTATCAATGTTCTCTATATTTCCAGCAGATGAAATATAATCTGCCTTTGACAAAAAATTTGTAATTGATAGCTTTCTCATGAATGTATGAATATCTGCAAAAATGTCAAATGGATTTATATTATTAACGGCAGCACATTTTAATCCTTTCTCTAAGGTCGAAATTTAAGCTCAAATAATAAATCTTTATCTCATTAGAAACCTTTATCTTAACAGGCTTTATCTCATTTCGGGAGCACTTACATTTTTTCACTCTTTTTAATCTGTGAAATCTATTCTTACCTGTCCTCTTTTGCTTATCCTCTTCCCTTTTGCCTGGGACCCTAATCATTTTTGTCTTTATCTGTATTGGGGAATCCAACTGCTCAAACCCACAAAAGGATCAATTTCACTGTTTTAAGGTTCAAAGTGATTATAAAGTGGTTGCTGCATGTTTAACTTTCTATTACCACGATGGTTATATTTCATATGTCGTTGACCAGTAGAGTTATCTCTTTTTGTATAGTTTTCTCTTCTGTCAGCCAAAACTTTTGTCCTATTTAATTTATATTTACTTAAAGACCAAACTTGGAAAAAGAAAAGACACTCCAGTCCAAAAACACATTTTACTTTAAAAACACTTTTATAGATATTTTTTTAAAATTCACATTTCCACATAAACCAGGTCCATTGTGGTGAAATAGCATAATAAAGATTATAAAGAGCTCTGTTAAAATTAATTTTTGAGTGGGGCCAGACTATATGGTCTGTTAGCTTAAAATCCTCTTGTAGTTATCTATAATCTGCTTGACCTAACGTTTTCTAGATATCCCTGGTGTACAAGTACACCCTACACATTCAATGGTGCTGGCTCTTGCACAAGATAATTAGTCAATATATACTAGAGATGTTTACTGACCCCTGTGTTTTGGTTTTGGATCTGTATAAACTTCTGGATTAGGAATTGGTTTTGGCAAAACTGCCCTCACTTATTTTGGTTTTGAATCTGTATTTTTTTGAAAAATTGCTAAAACAGGTGAAAAATCACATAATTTTGGTTTTTTTTTTGTTCCTACATTATTATTATTATTATTATCCTCAATAACACTAATTTCCAGGCAATTTTGACCACCTCACAGGTCACAATATTATTTTCATACACTTTCGGCCAAAGAGTGCCACTTTTGTGTCTGAAGTGCTTGGTTTGTTTGGGCCCCCACAAAACAAGCTAACAATGGGCTTAAGAAGCTAAGGTAACAGGGATGTCAATGAACTGTTGACAGCATTTGCTCTAACCAGCAAGCAACAGGTTACACTCCTGACTCCTGGCTTTCTGTTTTGGCTCCCTGTGTTTCTTCTTGTGTTCTTCCCTGCATCTACTGAGGCTTCCTAGTGTACCAGACCCAGCTTGAACAGACTACTCTATTGGATCCTCCTTTGGCATGACAGGTATCTGCTATTGTATACCAGACCCGGCTTGGTCCTCATTACTCTATTGGATCCTCCTTTGGCGTGACAGACATCTGCTACTGTGTACCAGACCCGGCTTGGCTCTCATTACTATTGGATCTCCCTTGGTGTGACAGACATCTGCTACTGTGTATCAGACCCGGCTGTACCTCTCCAACTTCGGTGGAACTTCGGACTTCTGTCAGGTACCTTTCCAGTATTATTTTTCTGCTTGTCTACCTATCCCTCACGTCTGTAAACTTAGTAGGGGCTGCGACCTGCAGTTTCTCAGCAGACAAGCCCATCCTTGCGGCAGTTCTTTGTGAAGAACTGACAGGCTTTTAGAAGCTGCTCCCTGCTGAGCTGGTGCTAATACTGACTGAAGGACTCCCCTGAGCATAACACCTGGCTTCCACAGCAACTGGCCATGGACATGGCAGATAAACCACTGATCATCGAAAGGGCACATAGACTAGGCCCTGACCGACAGAAAGATTCCAACCATCCGCAACCCCTACACCAAAGAATTACAAACTATGCCGACAAAGCCAAATTCGTGGATTATAGAAAATCTAATAATCTCAGCTACAACGGTAATCGCCTGATCATTTATCAAGATATTTCTGCTAACGTTGCCAGCAAACGTCAAGAATTCAACCCTATCTGTAAACATTTATTTGACAACAAAATCAAATTCCCCGTACCTTGCTAAATTGAAAATAATCATGGATGGCAGGGCTACTTTCTTTGACGACCCTGAAGCGGCTAAGAAGCATGTTGCGCAACTGGACACTTGACTCTGTTCAAGCACTTCTGGTTATCAATACTACCTTCCATGTCACCCTGTTGTCACTAGAGTAGGATAACACCTAAACTTCCAGCTAGTGCATGAATGCATGCCTATAGTTCTCTTCACCAAATTTTTGTTATGTTAAATTGCTCTTTTGGTGTAACTCACCGAAGTCACATACTTATACCTTCTTTGGATCCCCTTTCTCCACTTGCTGGGACAGAGGAAGGCCCTCTTATATAAAGCACTTCTTGCCCCTGATCACTTCTCAGCAGGGAATTGGCTAATTCAACCTTCATAAACTCCTCACCTCCAGCATCAGTTGGGAATTCTCTACTATCCTCACTGAACATTGTCTCATGGAATGCACAAGGATTAAACCACCTGGTCAAATCGAAAAAAGTCTTAGCTGATCTTAAACAGTTGCACTGGCACATTGTGTTCCTCCAAGAGACCCATTGGGACACAACTGAGAAGGGAATGTTACGAGATTCTTGGATAAGGGACGATAACCTAAAATATGTGGATTACACCACCTTGTTTTGGGACATGTCCAAGGCAGTATTGCAGGGCCACATTATTTTTTATGCACACGACATAACAAGGGATTTAATAATAAACTCTCAGAGCCTAGAGACACGATAAACGTAAATTATTATATAACGTAATATAGTAAATTAAAAACATTTGTGGCATGTGCTGGAAAAACAAGTCCAAAACATGGATGCCCCACCTTGCAACTTGCAGGACTCAAAGGATCTGCTGCTAGTGTCTTGATGCTGTGTACCACAGGACAACTTCCAAGGTCTTGTGGAATCCATGCCTCGATGGGTCTAAGCTGTTTTGGCAGCAGTAATGTCTAGCCAGGTGTAGTTGGTGGAGATTTTTGGTGTTACTTTTTCTGGATGACTGCTGTTCCACCACTGAACTGTTTACTATCCTGACAACTGCTAATAAACAGTTAAATGGTTCAGCATACCTGTGTCGGATTCCTCTGAATGCTGTACTTTCTCACAACACATTCTCATGCAGTCTATGCAACTGAAGGTCTGAGCAGCTAAGTAGCACAAAAGATAATCCCCACATCCATCCCACTCAGTCCTGATTTATGGATGGTAATTTATTTAAGCGTGTATGCAAATTTGGTGCTACATACTGGAACCTGGTTTGTGAATGTATATAGATTTGGCTGAACATAACCCCATATTATGGATTAGTATTTACTAGTGCATAACTCTAGTTTGATCACCAGTACCACTTAATAAACTGTCTGGTAAATTTTGCTATAAGACAGGGGTAGGGAACCTGTGGCTCTCCAGGTGTTGTGAAACTACAAGTCCCAGCATGCTTTGCCAGTAGATAACCAGCAGAGAGGTGGCAAGGCATGCTGGGATTTGTAGTTTCACAACACCTGGAGAGCCACAGGTTCCCTACCCCTGCTATAAGACCTTGTACTTTCACTTTCACCAGAGAGGGACAAATTTGGCTCCTTAATTTTCACTGAGAATTTGTAACATATATGTCTATCTGTACAGTATATGCTGATTTGAGCACTCATTGTACTAGTTCAACATACTTTGTATTACTGTTGGAAATCCATTTGCAAGAAGTTTTTCCTTTATTAATAAATAAGTCTGATATACTTTATTATTATTATTATTAAATTAAAATAGCTTCGATTTCACTTTTAATGTCAGAACATATTCTAATTATATGTATCTACCCCCTTGCTGCTTTGTTTTAGCCCTCTCTGTGCGTTTGGTTTACACTACTCTGCAGTTTACTAATAAAATATTTCCTAATAAAGTCTTGATAGCTCTATGTATCCTTCAATTGCTGCTAATTCAGCTTAGGGAATTGGGAATGTAATGGCACACATTGCTCACAGAAAGTCATACTAAGGAGAAGCTTCTACATCAAATAAATGTATTTTAAATATATTGTTATATATTGTTGTGACTGGATCACTTAAAAGCAACTTATTGTATAAATTTATCTAAAGGAATTAGCGCAGGGCGCTTATTTATATATTTGCAAATACACTTATTTTTTGATATTGTGTATATTTTGGTAAGAGAAATCTTTATTTCTGAGACCAGGGAAGAAACTCGTTTGTTTTAACCTTGTTAAAGGAAATGCATTATTTCTGATGTATATATCTGATACAATAAGCCTTTGTTTAGAAAGCCTTTTTTATATCTTGCTGTAAGGAAATGCCTTGTTTGGGGTTTGCAACTTTTCTTGGGGAATTCTTGTCTTTGGAGGAAATGTGTATTCTGCAACTGTTGGAAGAAAGCACCCATGCTAATCTCATGTTAAGTAGACCTTTTGATGTGAGTGTCCAATACCCCTTAAGGGAAAGGAATGGGTAATTAGACTTGCTGTCAGATGTCCACTGTGTCCAAAAATAGAAGCAGGAAATCCCAGCAAAGTTTTAAGATATCACAGATAAGCATAAATATTGTTAGCTTTGCAATGCATGTAAATCCATGTTTGTGTAAACACATTGTATCGTGATTCTAAAAATAGCCTGTGTCCAAATCAGTATAAAAAGCACTGTCTTGTACACTGAAATGTATCATTCTGATGTTCCATCTGACCTGATCACCTGGTACCTTCAACTAGTGTGAGAGCAAATAAACATCACTTGCTTCAAAGACCTGCTTGAAAACATCTTCAATATTGCTGTATTTCTGTGACCTGCAGATTAGACCCTAAATCTAATCTGTTCTAAGGTTGGACCAGCTCTCCAGTACCACTGATCTGCCGTTACCCAGCAGCTTTGGCCAGTGTAATAGGCAAGTGGGATCCATCCACAGCACCCTGACCCATAGTAAGTGGTCCGTGGTACCAGCCCAAGTGTACCAGTATGGGAGTACACTAGCAGCGACAGTTACCTAGAATGAACATGGTTCTGGATGCCATAAAGAAGTCCAGTGGTGGTAGTAGGCTCCTCCTACTGCTGCAGGGGGGGCGTATTCAGAGTAATAGAAGGGGACCGTGAAAAAGTAAGCCCAGCCGGTTCCCAGCAACAACAGACAGGGTGGCATGGCGGTCCATCCTGTCACAGATATAACTGGTATCAAGCAGTGGGATAACCCCAGACGGCTTTTCGTGAACCAATCAGGAGTGCTAAGTTATTCAGGAAAGGAATAACTGCAAACAGAAGAATGCACAGGATGTCTGATTACACAATGTGTCCAGGGCGGACCTCGAGACTCTGTGCAGTGCCAAGGGCATTTACATCAGCTATTCGCCAAACAGGGCAGAGATGAAAGTGGTGCTGAGAGGGTGCTTTCGTGCGCTACTAATGCCAGTTGCCCATGAAATCCCTACTGCGGGACACCAGGGAAGAGACCGAACACTGAAGCGCTTGACACATAACTTTTTCTGGCATGGAATGTTGGATGTCAACTGGGCCTACTGCAATTGCTGTGAATTGCAGTAGGCCCTATCAGCGTCTCGGGCGCCCCAGTGCTCGTGCTCTGCTCGGGTCCTTGCCAATAATTGGAGAAACTTTTCAGCGAGTGGCTGTGGAAATAGTAGGTCCCCTGCCTTTTCCCATAAGATCGGGGAAGAGGTACATCCACACCATGGTGGGCTACGCTACCCGGTATCCAGAGGCTGTAGCTCTGTCCTCGATAAGTGCGGAAAAGGTAGCGGACGCGCTGCTAGGAGTATTTAGCAGAGTAGGGTTCCCTAGTGAGATTCTAACCGATCAAGGGACACAGTTCATGAGTAAACTGGTTCAGTGTCTCTGGGAAACATGCGGAGTGCGGCAACTCCATACTGCCCCCTACCATCCCCAGACTAACGGACTGTGCCAGCGGTTCAATGGCACTCTGAAGCACATGCTACGGGCATTTGTAACTTTGGAGGGGGGACTGGGAACGCTACCTACCGCACCTCCTGTTTGCTTATTGGGAGGGGCCGCAGGAGTCTACTGGTTTCTCCACTTTTGAACTACTATATGGCCACAGAGTCCTTGGACTTCTTGACCTGTCCAGGGAGTCTTGGGAAAAGGAGATACCCACCCACAATCTTTCTGTGGTGGATTATGTGTTGAAGCTCAGAGATCTTTTAGAGAATCTCATTCGGCTCATGCAAGCTAACCTAGCGGAAGCGCAAGCAAAACAGAAGACTTGGTATGATCAGGGCACGCATGCCAGAGTTTTTGACGTAGGGCAGCAGGTCCTTGTTCTGATGCCCACGAGCCAGAACAAGCTCCAGGCTGCCTGGTCTGGATCACACACAGTCTCAAGACGCCTGAGTGACATCACTTACATGGTGTCATTTGATAGCGACGGAAGACGGCAGCGGAACTACCACATAGATATGTGGAAGGCATACAACGAGCGTGTGGCGTTGGTAGCAGCGGTTTGCTGCTTACCACCTGAGGAACCAGGAAATGACCCACTACCTGACCTCCTCGAGGATGCCAGAGGTGAAGGTGGTGTAGAGGAAGTGGGCTGGGATGAGCAGTTGAGTGCCTGCAAGAGAGAGCAGCTTGAGGCAGTGCTGTGGCCCTTCGCGACTCAGTTCAGTAGGAAGCCCGGTCAGACATCCTTGGTGATGCACCATGTGGACACCGGTGAGCAAAGGCCAGTTAAGCAACTGGCTTATCAGGTCTCACCCGAGGCCAAGGGAAGTCCATACAAGGAGGTACAGGAAATGCTTGAGCTAGGGTTGATCCAGCCTCATTCTGGTTTCAGCAGCAGCAGAGACAGGACGTATCTGTGTGTGCTAGTGAGAACTGGAGAGATCCCTGAGACAGCGCCCAGGGAACCATGGAGGATCCTGGGGGAGGAGTGGAGGAAACTCCCCAGGCTTCAGGGCCTAGTCCAGGCCCAAGATCTAGCAAACAAGCCTGTGAGGGAGATTTGGAGGAGAGTCCCCAGGCTTCTGGGCCTTGCTCAGGCCCTGATTTATGCAAGCCTTATAACATCTTGGCAAGCAAAATAAATGCAGAAGACAGTATCCTGTCACAGGGACCTATTCCTACAGCAAATGAACTCCATCCAAACAATACCATGGAGGATGTTCCAGCCACTCCTAGTGAAAGGAGAGAGCCCCATTCACCGGAATTGCAAGGTCTAACTTACAAGGCCTGTGAGGAGATGGAATTTGCCATAGAAGTATTGGATTGTAAAGAATCCAGGAATGTGGTTCCCATCCCCGCATTGATTGTGACAGAATCAGCATTGCCAATGCTGCAGCCAGGGACTGTTGGTGAAGAGATGATGACTTTCCAGCGTGACTCACCTGTGCAAAAGCAGATCTCCAGCGTTGTTGTAGAGTCCAGCACACAGCAGGGTAATGCAGCTGTAGCCATGTCAGCATGCAGCACTGAAGCAATAGGTGCAAGGAAGAGGGCAGAAGATGTGTTTGCCAGATTCAGATGCAAGCGAGATTGATGAACCAACAGCTAAATCTCAAGCCCAGCAGCTGGAATCTGCAATCATAAAGATTAAAAGGCAAATACTTGTGAAAAAGAAGAAGCGCAACAATGCATTTAGTCGTGACAGAGCAGCTATTATATTGGAGATTACAGGGATGGAAGAAATCCTTAAAGAAAAGGAACAATCGCTACAGGATTTATTATTTAAATTACAAGCCATGGCCTCTGTGGAATCCTCAATAATAAAAGAGGACGATTCAAGTTTCTTTACCTGCGAACTTGCCAGTTCCAGAGATGGACAGTACAGCAACAAATCCGCTGTATAACAATATCAGACTTTTGGAGGGTGAACCGCCAGTGATGGAGTCAAAGGGGGCAGTGGATGATACAGGTTTGGTTGTGAGTACCGTGACCGACTTGGAGTCCTCAACTCCCGTGCTGCTTCAGATGGAAACCGAAAGTCCTGATGTCCTGAGTGCGGCTGTAGCAATAGCTGCAGAGAAACAATCTGCCCTAATATGTTCAGTAAGTACTGCTATTCAGCAGTCAGGTGATGTCACGGCTAGTGCTTCTGTTCCTCAGCCTGTAATGGACATTATCTCTGTGAGCGTAGGTGACATGACAAGTAAGCCAACTGTAGCAAATGTTTTGTCAGACAATTAAAATGTGAGTGATGTTCAGAGTGCAGTAATTGACACAATTTTTGGACCTTTAAGTATGCATAATGGAACTAACAAAGCCTTACATCTAATAGAAAATACTGGCAAAAGCATGCCTGCTATGTTACCTCAAGTGTGTAAACAAGTTTCTGATGGTGGTCAAGTATTAACATTGAAGGAGAGTAGCTCTGGTGCCCAGGAGGTTAAAAGGTTTAATGCTCAACTTGTTTCTAGTCAGGCAGTGATTAATGCTACTTCAACTGTTGCTAAAGCTTGCCTAAGGAGTGAACCTGTGTCAGTTTTCATCTCTGGGAGGGAGCAGAGTGCTCAGAAGGATAAAGGATTTAATGTTCCCCTTGTTTCTAGTCAGGCAGTGGTTAATCCTACTTCAGCTGTTGCTAAAGCTTGCCTAACGAGTGAACATGTGTCAGCTTCCATCTCTGGTAGGGGGCAAGGTGTTCAGGAGGTTAAGCTGTCTAATGCTCCAGTTATTTCTAGTAAGGCAAAAGTTAATGATTCTCCGGCAGTAGCCACAACTTGTGCAGTGAACACGCCCACTTTAGTGTCCACTCCAATTTCTTATGCAGGAATTGTATCTGGGAGAACAGCACAAAATGTTCCAACAATGCCTGCTAGGGGACAGCCTCCAAAAAACGCAATGTGGTTCAACTTAAATATTTAGGTGATAACCTCCCGGACAGATCTGCTTTTCTGGGAATATTCTTTTCTAGTTTTGGGTTTGTGGCTGCGGATTTGTTTGCCTGCATCCACCCAGTTGGGTTGCCTGAATATGATGTTAGTTTCATTAGTTAACAGGGGCTACAGGCTTTTTGGGCTCAATGGGCGGGATGCAGGGGAACAGATCCATGGTCAAAGTTTAGGGCTATTGCAATTATGCGACAATAATGCGTGAAAGTAACCATTTTGGTAAGAAATGAATCTTTGCCAGGCTCAGATTTGACATTTTGGCTGAAACGGTATGCCAACATAATCCTTCCACTGGTAAAAATTCCAGATCCTAGCCAACACGTCTGGGGTGGCGGTCGGTCAGCCACGGTAGACCTGCGGTGCACGGAGGCTGGCCTGCTACATATACCATCATCGGCCTTTATTGGCCGTTACAGAATCCAGTGTTTCTATCCTGGCCAGCCTAGGATGTGTCAATTCCGCCACCTCAGTGCGAATTGTCCCTCGAAGAAATGTTGCCATTGCGGTGGGATAGGTCATGAAACTAAGTCCTGCGCAAAAATACACTGCAACTTGTGTGGGGTTGAGGGACATCCATTTAGTAGGTGTCCCTATGCCTCCCACAACAGTAGTGACATCTCGGATCAGGATTTGGTTAGGATAGTAGAGCAGATGGAGGTTGGGGAAAGTACATCAGTGGTAAAGGGTTCTGCTCAAGCCTCAGATCTTTTGAATATGCCCAGTTCATCTCAGCCTGTTCCAGCCCAAGTTCAAACTGGGGCCCTTGTTAGTGAAACAGTTGAGGTAGTAGGGGAGCAACCTTTTGCAGTCCAGACTAGAAGGGGGAGGAGAAGTCAGGTTCCGAAAGAGGGAAAAGAGGAGGTACTGTTAACAAATCGTTTCCTGGTATTTTCTAGTGATGAAGAGATGGAGGGGGAGGTTGTTAGGACTGAGGAAGGTGAACTTGTGCTTAAGCCAAAGGTTGCTAAGAGACGTAGGAAGACCAGGAACTTGTCCCTGCAGGAAGTTATCCCTGAGTATAAAAAGCCGAAGGACAAGACAAAATCAAGGGTACATAGTAAATCACCTGAGGTTAAGTCTACCAGGAAGGAGTTCTTGTAAAGTCCTGTAAAGTCTTGTTCTAGGCCTCTTTTGGTAGAAGAGCAGGCACCAGTTCTCTCTTCCTTAAACCCTTCTGGCATTGTGGGCGGAGTTCCTGACCCGGATCTGTGTGACCATGGTCCCACTTTGGGTGGCTGCCTTGGTTATTATGGATCCGGCCCCCCCAGTTCCTGGTCCTCATGACCCACAAAGGGTTACTTTAGTATCTAATATCAGGGATAGGGTTGAAGATGAAGATGTCTTTGCCTCTGTTAGAACATGTAGTGTTATAGTCTCCCTAGACTCCAGCAAGGAGGCCCCAGATGGCAAGGTGGTGATTCTCCGGGATGATGACACCATGCCAGCTGGAGTTAGTATTAAAAGATGGGGTTCCTCAGACGAGGATTCCATCAAACAAGTAAAGAAGAAGTAATCAGGGTCCTACTTTCTATAACTCAGAAGGATGGCTTCCCAAACTATAAAGTTTGCCACCACGAATGTGGCATCCATATTGTCCGAATGTGCTCGCTACATGTCTTTTGATTTTTTCAGCACGGTTGAGGCTGATTTTTTATTTTTGCAGAAGACCATGATAGCCCTACATAAAGCTAAGAGAGAGTGGAGGCGTGGGCCTTCATACTGATCTCTTGTGGCCGAGCCGTACGGTGGGGTGGCGGTCCTTTTTACCGACATGATAACTGTCCAACGAGTTATAGAGCTCCAAGTAGGTAGATGTATGATTTTGGATGTCAACCTGAGAGGACACGACCTGAGATTGATCAACAGCTACGGTCCTCAGACCAAATGGGAAAGGAAGTGTCTTTTCAGGGAGATAAAGCCATATCTTTTTTCGGTGGGGCAGATAGTCTTTGGTGGTGACTTTAACACTATTATTAGGACCAAAGATAGGGAAGGTTCAAGGGCTTCTCTGGGCTATGATTCCATTTTTCTAGTTATTATGACAAGGCAGGCGGGTCTGGTGGATGTGCATGTTCGCCATTTCCCAGACCTCACGGGTTTAACTTATTATAGAGGTAGCTGGAGGTCTAGGATAGATAGGTTTTTTGTTAAGGAGAGCTCGAAAACTTTGGCTCCAGAGCTAAAGCTGGTAGAGTTCTCTGATCACGTTTACCTTAGTGTATCCTTGAATGCTTCAGAGACTCTTCAGAAAGGTAGGGGCCTTTGGCGCTTGAACTCTAAGCTCCTAGAGGAAGAGGTGATAAGACAGTCCTTAAGGGACTTCTTTGAATCCCAAGAGAAGCTTTTGGAGGCAGGTTGGAGTAGGTCAGAGTGGTGGGAGATATTTAAAAGAGGACCCGGGGTTTCTTCCATGACCTGGTAGCTAGAAACAACTTGCTAAGAGAAAATACCTATTCAGCATTGAGAAGGAAACTTGGATTCCTGATCTCTGAAAAAGGAGATGGTGGGGAAATCTCCCGAGTGAAAGCTCAGATGAGAGAGGTGCACAATGACCGGTTTGCTTCCTTGGTTCTGGAGAGGGATTACGGGAAGTACCACTCGCCCGACACTTACCATAATTGCAGGAAATCGGTAGATATGAAAGAGGTGAGAGGCCTGTACGATGCGGAGAGTGTTCTCAGGGAGGATAAGGAGGGCATCCTTGGTGTTGTGCAGTCTTTCTACTCTGATCTCTTGTCTGAGAAATCACTAGACAGAGAGAAGATGGACCATTTCCTAAGGGAGATACCTGGTCTTGAGCATCTCAGCAGTTCGCTTAAGTCTTTGGGCAGCGAGATAACGGTGGACATTCTGGCTCCACACCTCGTGGAGGTTTTTAATGAGAGCCTGGATGGAGGTTTATTACCTTCCTCCATGAGGGTTTCCGCACTTATTTTGTGTCCAAAGGGAAGGATCAGTCGCGTATTGAGAACTGGCGCCCCATAGCCCTTCTCAATACCGACAGAAAGATTTTGGCAAGGGTACTTTTTAATAGACTGATGCAGATCTCCAGTGAAATGCTTTCCCCCTCACAGCATTGCACTGTGAAAGGCCGAAGTACCTTCAGTGCTGTCCTGGGGGTTCGGGAGGCCATTGAGCGGTGTTGGGCTGAGAAGTGAGGAAAGTATATTTTAGCTCTGGATCAGTCGAAGGCCTTTGACAGGGTGGATCACGAGTACCTGTGGGCTTTACTTCTGAGGTATGGTCTTCCAGTGCGGGTGGTAAATTGGCTTCGTACTATTTACAAACAGGCCGAGAGGTTCCCTCTTGTGAATGGTTGGGTAGGTCCATCCTTTGTGGTCAACTCTGGAGTAAGGCAGGGTTGCCCCCTGAGCCCCCTCTTGTATGTGTTTGCAATAGATCCTTTCATTCGAAGGATTGAAGGCAGCTCGATAGGAGGGGTGCTATTGGGTCCAGAGTGTCCTTTGAAGATGGTGGCCTATGCTGACGATGTCCCTGTCGTCTTGTTGAGTCCTGCGGAAGCAATAGAGGTAGCAACACTGGTCTGCAGGTACTCCGAGGCCAGTGGCTCGAAAGTAAACCAGGAAAAGAGTGAAGTTTTCTGGATACGGGGTGAAGGTGGTCAGTTCGACCTTCCGGACAACCTTCCCCGAGCCAGAAGTAAGATCAAAATTTTAGGAATTCAATTCGGATCAAGTGATTATGTCAAACAAAACTGGGAGATTAAACTGGAGGAAGCTTCTCGGAAAGTGGAGAGCTGGAGAAGGTGGAAGCTTTCTCTTAGGGAAAGAGTAGACCTTGTGAAGACCTACTGTCAGGAACCCCTTCAACCAGTACAACACCATCCAGAGTCTACTCTGACAGTCAGGTGTTCACTGGAGCCCCTAGTGGTGGGGACAGACTTGGCTGCAGACTACAGAGGGTCGTGTGGCGTGTACCAGCTGCGGGGAACCCAGGAGCAGAGGATAATGGCAGACAGCAATTCCAAGGAACGGGCCGAGGTCAGGGGTCACTTGTTAGGAAGAATGATCAGGAACACGCCAAGGGTCGAGGTCACGGGCAAAACAGCAGAAACGGAGATACAGGCCAGAAGGTCAAGGACACAGGCAAAAAGGCAAATCCAGTAAACAGGCAGGGGTCATACACAGTAGGCAACAATCCAAAGGCTTAACACCAAGAGTACAGGAGTACAGCAGCAGGCAGCAACACAGGAATCTGGAAGCTATAACCGGCAGGGAGGCTAAGCCCTCCCTGCCTTAAATACACAGTGTGACCAATCAGAGCCTAGCTCTGAAACTGCCCCCAGCCTATGCCTAATGAATAAATTAACAGAATTAGCCCGCATGCTGGTTTGCTACTTGCGCACGCGCCCAGCAGTTCTCCTATGCTGGGACGCAGCGCTCTCTCCTTCAGCGTCCCGACCGTTGCCTAGGCAACGGCCGCGGCGAGCCCCGGAGGTGACGTCCCGGTCGTCATAGCGACTGCGGCTCGTAACACCTATCTGATCCCGGAATTTCTGTACATTAGCTATTTGTGCCTTTTTCCACAGTCTTTATGGTCTAGGGTTTATGCAGTTTTCTTCCTTTTACTTTGGGGGAACCTGATCAAGCAAACTGTGACCTACAGATCGAGGAGGGACCTCAGTAGTCTCTTTCTTGAGACTCCTCCTCAATGGGTAGGTGACTTTAGGGTCTGGGTGCATCCCTTCCTTAATGTTTGGATGGAAGGTGGCAGGGTGAGGACCTTCCGGGTCCGTCATGGGTATCTCCTGACCTATGCATCTTTGGGATTGAAAGTGACAAGGCGTTGGGGCCTGGAGGCGGGGAAAGTTAGGAACTTCTCTAGAAGGGAGTTGGAGAGGAGAGTCCTGCACTCTCACTTCTGGGCTCAGCTGTCACTGAGAGACTGCCCAGGTGATGTATGCTCAGAGGGTCTTTCCTTGGTTAATTTCGGAAGAGTTCCTCTGAAGTTTTGGGACATTGCCTGGCTCTTTTTCCATGGGACACTATGTGAGAGGGAATCTGAAGTATAGAAGTGCTGATGATCGTGGATGCCCACGGGGAGGAGTGTCAGGGGAAGGAGGAGACCATGGACCACTTCTTGCTTGAGTGGTCCCTTTAACATAGAAATTTACAGGAGAGTTTCTAGGACTTTGGGTATCCCTTGCCTCAGTTACCCTGAATGGGTCTATGGTGCATTCAAGGATAGGTGGCGGGTTTTTGATTTGGGCACACTTTTTTTTTACTTAGTTTAGTTACTAGATACTTCACTTGAAACGCTAGGTGCCAGGTTTCCATCAGACAAAAGGTCCTTCCCTGTGAAGTGGTGGTGGGTGACATTCTTCATGAGGTGTGGAAATTAAGGGATATGGAGAAGCGCCGCATGACCAATGCAAACTGGGTCAGGCTCTGGCGGGGTCTGAGGCCTCCATAGGGGGAGCCAAAGTCCGGTATGTCTTCCCATCATTGGCTGCCTATCTTTTCACCGCCCTTAGATTTTGAGTGAATAAGAACCTGTATTTTTATATATGGCTACATACATCTAAACGTTCAGTTTATTTTTTCTTCGCTTAAGAATATTTGGATGGTTTGTTGTGATTTTTGGTGGTTGGGGGTAGTTTGAAGTGTTTCTTTGGGTGATTTTTGATGTGGCTTTAAATAATGTATTATATTTGTTTGCGGAAGCAATAGAGGTAGCAACTCTGGTCTGCAGGTACTCCGAGGCCAGTGGCTCGAAAGTAAACCAGGAAAAGAGTGAAGTTTTCTGGATAGGGGGTGAAGGTGGTCAGTTCGACCTTCCGGACAACCTTCCCCGGGCCAGAAGTTAGATCAAAATTTTAGGAATTCAATTCGGACCAAATGATTATGTCAAACAAAACTGGGAGATTAACCTGGAGGAAGCTTCTCGGAAAGTGGAGAGATGGAGGAGGTGGAAGCTTTCTCTTATGGAAAGAGTAGACCTTGTGAAGACCTACTGTCAGGAACCCCTTCAACCAGTACAACACCATCCAGAGTCTACTCTGATAGTCAGGTGTTCACTGGAGCCCCTAGTGGTGGGGACAGACTTGGCTGCAGACTACAGAGGGTCGTGTGGCGTGTACCAGCTGCGGGGAACCCAGGAGCAGAGGATAATGGCAGACAGCAATTCCAAGGAACGTATTATATTTGTTTTGGTTTATTTGGTGTGGGCACCCTTCTGATTTTATGTTGTGCTTTTATCCTGTTATTTATTATGGACTAATGATGGACTTTACGGGATATTTCCCATAATATTTATGTCCTCAATTATGGGTGTTGCATCAATATTAGTTGGTTATGTTAGGTTGCAAGCTTTAAATAAACAATATTTACAGCCTTTGCATAGTCTGTGGGCGTCCTCAATTGTATTGGTTCCCAAGAAGGACAAGACAACGCGGTTTTGCATAGACTACCACCGTTTGAACGAGGTGACCGTGTCTGATGCCTATCCCCTGCCCCAAATTGACAGTCTGTTAGACGAGTTAGCTGGAGCAAATTATATTTCCACCTTTGACTTGAGCAAGGGGTATTGGCAGATGATGCTGACCCCGAGGTTCAGGAACGGTCAGCATTCATTACCTCATTTGGCCTGTTTGAGTTTAAGTCCATGCCATTTGGGATGAAGAATGCGCCAGCCACTTTCCAGTGTGTGGTGGATTACCTGCTGGTAGGGTGTAAAGGCTGGGCTCAGGCGCACTTGGATGACATTGCCATTATTAGTAAATCCTGGAAGGATCGTCTGAAACATGTAGGGCAAGTGTTGGAGAAAATTCAGTGGGCAGGTCTTACCGTCATTGCAGACAAGTGTCAAATGGGGATGTCAGAGGTGCAATACCTGGGTCATCTTGTGGAGGGAGGTAGGGTTAAGCCATAACCAGCTAAGGTAGAGGCAATCCCAGACTAGTCTCAGCCCACAACCCAAAGACAAGTACTGGCCTTCTTAGGGACCACAGGCTACTACAGACGTTTCGTCCCAGACTTTACTATTGAAGCGAAGCCCCTGACAGATCTCACTAAGATGAAACTCCCCAAAAGTAGTCGACTGGACACCCACTTGTGAGCTGGCATTTTAGTCCTTAAAGGAAGCCATGGTTCATGTACTGTTGGCGCCCAATTATGACAAGGACTTTATTGTGCCACATCACAGTATGGACTGGGAGCAGTACTTAGCCATGTGGCCTATTTGATTAAAATACTGCTAAACCAGGAGGTGGGGTATGTCACAATTGAGAAGGAATGTTAGCCCATTGTTTGGGCAGTGAAAAAACGTCACCCTTATTTGTATGGACAACATTTTACGAAGGTGACTGATCATAATCTTTTAAAGTGGCTACAACACACCTCAGGGAAAAATGCCCGTTTGTTGCGCTGGAGCCTTGCCCTTCAAATTTATGACTTTGACATAATTCACAAGCAAGAAAAGGCTCCATGAAATGCAGGTGGACTGTCTTGGCAGGAAGAGCCGGATCCCCTGGGTCACCCCCAGTAACTCTAATAACTATGGGACCAGGAGCCAAATCGTTGGGACATGGCACGCTGGTTGCTCGCATGGACAAAGGAGGGGGGGGAAGGAGTGTGACTGGATCACTTATAAGTAACTTATGGTATAAATTTATTTAAAGGATGCAGCGTGGGGCGCTTATTTATATAATTGCAAATGCACTTATTTTTTGATGTTGTGTATATTTTGGTAAGGAAAATCTTTATTTCTGAGAGCAGGGAAAGAAACTGGTTTGTTTTTACCTTGCTAGAGGAAATGCATTATTTCTGATGTATATATATCTGATACAATAAGCCTTTGTTTAGAAACTCTTTTGTTTATCTTGGTGTAAGGAAATGCCTTGTTTGGGGTTTGCAACTTTTCTTGAGGAATTCTTTTCCTTTGAGGAAATGTGTATTCTGCAACTGTTGGAAGAAAGCACCCATGCTAATCTCATGTTAATTAGACCTTTTATTATGTGGGTGTCCAAACCCCTTAAGGGAAAGGAAGGGGTAATTAGACTTGCTGTCAGATGTCCACTGTTTCCAAAATAAGAAGCAGGAAATCACAGCAAGGTTTTAGGATATCACAGATAAGCGTAAATATTGTTAGCTTTGCATTGCATGTAAATCCATGTTAGGGTAAACAAATTGCATCCCGATTCTAAAAATAGCCTGTGAGGCTGTGTCTAAAACTATATAAATAGAGACCCCTTGTACACTGAAATGTATCATTCTGATGTTCCATCTGACGTGACTACTGATACCTTTTATCAGGACACTTGAGCAAAATAAACATCACTCTCTGCTTCAAGACCCTGCTTGACAACTTCTTCAATATTGCTGTAATCCTGTGACCTTCAGATTAGACCCTAAATCTAATCCGTCCTCCAGCTGTTCTGAAGTTTGGACCCAGCTCCTAGTACCACCGCTCTGCCTGCTACCCAGCAGCTCTGGCCAGTGTGATAGGCCAGGGGGGATCCATCTACAGCACCCTGATCCATAATAAGCGGTTAGGGGTACCAGCCCAAGTGTACCAGCATGGAAGTACACTAGCAGCATCAGTTACCCAGCAGGAACATGGTTCTGAATGCCATAAAGGAGTGCAGTGGTGGCAGCAGGCTCCTCCTACTGCGACAGGAGGGGCATATTCGGAATAATGAAAGGGGGCGGTGGCAAAGTAAGCCCAGTTGGTTTCTAGCAACAACAGACAGGGTGGCATAGGCGGTCCATCCTGTCACAATTGTTATTTTGTTCTACTTTTTATGAAGTTGCTTTACTGTTTATTTCTAAGACATCGAGGCCCTAAAATACTATAAAGGTAAACTAAGAAAATGTAAGAGTACTGCATGTGTGTATTCCAGTGAACACACAAATCTGTGAATTAGGAGCTCCACCATTTTGTGAATGACAGCAATATCACTCCATGACAGTGCTGAATGTGCATCTAACCACAGGATGTGATGGCATACCCTGTCTGTATTGCACAAAGAGCACATCCATTAAGGCTTCTGTCTTAATGGTCATAATTTTCTAAGCATTTTGGCACGGGGTGCAAATGAGTTTATTGTTTTGCACATAAGGAAAATACTGGCTGTTTTTTCATGTAGCACACAAATATTTGATAGCTTATTTGTACACTGAAATTTAAAGTTGATATTTGTGTGCTACATGAAAAAACAGCCAGTATTTTCCTTATGTGCAAAATAATAAACTCATTTCCACCCCTTGCGTTGCAACATAGTTTTATCCAGAAAACTTAAATAAGAAATCTTACTAATTTTCTTGCCCAAATTCCTTATTGAATCAGGCCCAGAATGTAGATAAACATAAAGGAGGGCCAAAGCTGGATCGGGATTAAGTGTGGCGCAAAGCACGGCAGATATTAAGTTAAAAACCTCTTTCCAGAGTGGTTGGATGGAGGGGTACACCCAAATCACATGGTAGATATCTGCCACTTAGGTGCACTGGCACCAGCAATATTTTGAATGGAATGTTCAAATAGTGTGTAGCCTATCTGGAGTAAGGTACAACCTGTTTAGAAGTTTTCCATTGTTTTGGGGTGAAGGTCAGGTGGAGGTCTGACTTCCAGCGGAGCTGGGCAGGTGCCTTAGGGGAGGGCACCAGGGAGTGGAGATATTGGTACCAGAATATTATCTCCCCCTACTGGAGCCCTTCGTTAGCCTGTCCACCAGCAGAGCTGGTGGGAGGGACAGGTAATTGGGTGTCCTCGACACCATTGTGACCCATCTGTGTGGGGAAGAGAATAGCGGTCTTGGAGGAGGGTAAACAGGAGAAAGTCCTGGGAAAACAAGTCCTTAAGGCAAGTCAGCCCTCTAGCCTGCCAATTGGAAAGGTTTAAATGTAAAAAATTAATCCATCCCAAATGGAGTGGAGTTTACGGGTGGATGGAGGATGGGCAGTCTTGGCCGTCCAGAGAAGATCCGATAACAGGTAATCCGAATACAAGGCAAATTCCAGATCAACCCAAGGCTCAGAGGTGGGGGGGAAGTGTTCAAACATGTAAGTGAGTCAATAGACAGTCCTGGTCATAAAATGTTTGGGTACTACATAGGGAATAGTGCAGAAAATGTACATAAATTTGGGTAACAACATCATCTTAAATGCAGCTATGCGGCCCAGCCAGGAGACCTCGTAGTTGATTCAGTTCTTGGACAAGGTAGAAAGGTGGAGAAATATTGTAGAAAAATGAACGTCAAATATGTTAGTGAGGGGAGTATGCGGATGCCCAAGTACCGCAGGGAGTCTTGCACCCATACGAAGGGAAATTTCTGTTGTAAGTGGGTCAGAAAGGTAGGGGGCATATTGATAGGAAGGATCTCAGATTTGGTGACATTCAATTTATAGAAGGAGGCTGCGCTATATTGTTCCAGGATAACACGTAGGGTTGACAACGAGGTCTCCGGGCTGGAAACAAACAAAAACACATCATCGGCACACAAGCAGATCTTATGTGAATATAAATAGAGATTGATAGCGGGGAAGCCTGGCGTGACTCAAATTGTATGGCATGGGGCTCGAAGGCTAAGACATACATGAGGGTGGAAAGGAAGCAACCCTGTCTGGTACCATTGGTGATAATGAAAGGGACGGACAGGAAGCCATTACTGCATAATCTAGCCGACAGACCCTGATAAAATGCTAGTATTGAGTATAGGATATCCCCGGATGCCAATTTTGAGCAGAGCTCCCTCCATATAGAGCCAATGGAGCCTATCAAAAGCCTTCTCTGCATCTAGGGAGAGAACAACAAGTTCTTTCCGGGACCCAGCCAGGAGGTCCACTACATTCAGGATACGGCGAGTAATATCTGACACCTGATGGCCGGGTATGAAACCCACCTGGTTAGGATGGATTAAGTGCGAGAAAGGGATTCAGACGATTAGTAAATCATTTGGTAAAGATCTTCAGATCAGTGTTAAGTAAAGCTATGGGTCTGTAGTTCATGCAGTCTGAGGGATCCTTGCCTGGTTTGGGAAGCGTAATAATTTGTGCCTCCAGCATCTCAGCCGGGACGTTACTGCTGCTCATGACGGCATTATACAAATTAGTAAGGAGCAGGGGTAGTTCCACTCGAAATGTGGTATAAAAGGCATTGATATATCCATCGGACCAGGGACTTTGTCATTCAGAAGACGTTTGATTAATTCCTACACCTCCTGTTGGGACCAAGGGAGATTGAGAGACTCCAGTCTCATGCCATCTAAAGAGGGGAGTTTAAAAGTTTGAAGGAATGTAGAAATTGAATTCACTGTTGGTTGGGGGGTATCGGCGGCATCCTGCAAGTTGCAAAAGCCTGCTTAATATTTGGCAAAAAGATTAGCAATGTCTGTGGGTGTTAGGATCGCAGCTACTGATAAGCCTTTAGAACCGGGCTAGTAGAGGTCTTCACCTATAGCAGACGTTTTTCGCATAGAACTATACATGCCTCCAAGACTTATCTCTATGGTAGCAGAGGCTTATCAGGATGCCATAAAGGAGTAAAGTGGTGGCAGCATGCAAATTCGGCACAGCGGAGCAAGGAAGCCCAATTGTCACAAACCAGAGATGTATAAACGGAGGAATTGTTCCACAATTGGTTGACTCTTTCTGTCTGTCCATTAGACTGCGGATGGAATGCAGATGATAAGCTAATGCTGATGTCAAGAAGAGTACAGAAAGATCTCCAAAACTGTGTGACAAATTCTGAAACAATGTCTTCAGGCAGACCATGAAGGCGAAAGATATGCCGGACAAATAATAGAGTCAAGGTATGAGCACTGGGCAGCTTCGCCAAGGGAATAAAATGTGCCATTTGCGGATTTCGGTAATTTTGGAAATTCCTGGATGTCCAGCAAGTTTACTTTCATGGGCTTCCGTTAGCACCACTTTCCTTTAGGGGTCTCTGGAGGTGTCAGCTTTTGAAAACGTTGAAGATTTTCCCCAAGATATTGGGTTAATCCTGTATGAACTAAAGTAGGAGGAATGATATCGAGAGGTTCTACCGGTGGGGAATGATAGTAGAAATTCTGAGAAAGCGTATTGGCTTTAACATTTTTAGAACCTAGTCTATAAGAAATGATAAACCTGAAGCAAGTAAAAAAACAATGCCCAACTAGTCTGTCTGAGATTCATTAGTTTAGTAGACTCAACAACAAATTCTTGTGATCTGTAATAACAGAAACAGGGTGCACTGCCCCTTCCAGCCAATGTCGCCATTATTCAAATGTCCACTTTATGGCTTAAAGTTCACAGTTGCCCACATCATAGTTATCCTCGACAGTAGAGAATATCTGGTAGAAATAGGCACATGGATGCAATTTATGGTCACAAGGGTCTTTCTGAGACAACACGGCTACTGCATCTACATTGGATCCATCTACCCCCACGACAAAAGGTAGATCCGAATTAGGGTGCCCAATAACAATAATTGTCCAATAATTGCCCTAACCCGTTTGGCTCAGAAACCTTTGTATGGCCTTAAGATTGATTGACCGCACCAAATCTAATATTGCCTGAACCTTACTAGGCTTTATGGAGAAGCCAGAGGAGGAAATCACATATCCGAGAAATGACACCTTTTGGACTTCAAATTCCCATTTTTCCATCTTAGCGAAAAAGTTGGTTTTAAAAGAACTTGCTTAACAGGGAAATGATGCTGCTCGAGAGACTGGGAATAGATTAGAATATCATCCAGGTATATTACAACAAATTGACCCAAAAACTCACGGAGGATGTCATTGATTAGATCCTGGAAAACTGCGGGAGCATTACATAGACCAAACGGCGTTACTAAATACTCATAATGGCTTCAGTGGGTGTTAAAGATGGTCTTCCATTTGTCACCTTTCCGGATGTGTACAAGGTTATATGCCCGGTGTAGATCAATCTTAGTGAACACAGTAGCACCCCGGAGCTGGTCAAAGAGAACATATATGAGCGGAAGCAGAGAGGTGTTCTTTAAGGTGATCTTATTTATACCGCAAAAGTCTATGCAAGGCCAAAGTGTTCCATCCTTTTTGGAAACAAAGAAGAATCTAGCTCCTAGAGGGGACTTAGAGGAAACTTTCTGAAGGTTCTCCTTCACTTAATCCATGGCCTGAGTTTCAGGTACAAAAAGTGAGTACAACCTTCCCTATGGTAATTTGGAGCCAGGTACTAAATCTATGGCACAATCGTAATCACGATGAGGAGTCAAGGTATCAGCAGCTCTTTTTAGAGAAAACATCCCAGAAGTCATGATACGGCAGAGGTAACTGATCTGGCAGAGGTTGGATCAACTGAGTGGTCAGAGACAAGCAGGATGATGAACAAGTAGAAGCCCACTGAACAATTTCTGCTTTGCTCCAATTAATGACTGGGTTATGAAGCTGGAGCCAGGGTGTCCCCAGGATTAAAGGAACAGAAGGACACTTGATGAGATAGAAAAACAAAATACTCAGAATGCAGAACCGCTACAGTGAGTTGCAAAGAAAGTGTTTGAGAGCAAATTTTGCCTCCAGGTAATGGGCCACCATCAAGTCCGCATACAGTAATGAGTGGACCAATCTTCATGGGAGTTATTCCCATGGAACTGGCAAATTCAATGTCCAAAAAGTTCTCAGCGGCACCACTGTCCAGGAATGAAGAGATGGTGATGGAATGTGCACCCAGACAAAGCTGGAACCAAAAGAGCATTTTTGGAAGATATGATCTGCAGACCTAGACGAACCTCTTCCTGATTCTCTAGGTCTGCCTTTTGCCTGACTTTTTAAGACAGGAGCGGAGAATGTGCCCTTTGTTGCCACAATATAAACAAAGGCCCAAGGTACGTCTCCTTGTTCTCTCCTCCTGAGATAGACGATAAACAACTAACTGCATAGTCTCCATTGTAGGGGGAGATGAGAAAAGAGGTGTAACAGATGAGGGAGTTTCTCTCTCAGCTATAGCCAGCGGCATAAGTCCTTCCAGAGAAATGGCTGAAAGATATTGAACCAACGAGTCCTTAATCTGGTCGGACAGTTCAAGGCGGAACTGACTACGTAATGCTGGTTCATTCCACTCGCTGTCAGTGGACTTTCGCCGGAACTCAGTTGAGTATTCTTTGGCGGATAGCCAGCCTTGCTCTAAGGATCTCAGGCGGAAGCCATATGGTCCGCGTCATCATACAAGAGACCTAATGCATTAAAGAACGCATTCACTGACTGCAAGGTGGGGCTATCAGTAGGTAAAACGAAAGCCCAGGTTTGGGGATCTCCACAGAGGAGCGAAATTACTATTCCCACTCTCTGTTGCTCAGAGCCAGAGGAACGTGGCCACAGGAGAAAATATAATTTGCAACTTTGCTTGAAATTGCGGAACAAGTCTCTATCCCCAGAGAATTGATCCGGCAGATTTAGTTTGGGCTCAACCGCCGGAGTCCCAGTGGCCTGTGAGAGTCTAGACGCCTCATCTTGTGCAGATATACGGTGCGACAATCCTTTGATCATCTGGTACAGAGTCTGGATCTGACCAGCAAACACCTGTGCTGGAGTAGGATTAGTCCCGGTCGCAACCATCAGGCCAGTTCTTCCCAGGATTTTTTTATGGCCGGTTATGTTAGGATCGCAGCTGATAAGTCTTTAGAACCAGATTAGTAGAGATATTCACCTATAGCAGCTGCCTTTCCCATAAAACTGTACACGTCCGCCGGTACTCGGATGCCCCCAGGACATATCTCTATGGTAGTAGAGGCTTATCAGGATAACTGCGGTGTAGGACAAGGTAACTTGAAGACTGGAGGCAGAGGCCAGGGCCAGACCTGGGTGACGAACCGTGACCAGAAGAAGGGTCTGAATACAGGCGAAGGTCAGGGCTGGCAGCAATCAAGCAGGTTCAAGAGTTCACAACAAAGAATCAATCAGGATAGTCAGGAAACAAGCAGGTCAGCAACACACAATCCAGTCCTGTGCTGATCAGGCTAGGGTTGATTTGTAATTATGGCAGAGGGAACCACGTTTCCCTGCTATAGTGCCACCAGCCAAGGTTGGCAAAGCCTAGTGCTGGTATTTGTAAATTTGGGGGGGGACCCCACAGGTTTGTTTTTTTTTAATTTAAAAAAGAACAATTCTTTAATTATCAACCCTATGGAGCTGTCCCCCCAAGATCGGTGAAATTAATTAAGAGCTGTTACAGAGAGGAAGATTCAAAACAGATTCAGTTACAGCCTCTGGCACTGCTCGGATTGATTAAACTATATAATGAAAGCTGTGCCAGGGCTAATAGTAGAGGGTGCCACCAACCAGCCCCCTTGTGGATGGCAAATATGTCTAATACACTCCCTCTTAGAGAAAAAAATTTTTTTTATGCGGAGAAGCCAGTCATATTTACATTCTCAAGTGAAGTCACTCTGAGTAGACCCAGCCCACACCTCTATTTGACATGCTCAACACTATGAAATCCCCTATCTTTACCTAATTGTAAAAAAAATCTAAACATTTCTCAAAAATATCACCCCTCAATACACTCCCGCATTCCACTGTCACAATAGCTTTCTAGCAAAACAAACCCTAGGGGCAAGATTTACTAAGCTGTGGGTTTGAAAAAGTGGGGATGTTGCCTATAGCAACCAATCAGATTCTAGCTGTCATTTATTTAGTGCACTCTACAAAATGACAGCTAGAATCTGATTGGTTGCTATAGGCAACATCCCCACTTTTCCAAACCCGCAGCTTAGTAAATCTAGCCCTTAGTCTCAAAACTCCTTGTACACTCAGTTAACCTCTCCCCAAACAATAGAAAAAACTTCTGAAAAATAAAACTGATTTTTTTTTATTTCTTTATTTTTGCAAATCAGGAAGTGGAAAACTTTAGACCATTCCAAATTTGTCCTTTTTTATTCTGAAATTTGTCATGCAGGGCCCAGTTCTCCATTTGCATACCAAATGTCAGCTCAATAGCTCTAAAACTTTTCAAGATGTAGCCCCTCAAACACCAAGCCCCCCTCTCACTAAATTAACATAGCAGAATGAGATTTATTAATATAAGAGTACGAAGTTGAGGCTGAGAGACCTCAGCTGTAATTAAGGATGACTGGAGAATATGACAACCCAGCCATGTGTCTCCAGAATGTGAACGGTCAGCTGAATGTGCTGAAGCAGTACAGACTCTGATGGTGCCTTAAACAAGTCATCCAAATAAGGTATGACTGTTATTCCCTGAGAACGCAAGAGACTTGCCATAATAAGACTGTGGCCGGGCCATCTTGAAATGGACTCTGACGCTGGGAGGGTTAATATCCAGCACCGAAGGGGTTAAATCACCGGCGCTAGGCGTAGCGTGAAAAGTTGTTAATAAAAATGTCTTTAATGTGAAAAAAATGTATTTTAATGTGTGCGCTGCAATGCTGAGTAGCACCCAGCGCTGCAGCATGTAAGGGGAGTGTAAGTGTGTAAATAACAAATGTATGATGTAAAATGTATATGTGTATGCTGCAGCGTCGGTAAAGAACCGGCGCTCAGCGTTGAAAGGGTTAACTTCCAGCTCCAGTGATACTATGTGTATAAAGTGTAAATCAGTGTGTATTTTAAATGGAAATGTGCATAAAGTGAATGTGTAAATGTATATAAAGAAAAAGTACTTACCATGTGCTGGGGCTGCAAAGGCAGCCCTGGGATCCTCTTCACCCTCCGGCAGTCAGCTTCAGTGACTTACCAACCAGCCTCCTGGAATCAAATAGGTCCAGGAAGTGCAGCGCCTCCTGGCAGTCCCAGGAAGCTAAGTCCCTAGTTGGTGCTCAAAGAGCCTCAACTAGCGACAGAGCAGGGACTGCTGCCCCGGAATATGGCTGCTCTCCCCGGTACCATTTTCGGCCAGGGAGCAGAGCCAGACCCCGGAGCAGAGTCTCTGGAAGTAACTTTGGGCGGGAGATTTAAAAAGCGAAATCTTTTGCCCCAGACAGACAGGCACCAGGGGAGGAGAGTCAGTTGAGCACCCCTCTTTATGGCAGCTCTTGGACAAGGGGGGGAAGTATACTCCACCCTGGCACTAACAGCAATGTTAAAGGTGTTAAACCTCTCTGGGTTGATTCACGTGCAGGTTGCAAGAATCAACCCAGATTGGTTAAAGGGGCAGGAGGACGGATTACCTCCTGCTAAGACTAGTCTCCAAATAGGTATAAAAAAAGGCTCTGTTTTGTATTAAAAGTTTTAAAACACATATGTATGGCCCAAATATAGGGACTCTCATTGTTTAGAGTAGGACCATCCTATATGCAAAAGCGCCTTGGCGTGGCAGGATGGCTTAAACATACATTTGCAAATGTGTGCAACAAAGACTTTTGCATTTTTATCTACAGTAGAAATGGCAGATCTGTTGCTGGCTATAGCAGTGTGCTGGGGGAAAAAATGTGTGTATGTTCCTTGCAGGAGAACCCCACCCTTTCAGCACCTGTTATGGCCTATAAATTGATTTGAGCAGCTTCCACTTTTGTATTTGTCTGAGAGGCATGTTGGTGTCAGTAGCTGAGGGGGAGTGCTGACATTGGATTGCTATTTGGAGGCTTCTGGGGTACCTCTTTGGTAAGTTAGCTCTCAATTTAAAAACACATATGTATGGCCCAAATATAGGGACTCTCATTGTTTAGAGTAGGACCATCCTATATGCAAAAGCGCCTTGGCGTGGCAGGATGGCTTAAACATACATTTGCAAATGTGTGCAACAAAGACTTTTGCATTTTTATCTACAGTAGAAATGGCAGATCTGTTGCTGGCTATAGCAGTGTGCTGGGGGAAAAAATGTGTGTATGTTCCTTGCAGGAGAACCCCACCCTTTCAGCACCTGTTATGGCCTATAAATTGATTTGAGCAGCTTCCACTTTTGTATTTGTATTAAAAGTTGTTGTTCTTTCATCTGACCTGATCACTGGTACCTTCAAAAAGTGTGAGCAAATAAACATCACTTGTTTCAAAGACCTGCTTAGAAACTTCTATAGGTCACAGGAATCAGCATAGAGATTAGACCCAACTCTAATCCAGCTGTTCTGCGATTTGGACCCAGCACCCAGTACCACCGCTCTGCCCATTACCCAGCAACTCTGGCCAGTGTGATAGGCCAGGGTGGATGCATCAACGCAACCCTGATCCATAGGAAGAGGTCAGGGTTAACAGCCCAGGTGCACCAGTAACGGGGAACATTAGCAGCGTCAGTTACCAATAAGAAATCCGCTTCTGAATGCCGGTAAGGAGTCCAGTGGTGGCAGCATTTGTAAGCCGCTCCTACTGCGGCAACAGGGTGCATTTGGGATACCGAAAGAAAAGGTGGCAAAGTAAGCCAGACGGTTCCCAGCAGAAACAGACAGAATGGCACCCTGTCACAAAGACCCTTGGAGCGGTAGCCAGTCCAAAGGGTAAAGCTTGAAACTGGTAATGCTTGTTGCATATTGAAATTCAAAGTAGACACTCATGCCCTTCTTACATAGGAACGTGCAGATAAGCATCTTTTAGGTCTAAAGATGAAAACTACCCTTTTTCCATGCCGGCGATCACTGACCACAATGACTCCATCTTGAAACCCGAACTTGTTAGTTGAGGGTCCAGAGATTCAAGATCTGACAAAACTTTCCATTCTGTTTTGGGGCTAGAAAGAGGTTGGAGTAGGACCCCAAACATCTTTCTTGAGGTGTAACCGAAGCTACCACCCCAGAGGCCAGAAGTTTCTGGACAGCCTGTCTAAGCGCCTGTATTTTGAGATCACAGGAAGGAAGGCCTGTGGAAAAAAGAATCTGTGAAGAGGAATTTTGACAAGGTCTATGAAATAACCTCTTGTACCCAGGTAACAGAGGTTGAGGCCAACCATTGGTCCAGAAACTGATGAAGATGAGCCCCCACCACAGATTTGGTGAACCGTTGCGTCATGCAGAGGCCTTGCTTGGAAGACTGGGTGCCCAAAAGTCTATCCGGCCCCTTGACTCTATGAAAATCTTGAGAGAGAGAAGAGGCAGAGGCTGCTCTCGTTCATCCACAGGAAAGAGTGGAAATTTATCCATTATTGCTAATGAATAAAAAAAAAAAAAAAAAAAAAAAAAAAAGCTTTTTTTTTTTTACACCCCATGGCAACCTGAATAATGTGCTCAATTCAGAGAGTAATACCTTCCAATGGTAAAGACTCAAGAGTTTGTTTAGACACTGCAGCCGCCGACCAAAATCTTAACTATAAAGAACGACTAGCTGAAAATATAAGCAGAGTCTGAAATACACAGAAAAAGTCTTATAGACAATTCCAATGTTAAGGGTTAAAGGGATTTAAACTTCCCCAGCGTATGGAACATTTTATTGCATTTTTGCCAAGCTTCCGAAATATTTTCAGAAAGCTGAGGAAACTGTGTGTGTGTGGGGAGGGGGTTCAGAAAGATCTGTTGGATTTTGCAAATCCTAAGGTTTCTCGAACCCCCAGGACTAAATCTACACTCTGTCTTAGAGATATCCTCCAAAGGGTATATTTACTAAACTGAGGGTTTGAAAAAAGTGGATATGTTGCCTATAGCAACCAATCAGATTCTAGCTGTCATTTTGTAGAATGTACAAAATAAATGATAACTAGCATCTGATTGGTTGCTATAGGCAACATCTCCACTTCTTCAAATCCGGAGTTTAGTAAATCTACCCCTAAAAGTGACTTCCCCTGAAACTCAAAGAAGAACTCCCCTTCTTCTGAACAAAGATCGGAGTCAGGGAGAATAGGTAAATATATAGGGTAAAAGCCATTATTAAAAGACACTACTCCAAGCTCCAATAAAATAAACTGAGGCTAGTGCCAGAAGGGAGGGGTTGCACACTGAACAGTTTTAACTATTGAAGTGCCCTAGCTCCAGGTTCACCTACTTTAATCCATGAATAGTGTTTCCCAGTGTCAAGAATGAGTAACACCTGAGGTTATTTAATTTAATGCCTCCTTTTCCTCCATCTCCAAGGTTCTACCGGATGAGAAAATGGAGGTTGAATATAAAGGACTCCTTGTAAAAAGGTCTGAACCTCACTCAGAAGTGCCAATTTTCGCTGAAAATAAATTGACAGTGCAGACACCTGAACTTTAAGGGAACCCAGTCTGAGTCCCTTATCCAGGCCCTCCTGCAAAAAAGCCAACAGTCTAAACCTGGAAGTATGGAAACCCTTGGATTCACACCAAAGGATATAAACCTTCCAGATCCTATGATAAATAGCCGCAGAAGATGACTTTCTTGCCCTAATCATGGTGGCAATAACTCGTGACGAAAAACCCTTAGCCTTAAGAACTAAGGATTCAGCAGCTACGCCGTCAAAGCCAGCCAATCTAAATCGAGATAATGAAGAGGGCCCTGGACTAGCAGGTCTGCACGCATGGGCAGACGAAACGGCTGATCTGCTGCCATTCTCAGAATGTCTGAGAACCACGCCCTGCGAGGCCAATGAGGGGCTACCAAGATTGCCTGAACGCGTTCTCTTTTTAGCTTTTTCAGAACACGAGACAGCATCGGAAAAGGTGGGAACAGATACACCAGCCTGAAGGCGTCTGCTGCGTATGCTCGAGGGTCCCGGGACTTTGCACAATACCGAAGGACCTGACAATTCAGTCTGGAAGCCATGAGGTCTATTTCTGGTAGACCCCATCTCAGAACTAGAAGAGCGAATACCTCTTTGCACAGGGACCACTCCCCTGGATGAACTTTCTCCCTGCTTAGGAAATCGGCTTCCCAGTTGTCCACTCCCGGGATATATACCGCCGATATCTGGGGAACGTGATGTTCCGCCCAGATTAGAATCTTGGCAGCCTCTTGCATGACTGCCTTGCTGCGAGTTCCTCCTTGATGATTCAAGTAAGCCACAGCCGTGGCATTGTCTGACTGTATCTGCAGGTGTTTTCCTTCCAGAAACCACTGAGCTTTTAACAGAGTCTTGAGCACAGCTCTCAACTCCAATATGTTTATGGGAAGAGCTGACTCCTGGGGAGACCAGAGTCCCTGAAACCTTAACGGTCCCGTGACTCCTCCCCAACCCGAAAGACTTGCGCCCGTGGTCACTAAGGTCCAGGGGCCCGATTTGAGGGTCTGACCTTTGCTTAGCTTGCTCGTGGAGAGCCACCATGTTAATGACAGTCAAAGTTAAAGGAGACAGTCGAATGAACTGTCTGTCCAACCGTTCCTGTGACCCCGACCATTTCCGGAGAATTTCCAACTGAAGAGACCGGGAATGAATTGGGCAAACGGAACTGCCTCGTACACCGACACCATAGTTCCTAGAAGTTTCATGCAGGAGAGCATGGATACTCGAGGACGATCCAATAATACTCTGGTTCTCTGCTGGAGGGCGATGATCTTTTCCTGAGGAAGGAACACCCTCTGAACCATTGTGTCAAACACCAATCCCAGAAAGCGCATGTGCTGAGCTGGGATGAGAGACGATTTTGGCACATTCAGAATCCACCCATTGTCCTCCAAGAACTCCATTGTGGTCTGAACCTGGCGAGATAAAATCTCTGCAGACCTTGCCTTCAAAAGAAGGGTCGTCTAGATATGGAATTATCGTGACTCCCCTTCGTCTCAGGGCACTTGCCATAATTGCCATGATTTTTGTGAACACTCGAGGAGCAGAGGCCAGACCAAACGGAAGGGCTCTGAATTGAAAATGATCGGAACTCACCGCAAACCTCAGGAACCGATGATGCTGTGGGAACGTGTAAATACGCATCTTTTATATCGATGGAAGCTAGAAACTCTCCCTCTTCCATCCCTGCAATGACTGTCCGAAGAGACTCCATTTTGAATCTCTGGACTACCACTTGCTTGTTCAAGGACCTGAGATTCAGTATAGGGCGAAATGTTCCGTCCGGCTTCGGAACCAAGAAGAGATTGGAGTAGAACCCCTGACCCCTTTCTGGCCCCGGCACCGGAACCACCACTCCTGCACCTTGAAGCTTCGCCACTGCCTCCAGCAGGGCCTGACTTCTGAGGGGACAAGCGGGCACCGGTGAGGAAAGGAACCTTATTGGTGGAAACTGGATTAAGTCTATAACATATCCTTTCGACACCACTCCTCGAATCCAAGCATCCGACGTGACTGACCACCACTGGCGCTTGAAGAGAAGAAGCCGTGCCCCCACCACGGTTACCCGCGTGGGGGCCAAGGAGTCATGCTGCAGGTTTTTCACTGGGACGCGACGCCCCTACCTCTGCCGCCACCTCCTTTGGAAACCGCCGGCTGACCCCTTGTTGGGCCGCCACGGCCCTGCGAGAAGGAGCGAAAGGACCGAAACCGAGCTTGACGCGGTTTACGAGAGCCCATAGGAAGAATATTACTCTTCTCTCCTGTGGCTACCTCAATCACTTTCTCAAGCTCCGGCCCAAACATAGTGACTCCATCAAAAGGCAGGATTTCCAAGGACCTCTTTGATTCAGCATCCGTCGTCCACGAACGTAACCACAGGGAACGTCGTGACGCCATAATAAGGCAGCCAATTCTGGCATTGACTGCTACTGCATCCATGGATGCCTGTCCCATATAATCCGCCGTCACCTGAATGTGCTCAGCGAGAACCAGGAGATCAGGTAGCGGAGCATTACTTTGGATGGCCGAGATCAACTGCTCTGCCCATATCTGCACCGCCTTATTTGCCCATGCCATTGCCATAGTGGGCCTAAGCAAGCTACCAGAAGCCACATATGCGGACCGGAGCGCATTGTCACACTTTTTGTCAGTGGAGTCTTTAAGAGATACTCTCTCCTGGGTAGGAATGGCAGAGGAAGTGGACAACCTGATAATGGGTCTGTCCACCTTAGGAGACGCCTCCCATTTAATACAATCCTCTGTTGAAAGAGGGCAAAAATTCTTAAATCTACCCAGCATAACAAACTGTTTTCCTGAGTTTAACCAAGCGTCCGTCACAATCTGTACCATCTCTGATGACGGTGGGAAAGACATAACCTGAGATTTAGTCCTTTTGAAAATGGAGAAACCTGAGGGAGCCGAGGGTGTAGGGTCAGCAAAACCAAGGCTATGCCTAATACCTAACACCAGGCTTTCAATATTACCCACCGAGGTGGTCATAATACTCAGTGAGTCTTCTTCCTGAGTGTCCGAGACTATATTCCCATCCTCATCTGATGGGATATCTGAGCCTGGGCTACGACCCTGGTTTACATCCAGTGAGGCCCTTTTGGCTCTGTGGGAGACTGCAAGTGGGCGATCATCACTATGAGTCAGAGAACTCTGTGAGGATGTGCCTGCAAATTCTGTCTGGTCACTCGCCCCTGCTACATTATAAGAGCGCTGCCCTGCAGTGAGAGATAGCTGAGATTCTGTAACTACATTCTGACGTATCTCTGCAGACTGTAACATCACCGTAGTAAACTTCTCCATGGTTGCAGCAAAGGATTTAACCCAAGGCGGCTCTACCATGGCTACCGGTGTTTGAGCTGGGGCGGGACGCTCCTGAGATCCGGTCTCACAAGCAGCGCAAAGGGCACCTTTGTCATGCTGTCCTTTTGAAAGTTTTACTTTACACATGGCACAAGTAAAATACAATGCAGACCCTCCAGAGGATCCCCTGTCAGAGGACTCCTTGTTAAACATTACTGGTAAAATACAGTATAAACTGATTATGACTAGACAGATAAATGATTATTGTCTAAACAGTTAATGTCAGAATACAGCAATACACAATTTGTAGCCAGATCTATATACCCGGGTACAAATTTGCCCCACAGTAACTTTTAACCTCTCCCGCTAGGTAGAACAATCAACCATGAATGTTTAAAATGTTTTTGTACACAAACACAGGATTTAACGATACCAGTCACAGAAGAGGTAAATGAGAGGAGAGAAGCGACATGCAGCTACTTGGTGTGAGCTAAAGATGGCGACTCCGCTCTGCAGGATCCTGAGAAGTGCGGGAAACGAAGGTCCTCCTCCAGCTCCGCCTTCATCAAAAAAATGTCTGCTCCTCTCTAAGTTACCGAACAGCTCATCTATAATATGGCTGTCGGTAATCTCTCCACAACACGCTTATTACAGTGCCCAGGTAGCGTGTGCGTCTCTGCCCTCCTCCTGCAGCGCCGCTCTCTATAATAGAGGGAGAGCTAACGGACCCCCGCTGCTCGTTGTCAGGGGAGGTGGGGGTATGGAGGAGGGGGCTTGCCGGCTAGTCCGTCGGCGGGGAGAGATGGATCCTGGATCTCCCCCACGCGACCTATCTCTGAGGCCCGCTGAAGAGGTCTACCTCCGTGGGCACCTAAAGCCCTAATGGCACTATCAACAACTAACAGCTCGTTTCTAGGGGATGAACTACCGGCAAGACTGGTGAAGGAAGACCCGTGCATCAGCCACTTCTTACCTTGCGCGGGGATCAGGGTGAAGGAAGCCCAGGACTATTCACCCTCTCTGGGACTTAGGATCGATCCCCGCGAAGCACCCTTAAGAAAAAATAAAATAAAAACGTGAAACTATCACTAAACAACATATAGGCAGGAGCCTATACTAAACTGGCCTAACTCCTAAGGCACTAAAAAAAACCTGAGGTATCTAGGAGAGGAGGGGCATAGCAGAGGAGGGGAGTAAAAATCAATGAGTTTTTAGTGCCTAAACTCCCAATCCCACTACTATACCCCCAATGTCAAGCAGTGTGCCCCAGTGGTAGGAGAGAGAAATAATAATTAAAAAAAATCAAAAAATCAAATCAAAAAGAAAAATGTTTCCCGTCGCAAAGTAGAATCTTGCACAAACAAATCTAACAGCAGCAGATAATATTTTAGGGATAGCAATGAAATTGTTTTATTGAACCAATATTTAGGCAAGACAATCATATTTGCATTAGGATTCTGTTAGACACATCAAGGAAAATGTAGCTTGCAGAAAGAACATTCAGCATAAAAAAATGGTTACATTGGTGCACAATTGTTTGATTTCCTGACGTTTAAACTTGAATATATGATGCAGTCACTTCTTTACTATGCTGCATTTTTTCCCCACCAATGGAATTGGAAATTACCAACATATAAATCCTCGTAAAACAGGCTTATTAAAAACAGTTTGTTCAAAAAACATTTCTTGAAACCAACAAGGTAATTAATGTATGACTTACTACATCTTGATTTGTCTGAATCATATTTATTTGTCATGAGGTTTCCCTGCAGCATAAATAGTGTAGCAGCTTATTTATGGTATATCCTAATAAATGGTCACAACAAGGAAACACATATAGTAGTCATTTTCAGAACATTAGCTAATGATTCAAAACATTACTTTTTGTGCTATGATAATGCATTACATTTGTCTGAGGTTAACTTTTCGTTGGAAAAAAACTCTCTGGCAGTTATAGGGGATGTCTACTCCCCCCAATGCTTGCTCTCAACTGTACTTTTCCATTGTGCAGGCATCACTGCCAGGAGAATTGTAAGAGTGGGACTATCATTCTAGAGCCATCTGAGGCATGCCAGCACAGTCTCAATAAGGTTCTCAAAGTAGCGCTTGCTTGCAGAATAGAAATGTACAACAAAATAGAGAGGACATCACTTATGTGGACCCAAAAATGACAAGATGTTTGTCCTGTCTGAATACAATTTTCCACTGTGCTGGTGTTATCTGGCATCATTTAGTTGTCTTGCCACAGTCAGAATTTTTTTGGCTCCTTTACTCAATAACAGGTCCGCGAGTTCTGTTCCTAAACATTCTGCAGACGCCAGACTTTTATGAGGTACACCAACTGCTGTAATGCCCACATGTTGACTATCATCATTTGGTCCTTCAACTTCCTAGTAGGTAAACAAACAAAGCTGTGATTTAGTCAGTAGTTGCACTACATAATTAATGTTATTTGTGGCCTGTATGGCCTTCTCAATTCTTTTTTTAGTCTTCCACTCTTATTAGAGTACCTGCAACCAAGGGCCATACATAAAATAAAACTGCTGAATTCATGCAGAAAGATTGCGAGTTAAATAATAATTAAAACGCAATTAAATAGTGAAAAAGCAGGCAGGAACAAGGTGCACCTTCCTCTGTTTTCACTATTATTTAATTGCTTTTTCATTATTATTTAACTCACAATTTTTCTACGTGAATTCAGCAGTTTTAGAAATTCCTATAGCATGTTCCTCCTTCACCAGATGTAACTGGTCTTGTATACACTTATATCGGGAAGGTGGTGCTATGGACATAACCAGACTGGGAGCTTTTAAAGAAAGAATAGTTTTGTTCAGGCAGAAATATTGAGCGAAACCAGCATTATAAATATATAAATAAGGAAACCTAAAAAAAATTTTTGTTTAAAAGGAGTGGCTAATAACATTCAGAAGCAAAAGTTGGAGGTGCTTATCAGATTTCAAAATATTTAAGATTAGTCATATGCATTTCTCCTTTCATGGACAAGTCAGGAGGATGAGGAGGTTGAGAATATACAATGTCAAATATCCTAACTCATCATAGCATGAGAATCTAAAAAGATAGCTTACGATTTAATATTTTAGATTAATTTATATTTTAGGATTACTGACCCTTTAAGAATTATTTAGCCACACTCACCTCATTTGGAAATACTATACAGCTCTGCATCGTCTCCTTCAGGCAGTCTGAACCATCAAGGCTGTAAACTGCTCCAGTGAGGTACAGCTGGGGAGAAAATGGTTAGTTAGATATGATTAAGTGGTAATGAAGCATCATAAAATAATGAGAGAAAAACAAAATTGGAGAAGCTGAGATTTTATGTTATAAATTTACAACAGACTATAAACAAACTTACCTGAGAATCCTTGATAAATGTACTCACTGCTACAGGTACACTGCAACCACCCTCCTAAGAAAAAAATAAACCAAGATGATGTATTTTTAAGTTTGATTTGTATTAAAATTGGTTCAGTAATCTTAATTCTACATTGCTTCAATGACTTTCTGGATTAACCCTTTAAACCGAGGTGTTGCATAACATGATATATCCAGATATCCATCAATAGCAAATGCGCCAGGTTTACATCAGGCATACACAAAACCAGATACACTTAAACACACACAATCAGGTCATAAGAACAAGCACAAATTGTTGTGTTTGTTTTTTTTTTAACATTTGTTTTGATGGCAAAAAAAAGGGCATAAAAAGGCATGGTTGGATTAAAAAAATAAAACCCCAAATCCTATAGAATACATAACAGTCCTAATTGCGTACGAATGAAAGTAGCTGAATTTTTCTAAAATACGCCCACAAAATCATAACATATGCACGATTAATAAGAGACGCACCTATCCGCTTCAGAGGGGAGTTTGCAATCAGAAGAGACTAGCTAGTGCTGGCAACTGTCATCATCCGCAATGGATATGGCTACTGACAGGCGTGTATGCACCTGTACACAAATTACACAAACACAACCTTACTGTACTCTGGCTATGATAGGCTGCCCCTAGTGAGAAACATTGTTTAGTCCTTATTGAGCCCAAACCAGCTGTCACTCACCAGACTGTGAGTGCTTCTTCCCGTGTGTTTAGGAACCGTGGCCGTCCACCATCCTGAGGGTCTGCGCATGCGCAGCCCTTTCAAACCTTCAGTACCTGTTCCTTTTAGTTAATTGGCTGATCAGGCAACACTCCCTATTTAAAGCATCTGAGTTCCATACCTCGTTGCCTGATCTTGGAGTCTCATTCCCCATGAGCCTCTGAAGGTGTTCCTGTGTTTCCTCGTGTATTCAGCGCTGCTGATTCCTGTGGTTTCCAGACCACTTCAACTCTCCTGTGTTTCATCGTGACTGTTTAGCTGATTACTATCCGCTGCCTCCGTGCACTACAGTCTTCAGCTCACCTCAACTCTCCTGCGTTTCCTCGAGACTGCAACAGCTGATTCCTATCCGCTGCTCTCCGTGCTCAGCTGTTCCAGCTCAGCTCTACTCTCCCGTGTTTCATCGTGACTGCACCTGCTGATTTCTACCTGCTACCTCTGTGTACCTGCAGAGTCCTGCTGGCTGCTACTCCTCAGTTCTACTCGTGTCTGCAGCAGCGGATCCGCTCTCCGTGCTTCTCAGTGTTCCTGCCGGTGTCTACTCTCCAGTCTGCATCGGATCTACGCCTCACTGCTTTCATCTCGGCTAGATCATCGCTACTCTTCAGGGTCCTCCAGGAGTCCAGTTCTACATACTACTGCTTCCTGAGTATTTGTTGCTTTCCCTGCTGGTCTACCTACCTGTGCGCTGCACCTACTTGATCACCGCTTCTCCCTCCAGGGACTTCGCATCCTGCTGGCCTCCAACCGTTCAGGTATCTCTGCACTCCTGTCTGACAGCCTGCTCCTGAACCACGGTATGCATACTTCTCATTGACTGTGCTGGTGTATTGCATATCTTGCTGGACTGAGTTGTTCTCCTCTGGAGTTTACTATCCGCTGAGACTATTGCCATCATTGACTGTGTTATCTTTTGCCCGGATAGTTTCTGTGACTTTGTATTATTGCAGTGCTGTTCAGTCATTACTATATTGTGCATGTCATTGTGGATCAAGTTCAAGGTGCCCGTGTATCCTCTGTATTGCAGTCTCTCCCCGTGCTCCTCCTCACATATATATTCAGTGGTACAACTTGCTAGAGGCAGACCACTGATCCCTGTTTCCTGTGTCACCTGTTCCAGTATCCTCTCACATAGCAGTGGTACAACTTGCTAACGCAGACCACTGACTCCCCGGATACCTCCACTTGGATTCCATTCCTTCACCCAGACAGCGGTACAACTTGCTAAACGCAGACCGCTGACTCTCATCACCTCCTCGTTGCTGTTGGACATTCCTCCTCACTATAGCAGTGGTACAACTTGCTACCGCAGACCACTGACTACCCTCACGTTCCTTTGTCCATTCAGTTCCTCGTGTATTTCTACATTTATATTACCAGTGCTGCTAGTCATAGACTTTCACGAGCATCTCTATCATCTGCTGTCTCCTGTTCCGTGATCACCCCGCTACCAGAGTACCATAATTCCATCTATACTGCTCTGGTAAGCCCATCACCTGGTGATCCCTGGGTAAAGACTCCTAGTGCCCGTGACACCAGCAGTCAAAGTGCGGTTGTATAGGGTGGTATGCCATACCGCCACTTCTCCTACTGCGATCATTGTAACGCTAACAAATTCCACTTATATTCCCATACCGCCGCTTTTAATTGTCCACTGGCCAAAACAATATGTATATTTTTGTCAGCACATTTGGTAGCATATTGTAACAAATTTTTACTTTATAAGCATTATATAAAGACAAAACTGCATTTCCCCAAGAATCTTGCCAGTTACGTTCAATGCAATTAGTTCGGGCATATCAATTTTGCACCAAAACTGGTTGGTTGTCTAAAGACAGATACAAAATATGCTTATTTTACTTAAAGTACGACACGGTAGACCCTGAATCACAAAGGTACCATTTTAGATTTAAAGTCCAGATTGCCACATCTAAAAAAAATCCTTAAGATGAAACGAGGGGGACTGGGATGAACAAACAAAAATCAGTGAGATGACAACTTGTTAGCTCGCTGCCACATTCATTATGCCTTAATTTATGCATTAGTACAGGAGAGCACAACCCAAACAGAATGGGCGATGTCCTTTTGATGAGCTGGTAGACACATGGATCATTAAAAAAATAAAAATAAATTAAATAAATTAAATAATTTTTCGTACCAAAGATTTGATCCATGCCTGCACTGCTCCTCAGCAATGATGGCTTACTGGTAACATTGGTCTCATGCTAGCTAGGGTGCACTTGGCATAAGCATATATTTAGTTACAGTAATTTAATGCTAAAAGGCAGGGGAGACATGGACCACATCTACCCTGTTATAAAATGGCCTACACTGGATATTGAAAACACATGTGTTATGCGTAATACCACACAAGGCTCTGTGGTCCTGTTTGAAAGAGACCATCAGCAGTTGTTGGGTCAAACAGGCAGTGGTATTAATGTCCCCTCTGTGTGAACTTCCATTTGCTTACACTGAGATCACAGGGGAGGGGCATTGAAACAGCTCAGCAGAATACAGCACAGTATCATTTTACGTCTGATCTGTTTCGGAGATGCAATAGATTTCAACGGAAGAGTGCAACGCAGGTTTGTAGAAGCCTGCATGTTACTCATCTAAATTTTAAGTTTGGTTGGAGTTCATCTTTAAGCAACACTTTCAGACAGCAGGGCTCTTGCAAAGCCTCCTTACATACACTGCCTCTTTCATACTGAACTACTAATGAGGCTGTGGTTACGTCTAGCAACTCAGATCATAAAAAGAACTAATAGGCTATAAGTGAGGGGAAACTAATCTGACCATAAACAACCATCTGCAGCACTTTCATGCAAACCTTGTATATTCTGATGTGAACACATTTATAAAAGTAGAACTTGGAGATAAAGCAGACTAAGGTCCACATAGATGCCTTGCAAAGTTGACAAACAGAAGTGCCATGCTTCCAGGTGAAAAAGCGGTACACTGTGGTCAGTATTCCATAAATGGAGAGTGGCTTGTCTGCCAAGAAAGCAAACTTAAAACAACAAAACTCACTATGTGCTAAAGTAACAGCCACCTTGACAAAAAAGACCATGGCCTTATCTGTGTGGAGTTTGTATGTTCTCCCCGTGTTTGTGTGGGTTTCCTCCGGGTGCTCCGGTTTCCTCCCACACTCCAAAAACATACTATTAAGTTAATTGGCTGCTATCAAAATTGACGGTAGTCTCTCTCTGTCTGTCTGTCTGTGTGCATGTTAGGGAATTTAGACTGTAAGCTCCAATATGGCAGGGACTGATGTGAATGAGTTCTCTGTACAGTGCCACGGAATCAGTAGCGCTATATAAATAAATGGCGATGATGATAAGGACCACAAAGGCCCCAGTTTAGTAGCCTCACCACAAGACTAGTCTGTCATTCACCACAGGGATGGTGTGAACAGGAGCACCAAGTCATTAAATAAGAATAAGGAGTGGTGCAATGTGGAGTTACGTTTATTAACGTCATGGTGCATAATAGTGGCACAGAAAAACATGTTGTTACTAGCAATAGTATATTAATGCAAAATATATTCAACTGGAAAACTTTGTAAAGGTGTGGACAGAGGACCAGGTGGCTGTTTTGCAAAGCTAGTCTGCAGAAGCCCCATATCTCGCTGTCCAAGACGCCCCTACCGATCTGGTAGAATGGGCCGTAAGTCTCTCTGGCACCGGACGGATAGCCTTATGTAAGCTTGCCTAATGGTAGCCGTAATCCATTTTGCAATGGACTGTTTTGAGGCTGGCTAGCCTCTCTTATTAGCATCATAAAGAACAAGGAAACAGTACGCCTCATTAGAGAAGTTCCTTTGACATAAACGCGGAAAGCCCTAACCACATCTAACTTTCCATAGACTCTGAATCTGAATGGGAAGTGGGAGAAAAGATCGGAATTACAATTTCCTGTTTCAGATGGAAGCCGAAACTACTCTAGGAACGAAGGAAGGGAGGGCTCTTAACCGCTCTGTTCTTGAGGAAAACCAGATATGGTTCCCGGCAAGACAGAGCTCCTAATTCTGAAACCCTACGCGTAGATGCAATAGCCAAAAGAAGAGGACCTTCCAGGTCAACCTCTTCAAATTTGCCACCAATAATGGCTCAAAGGGAGGCCCTTTAAGCATGTCCAGCACCAGGTGAGATCCCACGGTGCTGTAGGCGGAACATAGGGAGACTGAATATGCAAGACTCCCTGAAGGAAAGTCCTAATATCTGGCAAATCCATTAATTTCAGGTGAAAAAAAGACTGAAAGTGCCGATACCTGAACTTCTAGGGAACCTAAACGAAGGCCTGCTTCCAGGCCATCCTGAAGAAAAGCCAATAAACGAGGAAGACGAAAGGAGGACGTGTGACGTGTCCTATTATCGCTCCATCTGATATAGGCCTTCCAAATCCGGAGATAGGTGCGAGCTGAGACCGGCTTTCTGGCTCGCATCATAGTGTTTGCCAGGCTGGAGGAAAAACCTCTAGCCCTCCAGAGGCTAGCTTAACAGCCATGCCGTTAAACTGAGCGGAGATAAATTCTGGTAACGGAAGGGGCCTAGCAGAAGAAGGTCGTCTCGAGACGGAAGACGTAAACCCTGTCCTTCCGCCATAGAGATTATGTCCGTGTACCAGACTCGGCGCGGCCATGAGGGAGCTATTAGAATTACTGGCAGACCTCCCTGCCTTACTCGCCTGAGTACGCGAGGAAGCATGGGGATCGGAGGTAACAGGTATCCCAACCTGAACTCCCATGACATCGTCATGACGTCCACTGCCACCGCTAAGGCGTCACTTGCCCCTGCGCAGAACCTGTGAACCTTTCTGTTGTGTCTGGAGGCCCTGAGATCTATGTCCGGAAGACCCCATTCTGAACCAGGGACTGGAAAATTTCCGGATGGAGTGACCACTCCCCCGGTTCCGGCCAAACCAAAATCTGAGCTGCAATATTCATTGCGGCTGCACTCCTGGTTCCTCCCTGCCTGTTGACATATGCCACGGCCGTGGCATTGTCTGACTGAACTCTGACAGTGTGGCCCTGGAGGAGGAACTGGGCCCCCGGAGGGCCAGTAGAATTGCCTTCAACTCCAGCATGTTTATGGATAGGGCTGATTCCTGAACCAACCAAAGTCCCTGGAGCCTGAGGTGCAGGATTACCGCCCCCCCCCCCAACCTTTTAGGCTGGCGTCTGTCGTGGCTATGATCCAAGACCATGGAGCGAAACATCTGCCCACTGTCTTGTGATCCCGAATCAGCCACCACTGAAGTGAATCTCTCACCCTGAAAATAGAGAGATTTTCTGGAGATCCAAACGTAGGTGGGATCCTGACCATTTTGTCCACAGATCCCACTGAAGACATTGAGAATGGGCTTGACCGAATAGGATGGTCTCGAAGGAGGCCACCATTTTCTTCAGCAGCCGCATGCACAAGTGCATTGAGGGGCTGAGAGAGGACAAGACTTGAGTAGTAATACTCTGAATATAACTGATCTTCTCGACAGGCAGGAACATCCTTTGCTGGCTGGTGTCCATAATGAGCCCTAGGGAAACCATGCGTTGACACAAAACTATCTGGGATTTCCTTAAGTCTATTAGCCATCCATGGCCCTCGAGAACCGTCAAGGTAAGGGATAAGTGATGACGTAAGCAATTCTCCGTGGAAGATTTGATGAGCAGGTCGTCTGAATAGGGCACGACCTGAACTCCTTGAAGGGAAGACATGCTGCCATAACTGACATGATCTTCGTGAAAATCCCTCGGTGCCGTTGAGAGGCCGAAGGGAAGAGCCCAAAACTGATAGTGGAAGGATCCCACCGAGAATCTTAGAAGAGACTGATGTTGGATTCAAATGGGAATCTGGAGGTATGCATCTTTTATATCTATGGACGCCATAAACTGTTTCTTTAGGGATTCCATCCGAAATTTGTCCACCCGTAAGTGCACATTGAGGCCCTTTAAGTTTAGGATGGGACGAAAAAGAGCCGTCCGGCTTCTTGACCAGAAACAGGTTTGAATAAAAAACCCCTGTCACTTCTGGTAATCTAGGACCCTGCAGATAACTCTTTGAGAAAGAAGAGAGGCCACACGATCCTGTATCGCCTGCCTTCTTGATGGATCTCGGGGGAGCGGGGTCATGAAGAAACGATGTGGAACCGGGCCCAGCAGGTCTATCCTGTAACACTCCGATATAATGCCCCGAATCCAAGAATCTTGGGAGGACGCTGCACACTGTTGCTGAAACAAAGACAGACGACCCCCCACTGGCGCCCCTTCCAGGAGAACAGAGTGGTCGTCAGGACGCATGCTTTTCCTGGGTCTTGGAGGCCTGGCGTCTAGCTGCAAACGAGGATCTCCCCCTGGCAGAGGAGCCTCGAGAATTGTGCTGTCTGCCTCTAAAGGACTGTCCTCTAGGAAGGAGGTCCCCCGAAAAAGGCTGACGAAAGGAGCTGACCCGAGGGTTTCGGCTCCTGCTAGGGAATACCGGCAAGGAAGTACTTTTGCCCCCCGTTGCCTGGGAGATTAGGGTATCCAATTCCGGACCGAACAAACCTGCTGCAGAAAAAGGAATGGTTTCCACTGACTTTTTTTGATTCCGCATCTCCTTCACAGTATTTCAGCCATAACGTTCTTCTTGCTGAAATAAATGCAGCCTGAATAGAAGAAGATACAGCCGCTGTGTTCTGGGTCGTCTCATAAAGGGACCCCGATGCCTCCTTCAAATGCAAAGCCAGAGGAAGAAAATCAGAGGCCTGCAAGGCCTCTGCCAGCTGGTCTGCCCATGCTTCTATGGCTCTAGCCACCCAAGCCGAAGCAAATGTGGGTCTAAAGGAAGAACCCGCAGCCGTAAATATAGATTTCAGCTGGGATTCCACTCTGCAGTCATTGACATCCTGCAGAGATGCAGAACCTGGGGTGGGAGTAAAGTGTGCTTGTCTAATCGGGTTATGGAATATCCACTTTGGAATACTCTCCCAGCGAGCGACATCTTCCTCCTGCAATGGGTACAGGGAAGAGAACCTTTTGGGAACAGAGAACCTCTTATCAGGCTGTTTCCATGCTCCTTCTGCAATATCCTTAAGTTCTACGGAAGAGGGAAAACGGATAGCCTTTCTTTTGGCCTTCTTAAAGAGACTTCTGTCTCTAGGAGTAGTATCCTCCGGTTCTGGGAGGTCCAACTCTTGTCTCACTGCTAAAACCAAATCATTAATAAATTGGCTTTTAGAGCTTTCTTCCCGTCCCAAAGGTTGAACCTGGTCAGGATCAGAATTAATTTCCCCCTCTTCCTCTGAAAACTCCTCAGAGTCTGAAAGGACCATAAGGGTATTATCAGATCTAGGCCTCCTTCTTCTGCAGGCGGAATGTTTGGGGATTGAAGTAACTGGTTTAGTTTATCCAAACCCTTTATAAATGCTGTAGACCATGCCGGTTCTGTGGGAACAGGCCTAGGTCTGTATGAGAAGAGGAAGGTCCTGGTATAGACGTTCCAATAGAACCTGTGCTAACAGGGAGGCCCAACTGAGTACTAGTATTATTAGCCACCGAAGTAGCCACAGTAGATGGCAATTGATTAAGTTGAAAAACCATCTGTGCTAAAGAGGAAATCGACTGTGTCAGGGAGGTCACCCAGACCGGTTCCTCCGTCAGTGGGGCTGAAACATGCTGGGTTTGCGCAGGGGGAACCCCTTTCTCCCAGACAGAGAAGAGCGCCAACGGGTCCTTCTGCCCACAGGATAATTTTACATTGCATTTAGAACATGTAAAATATTTTGCAATAGGGCCCTTTCCCTTATCTTACATTTCTTAATAAAGGAAGGCACACCAAACACACAGACTTAAATTGATAAATTTAGCTGAGTAGAGAGAGATATATAACTGTGTGGAGAGAAAAGTGTAAACTACAAGTAATCAACTAATCTAGATATAAAAGTTGTACTTATAATATTTTAAACACAAAATGATACCTAAGCAAGTAGGAGAACTATAGTATAACTCCTACTAGCCCACTTACACAGCAATACAGAATATGTGTTTAAATAAATCAGATACTTAGCCCATAGGCCAAACATGGGAGAAGTCCAACAGCAGTATCCTGGTGCCTGCTCCCTCAGATCAGTTCTCTCTTCCCGGGCTTCTCCTTGGCGCCAGAAGACTGGGATAAACCATCTCTCTCTCTGGAAGGAGGGGGAACTCTATTTCTTAGCTCCCCCCTTCAGTAATGCTGCCTCTGAAGCGATTCTCCATAGAAAAAATAAGAGGCATTATATGGCAGAGTAGTGGAGACCTCCAGGGGAGGTCTCCGCAGCGGATAATACCTGATGCCCCCTCCTATGCATGAGGGGGGATCCAGGTATAGCCCCCTTCTTCTTAGCCACCGCAGCACTCCTGGTTCCCAAAATCCAAGATAGCCACCGTGATGTGAAATGTCCGATAACCGGCGCTCTATGCCTGCAGTGGCAGCGCCAGTTATCGGGGAGGCTCCAGGAGTGACAGCGGTCCGTGAGACCGCTTGTCACTCCCAATTCAGGCACTTGTTTCTCCTGTCCCTGTCAGTGAGAGCCGCTGGCTCTCATCTGACAGGGTAGTGCCTGCGCTGCTCTGCTGTGTGCTCTATAGTAGAACACACTCCAGCGCTGCCATCTGAAATAAAAATTCAAAAGAATAAAATAAAAGTTAAAAATTACCTACAGTACTAAAAACGCTGCCCAACTCCATGGGCACCTAAAAAAAACTGAGGAGGAAGAGGCGGGGGGATTGTAGAGGGGAGGGGTCTGTAGGCAGTACTAAAGTTAACTAGTTAGGTGCCAACTCCCAAGCTCCCCTCCACAACCCATGGTAAGCAGTGTCCCCCAGACTGGATGAAAGAGAAATATTGGTTTACTAGTTAGTAGTACACAAAGGATTTCAAAGAACCACATAAATGGCAAGTGAACCCATGCTTTATACCTCAACGTATGTATAAAGACATTCATGCATTAGCATTTATGAACTGTCCGAGAGCTGATCTGAATCTTATAGGACCAAAGTGCTAAAGAGATTTCGGGGCAGACTTATTTATATTGCGCCAGCATAGTTCGTAGCGTTTATAGCCTGAGCACACTTAAGGTAACATCAAGGTTTGTTTTTATTTGGTGTTTTGTTTAAATAAAATTATGTGAGCCCTAATTGTAAATATAAGTCTGGTAGAAGGGAAGGCATAAATTGTCTTTTAGTAGTCAAAAAAGGTTTAAAGTATTCTGCATTCCCCGTAGAAGTACACTAGACTTGCTCTTCTATAGGTGGTTTGTTGATTTATCTCTAACCTTTGCTGCTTACCAGTTTTCTCATGAATGCTCTCTCAGCTATACAGCGCAACACAGTCTGGGGGTCCTGTAAAGCACAAACCATGTTCAAGAGATCCTGGTCTTTGGCTCTAACCTCCACAGCAAGTGCCCCCTACAAAAAAAAACCCAGAAAAAACAATATGCTGTGTGTACAAAAGCCAGATAAACTGAATATTACATACATACCAATATGCAAAGAATGACATGAGACTAGAATAGCAAGCTAGAGCCTGTAACTACTTACTTGACCCACGGCATACAGACACTCCTCAGGTGACAGGATCTGAGGAAGGGAAAATAAAGAATAAATGAAACAGCTGGAGAGAATCATCCTATCCAGTCTGCAAATTTAATTTTTCTTTAGCGTATCTCATTAATTTCTGATCAAAATACCCAAAACTGCAGTACGATTGAGGGTCGTGAATAAACAGAAATTCAAATACTTGCAGATCCTGCAATATTACTCCTCAATAAGCCAATTAAATCACTCAACAAGCAAACTAATAAGCTCATCACTCACATCAATAACATAGCCAAGCTCCTAATCACGATAGAATAGATGAAGCAGACCCTTCCGAATATGACTATATTGTTAAGTTGAATAAGGTTTGTCTCCCTAATTGAATAACAATTCAGCTCTCTCAATAATAGTGTATCAGTCTTTCAGAAGACTTGGGAATATCTGGTACCAATATAACAACTCTCCTCTTCCAGGAACCTTGTAAAAACATAGATACACTGGTTTCCTCTCTGCCAATTCTCTCCTCCCACTACTATTTTCACCCCTTGCTTCCACTAACCCACTACTCCATACACACTTTAAAACACAAAAAATTGTCAATCTTGTAGGTAATTAGTAAGTGAGGGGATGTGTAACCTGTCACTACCAGTCAGCTACATAAGCCAAATTAACCATCTAACCACCAGTTTAATTGTTCTACAAGTTATTACTATGCATTGTAAGCTTGTTAATTAGTTGCTGTCTGTTTCCATGCATATTTCACTCTTCCCATATATCACACTGTTTTACATTTATTTTATTACTTATAGGTTTAATGTTCTCGGTTTGTAGCATTAACCTTTTTCTAAGATATATAGTTATTGCTTTCATTATAGCTACTACAAGTATAGTATAGTTCTAGTAAATACCTTGGGAACGCTGGAGCCTGCGTTTTTTTTTCTTTATTCCATGTGTGGTGAAAAAAATGTAGACTGTGTGTTGATCTAACAAAACAACTCTTTATCTCACCTGACCAATACGCTCCTCCCAGCCCATGCGGTGTAATCCAGCAGCAGCAAGAATTATGGCATTGAAATTGTTCTGATCATCCAGTTTTTTCAATCGAGTATTTAGGTTACCCCGCTGTGCAGGATGATGTTAAGGCGAAAATAACAAGTAGCTTTGTAAAACTTGAAGCTCTATAAAATACCGTACTCTGTACAACGAACTTCTATAACTTCAGATAAAACAATACATCTACAAGAATGTACCCTTACTAAGAAAGCATGGTATATAAATCTGCCTCAGAAAATATTGCAATTATAAACTGAAAAATGTCATGTGAAAATGATATTTTTACATGTGAGGAAATAATGAAGTAGCCCTCATAAAGTCCTAAAAAATTATCAATCTGATCTTAAAGAGACAACCCACAACAGATTTTAATTTGTCATTATTTATTCAATAAAACATATGCCAGCATGAAGAAACCATGTGTGAAAATGTGCACTCCACTATTCAGCAATAACATGAAGTAATCATTTTCTGTACGAGTTTATTTAAGGAATTGTGGCCTAACTCCTCCTTATACTGTTTCAGTTCATTAATGTTTGAGGGTATTTATTTATGCACAGATCTCTAAAAGGTCCCATCACGGCACCTCAATGGAGTTCTGCCTTTCCAAAACCTTGATACTTTTCTTTTTCAGCAGTTATACATTTGCTGGTATGCTTATTGTGAAAATACCGGGTATATCTGGCCCAGTGCTACCCAGTACCTTCTAGGATTCGTATGGTCACTCAGGCAAAATGCAGTTATAAAAATTCAACAGTATATTTATTGTCATACAAACAACACTAGAATATTATGTACACACAGTAAATAAATGCCAGGCAGATTTACCACATCATCCGTCCCTTACCCCAATAATTTAAGGAGATATAGTCACCTGCTGTCCAGACTTCACGACCCATGGATCCCTCTCAGCTGCATATATAGAGACTAGTTAGAAAACGATAATTCAAAACTAGATGCACCTTCATGAATGAAATCCCAGCATGAACACCCTTCCCCCCCTGGAGTTGTTCCTTATATCACAGGTGTAATTTCCACAGTCTTTCCCCTCCCTGGGCAAACCCCTGGGTCTATTCTACTTAACCATTGGTCAGTGCTGGACTAGGGGGGGCTGGACAGGGGAGTGAAGATGAGCTGTCCTTCCAGAGAACCTCCCCTGTTAGATGGCCTGTCTGCACTAGCCTGGTGAGAACAATGGACACTAATTAGTTTTCCTACTCAAAGCACATGGCAACCTGATCCCTACCCATAATCCCCCTGGCTTCACTTTAAACACAATGAATAGCAACCTTACTGCAAGTCATCAATATACAATACACAATATACATATGTACACTGAACTACAATGTCCCCTTAGCCACATGTTATTGTACAATGCAGTTGTAGTCTGGTGAGCTAGGGAACAAAGCATGGGCTATAAAAAGTACTGTAATCCACATTATGTGAGAAATGAGACACCGAATGCTCACAGGGTTATCCCACTCATTTCGTCACACTTATGAATATGCTATTGCATGATCCACTTTCAGCCAATCTTTAGTTGAAGAATACTTGGTATAAAGAGGAGTTCACAGTACAATAAATTAATGCAAGCAACAAGGCCCTGCGATTGCAAAACAACCCCAAATCTTCATCTTGATGTCTGGTATGAGGTTCTTGTGGTGAAATACTGTATTTGGTTTTCACCAAACATGGCTCCACTTTATTATTGTCAAAAATTATGATACAAACTGCTATACTATATGCAAATGAATGAATATTGACGGGCGGAAAACTGCAAGGTAAAAAGAACCTGCCCAGATCACAAAGTAAATCTCATTAAAGCTTGACATTTGATATTAACTGACAAGCATGCACCATAATTAGGCCTATACTTGTATTAAATTATGTTATGTTTGTTAGGTGCAGATACCAAATAAGCTGAAAACGAAAATAATTTTCTCCAAAAAATTAAGCAATAATAAAATACTGAGTAAATAAATTATGTTTTGTACAAATAATTACATATGGGACAAGATCCATCTAAAATATATGGGACCACAATGAAATACAGTGACAAGCATACTTCATGGGACACACGATGCAGCCTACTTACTTTCAAAAGTCCGGATATTACCCTTATTCGCAGTATTTAAATAAATGTATTGTTTTAAATTAAGAGACACCATCTGTAATATCCTAGCAGCAGACATTTTAATGTAAGATAAACAAGTGCTACAAACGATCCCCAACAAACAGACATCACAGCAGGAAGGAGTTCGGGGCTACAGGTGAAGGTTCCGGGTAAGATGTTAGAGGAGCTCAGTTTACAGGAACTCATAATTGTGCACCAGCATTAAGAAAGATTTTCTTGCCAACCAAATGACCCAAACTGCCATAAATGACACCAAACTAGTGCTGTCTGCAAAGTGAACCATTCTGATCTGTATAGTTTGAAGACATCAATGCACCAGTCAGGATATTCTAGCATATTAACTAATCTAATATGTTGCTGTGTAAAATGACTGCATGTTCAAATTCATTAATAGGGTGCTTTCTTTTTTTGTGGCAAGGATACGATATCTTTGAACTGTAACTGAGGGTATATTTTCTTTAGCTGAGCTGCTCTACGAAGGGAACTTGTTCCGATTACACTATTGACAAAAAAAAAACAAAAAAAAAAAAAACATGTTAAAAACCAGGTCAATGCAAATTTTGTTCTTACAATTTAATTTTATTTCTAGCAAAAAACAGGAAGCATTAATGTAAAGAAAAAATGTTGCATAATGAGTAAAAATAGACCATATCATAATGGGAGAACACTGAGTAACAATAGCTATATATAATAACCAATTTGAACCGTTACACAATACTAGTTCCCTTTTCCTTTCAGTAAATACTCCCAATTCACATTTATAATTCCACATTACAGTAATTACAGAGAAGCATTTTGAATCATAAGGTGTATGGCAGTGGTCGGCAACCCCCGGCACGCAGCAGCCTGTAGTCTGGCACGCCGACTGGCTTTCAATGCTTCACATCGCCGACACTGAATTGCTGCAAATGCATAGCAGTTCCCCCATGGCTCCATTGCGGAATGGATCACTCCTGTGTTTGCCAGAGGTTAGTCACGTACACAGGTGGTTAATGCGGCATCAAATTAATTGGGGGCACTTATGTGACGCATAAAGTGCTTTGGGGGCACAACTACGCGGTATGTTATGATGTTATGAATTGTGGACACAACTATATGGCATAATATTAACTGGGGCGCTACTATGAGGCATGATATGATTTGCAGGCACAACTATGAAGCATAAGCTGAATTGGGGGCACAACTTTGTGGCATAATACCACTTGATTGGGGGCACTTCTGTGGAAGAATATAAATTGAGGGTACTACTATGTGGCATAATATGAACTGGGGGCACTATTTTGTGGCATAAGTTGAACAAAATAAGAGGATTTATGTACTTACGTTAAATCCGTTTCTCTGATTCCGTCTGGGGGACACTGCTTTACCATGGGTTGTGGAGGGGAGCTGGGAGTTGGCACCTAACTAGTTAACTTTAGTGCTGCTGATAGACCCCTCCCCTCTACAATCCCCCTGCCTCTTCCTGTACAATCCAGTTAGTTTTAAAAAGCCCCAGGAGAAAAAGGGCAGTCAAACAAGAGCACAAAAGAATAACGGAAGGGAGGGATCGCAGTGTCCCCCAGACGGAATCAGAGAAACGGATTTAACGTAAGTACATAAATCCTCTTTTCTCTTTCATCCAGTCTGGGGGACACTGCTTTACCATGGGGACGTTCTAAAGCAGCCCCTAAAGGGTGGGACTACTCTGAAAATCCCGCTCGTAAAGCATTACGAGCGAAATTTGCATCTGCTGATTCAAAGACATTAAATTGATAAAATTTAGTAAACGTATGGACAGAGGACCAAGTGGCTGCCCTGCAATGCTGGTCCGCAGAAACACCATTCCTTGCTGCCCAAGACGCCCCAACCGATCTGGTTGAATGGGCTGTGACTCTCTCCGGCACAGGACGGCTAGCCTTTATATAAGCTTGTCTGATGGTAGACGTAATCCATCTTGCAATGGACTGTTTTGAGGCTGGCCAGCCTCTCTTATTAGCGACATAAAGGACAAATAGAGAGTCTGTACGTCTAATCTGGGAAGTTCTCCTAACATAAATGCGGAGAGCCCCAACCACATCTAACTTTTCCATCGATTGCTGATCCGTATGGGAAGAAGATGAGAAAACCGGAACAACAATTTCCTGGTTGAGATGAAAAGCCGACACTACTTTTGGTACGAAAGAAGGGAGAGTTCTTAACACCGCTCTGTCCTCGTGGAAAACCAAATATGGTTCCCTACAGGACAGAGCTCCTAATTCGGAAACTCTACGAGCCGAAGCAATAGCCAAAAGAAAGAGGACCTTCCAGGTCAACCACTTTAGGTCTGCCTTACTCAAAGGTTCAAAGGGGGGGGGGGGGCCCTTGAGCATCTCTAGGACCATGTTGAGATCCCATGGAGCAGTAGGAGGGACATAGGGAGGTTGGATATGTAAACCTCCCTGGAAAAAAGTCCTAATGCCTGGCAATTCGGCTAATTTTTTATGAAAAAATTCAGAAAGTGCCGAAACCTGGACCTTTAGGGAACCCAGTCTACGGCCTGATTCCAGGCCATTTTGAAGGAAGGCTAATAGACGGGAAAGCTGAAAAGAGGACGAGTGGAACGTCCTATTTTCGCACCATTTAATGTAGGCCTTCCAAATCCGGTGATAGATTCGAGAAGAAACAGGCTTCCTGGCTCGCATCAGAGTCTGAATTACACTGGGCGAAAAACCTCTAGCCTTCCAGAGGCTGGTTTCAACAGCCATGCCGTTAAATTGAGCTGAGGTACATTCTGGAAATGGAATGGACCTTGCAGAAGCAGGTCGATTCGATACGGAAGGCGGAACCCCGGCCCTTCCGCCATAGATATGAGGTCTGCGTACCACACTCGGCGCGGCCAAGAGGGAGCGACTAGAATTACTGGCAGAAGGCCCTGCCGAACTCGTCTGAGTACTCGAGGAAGCATGGGAATTGGGGGAAACAGGTATCCCAATCTGAACTCCCATGACATCGTCAAAACGTCCACTGCCGCCGCTAAGGGATCCCTTGCCCTTGCGCAAAACTTGTGGACCTTCCGGTTGTGTCTGGAGGCCATGAGGTCTATGTCCGGAAGACCCCACCTGAGAACCAGAGACTGGAAGACATCCGGGTGAAGAGACCACTCCCCCGGCATCAGCTGGTTTCGACTTAAATAGTCCGCCTCCCAGTTTTCTATTCCTGGAATGAAAACCGCCGATATTGCTGGGACATATTGCACTGCCCAAACAAATATTTGGGCTGCAATCTCCATAGCCGCTGGACTCCTGGTTCCTCCTTGTCTGTTGACATATGCCACGGCCGTGGCATTGTCGGACTGAATTCTGACCGGTTGGCCCTGAAGAAAAGACTGGGCTCCCCGGAGAGCCAAGAGAATGGCCTTCAATTCCAAAACATTTATCGGTAGAGTTGATTCCTGAGGCGACCAAATTCCCTGGAGTCGGAGGTGAAGGATTACCGCCCCCCAACCCTTCAGGCTGGCGTCTGTTGTGGCTATGATCCATGACCATTGTGCGAAGGATTTTCCCACGCTCATGTTGTGTAGACACATCCACCACTGAAGAGATTCTCTCGCTTTCTGAGATAGAGAGATCTTTTGACTTTTCAGGTGTAGGTGTGACCCTGACCACTTCGATAGCAGATCCCATTGGAAACATCGAGAATGGGCTCGCCCGAAGGGAATGGTCTCGAAAGAGGCCACCATCTTTCCGAGTAGCCTCATGCACAAGTGCATTGAGGGGCTGGGGTAAGACAAAACCTGGGAGGTTACCGACTGAATAGAGGAGATTTTCTCTGCTGGGAGAAACACTCTTTGCCTCCTGGTGTCCATGATGAGTCCCAGGAATACCATGCGCTGACACGGGATCAACTGGGATTTCTTTGAATTTATTAGCCAACCGTGGCCCTCGAGAACTGCCTGGGTGAGGGACAGGTGATAACGCATGCAATCTTCTAAGGAAGCCTTGATGAGTAGGTCGTCCAAGTAAGGAACGACCTGAACTCCCTGCAGGTGAAGACATGCTGCCATAACTGACATAATCTTCGTGAAGACCCTTGGCGCAGTTGAGACGCCAAAGGGGAGGGCCCGAAACTGATAGTGAGCAGATCCTACCGAGAATCTGAGGAGAGACTGGTGGTGGGTCCAGATGGGAATGTGGAGATAAGCGTCCTTTATATCTATGGACGCCATGAACTGATTTATCTCTAGGCCGTTTATTACTGACCTCAGAGATTCCATCCGAAATTTGTCCACCCTTAAGTGAACGTTGAGGCCCTTTAAGTTTAGGATGGGCCGAAAGGAGCCGTCCGGCTTCTTGACTAGGAACAGGTTTGAATAAAAACCCCTTCCTTTCTGCCCATCTGGCACTCTGCCGATGACCTGCTGGAGTAAAAGAGAAGCGACACAATCCTGTATAGCCCGTCTCTTTAAAAGATCCTGAGGTAGCGGGGTCTGGAAGAAACGCTGTGGAGCAGGGCCCAATAGGTCTATTCTGTACCCCTCTGAAATGATTCTCCGAATCCAAGGATCTTGGGAAGACGCTGTCCACTGTTTCTGAAACAGGGACAGACGTCCTCCCACTGGCGCCCCCTGTAGAACAGGTTGGTCGTCAGGACGCAGGCTTTTCCTGGGTCTTAGCGGCCTGGCGCTTGGAAGTAAACGAGGATCTTCCCCTAGAGGAGGAGCCTCGGGAATTAGATTGCCTTCCTCTGAAGGACTGACCCCTTTGGAAGGAGGTCCCTCGAAAGGGCTGCCGGAAGGAGCTATTTCTCTGAGCGCGGCTTCTGTTAGCGCATACTGGCAAAGAAGTGCTTTTGCCCCCCGTAGCCTGGGAAATGAGGGTATCCAATTCTGGGCCGAATAAGCCCGCTGCAGAAAAGGGGAAAAGGGGGTTTCAATGGACCGCTTTGACTCTGCATCACCTTCCCAGGACTTCAGCCATAGTGTTCTCCTTGCTGAAATGGAGGCCGCCTGAATGGCAGAGGAAACCGCCGCTGAATTCTGGGCCGCCTCATAGAGATACCCCGAAGCTTCCTTTAAATGCAAAGCAAGGGGAAGGAGCTCGGAGTCCTGTAAAGCTTCTGCCAGCTGGTCTGCCCATGCTTCCATGGCTTTTGCTACCCAGGCTGAAGCAAATGTGGGTCTAAAGCCAGAACCCGCAGCCGCAAATATTGATTTGAGCTGGGATTCTACCTTACGGTCATTGGCGTCTGGGAGAGACGCTGAACCCGGGGCTTGGAGTAGAGTATGTTTAGCCAGGCGAGCAATAGGAATGTCTACCTTGGGAATACTCTCCCAGCGAGTCGCCTCTTCCTCCTGAAGAGGATACAGAGAGGCGAACCTTTTAGGAATGAAAAACCTTTTCTCAGGTTGTTTCCAGGCCCTTTCAGCAATCTCTCTGAGTTCAGCAGAAGAAGGGAAACGGTTGGTTTTTCTTTTGGCCCTTTTTGAACAGACTTCTGTCCCTGGGGGAAACCTCCTCCGGCTCTGGGAAGTCCAGCGCCTGTCTAACCGCTAAAACCAAATCATTAACAAATTGGTTTTTAGGGTACACTTCCTGCTCTGAGGAATGACTATGGTCAGCATCCAAATAGATTTCCCCCTCTTCCTCAGACTCTTCCTCCGAATCTGAAAGGACCACAAGGGGATTTACCGCTCTAAGCCTCCTTCTCTTAGCAGGCGGGGTATTAGAGGAATCTAGCAACTGGTTAAGCTTGTTTAAGCCCTTCAAAAAGGCTGTAGACCAAGCTGGGTCTGTATTAGCAGGGGCTGGGTCAGCCTGTGATGTGGAAGCTCCCGGCAAACTCGATCCACTGGCATCTGAGAAAGCCTGGGGGTCTGAATGCGTATTAGTATTGCTAGCCACCGAAGTTGCCACAGTTGATAGCAACTGATTTGATTGAAAAACCATTTGGGCTAGGGAGGTAACCGACTGTGTTAGGGAGGTTACCCAGGCCGGTTCCTCAGACGAAGGGGCTGTAACCTGCTGGCTTTGCACAGAGGGGGCCCCTGCTTCGCATGCAGCGCAGAGCGCCAAAGGGTCCTTCTGCCCACACGGTAATTTAACATGACATTTAGAACATGTGGAATATTTTGCCATAGGGCCCTTTCCCTTATCTGTCATTTTATATAAAGGAAGGCACACCAATCACACAAATCAATCTAGCTGAATATACAGATAGAGATAAAGGTAGAGAGAGAGAGAGAGTAAAATATATTAAAAGAACAGAGTAAATTACAAGTAATCAACTAATGTCTTTGAAAAAGTTGTACTTGAATATTTTTAAACACCATAAATATTTTAGGCTAGCAGGAGACTATAATGTAAACCTGCTAAGCCAGTAATAAAACAACAAATATGTGTTTAAATAAGCTTGTACTTAGCCCAAGGGCCACCAAGACAGGGAGAAGTCCAACAGCAGTCTGTGCTCTCCCTCAGCTCTGTACCTGTTCCCGGGCTTCTGCTTTGGCGCCAGAACCCTGGGACAGTCCATCTCTCTCTTTCTCTGTAGGAAGGGGGGGAACTCTATGTTTTAGCTCCCCCCTCTTCCCTGATGCCGATGTTCCTGCTTGAAAATCCATAGGAAAAAACGGCTTTTGGTGGCAGATTTGTGGAGACCTCTATTAGTTCCTCTTCGCAGGACAGAGGTCTCCGCAGCGGTACCTTTCCGACGCCCCCCTCCTATGTCTGAGGGGGGAATCTTGGTTTTGCCCCCTTCTCCTCTTTTCAGCGCTGCTGCCGAAATTCAAGATGGCCGCCGCCATTTTCATTATCCGATAACCGGCGCTCTATGCCTGTAATGGCAGCGCCGGTTAACGGGGAGGCTGTAGGAGTGCAGCGGTCCATGAGACCGCTTGTCACTCCCTTCAATCAGGCACTTTGTACTTTGGTCCCTGTCAGTGAGAACCGCTGGCTCTCAGCTGACAGCGGAATGCCTGCGCTGCCAAGCTGTGAGTGTGTAGTATAGTAGAAAACACTCCAGCGCTGCCACCTGAAAGAAAAAAGTAAAAAGTAAAAGAAAAAAATAAAATTTCTTAACATTAAACTAAGCACTAAACAAAAAGGCTGCCCAACTCCAGGGCACCTAAAAAAAACTGGATTGTACAGGAAGAGGCAGGGGGATTGTAGAGGGGAGGGGTCTATCAGCAGCACTAAAGTTAACTAGTTAGGTGCCAACTCCCAGCTCCCCTCCACAACCCATGGTAAAGCAGTGTCCCCCAGACTGGATGAAAGAGAAATATAACTTATATATTTAATTTGGTTAATAAAAACCAAATACCATGCACAATTCCCCCCAAAATAGGGGAGCACTGTTTTGCTTATAAAATTATCAGACATGATAGTACATTAAAACAGCAAAATAATATAAAAGCCTCTCTTCAGCATTATATAGGGCAGTCGTAAAATTTGACCTTGTCTGTTGTATTACAGCATGCTGCTGTTTTAAAGAGTCTCTCTCTAACTCCTTTATAAAATATGCAACGTGTTTCTGTTTTTTATCTTACCAATCAATTCTATCTTTCAAAAACTCAAATAGCTCTCTTAACTGTGTGCATAAATTTACATACTGCAACCTATCGTTATCACAACACTGTTGCAATACTGGTATACGGTTGATCATAAAATAAACCCTGTAATGTCTGGGAGACTCCCGAATTTCGGGTGGGTCTTCCCCCCCGGATTCATGCAAGAGAAAGCCACTGTCCCGCATCCTCTCCATTTCCTAATGAAGTGGGCAGGATGGGAGACTTAATGATGTGATGTGTCATTTTGGCCCTGCCCCCATGTCACAATGGGTTTTAATGCATATCAATACAATTTGATATTTTTTTTTATAAGACGTGCACCTCAGATAAAGTAACCGCTTGTCCTCTTTTCTCTTGAGGAATTGTACATGGTACCTGACTATGTCTATCATGCACTCTTTCACTCCTCTGCTGCCGGTTGCAATGTTAAAAGGTAAGTGATTCTCCAACAGAGCAGGCAGAATTTGAGTGACAGCTTGGCTGACTTGCTGTGTGGAAATGCAGTGTACATTAAATGATTGATACATAAGGGCTAAGCCAGCCCTGTCACAGCACTGTGATCGGCACCATTATGATATTGTCCTTAAGTGTATGGGGAGGTAATATTTTCACAGGCTAACACTGAGGGGGTTATGTAAAGTCAGACCTAAGGCCAACCTGTAAGCACAAAAAAGTGCTTTTGCTTTCTACTGCACATGCGCAGTAGAAAGACTTACGTCTGAGAGCAGACAGACTTATCTTCTTGTGCCTCTATATTCTTAGAGAGGTGGAATAGGCGGCCAGGCGTAGGCATAGTATACCAAGACCATGTTAATGCGCTTTATGTACTATACTGAGGAGGCATAACTGTTACGGCTCCTTTCCTCCTGGTGTATAATCTACACAATGAAAATGTGCCCCTCCCCCCAGGTTTAACCAGCCCCGTGTTGAATAGCACTAGGGCTATTCCCACCCCCTGTAGCGGTGGCTGTGGGAATAGCCCATGTGCTATTAATCACAGGGCTGGTTAAACCTAGGGGTATGAGCCTGCATTTGTTTTGCAGGCCCGATCTCACTAAGGAGTCCAGCTCCATGCTGACCGACCTAGGGCTTGTTGTCATTATGGCAGGGGGACCCCTTGTTGTGGATTTCCCTGCTGCGGTGCCACCAGCCCTGGCACGGCCAAGTGCTTCTACTGGTAATTATGTGGGATCCGCACCTATTGATTATATATAGATATACATACACACACATATATATGATATATACATACATACATACTTTATTGCTTTTGGGAGAGGGGTTAATTATTCATCTAATGGCCGTGTGGGCTGTTGCGCATGATACACTTTTAATGCATTTTGCATACTATTCAGAGGAGCACCTATCTTCGGCTCAGAAATAATCTTATATTATCGGCTCAGAATACACGCGTAAACTGTGAAAGAGGAGGAATATGGAAGAGAGCAAGAAAAAACAAAGCTGACAGAGAAGTGAGTGTACCCCTGTACTATTGCTTGAGAGCAAAAGAGAGGGAGCAGAGAGGCAGGACATAGACTCTGTGAGAGTACCAGCAGTCTGAGAAGAGGAGGGAGCAGTATCTATTAGACCCCTGTATACAGAGGAGCGATATTGGTAAATAGGAGCTGTTGGTGAGGGGAGTACATCCCTGTCAGATGTTTAAAGTAAAAGTCTGGAATAAAAAAAATACACCAGAGAGATAGAGAGACAGTGAGAAGAAGGAAAAGATCTTTTTAAAAGAGAGAAACAACTGGAGTCCTGACTGGAAAAAGCCACCTTGGACTAAAAGGCTGAGCGTCATATGGATAAGTAGCATCTTATTATCCGTTTATTGATTTATCGGGACTGTGTATTATAGTCAGATAGGGACTAGCTGGGTAGGCCTGTAGATTGTAATGTAAATGAACCCTTTTGCTGGACTGAGATAATATTAACAAGGGATTAGTGCAGGGACAGTTAGTTAGGGAGCAGAGACTGAATTACATGTATGAGAAACTGTGCAGACTGCCTCACTATTTTTTCAGTCACATACAAAAAAAATTCACAAACCTGTGGTGTGAGGAGCCTACGATTTTGAAGTGACTATATGGTCATGTCTAAGGGATAGACATATGTCTATTTATGCTGCTGAACTTATTTCATGTTAATTTCTTGATATTACTTATAGTTGCCAGATGATTGTAGTTTAAAGAGAAGTACCTCTTAGTAGTAGAATAATAGAGAAGAGAGAATATTTATGTATGGTAGTATAGGTATTTTATAGTACTATTTATCGATTATATACAATTGTTTGTTTAAACTACAACTCATATTTTTGATTTACATATTGGAAAATCCCTTTAGAAGCCTGTACCACACTAATAAATGTGTCAGTGTGGCTTCTAAACATAATTCCTCTGTGATATTATTCATTTGTGTATGCCTTTGGTCCAGTGAAGGGGGGCGGAGGGTTCCTTGGTCTCCCTCTGGTGTTGCTACAACCAGGACACTACACAAAGAAGACCCTTCAGTAATCAGACCAAAGTGGAGGCACTGTGCAATCTGGAATACAAGGTACTGAGTTCTTTTGCAGACCGCACACACAAATTGATATATACACCCTAACCTGAAAAAGGGGTGTTACATTATTTATATCGGTGTTACTCTTTCACTTTATATAAGGCCCTGAACATTCTAGTTAACCTTCATTTTTATAATCTGAAAATTCCAACCTCTGGATTTAATGGTCCTTTTACAGAGTCATTTTTTTGGGAGGTTACAATGCTGTAAGCCACAGTTAAAAGAATAAACTATGTGTATGGTCTTTTACAAAAATCAATATGTCTGTTTCAGGAAGACCGTGATGAGATCAGTATCCCTGAAACTTCTCACCTATTTTCAGGCAAACTTTTTAACGTATTCCCAGCATTCGATGGATGGAAAACAACTGCATCATGTGGGTCTTCACGTCTACAGAAAATAACAGAAACTACTCAGTCACAAGTTTAATAAGAAAAGCAGACCATGTATTCTGAGCTCACATTAGCAGACCTCTGAAGAATAAAAATGCACTCACTTGCAAACAGCTCCAATTGTGAATCCAGGAGGTAAAGTTGTTGGTAAATCCTTAAGTGAATGAACAACAAGGTCAACCCTGGAGGAGAACATGGATTGAAAGTTAAATATAGCTGGATTCCAATTAACTGATGCAACAATGGGGGCATATTACTTAAAGACATTGGAAGGGAGGTGCCAGCAATATAATAGACGTTTCTAAAACACAGTTCAGGCACACTCACATAACCCAATTTAAACTTGGAGCCATCCCAACCCAACTTACTCTTTTCTCTCTAGAGCATTCTCCAGTTCCTTTGTAAATAGACTCTTTTCTCCTATCTGTAGGGAGGTAGGAAGAAAGCATTGGCTGTAATTATGAAGTCAGCAGTACTTTAAAAACTCAAAGGAATAGCAGTACTAGTCACGTATACACAAATAATACATAAAACACCTCATCACACAATTACATCAAAATTGTTCCATTCACACATACACCACAATTATTTAGGAGACATTCTAACCTTAGATAGAGCGGTGTCTAGAATTTTATCTCCTGTTGTGGACATGGCAACTAAAAAGATAAGGTGAGAGGTGTCAGTCACATTTGAAGACATGAGATGAAAAAAAAAAGGATGGAGAGATCAACAATAAATTAAAAAAAAATAAACTGTTCTAAAGAAAAAGTATAACAGGCAATAAAATTATGCAGGCTATGTGTGTGTGTGTATATATTAAAGCAAAACTGAAAATTAATGTAAGTATTATGCAAAATAGCATTTTTCAACTATGGCAATACCAAGCTGTACTTACCAATGTCAAAATGTACATCAGGGAACCTCTGGGTCAACATTTTCACCACACTGTCTGTCTGGATGCGCGCCAGCTGTAGGGAGACTTAGCATGTTTACAAAGTACAATTTTACCAACCTGATGGAACAATAAAAAGCTACTTTTTAAAAAAAAAAAAAAAAATTAACATACAGCAGCAACCACAGTTACTTTTATATACATATTCTGCTTATATGGACAATATTTATGCACAACAAATACATCTGTGAGTTCTGTATTGTTACTGGATAATATGCCAATCCTTCTCTGCAAAAAAACCATTCACAAAAAGTATTCACAAAATATGCTCACCTGGCTTTTCCTGGTTCCAACTCTGATGAGACCTCCTCCTTTCTGCCCTGATCCATCCTGCAGTAAAGAAACAGACATTTGACACACTTAAATGTAGCACGCCACTTTACTCCAAACACTGAGAAATTGAGGTAATCAACAAAATGCAAGTGTATCAAACACATTAGAAGAGTATCTTATACCATTAAAACAGAAGACACTCTTTGTATGCCTTCAATGTAGTCCAAGGGGTTGAAAAGATAATTCAATTAACATGGACAGCTACACTTGGATTCCCAGTATGATAGATTAATGAAATCACATTATCTTTTATTCACTTCTAAAGACAAAATATATTTTACTAATGAAATAAAACTGAGAATCCCTGTAATCCCAGGTTTGTTCCTACTTTAAAATCGCTTCATAAAATAAAACCATTGTGTTCATTATAGTATATACACAGGCATGGGATATCGGTTATCCATAAACCAGAAAAAAAAAGTAAATGATTACTGCCTTTAATTATTGTGTCATACTCAGACCTGATCACCAAGTGTTTTTTCAATATAGCAAGTATGCAGAGCTTTGTTAAATCAGTCTGATAGAGGAGAGGAATGCCAGGGCTGCGCCAGGCAAATACAAGTGACTTTGACAATTTGATTTTAGGCAAGGTGCACTAAATTACGGAAATTACTCTTATTTGGAAAACACCAAATCCCAAACATTCCACATAATTCCAATACCTTTTGTAACACATGTGCATCCAAGATCTGCACTGCCTGACTCCAATACTGGAGTCTAGTTTTATTTTAAAATATCTAACATTATGTTGCACATTATCATCATGTGAAGGCATAGTAAAACATACATAATAGAATTTAAATAAAATAAACAACATTTAAAACTTTCTGTAATGCAAGTACAGTCTCTTCCAGAATTAGATACAGAGTTTACAATAAGATCCAAAATTGTATTACCTTTGTTTTCCAATTCTCCATTTTTAACAATGAATTCTGAAAACACAGCAGTCATCCACATGTGTCTCCTTTCTAATAAGCAGTAATTGTTACAGTGACAGTTTATAGAATCTGTCTGGGAAACTGCTCAAACTGATAAATTGAATGGCCAGGGGGTGGGGAGAGATAGTATTCTGGGACCTCGCCCATCAGGATTGTTCAACATTGAAGCTAAAAGTATGTTATCAGTGATGCTCAGGCTGGACCTTCTTTAACCAAAGCCAAATAAGTGGCAGAGACCCTGTTATCTGAGCACACAAGGGTAACTCCCCTCTTAGTGCTGAGCTTCCAAAATGAAGGTTACCATTTGTATCAACAGATATCTATTAGGCAATGTTGCTGATTGTATACAAAAATGGATTAAGACAGTAGAATAAATATAAACCCAGTTATTTCAACTCCTAAATTTCTTTGTAATCATCCTATTTACTATGTACTTTTTGCATGGGTCTGCTGAGAAGCAAAGAGACATGTGACCAATCATGTGTGCTGCAACTGTATATGTGCTCTAAATGTTCCTGAAATACAGATACAGCAGACACACATTAAGGGGGGTATTCAATTGTTTGTTTTAACGCGCTAAAACCAAAAAAAACGAGCGCTCTAAAAAAACTTCATATTATACGGTAATTTTGCGCGCGTAAACAGTTTATACAGTACTTACTCGCTGCCAGCGGGCTGAATTTCAGCTCGCTGCGAGATGAAATTTAGCGAGTAATTACCGTATTAACGGTAATATTTTTAGAGCGCTCGTTTTTTTTGGTTTTAGCGCGTTAAAACAAAACAATTGAATACCCCCCCAGACCCTTATTTAAGCATTACAGATATCACAGTTATGAATTAAAATTGGGCCAAACAAAAGGTCTAACTATTAAGAATGTTCTGCCATTAATGAGAAAAAAGATATAGGTGAACCGTTGTTGGCTACTTATAGGTTTACTTTTTCTAATAGCGGAACAGTAGAAAAAGAGTGGTTAGAGGTGGATGAGCCAGGTGATGGAACTGAAAGTAAATTTGGTTTAATTCATGTCCAGGTGACCTTACTTGGTAGGTCTCCTCACAAGCAATAACATAGGTCCTGTGAGCAGATTTCCACTCCTTGGGAAATTCCATATGCTACCATTTTCTTTGCTACATAAATCGTGTAATTGTTACCATTTGTCTTTAGCGTGTACTTCAAAAAAAATTAAGGATTGACAGTGAAACCTGAAGATTACCCACTTATAAAAAAAAAAAAAAAGGGCATCTTAAAAGGCTTGTTGACCACCGATTTGCTAGGCATGCACACATGAAGATTATGCTCTGCCACATTCCTCATGGTTTAAAAAATATATTTCCCCAAACAAAATCCCTAAGCGGCAGACTATGTACCTAGCTATAGCAACCAATCAAAAGAGTTGGGAGTTGAAACAGTTAAACTAGATATATAGTGAACTATTTCAATGCCCTGCAGACTGCTACTTTTCAGCACAGCATAGACCAGTTAGAGAGTAAGCTTGGAGGACTTCTTTCTTATCTCTAAGGATAAGATTGTTAAATTGTGCACATGTAGCAATGTGAAACTACCAAAAAGCTGCTCTTAAATAGAATAATAATTTTATAGCTGTATTTTTAAACTTAAATTATATTTCATGTCATTGTATGTAATTCATTTGTGTCATGATCCTTTTAAAGTACAGCACTGCGTAATACGTCAGCGGTTTATAAAGAATATTATAATTAAATATGGTCACTCAAAAAGGACATTGCGGCATAAGATGCAACCCTATAAAAAAGCTGATTTCACAAGTTAGAAGACGCTATACACTTGCTTCTTCTCATTGCTTTCCATATAATTAAAATAAAACACATTATCACTTGTATCCAACAACTGTCATCCTTCAGAAGAAGACATCTGAGGACCGCCCCATCTGCAGCTGTAATGGCTTCTGCTGGAATCAGCTTAGTCAGTGAAAAACTGGGCATGACTCTAATGTATTTTATACTTTATTAAATGTTGAATATTTTTTCTAAACTTGTGCTGGTCTGTTCATGTTTATTAAACAAATATGGATTGTATTTATTTTTATTATTTTAAACTTTTTATTTAATACAGCAGGAAAATATTACAGGTCACACGATCTGTTAAACATGAAAAAATTAAAAGAGAAGGGCAAGCTGTTAAGATTTTTACTGTTTGTACCCTATTTTTCATCTTGTGTGCTCTTAAAATTCATAAAAAGTCGACATGCCTGTGTAACAATTAAACAATAACATGAAAAAACGTGAGATAAAGAGACCTTGTAGTGCTAGGATAAAGTGACAAAAAAAGATTTATGGTTTTTAAATGGAGTAGAGGAGAGGGTAAGGTACCCCCAGAAAGAGGGCATTGAATGAATTGAAGGTAGTAGGAATAGGGAAAGGAAGGGAGAACAATTGTTGCAAAGTTGAAATAGATTTATTTTTTACTGAATATGGACCCTGCACAGTCATGATGTTTTTCACAAAATGGTCTGATACAATTATATCATCCATGCACAAATGTCTACAATTTGTTTTACCCACATGCTATGCTTTCACTACACATGAAAACATGTGGAGGGATGGAAAAAAAGTATGAATTTTAATTTGGAATACTCTTTTGACCGCTATTACTGCCCACACTTACCTTTGTCTCTATGATAAGTGCTGACCACAGAAAGGTGGTTAAATAATTAAAAAAAAAAATGTATTAAATAAAAACAGATGCACCGAATGCTGCATCTGCCATGGTCCCTGTTGGCTAGAATAGTCATGTGCAACACTCCTCTAAGCTTATTGCTCACCTTATTTGAAAGAGACAGAGTGAGTGTCTATAACCCCTTCCCCTGTAAACTGGGAAGTTCAGAGAAGAAAGATGGGGCACCCGCTCAGCCTCCATGAAACTGGTCATGCATAAGTGGAGAGAGGATGAGATACAGCCATCAGGGACTGCAGTGGCTCCTGGGAACAGTGCATCAAACATATGTTTTTTTTCTTCCTATATTAACTCCTTTAACTCCACCAAAAAAAAAAAACAAGGGTGGAGCTAAAGCTGTAATCTCACATACACTCTTTTCTTTTTCTTAAACAGCAAGTTTGGTAACATGAAATTATTATTTCAGTATTTTGCCCTGGATAGTGACATTGCTGCCTCTGGAAGATAGTGTTTCACCTGGACCACATTTGTCTCCAGAATTTTGCCACTTCAGTTTTCTTTATTAAAAGGAACTTTTCTGTATAGCCGAAACTACAAACAGGGAAGTTAGCAACTTTTTGGCTTTGCAGGTGAATAAAAGCAAGTGACACATGCTCTTCTACCACCATTCCATGCTGGAGTGGTTTGTCTAATGTGGTCACGACTTTATATAATCATTAAAATATGTCAAACAATAAATAAAGCATTGCATACTAGTGCCTGCTATTCAATTCCAATCCTGTTCTGGATGACATCAAATACAATCTCCCAAACATTTGGTGGCTTTATAATTGCAGGTCTCCTAATATCTCTGGTGGCTTTAATATACAGACGACAGATCTTTAATAGCTTGATAATGGATCGCCCCATCAAAATCTCTGGTGGTTTTTACTATACATATCTCAAAGCAAAAGTGGATTTATAATGCAGCCCCGGCCCCTAAAAATTTCCTGGTAACTTTCTAATTTGGACCCCTCCCTCCCTAATCTCTGTTGGTTTCAAAATGCAGACCCTAGATCTCTTGTGGCAACCCAATTAAATTACCTAGCCTTTCTTCAGTCCCACACTGTCTACGCATTGTAGATGAAGACTGCCTTGTTGTGACATTGCCACACCTACTAAACAGCTCCCAGAATTCGGATTGGTAAATAGCTAGAAATATATATTAACCAGAGGGGGATATCACCACATACTCATCAATGAATGGCCAGCACCATAAACCAATCGGCATGCTTGGAGCCATCTACTAACTGTGTAACAACACTGTTATATGGCTACAGAAAGGCAAAGGATGCACCCCAGCTACCCCGATTTTGCTTTATCATAGGAACAGTCGAACAGGTATGGAGAATCCTCTGCCTGCCAGAGGCAGCCATGATTGTGCACCTCAGCCTAAAACAATAAAGGGAGGGAGATGTCCTTCTGCCCCTCTGGTACCTGACAAAGTTTCACATCTGTCACTACATCTATCATGTCACTATATTTATGCACCTATAATTATCTCAAAGTAATACCTACTGAAACTGTATTTTAAATACAAGATGACTGCACTAGGATTATAAGCAGTGGTTGTATCATGTTGGGAAGTGGAACATTTCATTTCATCAGGGAAGATATATCTGGTAAAGTATTTACCACTTCATTTTTTAATGAAATAAATTCATCCAAGAGAGTTTTTATTATTATTATTTGTTTTTTTTAAATCAAGCTCCCGCTTTCCCCCAACAGAACAGCAGTTTACCAATGTCAAGGACCACAATTCCCTGACCACACCTGTAGCAATGTTTTGCCCTGGCTTGAACAGTACAGAGAGGTTTGAATTTTGCTGAACCTACAACTTCCCACTAAGCAGCATTACTTTCAAACTTCTACAGAATGTTGTACCTGAAGTCTGTGGGAATCACAGGAAAAAATTAATTAAAAGTATGCACATCAATTGCTGCAACTCTCATCCTCTCCTAATCTGAACTTCTCATCAAGTATGTAACAAGAATTGGTTATCTATTGCTGTAACTGTGTTGCTATAACTTGTGTTTGGCTGCTGATCAGTGAAGCATAGCTTATGTCACTGGTCTGGCACTCCTCTAGTCTGAATAAGACCAATCATTGTTTCTTATTCTGATTAGCTTACCAATTGGCACATGTGTAGCTAGTTTGTATTCTTCCCTACTATATCTTGGTATTTACTCTAAGGGGAAACGTGTTTGGGGTTTCCTACACTAAGTGGGTTTGCCTCGGAGTATAAGGACATGCACTTGGAGGCAAACAGTTTAACAAATAGGATGCAACTTCTGAAGACACCCAGTAAAATAATTACATATACTACAACCTGACTGCATTTCTTCTCTAACTGCACTGGACATTGTAACAAGGTATTTTCTGGTTATTTTCTTTTTTCTCTACATTTCTTAAAATGTATTTGTCTTAGTTTTTGCCCTTTATTCTTAAATCCTAATATTTAACAAATTGTTTACTTTCATGGCATTCTCTGTAGAGCTATATCATTCTTCTCCCTCCCTACAACACACATCTCTGTCCACATTGCCCCCTCACTACATTACACTATTCCCCTCTAACTAACACTCATGACCTTACGGACGACAGCACATAAAACGTCACATCTTACAAGCATCTTTCCTATTGTTCTCTCTTTCTGCTTTTATTTGCTGGTAATATATCACCAAATGTAGGTCCAGTCTACATCTCCCCTACACGTATATTTCAGTAGGATGGAGGAGATCTTGGCACTATAACCTCCCCCAATCATTGGAAAGCATAACTCTTTCTGTAGTGTAGGGTGTCCTTGTTTGGTGATCACACATGGTCACTAGACAGTAGCTTCTAATGGGCCAGATAGCTTGAGAGGTGGGACAAAGGCCAGAATTGGGAGATTAAGCACTTTTACTGCCCTCCCCCATCTCCTGGTTTTTCTAAGATTTCTGTAGTGAGGGTGTTTTTGTCTGGTAATCATATATGATCACCAGATAATAACTTTTAAGGGCCAAATTTACTATAACTCTCTGATTTCTATCCTGCAAGATCTTATGCATTCCACCATCTTAGAAAACAATCCCAAGCTTTCAAGTTTATTCGTAACATTAAATAATCTTGGGATTGGATTCTAAGATGGTAGAATGGATAAGATCTTGGTTGCAGGACAGAAAACAGAAAGTTATAGTAAATGGAGTGCATTCAGAGGAGGTAAAATACCCCAAGGATCTGTATTTGAACTAGTGCTTTTTAATATGTTTATTGGAGACATTGCAAATGGTATTAAAGGAATAGTATGCCTTTCTGCAGATGACACAAAGATATGCAGTAGGGTAGACACACCAGGAGGGGTAAAACAAATGATTGATGATCTAGATACACTAGAGGAATGGTCAAGAGAGTGACAACTACAGTTTAATGCCAAAAAATGCACAATCATGCATTTGGGTCTCAAAACCCCAAAGGCTAAATATAGTACTATAATGGAAACTACTGAGGAGGAAAGGAATCTAGGAGTCACTATTTCAGGTGACAAAGGCAGGTAAGCAATGTAACAAAGCAGTGAGAAAGGGAAGTCAGATGCATGGCTGCATAGGAGGAGGAATCAGTAGCAGAAATAAAGTAATGCCACTGGATAGGTCATTGGTACGGCCTCATCTAGAATACTGTGCTCAATTCTGAAGGCCATATCTCCAGAAGGATATAAATACATTAGATACTTTACAAAGAAGGGCAACTAAAATGGTGCATGGCCTACATCACAAAACTTACCTGGAAAGACGAAACAATTTTAATATGTATAGCTTGGAGAAGGGAAAAGGGGGACATGATAGAAACTTTCAAATATATCAAAAGTTTTAACATTCATCATCATCATAATTTATTTATATAGTGCCAACATATTCTGTAGCGCTTTACATTTGGGGTCAAACATAGTAAACTAATAAACAAACTGGGTAAAACAGACAAAGAGGTGAGAAGGCCCTGCTCGCAAGCTTACAATCTATGGGACAATGGGAGTTTGAAACATAAAGCTAAAACTAAGTCTTCATTTTGCATTTCGGCCCAGCCAGGCTGCAAAGGTAAAAGTGACTCATAAGCTAAATGATCCTGTCACACAACAATGTTGATCAGGGGGTAGTTGTTCTGTGTGATATTGTGTAACTTGTGGTAATAGGGTGAGGTTGAGAGGGTGGTTGAGGAATATTATAAGCTTGTCTGAAGAGGTGGGTTTTCAGAGAACGTTTGAAAGTTTGTAGACCAGAGGAGAGTCTTATTGTGCGAGGGAGAGAATTCCATAGAGTGGGTGCAGCCCGAAAAAAGTCCTGTAACCGGGAATGGGAGGATATATTGAGTATGGATGAGAGACGCAGATCTTGTGCAGAACGGAGTTGCCGAGTTGGAAGATATTTTGAGACAAGAGAGGAGATGTATGTTGGTGCAGCTTTGTTGATGGCCTTGTAGGTTAGTAAAAGTATTTTATATTGGATTCGGTAGAAAACAGGCAAGCAGTGTAGAGACATACAGAGTGATTCAACAGAGGAATAACGTTGGCCACTCTCTCTCTGGGGCCACCTCTGCTCCGCTTCCTTTATCAGTTGGAGTACCGCAAGGCTCAGTGCTAGGTCCTCTGCTGTTCTCTATCTATACCGCTTCTCGTGGAAAGCTAATAAGTTCCTTTGGATTTCAGTATCATCTCTATGTGGATGATACCCAAATGTATCTATCCTCTCCTGGTCTCTCGACATCTGTGTTGTCCCATGTAACTTACTGTCTTTCTGCCATATCATCTTGGATGTCCTCTCGCCAACTCAAACTTAGTCTTTCTAAAACAGAGTTAATAATATTCCCACCCACCAAGAGCATACCTGACATTTCTATCCCAGTACATAACATGACCATAAATCCCACCCCACAAGCTCACTTCCTAGGTGTAATCCTTGACTCACACCTATCCTTTGTTCCCCACATTGACTCTATATCTAAATCATGTTACATACATCTTAAAGAACATTTCCAGAATTCGCACATATCTCATGCAAGACAATGCAAAAACCTTAATTCATGCACTTATCTCCAACATAGACTATTGCAATTCCCTCCTTACTGGTCTTCCCCAAATCAGACTCTCACCCCTACAATCTATTTTGCATGCAGCGGCTAAATCGATTTGCAAAGAAAGTCACTCTTCTCCTGCTGATCCTTTCTATCGGTCTCTACATTGGTTGCCGGACGGTGAGAATTTACCAAATCCATTATAATATGCTTCCACTAACATACAAAGCCATCAACAAGACTGCACCAATTTAGATCTATTCACTTGTCTAAAAATACCTCCCAACAAGACACCTCCATTTTTTACAAGATCTGTGTTTCTCTTCCACATTCACTACCTGCTCTCATTCCCACTTACAGGACGCTTTTCAGGCTGCACCAATTTAGTGAAATTCCCTACCTTGCACAATAACACTTTCCTCTAGTATTCAAACCTACAAACCTCTGAAAACCCAATCTCTTCAGGCCAGCTTATCAAATTCCTCAACCACCCTACTAACCTCCCGAGAGTAACCCATTTCCACCCTCTCCACAGTTTACATCAGACTTGCATGTGCCCTTTCTACACTCAATCAACCGTCGGACCCCCAGACTAACATAGCTGTGTGACTGGATCTTATAACCCATTCTACCCTTGCAATCTGGCTGGACCAATATGGAATATGTAGCACTTAATCTCATGTATCAAACCCCTATAGATTGTAAGCTTGCGAGGAGGGCCCTCTTACCTCTCTGTCAGTCTATAATGTCAAGTTTCATTTTATTACAGTGTTGTTCCCTATTGTAAAGCACTATGGAATAGGATGACACTATATAAATAAATGTTAACAATAATCAATGAAATCTGACAGGCAGCCACATCTGTAACATTGGTACAATATGTATTAAGTGCCAACACCTTATAGTATATACAAGTAGAAAACAAAAAGAATTGAAGTAGAAGTGCATGACACCTAAAAATATAAAGAGCATTAACACAGTTATGAGCAGCACGAGGCTGAAGTTAGCTTCTTATTCTGCCAGCTTCTTATTCACTACTTATTCATGCTCCAGCTTCTTATTCAGAAACGCTTATTTTTAAAGGACTACATCAAACTGGATCACCGATTTCAAATCAGATTAACACTAAAGGGGGTCCCTTATACAAACTGCAATAGTATTTAGCCTGACCCAACAAGGTTTTGGGCATGAAATAATTTTGAATAAGCAGCTGCAGTTTTGCAAGGGTTAAATCTGTTGATTCCCACTTTGCCACCTGATTTCATGCCCAAAACAGTGTTGGGCCAGGCAAAAGACAGGTGTTTTATATGTAACTGACCACCCTGTGTTGATTCCCACTGCCAAATTGGTGGCCCAACAGCATTTAACCCTTGCAAGACTGCAGCTACTTATTCAAAATGATAAAATATGGTAGCTTTGCCCACTTGGCCCCTTTATTTCATGCCCAAAACCTTGTTGGGTCAGGCTAAATACTATTGCAGTTTGTATACGGGACCCCCTATAGCGGCGGTTCCCAAAGTGTGCGCCGCGGCTCCCAGGGGTGCCGCGGCGCTGTCACTGGGGTGCCGCGGGCCAACAAAAAAAAAAAGAAAGAAAACAGAAACTTACCAATCCACACGGCGCCGGGACCCAGCAGCCTCCTCTCTCCCGCAGCTGTCACTAACGTCATTCAGTGACAGCTGCGGGAGAGAGGAGGCTGCTGGGGGTCCCGGCGCTGCGCGGATTGGTAAGTTTCTGTTTTCTTTCTTTTTTTTTTGCCTGGCGCGGGGCAGAGGAGGAGGAGGACAGATGGCAAAGAGGGAGGACAGAGGCCAGAGGAGGAGGGGGACAGAGGGCAGACCGAGGGCAGAGGAGGAGAAGGACAGATGGCAAAGAAGGAGGACAGAGAGCAGAGGAGAAGGGACAGAGGGCAGACCAGGAGGACAGATGGCAGAGGAGGAGGGGGACAGAGGGCAGACCAGGAGGACAGATGGCAGAGGAGGAGGGGGACAAAGGGCAGACCAGGAGGACAGATGGCAGAGGAGGGAGACAGAGGGAAGACCAGGAGGACAGATGGCAGAGGAGGAGGGGGACAGAGGGCAGACCAGGAGGACAGATGGCAGAGGAGGAGGGGGACTGAGGGCAGAGGAGGAGGAGGACAGATGGAAAAGAAGGAGGACAGAGGGCAGAGGAGGGGGACAGAGGGCAGACCAGGAGGACAGATTGCAGAGGAGGAGGGGGACAGAGGGCAGACCAGGAGGACAGATGGCAGAGGAGGAGGGGGACAGAGAGCAGACTGAGGGCGGAGGAGGAGGAGGACAGATGGCAAAGGAGGAGGGCAGAGGAGGAAGGGGACACAGGGCAGACCAGGAGGACAGATGGCAGAGGAGGAGGGGCACAGAGGGCAGAACAGGAGGACAGGTGGCAGAGGAGGAGGGGGACAGAGAGCAGACTGAGGGCAGAGGAGGAGGAGGACAGATGGCAAAGGAGGAGGACAGAGGGCAGAGGAGGAGGGGGACACAGGGCAGACCAGGAGGACAGATGGCAGAGGAGGAGGGGCACAGAGGGCAGACCAGGAGGACAGATGGCAGAGGAGGAGGGGCACAGAGGGCAGACCAGGAGGACAGATGGCAGAGGAAGACAGAGAGCAGACAGAGGGCAGAGGAGTTGGAGGACAGAGACAAAGGAGGGGGACAGAGGGCAGAGGAGGAGTGGGACAGTGGGTAGACAAGGATAACAGAGAGCAGAGGAGGAGGACAGATTACAGACCAGGAGGACAGAGAGCAGAGGAGGGGAACAGAGGGCAGACCAGGAGGACAGATGGCAGAGGAGGAGGGGCACAGAGGGCAGACCAGGAGGACAGATGGCAGAGGAAGAGGGGGACAGAGAGCAGACCGAGGGCAGAGAAGTTGGAGGACAGAGACAAAGGAGGGGGACAGAGGGCAGACGAGGATAACAGAGAGCAGAGGAGGAGGACAGATGGCAGACCAGGAGGACAGAGAGCAGAGGAGGAGGACAGATGGCAGACCAGGAGGACAGAGAGCAGAGGAGGGGAACAGAGGGTAGACCAGGAGGACAGAGGGCAGAGGAGGGGGACAGAGAGCAGAGGAGGAGGACAGAGGGCAGAGGAGGAGGGGGACAGAGGGCAGAGGAGGAGGGCAGAGAGCAGAGGAGGGGGACAGAGGGCAGAGGAGGGGGACATATGGCAGAGGATGAGGACAGATGGCAGAGGAGGACAGAGGAGGGGGGGAGAGGGCAGAGGAGGGGGACAGCATGAGAGATGGCAGAGGAGGGGCCAGCGTGACAGAGGGGGCCAGCATGACAGAGGGGGCCAGCGTGACCGAGGGGGCAACGTGAGAGAGGGCAGTATGCCTAGTTGCAGAGGGGGCAGTGTGCCTGGATGCAGAGGGGGCAGTGTGCCTGGATGCAGAGGGGCATTTTTGCATACAACTAAATAAGTATTTCTGTCGTGACCTAAATACTTATTACAACTTTTTGACCCAACTACCTCTAAAACAGGACTGTTCAGTAATTATCTTGGAAGGGTGCCTTGAAAAATTTGAAGACTAAGGGTGCCGCGAACTGCAAAAGTTTGGGAACCACTGCCCTATAGTGTTAATCTGATGTGAAATTAGTGATCCAGTTTGATTTAATCCTTTAAAAATAAGCTTTTCTGAAGAAGCTGAAGCATGAATTAAAAGTGAATTAGAAGCTAACTTCAGCCTCGTTGAGCAGCCAAGTAATCCTGGACGTTTAATTCAAACATCAACAAATATTGTTTGCATTTACACTGCAATGGTGCACTTTAGAAAGAGTGTATATGTGTGCGACATAAGACTAATCACAGGAAAGCAGCACAACGATGCATCCAATCCGCTTCGCAAATGGTAAAATCGAAATGGTTATTCCTACTAACTTACCATGCTAGCGTCAAACATCTACCAAATGCTGCACCAACAAGATGCTGAACGGTGGAACAAACCGGCATAATATTTTACTACATTAATGGCTCACAATCTGTGACCTTCGTCTAAATGCTGGCTGCAGCGGGCGCCATGTTACGTTTTCTCCGCCTCAACCCATGTCTTTTTTTTTTTTCTTCTATTACAAATAACTTTATTGAAAAAAAAAAAAAAACATTGGTGGTTGAGTGTGTAATAAAGTTATTTGGGATTTTTTTTCGCTTACAATAAACGTTGCTGTAATGTAAGTTACGCTTAAAATAATGTATAACAATTACAAGGAGATTTGGCAGTGATGAGTATGGCGAGTAGGTAGTAGGAAATAGCTGCTTTATTTTGCACAATTACTGAGCTTCTGAAATCCTTCGTAAAAGAAGAGATAAACACACTGATTAGGCCACTAGGATCTTTCTCTAGTTTAATTGTTGTATGCAGAATAAAATGTAACTTGAAAATCCAAAATTCAGTTCTGTGGAGGGGCAGGATTTAGTGGCCTCTCCGGAAATCATTATCTACATTTGAAAATATTGCTGATTGGCAAACAAAAATCGCTGCCACACACAGACTCACAGATTCCCAGCATGCAATGTGAGGGCAGAGGGGGGACAATAAGATAGACAATAGTCATAGGTCAGTAATAGCATCCTGAAGAAGAAAAAAGGGAAATGGTAAATTACAACATTCTTCTTATAGTCTGTAACCGTTATTTATGTTAAAGAAAATACATTGTTTCAATAGATTGTTGCTTAAACCCCTTCACGCTGTGCTGAGCTATTTTGTCACTTTGAGGTGGTCACATTCCAGCATCAATATCAGTAATTTATATATGCAGTACTCACACAAATTAAACCCTGTGTTTTTCAGAAGACTTTGAAGTTTCGAAATATACCATAAGTCTGCTTCTCTCCCTCCAACACAGCACAGCAAATCTACTTAAAATGGGCAAATAAAGTGTTTGTTTTTTATTGGCATTGCAAGATCGTGAACTTACAGCAAATGTTTTTTTTTTTTAGTAAACACCACCAAACAATGTTGTGCTTCTTGCTTTGGCATGAATCCTACTTTTCAAAACAGAAAAAAAAAAATCAAGATTCTACACATAAGTTTTCATAATAAAATTTGCACTTGAAAATTATATTACTTTGCTAGTTTGCATTGTTTTGAATGAAATGTATAACCTGTTGTAGATGAGATCTTCATCTTTAGCAACCCCTTTTCCCATGGAACTAGATGTTCGCCGGTACTCTGTTGTCCCCAGTACTTAATCTTAAGTAATGATAACTTAACTCAAGGTGGTGAACCCCACAAGGGACTTGGTACCAGGGTGCAGAGCAAATATTTCTATGACAACAATGTAGGATGCACCTGGACCAGGTTGAGTAGATTTAGTTGCAATAGGATGTAATAACAATCTTCACCAGTGTAACAGCTTGGCAATGTGGAGTAAAAGATGGACATAATGCCACTTGTGGCCTCTGTAGAGATGGCACTGGAGAGCAACATAGGGTACAATGGAAAGTGCAGACACAATTGCACTATAAAGCTGAAATGAGTACCACAGCTGACATACAAAATTCCAATGGAACAGATAGCGGACACCACAATTCTGCAGCTGGGAAGTGGTATCACAGAAAATAGGCAGAGTCATATTCCAGGCAATAGAGTTGATCCAGGCAGCAATATACTTAGATTTACAAGCAATAAGGTCAATCCAGGCAGCAATGAGGAGTAGTCAGGCCACATGCACAGATCAAAGCCGATTATCAGACAGGAGCAGACTATTCTCAGGAACAGACACACAAAGAGAAAAGCATGTGTACACTATAATCAGCAATGGTTCAGTGAACCTGACAAGTTTTTAAAGCAGTAGTAGCCAATCAGGGCAGGTATCAGATTAAGCTGCAGGTGAGTGGATATGATCACACCCAGACCGACATCAACACTGCAGTAGCAATTACCTGCTGTTGCTAACAACTACAAAGCAAGTAGAACCGTGTCCAGACTTAGTCTATAAGAAGCTGTAATTTTCTGCATCAACGGTGGAGTTTCCTGAGAGAGAGGGAGAATTGGTCCAGGAGGATCAATGTTTTGAAGCAAGTTAACCATTGCAAGGGGGAGATAAGTCGGACTTCTTATAACTCCCCTAACTGCCCATGGAGGGACGTCTAACCCCCCATAATATTCGCTTATGACCAATTAACAGAAGTGTTTGAGGTCCCTATAGTAAAATACCTACGCATTGTGTGCTCATGGTCTCATGGTTTATTTCCCCTTGTTTTGCGTGGGGAGTGTGCAGCAGAATACACTAATTCATGATTCTTTTCTGTGTAGTAAACAGTAACTGAAATAGAGAGATTGTGTGCCAGTTCACCAGGGGGAGAGTATGAAAAAGCAATAGTTAAATTTCTGCAGCAAAGGAACTTTAAGAAAAGTTTTTTGTTTTTGTTTTATATCTTTTTTTTATTTTGAACAAAAAGAATAGTTCAGATGACAAATACATTAAGTCAAACATGTCATTCCTGTTACACATTTTGACGTTTTCAAATACAATTGAAATATACATGACAGTTAGGTATTAGTGCTCAGCATGAAACATAAACATTGACTGAGAAAATTGCGTTGCTTAAAATTCACGAAAACATTGTCTATATTCTTGTACACATATATTCATAAATGTGACTGTTTTAGGTTTCGGAGTCCAACCAAGTTGGAGCCATCACCCTTTTTCAGTCTAAGTTTTTCCTTAATTGCCTAAGTAAATATCAGGTCGTGTATTCAAACAGTTTAAAGATACTCTGCTAAATCGAAGGGTCCAATGATTCGATATATATATACCCCATTTTTTCTGATACCTCAGCCCACCTTTTTCTATATCTGGGAGAGTGGCTCTCCTGTCCAAATATATAATGTCTAAAATCTCCATTTTGAGCATACCCAGGGTCGGTGGCACCGGAGACGTCTAATATCGTAAAATCAATTCTTTTGCCATCGTAACAATTACAATCAGGGCTGCTAGGACATTGGAGGAGGGCAAGAAATCTCTCCAGCTACCAAAATCAGCCAGCAGAAGGGGTTCTGTGGCTAATGTAACCTGTGTTTTGAAAGTGTAATTAATGTAATTCACTGTCTTATTCCAGAACCTCTTAATCTTTCTACAGCCCCAAAAGTTATGTAGCCAATCCGCTCTTTGCGATTTGCACTTTGGACATAAGCCCGACTCTCCTTCAACCATAAAGCGGTGTCTTGTTTGTGGGATGTGCGCCCTATGAACTACCTTTAAATGTATTTCCTGCAGACGCGCGGTAGATAGTGACTTCCAAATATATTCAAAGTGATTTGTTAAAGCAGCTGGATCACTTATGCGGGGGATATCCTTTTGCCATGCATCCACTGTTCACTTCCAGGGAGTTGTAAGCTGTGTGAATATCAAATCCGCATATATATATATATAACTTTAAATTTAGCAGTTTTTAAGAAAGTAAGTAAACTTTCTAGACCATCTGGGTCCCCTGCAGATTTTCTTGAGTCTAATACCGAATTTGCATAATGCCTGAGCTGAAGATACATAAAAAATTGAGAGTTTGGTATTCCCAATTTTTCCTTCAGTTGACTAAACGTATAAATTCTGCAGCCTGGGTCAAATATGTCTTTTATCGCCATTATTCCTCTGTCCTGCCATATCAGAAAGTTGACATTTTCCAGACTAGGCTGGAATGCCAGATTACCCCAAATGGGAAGGAGCTCTGTGGTCCAGAAATCTCTGTTATATTTTTTATTAATATGAATCCATGCCCTATATGTATCTCTAAACATAATATTTTCGGCAAGTTGTGGTGGTAATTTTAAGTAAGATTTAGGTAGATGTAGTAGTGCTGCCGGGGAATATGGACAGAATATAGCATTTTCTAGGTTTCTGTCAGTATAACAGCTGCGTTGTTAAAGCCAGTGATATAGTGAAACAAAGCTGCACATGTGAATGAATTTATGTCTGGCAGGCCAATTCCTCCCTGTGTTTTCCATAGAATCAATTTGCTTCTTGCTATACGTGGTTTCTTAGAATGCCAGATAAATATGGAGAATAATTTTGTGCAGGGATGTGTATCAGACTTACTTAATCCTATTGGAAGCATTTGTATTGGGTATGATAGCTTTGGAATAATGACACTCTTAATAACCGCGTTACGTCCTAGAAGAGAAAGCGGGAGGTCGTGCCATTTATTCAAGAGTGCTGCTATTTTTTTAATTACAGGTGGATAGTTGACTTTGTATAGTTTGTGGAGCCTAGCAGGAATAAAAATTCCTAAGCACTTAATTTTAGTATGGCTCAGCGTGAACTGAGATGTAAGGGAGGGGTGAATTATTCGTTATAGCCTGTATACCAGATAATGGAAGCAATTCTGATTTTTCAAAATTTATTTTGTATCCTGAGAAGGAACTAAATTCCTGAATTACACTCAATATAGCAGGGATTGAATTATCTGGTTTACATACCATTAACAGCATGTCGTCTGCAAAAAGAGCTAACTTAGTTTCTTGATTGCCCACTTTTATACCCGTGAAATCTCTTTTTTCTCTTAAGGCCACCGCCAGAGGCTTCAGAGCTAATGCAAATAGTAGGAGATAGGAGATAACGGGCACCCTTGCCTGGTGCCTCTTTTCTACCTTGAATGAGACTGAGATAAAACTATTAGCTAATACTTGTGTTAAAGTATTAATGTATTGGATAGGGAACCCAAATTTGTCAAGAGTTTTGAACAGATGATCCCATGTTACAAGGTCAAAAGCCTTTTCGGCGTCTAAGGAGAGCAGTAAAGCTGGGTCTTCTTTCTCTGACCCCTCCAAGGCATGGATACCCATTAGGTTCTTTCTAACACTGGTTACCGAATGCCGACCCCATATAAAGCCCGTTTGGTCAATGTGGATTAAACTTGGTAGTGGTAGTGAAATGGGTCTATACGATCCTGGCAACCTTAAGTCTCGTCCCGATTTGGGGAGTATTTTGACAATGGCGCTATTAAAATGTATTGGGATTTTTTTTTCTGAAAGTATTGAATTGAAGCAATCTGTCAACAGAATCACAACTCTGTCTTGTAGAATTTTATAGAATTCCTCACTGAACCCATCCAGGCCTGGGGATTTAAAATATTTTAATTGCTTAATTGCCTTTAGGACCTCTTCGGATGAAATAGGCTGGATTAGGGTCTCTGCTTGTGCCTCAGTCATTTGGGGTGAGGAGACTTTTTCCAAAACAAATCTCGCACTTTAATATCAACAGGATTTTGAGAATAAAGCTTGGAGTAAAAGGAACTCAGAATCTGTATGATTTCTGGTCCTTGGTATTTGATGGCTCCATCTTGTGATTGTAGTGATGTAATATTACTGTTATGTCTGTACCCATTTAGTAAGTTTGACAGAATTTTACTAGACTTATTGCCAAACTTATAAAATTTGAATTTACCTGCCATTTCTTGGCGCGTACATTGTTGCTGTATTACTTGATCAAAATGTAATTGCTTTTGTTTATATTCAGTTTTATTGTCTGTGGTAGGTTGTCTTTTGTATAATTCAAAGGCCTCTGTCAGTTCACGGTGAGCCTCATAGTATGCTTTTTGCTGGTCTTTATTACGTTTTGCCACATATAATATGATTTACCCCCTTAGGACTGCCTTTGCAGTCTGCCAAAACAACATGGGGTCATTAGCATGCTGCTGATTATTATGTATATATTCGTCCCATGCTAGTTTTACCATATCCTGAAATTTTTTTGAATTATAAAGTCTCGCTGGAAATCTCCATTGCTTGTGCTTTCCTAATGAGACTTGCCTATCTATTTGTATCCAGATCATGGCATGGTCAGAGAGACCTATTGGTTCAATGCCAGTTGATAATGTTTTATTAGCTAGCGGGTGTGAGATCAGAAAATAATATATGCGCGACAATGTATTCTAACCAGATCAGAATACATTGTCCCGCATATATACTTCTCGGACTGCAGGGTAACTTTGCCAGACAACAGATCCAAAACAAAACAGACATATGATATCACAGAAATAAGGTCAGAAAGGCATATTTGCGCGTTCGGGAAACCACCTAGCGTTTTTTCTCAGTAATAGTGTCTGACCGGTGCATAATCTAATAATTAAAGATAATACAAAAGGTGTGCAGTAGAATAACCGCTGTATCAGTACAAACTCTGGGTCCGGCATACAGTAATGCATTAATAACACAGCAATACCATTACCCATAGTCCAGTATTATTGATCAAGACTTTTCCGACCGTATTTCAAAAATCTGTATCTTATTAGCCCTGAGCATCCCTAGGATCAACTCTGCATATACAGATCTATATATGCCCACAATTGTCGAATCTATATCAGATTGTTCACCTAGAAGTGTCAGTTTATCAGTTATGAGCTCATCAGCTGGAGAGAATTAAATACACTGCATGGTTTGAGTGTACAAATAAGCTCTGCTTTATTAGTTACAAGTCCCTATCTATATAGCAAAAATCACGTATTACAGAAAACTACGCCCCAAAAGGTTTTAACCACTCATGTTCCCTTCACACAGATGTTAGTATATTCTCTTTTTATCCACACTAGAACTCCCCAGGGAAGGGGGGGGGGGGAAGGGAGGCTGGCTTATCTCCTGTCTGGTATGTCCAAGGTTATAAGCATAGCCTTGCAAATAATGAATTAGTCCTACAAAACAGGTGCATCTAATTGTATTTAAGCTATAACAGGACAAAATGGCTATAAGGCAGTAAGATGGCGTCAGCTTAGCAAAATCACATTTCTCATTTCCCATCTTTTTATTCATTATTTGCCCTAACACTACCTATCAGAGATCACATTCTTGCTGTCGCTTTTAATGGGTACTTATACGCATACACCCTTCTAACAGAACATATGAATAGGATTGCCTAAAACTGGATACATAGAACAACCCATCCCCCATCAATAACATCCCTCTTCTAGCTGATAGATGGTCAATGAGTCGACAACCGTCTTGCACCCACTACATGTCCTGATGTCAGATCTTCACATATATCAGTGAACATGAAAGACTCTGGGGCCTCTTGTGCTTCCTTTTTGTCTTTTAACTATAGATTTTTTAGCGAAGGAAGGGAGAAAATGCACAGTGCGCTCGGCAAGTGTTATATGTCACTTATTTCACAATAGAAGGGATTGTCCATTGTGCTGTATATCTTCATAAGGATAAACTTCAGTAACGAGCATGTGGATTCCAGAGAAAAGGTTCTTGGTTTCTGTACTGATCACAACTGGCAGTAGTACTGAGTTCCACATGGTTCACACTCATTAGATGGGGTGTACAGTACAGCGGCTAAGACAGATGTGATAACTTTAATTTTTCTGGAAGAGAAACACTTAGCTTTAATACACTTGCTAATAAGCCACATCAGTTTTATTAGTATATATATTATAATAAGTATTAGTAGCAGTCCTTGAAGTACCACATGTATAAAACCTGATAACCATCCTCCTATACCCTTGAACCAATGGGCCAGGTATAGCCATGAAAACTATCCTTCTAGATAAGCATCTCCAGTGTGCTTCTTTAAAAATTTATATTTCATGTCTTAATTTTTTGTAAGTGTTCATCAAACATTTTCTCTGGATCATCTGCGTTACTAGATAAAAAGGTGCAACCCTGGGCTTCAATTTACATATTAAGGGTCAGGCAGTACCCTCCAGACTAAAATGTCAGGTAGTCAATGTCTTTCCTCCTCCCAGCCTCCCATCCCACCATGACCTCTCCATTGTCGTTAACAACACCACCATCTCCTCTGTCACCCAACTCCGCTGCTTGGGTGTCACCCTTGACTCCTCTCTCTCTTTTGCCCCTCACATTCATTCTCTTGCCAAAGCCTGTCGCTTCCAACTACGCAACATCGCCCGCATCTGTCCCTTTCTCTCTCAGGAGGCCACCAAAACCATCATACACGCACTCATCATCTCCCGCCTGGATTACTGCAACCTCCTCCTCACCGGCCTCTCCCACTCCCGTCTCTCCCCCCTCCGCTCTATACTCAATGCGGCCGCAAGACTCATCTACCTCTCACGCCGCTCCTCCTCTGCCTCCCCTCTCTGCCTTGCCCTACACTGGCTCCCCTTCTCCTACAGAATTCTTTTCAAACTCCTCACCACCACTTACAAGGCTCTCTCCCACTCTACTGCCCCTTATGTCTCTAACCTCCTCTCCATTCACACTCCCACCCGCTCCCTGCGCTCGGCCAATGACCGCCGCCTCTCCTCCACTCTGATCACCTCTTCCTATTCCAGAATCCAGGACTTTTCCCGTGCAGCCCCCCTTCACTGGAATGACCTCCCTCGCTCCATCCGCCTCTCTCCTACTCTGTGCTCCTTCAAACGTGCACTCAAAACTCACCTCTTTCTCAAAGCCTACCAACCATCCACTTAACCCCCATCTCCTCCACTCATTCTCCCCTCTCTCCCATTCCCTCAACTGGCTCCTCTTGTGCCTGGTCTGTTTAACCCTCCCTTAGGATGTAAGCTCACTTGAGCAGGGCCCTCTTCCCTCCTGTCTCCTTACCTGTTCTTCTGCTCCGTGTCTATTGCCTGGAGTTTCTGAAGTATTGGTACTTTTGTTTATTGTTCTGTACTGTTATACCCTGTATAGTCTACTGTTTGTACTATGTGCGGCGCTGCGGAAACCTTGTGGCGCCTAACAAATAAATGATAATAATAATAATAATAATAATAGTCCAATATTAACCTATTGTCTTGTGTAAATGTAATAATGTGTTGGGCCACAATACTCACAAATACATTTCTGTATTTGGTGTAAACCCCTACAGTCATCGGTTGCTCTTTTCTTATTTGGTTGGGTTAAACTTTCATATTAGAATTTTTCTCATTATGTATAATGATCTTTACATTACTATTGACATGAGTCTGGTTCTTCCAGACCTAGCTTGCCTTTCTAGACTAGTACACATCTACAGACTACAGCAAAGGAACATAATGTGCAATCAATATTCCTTCTGCTAATATCAATGAACACCACTCTCTGGTCTCCCTTGTAAAATACATTTTACTCAGACTCCCCTTGTCTGAAGATCTTGCAGTGGGATGCATGTATTCAGGTGTCATTTCCCTGTACTTCCACTACCATGGGAGTCGTCAATAAGACCTGGAGAGGACTCTCGTATCTGGGTTCAAGACTCTTCCTGAAGTGCTTTTTCACTACCACCCAGTCCCCTGGTTGCAGTTTATGGGTACCTGCATCAAAATTAGGGCCTGTAATGGAAGAAATCACTTTATGTTACTATTATTAGTGGGAATCAACATGGATTTGTGAGGGATAGGTCATGTCAAACTAATCTAATTAGTTTCTATGAGGAAGTTAGTGGGAACTTAGACCAGGGCAGGACAGTAGATGTGGTCTACTTAGATTTTGCAAAGGCCTTTAATACAGTGCCACACAAGAGGTTGGTTTACAAAATAAGGGAACTGGGTCTAGAAATCAAAATTTGTACTTGGATCGAAAACTGGTTAGAGAATAGGGAACAGAGAGTTGTGATAAATGGAACATTTTCTAATTGGTCAAAAGTCTTAAGTGGAGTACCTCAAGGTTCCGTGCTGGGACCACTCCTTTTTAATATATTTATTAATGACCTTGGTGATGGTTTAGAGAGTAAAGTTTCTGTTTTTGCAGATGACACTAAACTCTGTAAGGTAATAAAATCAGAGCAAGATGTAGCTTCTCTACAGAGGGACTTAAATAAACTAGAGGATTGGGCGGCTAAATGGAATATGAGGTTTAACACAGATAAATGTAAGGTTATGCATTCAGGGATCAAAAACATGAACGCAATCTATAAATTACCGTATATACTCGAGTATAAGTCGACCCGAATATAAGCCGAGGCACCTAATTATACCACAAAAAACTGGGAAAACTTATTGACTCGAGTATAAGCCTAGGGTAGAGAGAGAGTTTAATGAACAGTGAAGTAAAACATGAAGCTGTGGTCAGAGGGAAGGAAATCTCCCAGACATGGCATGAAGTCCCATTAATCCAAGAGGATGTTTTCCTTTCAGTTAACCATAGGAAAGAGGGCATTATCAGACCTACTCAGAGAACCTGAGGTTGGAGAAATATATGGAGTTTTGTTCTTTTTGCTTTCTCAAGTTTGCTGTCTCCAATTGAAACTCCCCACAAAACAGTTATCTGAGTGAGTGCTCTCACTGTATTGCGTTTTCAGTAGATCATATGAAGTGGAACAAGTGCGTTAATCCCCTCCGTGTGAGGAGAGGCAAAAACATGGAAAGTTCAGCTCAACATAAAGAGCGCACACAGCCCCCCCCCACATGCCACATTTACTGCTTACCCGGCAGCCATAGGATGTTCTTAGTACACTTGTTTTTTTTATCATGTCCAACTTCAACCCGAGGGGGGAGGGGGAGGGGGAGGGGGAGAGGGAGAGAGAGTTCATCCTTTTACTTACCTCCGCAGAGACTAGATCAGTCAGGGTTCGTGTGCGCGGAGACTAGGTCAGTCAGGGTTCCACCTCCGCAGTGGAACGCATGTGCGTTCCAAATGCCGAACTTCCTGTCCACGGACAGGAAGTTCGGCATTTGGAACGCACATGCGTTCCACTGCGGAACTTACGGCAACAAGCACCAAACTCTTGTAAGTTGATTTTTTCTTTCTCTTTCTCTTCAGCCCTTAAGCGGAACTTAAGGGCTGAAGCTATGGAGGCAGGCACCACCCTCGTTATGGCCGTGCATTGTGGTCCTGGAGTATCACTCGAGTATAAGCCGAGGGGGAGCTTTTCCAGCACAAAAAATGTGCTGAAAAACTTGGCTTATACTCGAGTATATACGGTAAATGGAATTAATTTGGGAGAATCTATAATGGAAAAGGATTTGGGAGTGCTCGTAGACAGTAGACTTAGCAATAGTGCTCAATGTCAAGCAGCAGCTGCAAGGGCAAACAAAGTATTGGCATGCATAAAAAGGGGCATAGATGCAAGGGAAGACAATGTTATTTTGCCACTGTATAAATCGTTGGTAAGACTTCATCTTGAATATTCAGTACAGTTCTGGGCACCACTCTATAAAAAAGATAATTTGGAACTAGAAAGGGTTCAGAGAAGGGCGACAAAATTGATAAAGGGTATGGAGTCATTAAGTTATGAGGAAAGGTTAGCCAGTTTAGGCATGTTTACTTTAGAAAAGAGGCGTCTAAGGGGAGATATGATTACTATGTACAAATACATTAAGGGTCAATACGGAGAGCTTTCATGGGAACTTTTTACCCCAAGAACCATACACAGGACACGTGGTCATCCCCTAAGGTTAGAGGAGAGGAAATTTCACAACCAGCAAAGGAAGGGGTTCTTTACAGTAAGGGCAGTCAAGATATGTAATTCATTGCCAGGGAAGGTTGTGATGGCAGATTCAATAGATATGTTTAAGAAAGGGTTAGACAAATTTTTAGCGGAAAGGTGTATACAGGGATACGACCGTTAATTTAAAATAAAGGATAGTAGTGGATATAGGGTAAAAATTGGATTGAAATATTGAGTCTGGGGGGATTTTCAAAATTGAAACAGATGGGCGGTTGCCTACTCTGGATTAATTTCAAATATAAGTGCAGGATCGCAGGAGATCCAAAATAGGTTGAACTTGATGGACTGGTGTCTTTTTTCAACCTCATCAACTATGTTACTATGTTACTATGTTACTTGACCATGTATTTCAGTTAGTTGATTCTATAATAAAGCAACATAGTTCAACAAATCACCATGTACATGCTGTAGTTGCTATGGAAAGTAACAGCCTGTTCTGTGTGCTGTGCCAAACAGTATCTGATTTGGTGCTAAACCTGTGTTTTCTCTAGGAGTGTTTCTTACTGAGATCCATGGCAGACCTGTTTGAGCCATTATATTCTGCATTTTCAATTGCAGAGTACCATTAAGGCGCTCCACACATCCCGAACTTTGGGGTCTGTGAGGGGTGTGAAGGGCAGATATGATTCCCATGTCTTTTAACAGTTCCTTGAATCCTTGCCCCGTAAAGTGTATCCCTCTGTCACTTTCAATGACCTCTGGTACCCCGTATCTGCAGATTACCTCACTCGTAAGTTTCATGGCTACTGCTTTAGCATTTGCTTTTCTATACAGCCACGTCTCCAGCCAGAGACTAAAGAAGTCGACACAGACTAGCACATTCTCAAAGCCCGAGCATTTGGGAAGTTGTATAAAGTCTATCTGTATTCTCTTATAGGGATACTGTGTCTGGGGTGTGGTTTTCCATAGGACAGACTTACCCGGGTTATTCTATGCACAGATTAAGCGTCCTGCTACTAACACCTGTGCTGCTTGGACAAACCCTGCTGCTATCCATAACCTGCTAGTGAGTACAACCATGGCATCTTACCCCAGATGCACTTTCTCGTGTGCTATATTAGCCATCAGGGCCGGACTGGCCATCTGGCACTTCTGGCAAATGCCAGAAGGGCCGATGGCCAGATGGGCCGGTCCGCATGCCCGCCGAGCAGCAACACTCTGCACGCTGCTCGGCGGACGGACAGTCAGTGACTTCCGCCTATGCGAGTAATCACATGGGACGGCATCACGTGACAGGCGCCGTCCCATGTGATTACTTGCATAGGCGGCAGTCAATCACTGTCCGTCCGCCGAGCAGTGCGCAGGAAGGAGGTAAGTGTCTATATGTCCTTGTGCCTATGGTGTGTCTGTGGTGAATATTTGTAAATATATAATGTTTTTTGTGTTATTGGTGTTAAATGTTAGCATAAATACAGATTGGAAGTTTAAGAAAAAAAAAAAGTGCTACGGTGCAGCCACCCGTACATACAGAATAAGACAAAATCTTACAAATGACAAAAAAGCAGGCTAAAACGCGGCATGATGCTTGTTCATACATGAGGCAAAATAAGAGATACTGAGAATCCTGTCCCGAATATAGAACAAGTTGTCCCCACATGCTAAATTATAAACTAAATGCTTAAAATGACATCCAGCAAACCCAAAACATATAGTACTGTGCATTTAAATAAAATTAAGAATATATTGCACATGATACCCTTTTAGAATATGGCTATAGTTCCCTTAATAACCTATATACTAATCTTAGTATCATAACAAAACTAACAAGAGTCTTTATAGAACACTGTTCTGTTAAGTTTAAAAATCACAAAATTCTGCCGTGAAATAAATAAATGAATTCTAAGGGAACAAAAACTCACTTTTGTGAAGTCCGCAATGTGGGAGACCTGACCGCCAGTGAACACTAGTGAGTTAGCAGAGAAGTAAAACTGCACAATATAATACTTTGTACTGAATATCCTTATAGTATAGGGACAGTGCAAGTATAAGACCCACACTGTATCCTGCAGACTGTTGAAGTCGTATAATTGGATGAACGAAAGTATATTGGTTTAATATTGTTTAGCCATGCAAATGCGATCCGTACGCCACGTAACACGTGGCGTGGTGCGTTCGCACGGTAAAATACGCACGCACACACTCGCATTACAACATTTAGTTATTTATATAATTTTATATTGGTTCTGTTACACTGTAATTCAGGAGCAGATAGTATTTGGTTTATTATTAGTCTATATATATATATATATATATATATATATATATATATATATATATATAGTGATTATATGTACATTGTAGTGTTATTAAAGGTTTAGGTCATAGAAAAGGTGTCATGCCTAATATTGATCCCTTAATCATCAGCAGCTGTCCGGTGCAGTCGGCGAAGAGATCGCACATTGCATACTTTAGTTATTGATATTAGGGAATAATCCTTTGTATGATGCTGGCTATGAAAGGAGCAGACCCCCTGGAGAGACGACCCCCCACCTTTGGATTCCTTAGATTGAATCAACCTATGATCTGTTTACCCTGGACCCACCCAACGTCTGGACCTATAGAAACAATCTACGTCATCTCTATTGTTCAAGTGTAACACTGTACTGTATATAATCATTGCTGCACACACCCTGGCCCTCAGTCAACTCCGACACAGTATTCTAACAGATATACTGTCCACCGGGTCCCGTGGGTGCGCAGCGAGCGCAAGCGATTGCATTGGTATGTATTTATCTTTTGGTATTGGCTGTACTGTACTTTATCATCATATAATAATGTATTGAATTGTTGACTATTTACATCTACTATAATAAATCACTTTGTGCTTTGGAAACACATACAATTGAGTGGGCAATGCTTATTTTAAAACGATAGAATTACTTGGTATGTATTTATCTTTTGGTATTGGCTGTACTGTACTTTATCATCATATAATAATGTATTGAATTGTTGACTATTTACATCTACTATAATAAATCACTTTGTGCTTTGGAAACACATACAATTGAGTGGGCAATGCTTATTTTAAAACGATAGAATTACTTTAATAATTGGGGGCTCGTGAGTTTAGGAGTTACGTTATCGGCAGGTATGCAACGCTCACGGTATTCGGTTCCTCAACAAAGGGTGGATTGACAGACGCGTCGCATAACAGGAAAGAACGCAATGTGTTTGAGACCTGGGGTTCACTGTGTGTTGCGAAACCGAATGTCCGTTGTTGCATAGACTGATGGAACGCTAATTAGAATCTAGGGACAAGAAAGAAAAATGTTTCTTTTTATTGTCATTTTACGTTTTAAAGTGTATTGCATTGCTGAGCGTATGTGTATTTCCTGCTGTGCGTACGCGAACTTCCGGTAGATTTTCCACGTGGTTAAACAATCGTCTTGATAGTTATTATATGTGCATAGTATAATTACTTGTGAAAACCTCTGAGACATTATTACTGTTGTTGGGAACTTTTGATTTTCTGCGCAGAAAAGGTGTAAAGTGTGTGATTTTGTAACGTAGATACACTGTTTACTATTCATTGTGCTCAGTTGCTGTCTGACGAGGCGGATTGCCCAACTGAAGGACGGTATACAGGGCAGGTTTACCGAATGCAAAAACCGGGTTTTCGCAAAGCGCTACCAATAGATCGCAAGGTTTGCTAATAATTAGTATTGGTAGGCAGTGCAATCTAACCGCACCGTTAGTGCGAATTGGTGAAGCAGCTAGGAGGAATTATATTGGAAAGGCTGGTTGATTGTATCGACTTTGTTCTCCCAGTTATAATAAACTCAACAGGAATTTGAGATAGCCGGGCTATCGAGAAACTATGTCTGTGTTAGAGATTCTTGCTCGGAACAAGAGAAAGCGAGTGGACGCGACTATTGGAAATACGTTCATAAGAGCATTAGAGATCTCTAGCGGTGATTGTAGCAACAGGTTTGAAATTGTTGGCCGGAAGGAACCGAGCATTGCGGTGTGTCTGTGTTCCGTGTAGAGTGGTGTTGTTCAACATGGGTGCTAAGCATACGTTAGAGATGGTCAGTGGACTGCCTAAGGAAGGTCCTATTGGTTCAGCGATATTTCTCATGTGTACAAAATATGGTGCATACGCAACGGCGTATTGCGACACATGGGTCATGATGACCAAAGATTGTGATAGGCCTTTTCCCAACAATAGGAAGTTTTAATGCAGAGGTACTAAATATTGTAAAAGATAAAGTATGGTTGATTAAGTCAACGAAAAAGAGAAATAGAAATAATGATTGTTTAAAATCGTGGCAAATGGAAGGTAACACGTGGCAGAGCAGCGAATGTTCAGCGGAAGTAAGCGTACCGGAAACAAGCATTCCGGAAGTGTGCGTTGCTAAGCGTGGCGAACTGAGCGCAAACACGCCCCCGACAAATTCGGTCGGGGCGGGAAGTACAGCCAATACCAAAAATGTGAAAACTGTAATTAGTAACCTGTATGTTGTTTTAAAAGTAATGTTTCAGGACAAAGAAGAGGGACGGTCCCACCAGCAGGGGCAGCGGCTGAAAGTGGTGAGACTAATGTAAAGGTTAACACAGGGGGAGACATCCATTGTACTGCAGCAGCAATTTCAGCACCTAGTTCAGAACATAGTCATTTGGTAGACTTACATCCTGTCTGCACTACAACAGTTCCCAATGGGAAAGCGGACAGAGATGGTGACATTCCCTTAAAACATGTAGCAAAACATGATACATGCACTAGATCTGAAACATTTTCAATTTTGTCTGATTTCCCTGATCCTAGGAAAGATTTGACCAAATGTCAGCAGTTTATTAGATATTATGGTAATATGTATGAGCCAACTAATAACGATTGGCGAGTATTATTGAAAACCTGTCTTCCTCTCAATACTGATATACAAAAGTTCATTAAGGATTGTATGTTGGAGGAGGATGAACCCTTAACCGAGGATGATAATCAGGACAATATTAGACAAATAATCACACGGTTGGCCATATATTTTCCAGTGATAGTGGACTGGAGTAAAGTTTTTACTATCAGGCAAGAGGATAGTGAAAATGCAACAGACTATTTTTGCAGGGCTCTGATGGAGATGGTCAAATATACTGGGGTATCAAACATAAAAGATAATGTAGATTACAGAAAGGTTGCTGTTAACGTTCTAATGGATGGACTTAGGGAAAACTTGAAAAGAAGGGGCAAACTTCATTACCATACTGGAGAGGAAGTACTGTGAGTGTTTTCAGGGAGTCAGCTATAGAACATGATAGAAGTATGAATAAAGATAAAGAGACACTAAGTGATAGGGTAATGATGGTAAGTATCCCAGCATTAGAGGGTCTGCACCCCCGACCACCAGCATACAACCCACATAACAGGAAACCCAGAATAGTGAGATGTTACAATTGCAGAGAAGAAGGACACATTAGGAGAGATTGTAAAAAGGAAAGTGACAATACACATAGGGGTGGGTCACATAGATATCATCCAAGAAGGAATTCACATAGACTAGAAAACTCACACCTGCCCGCACACGTTATAGCAGCAAATGCTGTGCGTGAAAGCAATAATCAACTCTAGAGTTCAGGTCAGACCTGTAATCCTACAACTAGACAAAGTAAAGTTAATCTGTGGTAATTATTAATGTGCAAAATGTAGAAAGAAACTTATTTAAAAAGTAATCTTTGTTAATTTTGTTTGTTTGTCTTATGTTTGTTTTCCTAAATCGCTGGCCGATGGTAAAGAATGATAATGTTTGGTTTGTTTATTGTTTAAAGATAACTATCTTGTCTTTTCTTCACAGATAAAGGTAGACAAAAGAAGTATAGACGTAGTGTTTAAAAGGGGGGAGATAGAGAAATAGAAGAATTACTCTTGAAAGACTCATTAACAATAGACAAATGGAACACTCTTTGTTTTAGGCTGCAGTGTCTCATGATAATTTGTTTGGCTGAGAATCATTATCCAACAATGAAGTATGTACACACTTTGCTTCAAAATATCGTTTAGGTATCTCAGACGAGTCATCAACAGTTAAATTTTACATTTCTCTATAAGTTAGGAAAGTCCGTTGAAAAGGTATGTAGTCAATGAGATACCGAGTTCTTAATGAACAAATGACGGACGACACTGAATTGCACGGTTAAGACCCCCTAGTCATTCTTGGGAGGGATCATAGTTAAATGAATACAGCCATTTCCACATAGAGTCAGAGTCCAATCCAGCTGTCATTTTGTTGTAAAAAAAATCTCCCTTTCTGCATGTATGTTTGTATTCAAATCTTTATATTCCCATCATTCATTGCTTTCCTATTTCTCATTCTTTACACAAACACTAGTACCTCTCTCTCTCTCCCTCTCTCTCTCTCGCTCCCTCTCTCTCTCTCTCTGGTAGAGATAAAATCAGACACAGTCTCAACAATGGGGCTAAAACATATTTTTATTTTTTAACATAAGACAAATTCAGAGATACACACACTAGATTGAAATGAGTTACAGAAACAGTCAGGGGTTTTGTTTTCATGTGTATAGAAACTGCTGATTTTAAGCAGAAAGGTTCTGTTGTGGAAATACGATTCATGTTTTATAGATTGCATATCTGTTTTTTTTTGGTTTGGTTCGTGCCTCCTGTACAAAAATGTGCCTTTATATGGATGCACAAAGGGTGGGGAGGACAGGAGGACAGAAGAATGCTAGAATTTAGGCATACAGATATGCATCTCTGTATAGAACATTGGAGTAGGATTTTTACTACAAGATACGACATAATGTGAAACCCTAGAAAATGTAGAATTTTCATGTTTTATATTTTTTTACTGTTAGACAGGCATGTACTGGATACTGTTATATTTGAAGAAAGTGTTATAGAAATAGACCCCTTTGCCTTTCCCACTTAGTCAAGTAGCTGAATGTGAGGTACTGAGAATGACATGTGAGTTGGCAGAGGGAAAATCGATTGATATACATTGGTCTTCAGCATTTTTCTAGTCAAGGGGGCGATGTTGAGGTGACTGAGAAATCGTTTTATAGCAATACCAGCACATGATTAGGACACTACATAGAGGACTTTATACAGTGACACAGTTACCAACTGAAGTAGCTGCTAGTAAAGTCCACACTTACACACACGACCATACATGGCTGTCACACCAGGGCGAACATAGCTGTCAAATAGACAGTAGGGTTTTATGTGACAGCTAACAAATCTATGTTTTGTTTTGCTTTTCGTTGTATTGTTTTAGTTCTAAAATGTGAACACACACACACACACACACACACACACACACACACACACATGCACACATACACATATTGGTTAATATAGGAAGATTTGTGTTACCTGAGGGATAAACTGTCTGGAAGGTGAAGAGATGTGGTGAGGAGTCTGGTGGACTCTGGAGAGATGGACAAGGTAGACCAATAGAGCCATCCCATATCCCTCCTGCTGATGGGTTTTCCTCCAGGTAAAACAAATACACGTCATCCAATTACCACCATGCAGGATCCTCAAGTATACACTGGTGTACCAATGAAAAATGTCTGGGTAAAGGTGTATTGAAATGTGTCTAATGTATTACTGTGTCATACTCAAAACTTTTGTTATTCAATGTCCTAGAGTTATAATAGATGATAGGGGTATTCATGTTATTAATAATAGATGTATAATGTATGAGTAGTGGTAACAAATCACATACTTTCAATTAGCCATAAATCAGTGTGAACATAAAGTAGTGGTACTCGGTAGAACGAATTGAATAGAATAAGAGTTGGAACTTGATTGAAGTGACTGATAGCTTCGGCCACTAGTCCTTTCCCGCTGCCAAGAGATCACTCCTGGGCAGACTCCTAACCTGTCAGTTTTTGAAATGTTCTTGACCCCTCGTCAGATGAGATTGTAACTGGGAGGCTAGGTTAGACCTTGAGAGAAGGTAAATAGTGAGACAGCAACCAAGAACGTCCAAAACACTGTTTCCTGAAAAGTCACACTAACTGTCAGGATGTTGGATCAGGAGAGTAAGTTGTGGAGCAGTAATTTCTTAGGCTCAGGTTATTTGACAGACAGGTACCAGGTGTAGGCTACCAGCATCACGGCTTCAAGGGTAGCAGAGACACACTGGTGCCCATTCCACCTATTGCAGAGGGGCCAACACTCAGAGAAGGGTCCAAGGGCACTCATGAGTCTGTTCTGGAAGGCCTCGAATGCAGTTAGCAGCACCTGAGCCAAAGGCTAAGACTGCTGTCCAGCATGAAGTTGTAGTTTTTCCTGTTTTGTGTTCTCTCATTTCATTCTCTTCTCAGGGCAGTTAATTCTTTTGATTATTAGCAGGTGACAGAGACTGGTTCAGGTAATGATAAGGAGGTATTGGGGAGGAAGAAGTTAGTAGCATAATCAGTCCAGCCAATTACTCTATTCAATTCAAGGGTAAAGGAAAATTTGGAAACCCCGGAGCTTGGAGAAAGTGCGAGGGGCTATTGTCTGAGTAGCATTACGTCCGTAAGTACGGCGACCCCATGGTTAGAAAAGAGACACACCCAGCGATGCCAGTCCAGTAATATTCGGACTTGAGCAGGCATCCTTGAGAATGATTATCATTCTTGGGAGGGTAAGGTATTAGACCAAACAAAGTGCTGGGCGTGCTCACACGTGCCTCAGGGATTATATCAAGTAGGACTAGTTCTCTTCTCACTAAATATTCTTGAGGTACCCGAACTATGGGTGGGAGGTCACTAGGAAAAAAAGTAGGACACCTAGGTCCCTTAGTCTGAAGTCTCCCAATGCTTTGCAAACCGATCACTGTTCAATCTGAGTATAGGGAGACTGGGAAGAACGAACAGACAATAGCCCGCCCACAAGTGTTGATGAAAAGAACTGATGACATTATTAGAAGTGTGTATATTAACGCAGGCTGAAGGAGATTGTATATGACATTATTGATAGACATAGGATGATGCTATTGATGAACATGAAGTGTTTAAATGTATTCTGAGCTTAAAGACATGCGTTGGACAGAAGAACCTGTTAAACTTGAAGAACTGTAGTAGAGAATTCTGTATAGCTGATACATGTTCTACTGTATCTTGTACCTTTCCAAATAATGTATTAAGTGTTTTATTGCACCCTTGAAGGGCATACAAAAGGTTATCTCCAAGCTCCAGAAGTGTACGGTTTATAGTAAAAGAAGAAATCGTTTAGAGGATTAAGACTCTCTCTTACGATAACTTGTTTAGATCTACAAACAGCATGGTCATACACCAAGGGGGATTTGTATTACATAACAATGAAACGTGGTACTGAGATCCTGCATATAACATCGTTAAGGTGATAGTTTATTATACTATCAAAGAGTGGACTGTTGAAGTCGTATAATTGGATGAACGAAAGTATATTGGTTTAATATTGTTTAGCCATGCAAATGCGATCCGTACGCCACGTGTTACGTGGCGTGGTGTGTTCGCACGGTAAAATACGCACGCACACACTCGCATTACAACATTTAGTTATTTATATAATTTCATATTGGTTCTGTTACACTGTAATTCAGGAGCAGATAGTATTTGGTTTATTATTAGTCTATATGTATATATATATATATATATATATATATATATATATATAGTGATTATATGTACATTGTAGTATTATTAAAGGTTTAGGTTATAGGAAAGGTGTCATGCCTGACATCATATTGATCCCCTAATCATCAGCAGCTGTCCGGTGCAGTCAGCGAAGAGATCGCACATTGCATACTTTAGTTATTGATATTAGGGAATAATCCTTTGTATGATGCTGGCTATGAAAGGAGCAGACCCCCTGGAGAGACGACCCCCTCCTTTGGATTCCTTAGACTGAATCAGCCTATGAACTGTTTACCCTGAAGCCACCCTGTGCCTGGACCTATAGAAACAATCTACGTCATCTCTATTGTTCAAGTGTAACACTGTACTGTATATAATATAGCTGCGCTTCCTTTGGCTCTCAGTCTACTCTGACCACAGTTATCTAACAGATACACTGTTCCATTGGGACCCATGGATGCGCAGCGATTGCAGCGGTATGTATGTATTTATCTTTTGGTATTGGCTGTGCTGTACTGTACTTTATCACAATATAATAATGTATTGAATTGTTGATTATTTACATATGTTAAAATAAACCACCATGTGCTTTGGAAACACATACAATTGATTGGGCAATGCTTATTTTAAAACGATAGTATAATTACTTTAATAGCGTAAATCCTAATAGCACACGTATATATATATTACCTGTTTTAGAGATAGAACAGATTTATGCTGTGTCTTTTTCTTGCTGTTGTACCAGGTTACAATAGGTGAGTCTTCCAGGAGTAGAATACTCGCTGGTTGGCATACTCAAAAAATGTATATATATATATGTATTTATATATATATATATATATTTATATGTATATGTGTATTCAATTTAATTGTTAGACAATGTTATAACCTGTTACTTTGCCTACCATTTCCTTATGTTTTCTAATGGATCAACTGGGAAATAGGAGTGACATTATATATGTGCGAAATGTAATTTTTAAATTATCTTTTCCACAGCTTAGCCCGAATGCCTCGGCACAGACTGTGGGGCTAGGGTCTACAAACAGGGTGCTCCCATTTCGGTGTCAGCTGTTTTGCAGAAACAGGTCTGGTCTAAATCACTGTCGCTTCTGGTGGCCGAACACATTAAGGTGATTTTTAAGTTTGAAATGGTACGTGAGTATACCCTTTTTCATGCTTCTACACATGTTTACACTGTGCTAGTTAAGCACCCACACAGCTTATATCTGTCCGCTAACACAGAAGCAGCATTATGCTGTTCAGGTATACAACCATCTGCATAGAAATGCTGTTGTTCACCATCTTCCACAGATTTTATCTTGGACTGTTGCCACAGTCAGAATAAGGATGTTGTTCATTCCTCACCAGAGGATGTCTATTTCCATCTTGTTTTACTATCAACAGGAATGTTCTTGCTGATTACACTTACGAGGTGTATAATCCCAGCTTAAACTGTACCCAGTTTTTGCATTTGCAAGTCTTGCAGTCTATCCTTGTTTTTCAATTTTCAACCTAAGCCTTACTGACGCCCTAGTTGGGAAAAATGTTTTTCCTCATATCTTAGACTCGGTGTCTGTCTTTTGTCAAAGACCAGGTAGACAGTATTAGACTGGCTATGTTTTTCACCTCCCATAACTCTCCAGAGTCAATACAAGGGAGGTCCCTGTTGGTGACAATCCTGTGGCTCCTCTGTTCTCTTGTTCTGCTGTCCCCAGCGGGAGCAGACAAAGAAGTCCTCCTACGCAGAGCAGGGGCTGGTAACGGGTTTTATCTAGCGGCTTTTGGACAGAAGTGCTCTAGCCTTTATTCTCATTAAAGGGTTAATGGGGTGGTTTGTATTCAGCCAACAGCATCATAGCTGGTAGGCATACAGCTATTCAGCTATGATACCTATAGTTAGCCACATGCTTACAGCACTTTGTTCCAATATCGGAACTCTCAATTTGTACTATTACAAATGAGTATCCAAAGGCTTCTGGCGGTAGGTGTGCTTTCTTTGTTTTATGTCAGCGACACCAGGCCATGATGTTTACGTGTTCCATCCGTTGATCCTCTCTGTTGATTTGAGGTCTGGGTTCCACATTCCGAGTCAGGCTTAGCCTTACAGGGGTGGTTATAGTTTATGTGCTGTGGAAATCAGGTAAACATCCTTTGATTTGTGGACATTCCCCGAAGGTGGAAGTTATTTATTACATTCAACGCTTAGCTTTCAGCTAGACGTTTTCAGCCAGAACATTATACTTGCAGCCTCTCAGCAAGAAGCAGGGTTGCAATATTGGGTTCACAAGTGATCACTTTGAGCCTACTCAGCTCTTCGTTTATTCTACCACGATATAACCGTTGGCTTATGCCTTTTCTTCTAGTTCGGGGTTTTCAGTAGCTTACTACCAAAGAACACGCTCATCTCTTTTCTACACAGTTCCAAATTGCTCCGGGCAGAATTTCCTTTCAGTATCAGGAGTTTCTGTTTTGCAAAATAGGATACGAAGTTTCTACTTGTATCTTTGGCTCTCCTTGTTCGTAACATCTCCCATGTCTCAACAGGGAGATTCTTATCAAGGAAGGCTGATTTTAGGGCTTTGGACGTGCATAGCACCCCTTTGCCTTAATTCACTAATTTACCTTTCGGGTGGTGCTTAGTCACATTGTTTTTATTAGTGAGTCAGTTGTTCTTCTTTTACAGAGGGTCAGAAAACCTGTAGAGATTCGGTCTCAAGATGCAGTGCTGTTGCATATTTGTAGCACTCATGCAATTCCCGTATCCTAATGCAGGATAGGGGTCGACCTGTGTATGGTCGGAGGGGTGTTCCTTGTGCCATCCTATGGGCCAAGCTAGACCAACGTATTATTATTATTGTTATTGAGGGCCGAATGCCTTAGCAATCAATCCTTTAACAGGTAGAGTGGGTCACCTCAGGGTAATACATTTGTACTCTCCTGGTTAGGTCATTGGGTTCTCTGAGAGGGAGCCCAGGTTCTTTTCACATGTTAACCTGTTTTCTCTATCGACACTCAATCTAATGACCCTCAGGTGGATTTGTCCATAGCCAAGTCGGGTCTCCCTATAACTTAGGAGGTGATTCACAGCTCCTATTTACTCGTGGGAGTTCAAGAGTTTCTAGGAGGGGGCGCATCCCAGCTAGTCTGGTGGTCTGCCGTATGTCTCGCAAAACAGTGTTCTACTGTTTTAGGGGACTTGTGTTGTCGTCCCTCTTTTACCGTTTTCAGAGCGGCCTCATCTCGTAGTTCGGCTCTTTTTGTTTTCATCATCTGGTTTGACGCTGTGGCGTCGGATTGCTAACCTTTTCGGCTAGAGAATCCTTACAAGGATATGGTTGCTACCTTCAATTCAGTGGTAGAGATTCTTTCTCAGCTGTTTTCTTTGGGCTAGAAATTATATTCGATGGTGTAAATTTCTAGAATTTCAATCGTCCCACTCAGGAATCTTTTAAAGAGTTTTCTTTACCAGCTGGCTTCTATGGGGTCTACGCCCTTCTTCTTTAAGCGTGCAGCTTCCGTGGCTCTCTGTCTAGCTCAGCGGAAGGTTGTTGTGCTTAAGTGGTTTCTTTATGCTCAGCCCACCCTTGGTTGGTTGTGGATTTCCAGGGAGTCTTGTTCTCGTCATCAGGAGGCTTGCTTTGGCCTCCGGTGACTCTCTGAATTAGTTAAACTGTTAGCTCATGGTATGAGTGCTTCCTGGTATATATGTCGGCCTTACGTTGTTAGCTCTCTATATGAGTGCTTCCTCAGATATCGCTGAGTTAGTTAAGCTGTTTGCTCATGAAATGAGTGCTCCCTTGTTTATCTCTGAATGGTTTAAGCACTGTATCAGTGCTCCCTTAGATATCACTGAGTGGCTTAAGCTGTTGCATCAGTGTATATGGTGATCCTTTGTATATCATTGAGTGGATTGAGTTGTTAGCTCAATGCAGGCTGTTCTCATGGATGTCACATCTCGTAGGGCATCTGGGGCCAGAGTGTGTATGGCTCTTCCTCATTTTCTTTATCAGAAACTTAGTGGCGGTTCGAGACATAATTGGTTATGACCATTAGTGCCTGCATTCCACTGACACAGAGATTGTAGTTCATCATTCTTGTGCCTCTTCTATTTGTGTAACGTTTCTCCGACGGGAGATAGTTTGTGCTCTTGTTCTCACAGTTCCTGTTTAGGAATTTAATGCCCATTTAGCCTCTCTAACGCTAAAGAGCTTAGGGGGGGACAGGGTCTAGGTGGTCTCTTGCCACTGCATCATGACCAACATTCTGTCTGTACCCCTCTGCAGGTTCCAGTGACTTTTACAGTACACTTTCCAGGAGGGTTGCAGCTTTTTGTACGTCACAAAAGTGTCATTCAATGGCGCAGTTGTACAGAGTGGCAGCGTCTGTTTCTGCTGCATATTGTTTCTTTGTTGCATGCCTTTGCATTCACAAATGGAGGGTTTTGAACACAAAACATTGCGCACAGCCGTTCCAGAGCATTCCCGCCCTTGGACACAGCTTTGGTAGCTCCCCAAGGTAACGCAGTGTTCCCCAGTGGTAGGACAGAGAAAAGAGGATTTTTACTAACCGTAAAATCAATTTCTCTTACTACACTGGGCGACACTGCGCGCCCTCCCTTGCTCTGAAAGTAGTGCTATCTTTGGTGTTGCTTTCTAAATTGTTTCTTCTCTCTTCCTGGCTTGGTTATACAAAACTGAAGTCAGCTACAGAGGAGGGGCATAGTGGGGGAGGAGTCAGGGGAACAAACAAGTTTATAAGTGCCTAACTCCAGTCCCACCTACTATACCCAAGGTAACGCAGTGTCCCCCAGTGTAGTAAGAGAAATTGATTTTACGGTGAGTAAAAATCCTCTTATTTATATATATATATATATATATATATATATATATATATATAACTTTTTTTCTCATATATATATGTTAACTATGTTTTCTATGTTTTTTTGGATGATCAGCTATTGTTATTGTTAGTGTATCTTATGTGCGGCCCAAACCAACTCGTCGTCTTCCAATGTGGCCCAGGGAAGGTAAAAGGTTGGACCCCCCTGTTCTAGGGCATGAGTTCAGCATGTGAGTAGAGTCAGGGCAATAGATACAGAGTCTATTCTTCACTTGTCGCTCCCTCTTTTCAGATGTTAGTTTAGAGCGTCCTACCTCCATGGGTTCTACTGGAGGTGGAAGATGGCGAACTTGGGATACTGAGCGAACAGGCGCTTTGGAGGAAATTACTCTTTCGGAATCTCTCTCACGAAACCTCATGTCTACACGATGGCATAGAGAAATCAAATTGTCCAAGGAGGAAGGTAACTCTTGTGAGGTCAGTGCGTCTTTGATCTTGTCGGCAAGCCCCTGCCAGAAGGCAGCTCTCAGCGCCTCAGTGTTCCATTGGAGCTTGGAGGCAAGAATCCGAAATTGGATGACGTACTGAGCTACAGACCGAGATCCTTGGCGTAGCCGGAGAATACTGGAAGCCGCAGAGACAACGCGACCAGGTTCGTCAAAAATTCTTCGAAACGTAGAGATAAACATGACACTATCCTCTAATAAGGGGTCATTTCTTTCCCACAGAGGGGAGGCCCATGCGAGAGCCTGTCCAGAAAACAAAGAGATGAGATAGGCCACTTTGGAACGATGAGTAGAAAAGTTATGTGGTTGGAGTTCAAAATGAATGCAACATTGGTTAAGAAAACCCCTACAGGTTTTGGGGTTTCCATCGTACATAGAAGGAGTAGGCAGGTGTAGCGTGGAAGCAGTAGACACCTGGGGTGGCACTGGGGGAGAAGAAGGAGGTACTGGAGGGTCAACAGTAGCTGCTACATTTTGCTCAGGGATTCCACGGGAGGCTAGAGCCTGACAACATTGAAACAACTGTTGCTGTCGAACATCTTGTTGTTCAATCCGAGTAACCAGATACTGCAGCATCTCTTTCGCTGTTGGTTCCGATCCTGGGTCTGTCATGGCCTGATATTACTGTCACAGGCACTAGGAGTTCTGCCCAGGATTCACCAGGTGACTATGCTTACCAGAGGGGCGGAGTTTGCACAGCAGTCCTCTGGCAGCAGGGTGAATAGTGGAACGTATATAACAGCAGATGGAGAGAGGATGCCAATGGAATTGATGATAGTGACTTGCAGTTATACTGGTAGATGAGTCAGCGACTTGCAGCTATACTGGTAGATGAGTCAGCGACTTGCAGCTATAGTGGAAGGCAGGTTTTAACCACGGAGAGCCGGGTGGACGTGAGCAGGTGAAGGAAGGTAATGGGAAAGTCAGTCCTCTGCATTCAGCAAGTTGTACCACTGCTGTGATGAGAAGACTTGTCCAGGTGCAGGTAGGTAGCGGGAAGTCAGTGGTCTGCGAACAGCAAGTTGTACCACTGCTGTGATGAGAAGACTTGTCCAGGTGCAGGTAGGTAGAGGAGGCGTCAGTGGTCTGCGGACAGCAAGTTGTACCACTGCGAGGAGGTGAGGACTTGTCCAGTTGAGGATAAGTGGAGGTATGAATAGAGTCAATAATTGTATGAATACAATGAGAGCACAGAGGAACTTGCTCCAAACAGATATGCAGCGTTATAGTCTATAGCGGGTATGGATACCGCTGCTGAGTAGGGAAGCTTGTCCTAAGCGGATATGCAAGGTAACAGTTGAAAGTCAATAGCAAGTAAGTATACCGCTGATGAGTAGAGAAGCTTGTCCACGAGGATATGCAGGCACAGCAGGAGCACTGAACGGCTGAAGCGGATATGGGAACCGCAGGTGAGCAGAGCAGGTAATCCAACAGACAGCTGAAGACACGAGCAGGATACAAGAGTCAGTAGCGGGTATGAGAACCGCTGATGAGCGGATCAGGTAATCCAGCAGACAGCTGAGGACACAAGCAGGATACAGAAGTCATCCACCGATGAGTAGAGCAGGTAATCAGCAGGAAGCTGAAGACACGAGCAGGACACAGGAGTCAGTAGCGGGTATGGGAACCACCGATGAGTAGAGCAGATAATCAGCAGGGAACTGAAAACACGAGCAGGACACAGGAGACACCTTCAGAGACTCACAGGGAATGAGACTCAAGATCAGGCAACGATGTAATGAGCACATGTGCCTTAAATAGGGAGAGGTGCCTGATCCACCAATTAGATTAAAAGCAAAGGTCATAAGAGTTCTTGGAGGCTGCGCATGCGCAGTCCATCAAGATGGTGGACGGCCGCGGCTCAGGTCAGGTGCCGGCAGGAAGGCTAGAGAACCACGCACCAGCGCAGAGGCACTCACGGTCTGGTGAGTGACACTGTGGGCTCTGTGCACTAGATGCCCCTTTTGGACTGCTTACACTGGATGTCCCTTTTGGACTTTTTACACTGGGTGTCCGTGCAGAATAACCTGACAGCATCTGGGATGAAGGTCTGAAAACGCTTTCTAAACTTCTTGACAAAGTTCTGAGGATGGTGTATCACACATGCACTCAAAATTCACTCATCTTTCAGAAATCTAATTACCAATACACAAATTGTTAGTAACTGTATAATTCTGAAACTTACAGACAGTGCCGTAACTAAACATTTCGGTGCCCTGGGCGAGACAGGGCACCGGCGCCCCCCTTCAAAGTGGGAGTGACATTTGTCAAGTTGGTGTGGCCAACCTAATGTGGGGGTGTGGCTAGAACTTTACTGAAAGAATTCTGTTACACATATTTGCAAATGCAAATGTAAATATATCAGAGCCAGATTTACACCTCATGGGGCCCTAGGCAAGATATTGGTTTGGGCCTCCCCTTCACACACACAGTGGCCCCTCACATACACATAATACACACACACACACACACACACACACACACACAGTGGCCCCTCACATACAGAGCTGGATTAAGGCTTTGGGGGGGCCCAGGGCACTTAAGGCAGGGGGGCTCCTATGATGTAGCATGGGTATCATTTTAGACAAATAAACAGGCAATACAGTGTGCACTACTGTTAGGTGCACACAGTTCTGCCTTCACGAGCAGTACACGGTGAAGCGGGACATACCTCCCAACTGTTCTAAGCGAGACAGTCACCCAAATTCGGGACTGTCCCACCAGATTCAGGACAGTTGGCAGACTGTCCTGCTCTCTCCTACCTGTTCTTGTCACTGTCACCACTTGTGGCTGCTGGTGTCTTTAGCTCATTTGCTGGTTGTCTGCATTCTGGAATATTGCAGGCCCTATTTGGGGAAAAAAAAATGGGTACATAAAATTTAGAAAACTGCAAACAGTCCCAGTGTTAAATTAATAGCACTCACGTTTTATAATTAGGCCTCCCTCCAGCCACAACACTAAAATAATAATATTCACATTTGCTAAATAGATTTCTTTTTTCTCCAACCAACCCTGACATTAGATAGCATTTCGCACAACAATCCCAGGCATTAAATAATTAATAATCACATTTAATAAATAGATCTCATTCTCCCCAAACAGCCCCACAATCAATTAATAGCTCACCACCCCAGCATTAAATTAAAGGTCCAATTACTCCATCTTAAATTCATAGGACCCACTATTAAATTAAATAGCCCCACCATCACCCCACAAATAAAATAGCACCCAATAATTAGCCGCCACGTGCACTCCACAATTAAATTAATAGCCTACCTACATTATATTAAGACCCCCCTCCCTCCCTCACTACATTCATTCACTGCCCCCCCCCCCCACACACACACAGTGCATTAATTCACTGGCCCCCCCACACACACACAGTGCATTAATTCACTGGCCCCCACACACAGTGCATTAATTCACTGGCCCCCCCACACAGACACACAGAGTGCATTAATTCACTGACCCCCACACAAGCTACATTCATATGCTGACCCCCCCACACACACATATATATATGCTGACCACACACTCTGCATTGACAAAACATAACATAATCAACTCTTTTCATTCACAGAGCTTCAAAACCTCCCTTTTACACCAATCCGCACAGAGAAAAACTGAAAATTTAATAAAGAAGGCAGAACTGACATTTGTATTTTTTTTTAATATGCACAATCCCATGCGTGCCACAACGCCAGAAATGGTCATGTAAACTCATGTGTGCATGGAAAAAGTTCCCAAATGCGTAATTTTGGCATGGATCTTATTATGTTTACGAATAAATATACATATTTGTGGAAAAGTAGGTATGCTACATATCTTACAAGTAAATTACCTGTGATGTTCATTATAAAACTTAAACTTAAATTTTTCTTTCTGCTGTTTTTTTATGCACTTAACAGTCAATCTATATATAAAAAAGCAACAATCAAACAATGAATTTGATGCAATCAGCAATCAAATGGGACAACTATAGATAGCATCAATCAACTTGTAAAATACTAAACAGCTGTCAACAGAATCATCAATTTTTATTTGGATAAATGTGCACAAATGCGGGAATAAGATGGGATTTACAACTGTACAGATATTTTATCTTTCCTTTTTTATTAAAACACACACACTGACACTCACCTTCCATCCGCGCCGCGCGCTCTCTGCAGCACATGGGTCATGTGTCATGTGTCATGTGGTGGACGTCAGCCAGCCACTACACTAGCCCCTCCCCTCTCTCGCGGCATCCGACCCCCCCTCCCCTGACTCGCGGGGGGGGTGAATCGTGCCGCGAGTCGGGGGAGGGGCCACAATATTTTTTTTTAAAAAATTTTTTTTTTTTTTTTTTACTCTGTGCCAGAGGGGAAGGTAGCGGGCGGCTGCTGCGCCCCCCTCGGGCTTGCACCCTGGGCGACGGCACTGCCCGCACCACCCTAGTTATGGCTCTGCTTACAGATCTGCGTGCCTGATACCTTAGACGGACATGAGATAACTCTAAACAGAGGAGCCTGACGAGTAGAAAACTACTCACCCGGGTTATAGTCAGGGTCCTGTGTCCAGGGCAACCTTCAATTCTGTCTGTCCTTGGCTCAGGTCAGTAGTCTCGGTGGTACCTCCAATGCTGTCGAATCTATATCAGATTGTTCACCTGTAAGTGTCAGTTTATCAGTTATGAGCTCATCAGCTGGAGAGAATTAAATACACTGCATGGTTTGAGTGTACAAATAAACTCTGCTTTATTAGTTACAAGTCCCTATCTATATAGCAAAAACCAAGTATTACAGAAAACTACGCCCCAAAAGGTTTTAACCACTCATGTTCCCTTCACACAGATGTTAGTATATTCTCTCATTATCCACACTAGAACTCCCCGGGGGGGGGGGGGGGGAGGGGGGGCTGGCTTATCTCCTGTCTGGTATGTCCAAGGTTATAAGCATAGCCTTGCAAATAATGAATTAGTCCTACAAAACAGGTGCATCTAATTGTATTTAAGCTATAACAGAACAAAAGGGCTATAAGGCAGCAAGATGGCGTCAGCTTAGCAAAATCACATTTCTCACATTGCTTCTCAACCATCAGGGTAAAATTGTCAGACAACAGAACAAAAGCAGAACAGACATATTAAAAAGCTGAAATGAGGTCAAAAAGGCATATTTACGCATTCCGGAGCCAACTAGTAAACTGTCTCAATAATAATGTCCGGCTGGTACAGCAGGCAAAGACTTTGCCTGGTGATTTACCAGCCTATACAGTTTTACATTACCCGCGGCTGCTGGCATTGACACTTTAAGTACAGAAAAGTGTGAGTCGCTGTGTAATCTGACGTCAATACAAACTGGCGTCTTTCCCAGGGTTCGTGATCTAACACAAGCCGGTCGGTGTTGTAAATTGTCAGTTTTAGGGTAAGTCTGCCTTTGGTTGTTATAGTGATTTTTTCAATCGGATTTATTTTGTCGGTGTTGTCGTCGTCGGTGGCATCGGTGTAATTCTGATGATTACCACCGGTAAGGATATTTTTATGTCTATCCCAGGCATGTTTAAATTGCTCTACTGTATTAGCCTCTATCACCTCTGATGGGAGGCTATTCGACTTATCCACTACCCATTTTCTTCAAATTTCCTCTGAATCTACTACCTCCAATATGATGGAGGTAGAGTGATAGATAGATTGTTTTCGGGGCTTTACCGTTAAAATCCTTATGTATTAATCTAGCGTAGCAGCAGATATCTGAGATATCTGCTGCTTTGCACCCATTAGCGTTTTTCTGAGCACTCCCCATAACAATGTATGGGGAGTGCTCAGTAACGCTATGTATTAAAGACTGGCAGGTGAAGTATTTCTCTTTTTTTTACTTGTTAATGTACGCCATCTGAAGCTGGCATACATTAACATAAGTGAAACATTACACTGAAAACAGCGCTGCTCTGACGAACAGAGCTGCACAGCGCATGTGTGGAGGGATCACATGATCCCTCCATCACATGCTTCAGGTTCCTGCAGACACGGATCTCTGTGCGCATGCCCGAGTTTACCGGTCGGCGCATGCGCACAGGGATTGAAAGAGGGACGATCGGCACCGCAGAGGGAGGAAAAGAGAAGAATCCAGTGTTAGGCTCCTACTTCACAGGAACAGCCGTTTTTCGGAACGGCTGTTCCTGTGTTGATTTTTAATACATATGAGAAACTTTTCAATCCGCATCTATGCGATGAGGATTGAAAAGTTTCTACAGAAAAAAACGAAGGGTCATAAATAGACCCCTAAGTGAGATATTAGATATGTCAGTTGATCAATGGATAGGTGTGTGCATCAGTATGCTAGATAAATAGATGGGTAGAATACAATAATAGATGTGAAATTAGGCAAACACAAATACTATGGGAAAAATATAAATAAAAGAAGAAATAGGGGCATCGCGGTGGCTCAGTGGTTAGCACTTCTGCCTCACAGCACTGCGGTCCTGAGTTCAATTCCTGACCATGGCCTTAACTGTGTGGAGTTTGTATGTTCTCCCCGTGTTTGCATGGGTTTCCTCCAGGTGCTCCGGTTTCCTCCCACACTCCAAAAATATAGTGGTAGGTTAATTGGCTGCTATTAAATTGACCCTATTCTGTCTGTGTGTATGTGTTAGAAAATTTAGACTGTAAGCTCCAATAGGACAGGGACTGATATGAGTGAGTTCTCTGTACAGCGCTGCGGAATTAGTGGTGCTATATAAATAAATGGTGATGATGATGATGATGATGAATAGGAACATAAAAGATAAAAAATACAAAATCAATAAAGTGCTAAAAATATAAAAAAAATAAAATAAAAAATAAAATATTGAATACAGATCTGAAGAATAAATGAGTGTAATAAGAAATCCTATATATCACACTGTTAGGGGTGTATGCAAATACATGTTTTACCACAATCTGTGGCTACCTCAATGAGTTCTGTTTCCAGTGGATGTTTTGCGACAAGTGCTCACAATATTTCTGGCTGTGCTAAACACTCTTTCAGTGCGCGCACTGGAGGGCGGGCACCTTAAGTACATCATAGCTAGTTTGTACAAGAAGCTCCAAATTGTCTCTTTTCCTCCCAGGATTCAAAGGGACTGTTGGAGATGCTAATTTCTACATTATCTTTAAAGTAATCCTTAAGGTGTATCCTCCCAGGATTCAAAGGGACTGTTGGAGATGCTAATTTCTACATTATCATTAAAGTAATCCTTAAGGTGTATCAGATTGAGACATTGTAGAGGTGTCTAATATTTTTGGGCATTTCTTTTAAGTCTGTCCAGATATCATAATAATCTATCACATTGGTGACTTATCATTAGTGTGACTCTTAGAAAGGGTAAGTTTATTTTCTAGGCAGTAGCATTTTTAGGAGAAGCTGAACCCGGGGATGTGTCATGTGTGATTTGAACTTGAGCTTATCCACAAGGAGCTGCTTGCATCTCTGAAGATTTGTGTCAGTTGAACAGAAAGACAATTACATATGACTTAAACCTGCATGGTTGCCAAAATGTAGTGATCCAATTTTAAGATGCTGCAAATTTTTAGGTCCTAGCAAAGCAAATAAAGAACTTGATCTACAAGGCCAGCATACTAGGCAGAATCATTCAATTTCATATCCTCCTTCAACTTCTCTAGCTGTTTTTCCAGGAGTTTGATTATGGGTATACCTCAGGCTGGCAGTGTCTGAACTCACTTTATTTGTGACAATTTCAAATGGTTTGAGTAGCTTGTATAAAACCGAAAAGATTCTCCAGTGTGTTGGAGTAAGTTAACATGCACCCCCTCTCCCTATCTCATGAGTCGATGTATAGATTTTAATGGTTTGCTGCTGTTCCTCCAGTTGCTGAAGTGTAGAATTCCATCTCATTATTACCTCTTGCTTCAGTTTATGGCATGACAAATTATATTATTATTTTTTTTTTTTTTTTAACGAATAAAATTTTTATTGGTTTTTTCAAGGTTTTTTAAAAGGGGTATAGAAGAAAAAAAAAAGGGGAAAGGGTACATAAAGGGGATGGAACAAATACACAATATCCTTGAGAAAAAATACAGCGTCAAAATCAAATGCAATTGACTATACGTTGTGTACATTCGGCTTGATTAATACTTTACACCCCATCAAACAAAAGATCATTCACCAGCGTCATTGTCATTAGAGGGCGAGGTAAGTGAACTTGATGGATTTCCCTCCCCATCTGTCACATAATTATGCCAGGCTCTCCACTTAATCAGCGAGGACGATGTTGACGTGGAATATGGGACACCCAGGGTTTCCATTTCAAAATTGAAATTAATTTTGGAGATTATCTTGGCCAGAGTAGGGGGGAGAGGCTGCTTCCAGGCCTGGGCTATAGCTGCTTTGGTTGCTATCAGTATCTGGCCTGTCACGTATCTATCCCAACTGGGAAGAGAGGGGGGATAATATTGCAATAAAGCTAACTCTGGTGTGGGGAGGACCGAGTGACGAAGGACTGAGCTTATCAATTGAAAGGCCTTATTCCATATAGGCCTTATTACCGGGCATGACCAAAATATATGAAAAATATCGCCACGCTCAGAACAATTACGCCAACATAGTGGGGATATAGAAGGCCAGATCTTATGAAGTTTGTCTGGAGTAACATATATTCTATTCAATAATTTTACCAACAACATCTCAGTGTGATTAAGGCACTTGGACACTTTAAAGGAGTTGGCGAAAATATGTTCCCAGTCTTCCTCTGACAAATCTAACTGAAGGTCTGATTCCCATTGGATCTGAGGTTTGGATTTGGGAGCGATATCAAGACTCAATAAGGTTTTATACCAGAGGGTAATACTGGCTCTACTACTACCTTTAGTTAATGGGGAGTAATACCTGGCTAAAGGAGGGCCTATTGCCGGAATGCTCAACGGTAAGGAAGTTAATAGATGCCTGATTTGAAGGTATTTGTAAAAGTCACCTTTGGGCAACGAATATAGGTCACTGAGGTGTGAGTAGGAGCAGAGCCCACCCGAGTCCAGCAAGTGTCCTAGAGTCCGAATACCCCTACCAATCCATCCAGAAAGATTCAAGTCTGGTATTTGTTTGGCGATTATTCGTAGAGACACACCCGTCGTGGGACGCAACAGTCCCTCGGTTCTCTGGCATAATCGATCCCACACAGTCAAAGTATCTCTGATAAGAGCCGGCAAGGTCTCCACAGGAGGTCTCCACTGGACAGGTATCCATAAAAGATCTGTCAAGGGGAACTCTGGAATAGACACTACCTCCAGATCTACCCAAGGCTTCACTCCTCCTGGGAGATACCAGTCTCGAATCTGAGATAGAATACAAGCCTCATGATATTTTGTCAAATGAGGGAGGGCCAGTCCCCCCTTGCCGTTTCCCCCTAGTCATACGCTGCATAGCAATACGGGGGGGTTTGGACTTCCAGACATATGTTTTCAACAGGGAGGTCAATTTGGCTAGCAGACCCGAGGGAAGGCAAAATGGGAGCATGCGAAATAAGTACATTAATTTAGGGAGAAGCATCATTTTGAACGCTGAGATCCTGCCTAACCAGGAGACCTCGAAGCACATCCATGAGCCTATAAGCTTCAATAGTTGTTGATGTAATATAGAGAAATTATGTTCTATAATTAAATCTAAGTGAGGGGTTATTTGAATCCCAAGATAAGTAAGTCCAGTAGTTTTCCAAGAGTAATTACATTTATCTTTTAAAGCCTGTAATGCGTCTACCGGGACATTTATAGGGAGCACTTCTGTCTTTGAAGTATTCAATTTATAAAGGGAGGCTTTTCCAAACTGTAACAGCAGGTCCTGGATCGCTGCAGCGAGGTCTCCGGGTTAGTCACAAATAGGAGCACGTCATCAGCGAATAGACACACTTTATGAGATGTCTCTTTCACCTCTAAGCCTGAGCATCTTTGGTCCAGTCTTATCCGTGCCGCCAACGGTTCTATGGCCATCAGATATATTATGGGGGACATGGGGCAGCCCTGTCGGGTCCCGTTAGTAATTGAAAAATTTAGAGAAAGAAATCCATCACTATACACTGGCGCTGAAGGGTTCGAATATAGGGATAGTATGGCCTTTAAGATGTTGCCAGCGAATCCGAAGGTGTGAAGAACCTGAGTCATATAAGACCAGTGTAACCTATCGAATGCCTTTTCAGCATCCAGGGATAACAGTAACATGCTATCATTATTCTTATGGCATTGTTCTATTAAGTGAAGTATACGCCTCAAATTATCGGGTCCCTGTCTACCTGTCACAAAGCCCACCTGATCTGGGTGGATCAGTTTCGGGATGATAGGAGCGAGTCTGTTAGCAATCAGTTTTGCAAATATTTTAACATCTGAATTTAAAAGGGCTATGGGACGATAGTTCTTGCAATCAGTAGGGTCTTTTCCAGGTTTGGGGATAACTACTATATGGGATTCTAACATCCCAGAAGGGAAGGAGCCAGAGTGAGTCCCAGCCTCATATAATTGGAGAAGGATAGGTGACAGTACATCTTGAAATGTGGAGAAGAATGAATTGCTGTATCCGTCAGGACCAGGCGCCTTATTCTTAGGGAGTTGTTTAATGACCCTATCTATCTCATCTAGGGACCAAGGGGCATTTAGTTCTTGTCTGAGAGAGGGGATATGGTTGGAAGGGGGAGATCTCTCAGGAAGGTGGCAATGTCATGATCTGTCGGTTGATGGGTAGAGGAGTCGGTATGTAAATTATATAAGTCTGTATAGAAAGCTGCAAAAGAGTCTGCAATGGCTTTAGGGTTAGTAATCTTAGCACCCTTAGAAGTCATGTTAATGGTTTTAATACGATTTCGTGCTTGCAGTCCCCTAAGTTTACGTGCCAGCAATCCGCTCGCTCTGTTACCCGCTACGTAATATTTTTGGCGTAGTTTAGATAATGCCATTTGGGTACGCTGCATAAGAAGTTTTAGTAATTCTGCTTTGACCTGTGTTCTCTCAAGGTTTAGCACTTTGGACGGGTGTGTTTTGTTCTGGGTATCTAGAAGTTTAAGTTTCGCCTCTAGTTTCGTCTGCAGAAACAAGTTCGCCTTATGTAGTCTAGAAGCTACTTGAATAATCCTGCCCCGAACTACCGCCTTAAGGGCGCACCAGTAAGTAAAGACCGAGGTATCAGCTGGGTCATTAGTTTGTGTGAAGGAGTGAATAGCATCTTTTATCTCTAATTTTGCCTCAAGCGAGAGTAATAGGTGTTCTGGCAGCCGCCATGGCCGTAGCGCAAAGGGCGTTCGGTTCGATTTCCATGTCCATGTCACAGGAGCGTGGTCAGACCACGACATGGGGAGAATCTGCGTTTTATGTGTATTTTGTAAGGACCATTTCTCTGAGAGGATGAGATCAATCCTGGAGTAGGTATTATGAACTGTAGAGAAGTAGGTGTAATCTCTATCTTTAGGGTTAACTGTTCTCCAGACGTCATACAATCCAAATTCGGCCAAAAGCCTACTCGGAGCCATATCCGAGATGGTAGAGGATTGTGACTGTTTAGATCCTGGTTTTAGAGATCTGTCTAATTTGGGTTCTACTACTAGATTGAAATCACCCATTATCACCAAACTGCCTCTTTTAACCTTTTCAATCAATGCTAAAGTATTTTTCAGGAAGTGAAGTTGTCTGGAATTAGGGGCGTACAGTGACACTAAAGTTATCCATTTCTCATTCAATTGTCCTATGACTATCAGATATCTACCCGTCTTGTCTTCCACTGTAGTAGGAAGTTTAAAAGAACACTTAGAGCTAAGTAGAATGGCAACCCTGCATTTTTTATGAGGCCCATTCGCAGTATAACAAGTGGGGAAACGCCGGACCCTGAAGACAGGTGGGGCTTTGGCAGCAAAGTGTGTCTCTTGAATTGCTATTATGTCAGCTTTCGCTTTATGAAATGATGTTAACGCCAGTCTACGTTTAGCAGGGGAGTTAAGCCCTCTAGCATTTTGAGACAGAAATGTAACCATCACTTAAAAGGAGGGATTCGAAGTAGTACAACTAGTAACCAATCTATGAGGCACCGGTCAGATATGACCTGGCCTCTTAATTGAGTCAAAGTAATTATCTTCAGGTGCTGTGTTCCAATGGGCAAGGGGAGGGGCAAAAGAGGGGGGGCTATATATCCCCTCTGGGGGTGGGGAAACAGAAATAATCCCAAATATAGGATTAACATTTTTGCCGGAGAGGGGAAATACCGGCAAAATCACAAACTTGGAGTGCGCAGCCTGGGCCAATCGGCACCCCCGCCCGCATGTATAACCCAAACCATAACCTGTCTAAAGATGGATAATCAGATAAAGAGATATGAGCACACATCAGAAACTATCTCAAAGTATGCATATCATAACAAACAAATATGTAGCGTTTTTACACTCCCTAAGCACAAAGAAATAACATGTATTACATTATCAAGAGAGAGAATATTTATATCAGACCCCATATATTTATATATATGTACATATATACTTAGTAAGGGTCAAGAATCGCTTTCCCTATGTATGAAAAAGCCCAGCTAGTTATCTCGGTAAGAGGAAATATAAATGGTAGTCAAATTTTATATATAACCCAACTTTGTATTCAATTAAAGCGCCCTCTTAACAATAATATGGCAAATATACAAAATATAGGGGAGAACAGAGGTGAATCAAGTGGAACCTTATCTGAAAGGTGGGTCAGCATGAAGTCATCCCTCCGTTATAGCTCAGTCTCTAAATACCGTGAAGGCGCTGCATCCATTAGGTGAACCGTATTTGTAGAAAAAGGCCTTAACCGATCCGTACATACAAATATGTGGAGGAGTATCCAACAACGAGCAATAACATAACTTTGCAACTGAGGAACCCGCTCAATATACTGTAGAAGGACCTAGAACCGTTCATCTAAGTCTCCAAAGTCATTGGATACAGCTTAAGGGCGCTCCTCTAGGGCCCAGAGATAGTCGGATGGACTTGATAAGTACTTGTTCCAACGGATCTTTCTGCGCTAACTTTAAGGAGAAGAGTCCCCGGAGAGTTTGTATAACTCTGACCGAATATTTTCGCAATCAGAGGAAGAATGTGTTCTTGGGTTTCAGATCAAATAAGAAAAAGCTCCAACTGAACTAGGGAGTTCCTCCCGAGGCGGAGATTCTTTACGTCTCGATCCCCCCTGAGTAGACCAATCGTTGGAGATGTGGGTTCTAGCTTTGGGATCAGACTGTATAACCGGAAGGTTCCAGGACGTTAAGAGCTTTGTCCCTTCCTCCACTGAGTTAATGATATGTAGCACGTTGTGTCTGTGGATCAATAGCTTCACTGGGAACCCCCATCTGTAGGAAATATCATTACTTCTTAGAGCTCTAGTGACTGATTGGAAAGCTCTTCGTTTCGCCACCGTGTGTTGGAAAAAATTTGGGAACACTTGAATATCCTGAAGGAGATCTGTGCCCTCTGCTTCCCTGGCTGCCCGCAGGATACGATCCTTAATATGGTAGAAGTGGACGCATAATAAGGTATCTCTGGGAACGGTGTCCGGAACTCTCTTATTTTTAGGGAGCCGGTGTATACGGTCGATGGTTAGGTCTAATATGGAAGCAGAAGGGAGAAGTTTCTGAAACAGATTTGTGGCAAAGGATGGTAAATCTGCATTTGAGATCTGCTCTGGTATTCCCCGAATTTTGAGGTTGTTGCGACGCGATCTATCCTCCATATCTGCCATCTTATCCTTCATGGTGGCAACCTCTGCCTCCAGTTGTTCATGAGATGTAATTAGCTCATTATGTGAGGAGACCACCTCTTCTGACTTGTTCTCTAGCTGGACCATTCTGGAGCCCAATGCAGCTACCTCTGCTTGAATGGCTTTCATGGAGGCTCTCAGTTCCGATGATAAGTCGGCTTTCAAAGAAGCTAGTAAGGATTGCATTGATTTAAGCGAAATCGGTGCCTCAGGATCAGTCATACGAATAGGGGACTCAGAAGATGGGATAGAAGTCGAGGCAACATCCAGCTGTTCAGAGTCGTCACCCCGTTCACTCCCCACTTCCCGGAGGGGGGGACATAGATCGCTGTTTGTTTTGTCTAAAGAAGGGGAGCTGCGCAGTTGCGTTAGTCGGGTTGAGCTTTTTAATCTTTTTGATCCTTCTCGGAGCCATCTGAGTGCGTTGTCAGGGCGCTTAGCTTAATGAGAATATCAAATAGATAGTCAGACTCAACTTGGCAGAATCTCTACAGGGAAGTATCCAGACGGAGCTTTATGTTATTATAGATAAAGAGGTCAGTTAATTACTGGGTGGTCCTTCCAAGCTATAACGTTGACACAGCATGAGGCTTGATCCCATGGGTTAGACGTGCTCAATCTCGCAGAGTAGGGTACATGCGGGCGGTGGTCAGAGCATCCTGTATTTTACATGTGAATATTAGCTGGAACTGGATTCACTGTTATCCAGCAGCTGTCACCCAGCTATTACATTGCAATAGAACATATGACCACTAGATGGCAGCAGGCCCCAACAGATGGGACTGATCGAGGATCTATAAAGAATTTACAGCTTGGACACTGAAAGTGTTGATATATCTGAATGAAGCAGATGACTTTAGCTGGTCAGGATCTGCAGCAGATATTTAATTAGTTAATAGAGGCTGGGGTGGATAATTTTACCCCCAGCTTGGTGTCAAACTATTTGGGCATTCAGCAAGTTTCTCAACTGTGGGGATCAAGCAGAATACAGACTCCTCTCAGGAAGCCCCAAACTGACCTGAAGTACAGATGGCAAATGATCAGTTAATTCTGACGTCAGATCTCAAGTGAGGTCAGATCAGATCCCCCGCTGCAGCCGTCACTCCGGTCTCCGCTGTCAATCAGCTTTCAGATTACTCCCAGGACGTTTCACTCCAGACTCCAAACTGGAAATGAAGCCTGTAATGGCTTCCGGGCTAGCGCGTCCCAGATCAAATCTTCAAATTAGGATGTGCAGAGAGACTCCCAGTGGGGGATCAGTCCCCCCGGTAAGTTTCCCGTTTCAGCGCTCCAGGTATTGCCGCGGAACGAGTGTCCCAGCACTTCTCGGTTGTCAGTGACTTATTGCTGCTCGCTCAGGGTTGCGACTAGCGCTACTAGCCGGCTGACAGGTCTGCAGCTCTTCCGTCACCCAGCTTAGGCACTTAGGGTGGCCACGGGGGTTTAAATCAGCGGATAAATTGACTATTTATCGGAGCTCCAGGAAAGCACGTCCAGCTCCGACGGCTACCAGACCACGCCCCCCCCCAAATTATATTATTTTGCAGCCGCTGCAATGGTCCACATGCAGTCAGTGATTGATAATATTGTCCAGATATTTTATGGGCCACTTATAACATGTCCTGCACGGACTTCTCATTTTTTAAGAAGTTCTGAACACCAAGTTTATTGTGTGTGTAGTATGGCAGTTCAAATTCACCCAGTTGTAATGCACACACAATTTTCACTCTATTATCACCAATGAAATAATCCTGAGGAAAGTCTTAGCGGGTGAGTCATTTTGGTATGACATTCCTGAGTTTTTCCAACAGCTTGACACAGGTTTGTTTGTTAGTGAAGCCAGCAATACAGAGAGTAGCTTGCCTGTGAATGACCTGGTATTGTGTGCAGGGGCTCTGAGAGAGACGGGGGGTGGGTAAAAATTACCTCGGCCCGGACCTGCCTGGGGGGCCTGGGGCCCCACTGGAGCTCAATGGTTAAATATTTTTTTTTTTTACTTAAAAAGTACTTTTCTTTTTAGTTCTGCAGCTACCCAGGAACTTTGCCTGCAGAACGGCTGCTGTTATGACCAAACTAATTCCAGAATTCCCTGTTACTTTGTCAACAGAGGTAAACAATGTATTTCATAGGTTTCATTTGTAGTAATCTTTAAGAATTTTTATTTGTATGTTCATTTTCTTGTAGTAACAGTGCACCACTAAAGTAAGCTTACTTACCAAAAGAACATGTCACTTTAATGCTAGAGACTTAGGGCTAGATTTACTAAGCTGCGGGTTTGAAAAAGTGGGGATGTTGCCTATAGCAACCAATCAGATTCTAGCTTTCATTTTGTAGAAGGTACTAAATAAATGAAAGCTAGAATCTGATTGGTTGCTATAGGCAACATCCCCACTTTTTCAAACCCGCAGCTTAGTAAATCTAGCCCTTAGAGTGCCAGCAGTGATATAAGCTGGGAAGGTGTGTTTTAAAGTAACATTTTCTATAAAAGAATGACTTAATCAAATATAGGGGGTCAATTGGCATATTGAGACACTGGGCGTATGTCTGCTTCGTCCAGTATGGCTGTATCTATGCATAATATCTTTTTAATAAACTATAGAAATATTATATTTTGAAAACCTGCTCATCTCATTTATTATGCCAAGAGAAGAAAAGAGAAAATCTTAGACAAGCTGGGGGCATCCGTCCTATGGCTATCACATACAACACCTTACTCTCTTCATGACTGCTTCGAAAAGGGGGAGACGTTGATGACCTACACTCCTCCGCACTGGTGAGTATCAGATGTGTTAAATATATCTGTGCTCCGAAGTGTATCGAGGTACCGAAGCAGTGAGTAAAGAGGGTGGGGGTGGATGCTGATATGTATAATCTAGGACCTTATTGCTAAATGTGTAGTAATGCATTTAATGTGTTTCTGCAGAAACTTAAGAAACTATCATCATCATCATCACCATGTATTTATATAGCGCCACTAATTCCGCAGCGCTGTACAGAGAACTCATTCACATCAGTCCCTGCCCCATTGGAGCTTACAGTTTAAATTCCCTAATATAGACACACACTCACACAAAGACAGACAGAGAGGGAGACAGACAGACAGCGAGGAAGAGACTAGGGTCAATTTTGATAGCAGCCAATTAATCTACAAGTATGTTTTTTGGAGTGTGGGAGGAAACCGGAGCACCCGGAGGAAACCCACGCAAACACAGGGAGAACATACAAACTCCTCACAGATAAGACCATGATCGGGAATTGAACTCATGACCCAAGTGCTGTAAGGCAGAAGTGCTAACCACTATGCCACCGTAGTTAGTTTAAATGTTGCTAAAATGTGCTTTTCTTCAGTATGGACTGGCCACCCATAACTGGCAAAAGACATTTTAGTGTTTTAACACTGTGTATAGTTGTTTGCCTAGTTAAGAGATGTGACTTGCAAAGTTAATGTGCTAAATGTGTCACACGGCGGTCCTTCGGCTTCCATAACCGAGGTCCAACACACTCACCAACACGCGCTCCTGGATCCGCGCTACGGATGTTCACGCCTTGATCCTCATTAAAAGGTTCCACAAGAAATTCCCTATGAAACCGAGCCGAAGGTGTGCGGTGCCCACCTTTAAAAGGGGGGGGTACTGTCACACGGCGGTCCTTTGGCTTCCATAACCGAGGTCCAACACACTTACCTGCCTCACGCTGATTCCATGCTCCGGCTGCTGGCGTCCTGTCTCCGGCTCTGCGCATGTGCGGACTCTATCTTTTATGTCCTCTGCATGCTCCATATTGGATACCCATTCTGGCTCCAAACTTTAAAAGGCACTTACCCCTTCTCCTCAGTGCCTGTTGATCGTGTTACCTGCCTGATATTACACGTTCTGTCTCTCTCCCTGCGTGTATCATTTGGTCTTCAGAGTTTCCTCTGTGCCGCTGGCTAAAGAGTCCACGCTCCATCTGTCTCCGCTTTGCCGCTGGCTAAAGAGCTTATGCTCCATCTATCTCCACTGTGCCACTGGCTAAAGAGCTTACGCTCCATCTATCTCCGCTGTGCCGCTGGCTAAAGAGTTTACGCTCCATCTATCTCCGCTTTGCCGCTGGCTAAAGAGCTTATGCTCCATCTATCTCCGCTGTGCCACTGGCTAAAGAGCTTACGCTCCATCTATCTCCGCTGTGCCGCTGGCTAAAGAGTTTACGCTCCATCTGTCTCCGCTGTGCCACTGGCTAAAGAGCTTACGCTCCATCTGTCTCCGCTTTGCCGCTGGCTGAAGAGCTTACGCTCCATCTATCTCCGCTGTGCCACTGGCTAAAGAGCTTACGCTCCATCTATCTCCGCTGTGCCGCTGGCTAAAGAGCTTACGCTCCATCTGTCTCCGCTTTGCCGCTGGCTGAAGAGCTTACGCTCCATCTCTCTCAGCTATACCGCTGACCACAAGAGCTTACGCTCCATCTCTCTCAGCTATACCGCTGACCACAAGAGCTTTCGCTCCATCTTTCTTCATTGTGTCGCTAGTTCTAAGAGCTTACGCTCCATTCCTTCTCAGCTATACCGCTGACCTCAAGAGCTCACGCTCCATCTCTCGCAGCTATACCGCTGGTCACAAGAGCTTACGCTACATCTCTTTCCACTGAATCGTTGGCCACAAGAGTTTCCGCTCCATCTCATCCCACGTTACGGCTAGCCTATATAGCTTACGCTCCTCCATTCCATATCACTATTTTCCACAAGAGCTTACGCTTTACCATTCAGCTCAGGGCCGGACTGGCCATCTGGCACTTCTGGCAAATGCCAGAAAGGCTGATGGCAAGATGGGCCGATTCAGCGCCCACAGGCCCGCTTGAGCAGCATCACCTCTCGGTGCTCTGCTCGGCAGGCAGAGTTTCAGTAATTTCTTCCTAAGCGTCCACTTGTCAGGGCAGAGGAGAGCCTGACAGGTACAACATAATGTAGACTCTGACTCCTAGTGCGCATTTGCAAACCTAAATGAGGTCTGGAACGAATGCTAACAGTAGCATTTTAGGCTACAGCCGCCTCCCGGTCAGGAGAGGTAGGGAAAACTCACTTTGGGGACATAACACCAGCTAATGGAGAACATCACAGAAATGTGAGTTTAACCACTTGACCAAGTTTTAGTACTGTGGCTATGGAGGACTTTCATTTGAATTACCACATACCGTATATTGTTAACATACATAGTTATTTGATTTGCTCGATTCTGCTATATATGAAGTTGGACTAGTGTTATTCTAGACGAATTTTGGATCCAAACTGGTAATACATTCTTATGGATATGGACTGTGGTGGATTTATGGTGGATTTATGATCACTTTGTGAAAAATCAGCACGTTTCAGCAGTACTACCAAAGCTATGTGTTCTTACCAGAATTACTATTATTGCAATTGCTTTTTTGAGTATTATGCTGATATTTTATTTAATATTTGATATTATGACATTGGAAGTTTATGATTAATTTTCCTAAATTGCTGTTTTAGATCTTATTCCTGATTTATATAAATTGTTTATCACTTATTGACATTTACATTTACTGACAATGCGCCTTGGGATTATCTATTGGTTTATCTCTAGTGTTTTTCTGGAGTTCTCTGGAATTCGCTCCCTATATCACTTTACTGACATGAACAAGTGAATTAAAGTTTGTGAAGCAGAGCTAACTTTGCCCAGACAAAGAGTGCAATGAATTTCTTATGCTCAAAATGGGTAGAAGCGTATCTGACCCTCTTGCCAAAATAGCTAATTTCAGCTGCTATTTGAAGGCCATGAGCAAACAAGGCCAGCATTAAGGGCATGCATATCTGGCAATGGAAGAGTAGTAACTGGACCTACTGGCAACATTAGCTTTCCATGTCTCTCCAAGTATGGGTTTTGTGTCTCTACTTCAGAGAAGTTTGAGGAGGATTCTATAGGGGAACCATTCTAAGGCTTGGCAGAGAGGGGAGGGAGATGTGGAGCAGCAAAAGAGGTAGAAAAGTCTAGCTGCAACATTAAGTATAGATTGAAGAGCGGGATGGGAGCGGGGAAGGCCAGTAAGGAAAAGGTTGCAGTAGTCAAGACGAGAAATGATCAGTGAGTGGATTGGTGGCATCCTGGAAGAAGAAGGGTCTGATTAGGGATATGCTATAAAAAGCATTTTAGATTTGGACATACAGGTAGGGGATCTATTATTAAGAAAACTATTCTCCAGAAAGAATATAAAGTCAATAACTGCTGCTGTCCATTGATAACCGAATAAACACAGACATCATCATGTATATCCTCATACAGGTTCTCCAAAGGGGCTGGGTACGTATTAACGATCCTGAAAATTCCAACAGGCTTTAGTCCTATAAAAAAACAAAAACGACGTCTGACAAAAAAATGAATACAATATAAGCAGACTTACCTGAACACCGAAGCTGAACACCGACTTACCTGAACACTGTCAGCATGCTGCTTCCGATGGAAATGGCATGCTGACAGGCAGTCATTCCGAAGACACAGGACTCCAGTACTTCAGTTTGACGTCAGCGCGACTTACATCAATGCTAATTTAAAGCGGCGGTGTCTGGACCCTGTAATGATCTTCGGAAGTTTAGATGGTATAACACAGTTAAAATACAAAATACAGCTCTTTAAATACTGTTTCTGACACACATGTTGGCAGGGGGTAACCCAGCCACCTGATCCTAGCTGGCACCACAAAGTCTGATATATTACATGCAATGTTTAACATCAGGATGTAATATATTCTCTAAACTTGGATTTAACGGACTTTAAACTTAACAAAATTCAAATCAATCTGTGATTTCCCAAATTACTACCTTATTCAAATTGTCCCTATCTTTTTAATAGGACCGAATGCACAGGAAAAAAGGTGACCCCCTGCTGTGTATTCAGGCTAAAAAGATGTGTTGGTTTGGATGCATGGGTCTTCCTTTCTTCAGAAGAGTGACAGAAACAAATTTCCTCCATAATCTCATAAAAAATCAATACATGACCAAATGCATTTACACTCCTACCGCCTAGTACCGAGACGTAACATTTTCTGGCGCTGCGCGATGGTTGCTAACCGGCGCCACAGCGACCGCATATCAAATATATACATTTAAATTAATAAACATTCCCTTTAATACATTTTTACATCCCCTAGCGCTGTGGTATTAAACCCTCCTGTCGCTGGAGCACATTCCAAGATGGACCTGGCTACAGAGGCCCTTTAAAAACAATGTGCAACTGTCTAAATGCCACAGCAGCGTGCAACAATATCATGCATGGATCTCACAGCAGGTGGGCCTGTGTGCTTTAAATGCCAGGGCTGATTTTTAGACCCAGTCCGGCCCTGATTCAGCTACATCATTGTCTACAGAGCTTGTGTTCCATCTTCTCTGCTGTACTTTGTTCCTCTCACTCTGCTCATTCCCCTAAAGGGTCTCGCCTGACACTCCTGGTAAGGGCCGCGACCTGCGAGAGGTGGCAGCTAAGACCAAAACCACCTCTACTCTTCGGATTCCTCCTACTTCCAAGTTTGACGGGGACCATAAGATCTGTAGGGGTTTCCTCAACCAGTGTTCGATTCAATTCAAACTACAACCACAAAATTTTCCTGCTCAAAGAGCCAAGGTGACCTATTTAATCTTGTTACTTTCGGATCAAGCCCTGGCCTGGGCCTCTCCCCTCTGGGAGCGTGATGATCCACTTCTCTCTGACAGCACTGCCTTTATTACGGCCTTCCAAAAAATTTTCGATGAGCCCGGCCGAGTTACCTCTGCAGCATCCAGTATTCTCAGACTCCGCCAGGGTTCACGATCAGTGGCTCAGTATGTCATCAGCTTCCACACTCTATCATCTGAGTTGCGTTGGAATAACGACGCCTTGATGGCTACATTTTGGCAGGGATTATCCGATAAAATCAAGGATGCTCTGGCCTCTCAGGAACTACCAACTACCTTGGATGCCCTTATCTCTCTATGTAATCGTGTGGATCTTCATTTTCGTGAAAGGGCTGCTGAAAGGGATAATTCCCAACATCCCATGCCTAGGCCAAAACCACGTTTCTTCTCCCCAACTTCTGAGGATGAACCAATGCAACTGGGACGGTCTCGCTTGACTCCAGAAGAGCGCGACCGAAGGTTTAAGAACAAGCTGTATATCTACTGTGCCGATCCTGGCAACATGCTTAATAATTGTCCTAAGAAGTAGGGAAACGCCAAGCCCTAATCTGTTCTGCAGAGGTCAGATTGGGTAATGTTAAATCCTCTCCTCCGTCCATCCTACTTAAGATTTGTTCTTTTCCTATTGCGTTGTATGGCCTATTAGGTCCTATACATTCCAATGCCTTGTTGGATTCTGGAGCAGCTGGGAATTTTATTTCACTCTCCCTCGTGTCTCAAAGTTCTTTGCCTACACTTCCGTTGGAATCTCCTGTCTCCATCACTGCTATTGATGGTTCCCACATCTCTAATGGACTAATCAAGTGCAGCACTAAGCCTATCACCCTTCAGGTGGGAGCATTACACTGAGAGATAATCTCCTTCCATGTTTTACCGTCCTCAACCAGTTCTGTCATCCTGGGGTTGCCATGGCTCCAACAACATTCGCCTCAAATGGACTGGACCACCTCCCAAGTTTTATCTTGGAGTCCAAATTGTTTTCGGGACTGTCTTTCTCAAGTTTAACCCCTTGCCTCTACTAGCATCTCTCCCAAGACCAAGTGTAAACTCCCGGAACAATACTCTTCATTTTTGTATGTCTTTGATAAAACGAGATTTGAACATCTATCTCCTCATCAGGCCTGGGACTATCCCATTGACCTTCAACCCGATCAAATTCCTCCTCGAGGATGTGTATATCCTCTATTCAGAGACCCTAGCTATGTCCAATTATGTACAAGAGAATCTTCAACGTGGGTTCATTAGACCCTCCTCTTCTCCTGCCCGAGCTGGATTCTTTTTCGTTAAAAAGAAGGACGTTCGCTACGACCGTGTATTGACTACCGGGGTCTCAATGCAATAACGAGTAAGAACTGATATCCCATCCCACTCATTACTTAACTTTTTGACCGCATTAAGGGAGCAAAAATATTTTCTAAATTAGGCCTCAGAGGAGCCTATAATCTTATCAGAATCAGAACTGGTGACGAATGGAAAACTGCCTTTAACACCCGTGACAGCCACTATGAATACCTGGTGATGCCCTTTGGTCTGTGTAACGCTCCGGCTTTCAGTGTTTTGTTAATGAGATTTTCAGGGACCTCCTCTATGAGTATGCTGTAGTCTATCTGGACGATATCTTGATTTTTTCCCAGAATATTCAGTCTCATCATGCCCATGTGGCAGAAGTCCTTTCATGACTCCGCAAGAACCAACTTTTTTGTAAACTTGAAAAGTGTCTCTTTGAACAACCTCAAATGTCATTTCTTGGCTATATAGTCTCTGGTACAGGATTAGAGATGGACCCAGAAAAGGTGCGAGCAATAATTGAGTGGCCCCTTCCTCTCGGTTTGAAACCAGTGCAGCGTTTCCTGGGATTCTCAAATTACTATCAACACTTTATTAAGGGATATTTTACCATTGTGGCACCCATCGTGTCACTCACACAGAAGGGCGCCAACCCTAAATCCTGGTCCCCGGAGGCCCTGGAGGCCTTTGAATCCCTTAAGAAAGCATTTTCCTCTGCGCCCATTTTCCAGCAACTGAACACCTCTCAGCCATTTTTTCTTGAAATTGATGTCTCTAATGTGGGAGTTGGGGCTGTCCTTTTTCAGAAATCTCATCTCAATCTATTTCATCCTTGTGAAACCTGGAGAGAAAAACAAACGTGCCAACGCCTTGTCCCGGGTTTTCTGTATTGATGCCAATACTGAAGAGACACCATCTAGACCTATTTTGGATCCCAAATGTCTACTTTCCTCTACTTTGACGAATGCCTGCCTACCCCCGCCTGGGAAGACTTTTGTTTCACCTACCTCTGGAAGAAATTTCTAATGTGGTTCCATTCCACCTGTTTTGCTGGCCATACCAGGGTTCATAAACCACCAAATTAATTTCTCTGAACTATTGGTGGCCCAAGTTCCATCTCTATGTCAAGGAATTTGTCTCTTCTTGTAGTACTTGTAGCCAACACAAGTCCTCCCATCAGTCTCCTGATGGCCAGCTAATTCCTCTGCCCATTCCGGATAAACCATGGACACATATTAGCATGGACTTTATTACTGACCTACCACCCAGTAAGATACATAACACCTGGGTTGTGGTAGATCGGTTTTCGAAGATGGTCCATTTCATTCCACTCATTGGCCTTCGTTCCTCTCCGGTCCTTGTTGTACAATTTATCAAGGAGATTTTTTGGTTGCATGGTTGTCCTACTGAAATTGTGTCGGATCGAGGTGTTCAGTTCGTGTTTAAATTCTGGCGAGCCCTTTGTAAACTTCTTGGGATTCAGTTGAATTTTTCATCCTCCTATCACCCTCAGTCCAACGGACAGACTGAGCGTGTTGATCAAGATTTGGAAACCTTCCTCAAAATGTTCTCCTCCGAAAATCAGGATGATTGGGTAGACCTTCTACCATGGGCTGAATTTGTACATAACAACGCTCTCCACGAATCCACTTCTGAATCTCCCTTTTCTATTGTCTATGGTGTCCATCCATCCTTTCCTAAGTTCCCTTCCCTCCCTCCCACCCAGGTCCCTGCTGTTAACACCTTTCAGCGCAGATTTATTTCCTTTTGGAACCAAGTGAGGAATTGTCTTAAGAGGTCTTCCAAACGTTATAAGTTTGCGGCTGATAAAAAATGCCGAGCTACGCCTGCTTTCAAAATTGGTGATAAAGTATGGCTCTCTACAAAAAACATTCGCCTCAAAACTCCTTGTATGAAAATAGCTCCGCAGTTCATTGGTCCTTATACCATTTCACGAGTCATCAATCCACTATTTGTCAAATTGTCTCTAACAGCCTCCCTTCAGATTTCCAATTCCTTTCATATTTCGCTGTTGAAACCATTGATCATCAACCGGTTCATCTGGACAACGAGTTTGAAGTTAAGCAAATTTTAGATTCTAAATTCTGTAAAGGAGGATTGAAGTATCTGGTGGACTGGAGGGGCTTCGGCCCTGAAGAGCGCTCCTGGATCCACGCTACGGATGTTCACGCCTTGATCCTCATTAAAAGGTTCCACAAGAAATTCCCTATGAAACCGAGCCGAAGGTGTGCGGTGCCCACCTTTAAAAGGGGGGGGGGTACTGTCACATGGCGGTCCTTTGGCTTCCATAACCAAGGTCCAACACACTCACCTGCCTCGCGCTGATTCCATGCTCCGGCTGCTGGCGTCCTGTCTCCGGCTCTGCGCATGTGCGGACTCTATCTTTTATGTCCTCTGCATGCTCCCTATTGGATACTAACTCTGGCCCCTTCTCCTCAGTGCCTATTGATCGTGTTACCTGCCTGGTATTAGACGTTCTGTCTTTCTCCCTGCATGTTCCATTTGGTCTACAGAGCTTCCTGTCTCCGTTGGCTAAAGAGTCTACACTCCATCCATCTCCGCTGTGCCGCTGGCTAAAGAGCTTACGCTCCATCTATCTCCGCTGTGCCACTGGCTAAAGAGCTAACGCTCCATTTATCTCCGCTGTGCCGCTGGCTAAAGAGCTTACGCTCCATCTGTCTTCGCTGTGCCGCTGGCTAAAGAGCTTACGCTCCATCTATCTCCGCTGTGCCACCGGCTGAAGAGCTTACGCTCCATCTATCTCCGATGGAAAATAGTTTCATTGAAAGTTAGTAGTTTGCTTTGAAAATAGCATCTGTGCAGTGTTTTAAACTGCGTCAGATTTCCGTTTGTGTAAGTCTTCCATGTTGCAAAGATGTCTCTCCTCCCATCTCCCTCGTCCTATGGAATGAGGTGGATGTTTTATTCCCATGCCAAGAGGAGGAGCTCAGCATATGGAAATCTGAGTTTGAACACAGACTTTGTACCATAGTACTACTCAGAATAGTTTATTTTGCTGTTACTCACAGGCAGGGCCGCCGTGAGGGGGGGGCTATATTTTACCCGGTCCCGGTCCAATCACTCCTCTTTTTTTTTTTCGCACGGGGGGGGGGGAGGTCCGTCTCGCTCATTGGTGGGGGGAGCTGGAAGATAAAAAAAAATATCTACTCATGTGATCACGGCACCGGCATCCCTCCTCTCCTCTCTGCTCCATTCACACTAACTGTTGGTCATCCAGTCACGCCTGACAGTCAGTGAGGAGCGCCGCAGAGAGGACCAAGCAAGTAGAAAGAAGAGAAGACAGAAGAGAAGAAAAGGAAAGAAAGAAGCTAACAAAAGGTAAGTAAAGAAACGGAGAGGCAAGGGAAGGAAAGCAGAAAGGGACAGTGCTATAAAGAAGGGGGGAGAGAGGCACAGAGTAAAAAAGAAGGGGGAGAGAGACACAGAGTGAAAAAAAGGGGGAGAGAGGCAAAGAGTGAAAAAAAAGGGGAAGAAAGGCACAGAGTGAAAAAAAGGGGGAGAGAAGCACAGCGCGAAAAAGAAGGGGGAGAGAGGCACAGAGTGAAAAAAAGTGGGAGAGAGCCACAGAGTGAAAAAGAAGGGGAAAGAGAGACACAGAGTGAAAAAGAAGGGGGAGAGAGGCACAGAGTGAAAAAGAAGTGGGAGAGAGAGACACAGAGTGAAAAAGAAGGAGGGAAAGCAGCATGGAGGGCGCAGTGTGATCATAAATGTAGTTGCGATGAAGGGGCACAGTAATGTGTGTGTGATGACACAGGGGGCTTGTTGCAATGTAGTGTGTGTGAGGTAGGTGGTGGCTAATTATTGGGTGCTATTTTGTTTGTAGGGTAATATTGAAGCAATTTAATAGTGGAGACTATTCATTTAAAATGTGGTGGTTTGTGGGCTATTGAATGTGGGGGTGAGTTTGGGGAGAATGAGGTCTATTTATTAAATGTGACTATGAATTATTTAATAGCTGTGCCGCTGGCTGAAGAGCTTACGCTCCATTTATCTTAGTAGTTGAAGAGAGAAAGAATAGTAGTTGGTTAAGGCTAGGTGCACTATGGATCTGTATCTTCATATTAGTATTGAACCATCCCCTTAAAACATAACTTTTATTAGATAAGATTAAAAGCAAAATATAGGTTGATATCACTCTATTAATTTAAAATAAAGAATTAAAAACTGGGAGCACTGTGTATCTCTACCTATATGTTCTAATCCCAAAGAACATATGGTAAGGAGACTATATAGATATAGATAATATGCAGATACGGTACTCAAGAACAGTGGTCCGTAATCTGCCACTAATACAAATGTAATAAGGGTACCATTAAACAGAGAGGAGCAGAAACTGTAATATTAGGTAGTCAAATCCTACTCAAATCATTACATAGTCTCCATCATGGAGTCAATTAGTATTAGATCTTAGCTGCTTAATATGTATAATAACAGATCTAAGCTTGCACTACCATCAGGATAGATATCTGGCTGGTGCAATACGCTGGGTACCTAATAGAAACATACACTGAAGGCTGTCTTGTAGAATCCCCACTCTTAATATAAATAGGGATCAGTCTATAAGTGTCAATATAAGACACCAGCCTATTACCCCCGTATAGAACAATGTTATGGGTAGTGTATTGCTAACTACCTAACAGTTTCCCCTCTAGCTCTGGAGTTATAGGGGTAAATCTGCATTATCAAACTTCTCCAAATAAATAAACAGAGTGCTCCCAGCGATAACACCGACGCGCATTTCGCTGTGTCTTGCTTAATCAAGGCAAGCCGAAAGAATGAACTGACAGTTCTTATATACCGTCAGTTCCGAGCTAACTGAATGATGTCACTAGTAGGAGCCAGTCAAAAGTGAGTATCTAAGGATGATTGACATCGGCATGCACCAATAGATGACAACTCCTCCTTAACTCCGCCCTCTCTATGTGTGCATTAGTTAAATTATAATCAGATATTTGTATAACACCGTTATCTACTCTCTCGGATTGCCATTATAAGTATTTATGTCAGTCAATCAGAGTCCTCTGTGCCCATTTCAGAGCTATACGGAATTATAGTTCAAAATAGAAAATATTTTAGTACGCCGATCACCTCGATCAGATATCTACGATATGCCTTCCTTTCTTATTTAGCAACCATGTCATCGCGAGTACATGTTTCTCGCTCATCTGCTTATAGGAACAGTTACAGTTAGCATAGTGTAATAGGGATTATCATATAGTATCACTTCCTTTACAAAAACACTACATGATATCCTTTAAAGAGGAGTATAGTATGATTGACAGGGTTGATTACCAATGGTATTCACGGTGATAATAAGGCCTCCCCATCTTGAATCTAAGCCAATCCAAGAAGAAAGCTCAGTATGATTAACAGTATTGGCCACCAATGGAAATTAATCTTATTTATCCCCAACTTATATTCATTCATATTGGTTATAGCTAACAAAATTTGCGACCAGATTCACTGTTAATATAAAACATTGAGACATCAATAGTGTCAGGAGGTAAGTAATAAATGTAAGTATCTATAAAGAAGTCTCTCTATATTTTAAATGAATATCGGATAATATGTTGTCACCAAGTGTTAATTAATAAACAATAGTGATTTGACGTCTTATTAATCTTATTACGATTCCAGCAAATAAAAAATAAAAATAATTTTCACTTTGAATTGTGTTGTCTCTCTTATGTGAAATAAAATTTGTCGTTTACCTTGACCTCCCAATTTGTGTTGCCTTAGTTTTGTAATATCCATATTTTGTGAGAAAACCTGTGTTTTATAACTAACTTTATGGAGTGTCTGTTAGAAGTATAACAGACACTCTAAACTTTATTATGTGATCAGAGTGATTTTAAAAAATTATATAATATATAAATATTGTGTAACTCAATGATAATTAAAATAGTTGTGTAAGGTCCGTTAGGACTAATAATGTGAAAGTAAATAAAATCAACAAAATTACCCTTTTATAGACATCATTTGATTTGTATGTTTAGAGAAATTATTTATTAATACCTCATTCTATCAAAACATTTTTACCATTGTTTATTTATAACATCCCTATGTGTAATGGTGTGGATTGAGATTACATCCAACATAAATATGGATATGTATCAATAGCCACTAGCAAAATTACTTATTGAATTTTATATCTAGTTCTTGATAAGAAGGACCTCACATGAGAATATCTATCGGTTACTAACCTAAAGAAAGATAGTATAATTGTTATTCTCATTCAGCCCCATGGGATGTATAGTTCCCATTAAAAATATCATACGTGCTTCCTTCTTCAGCAATTCTGATCTTATATCACCTCCTCTTACCCCTAGTTTAACCTGTTCCATTCCAAAGGCTGTAAGGTGTTGTGGATTACTGTTGTGAAATTTGAGAAAGTGTTTCGCAACTGTAGTAAGCGTCCTCATTTTTGATATATCTTGAGTTGCATTTCTTATACTACCAACATGTTCTAAGATACGCTGTTTCAATAGTCTATTTGTCATGCCAATATAGCTCATATTACAAGAACATGTTAAGCAATAAATGGTTCCTTGTGTGTCACAATTAATGAAAGATTGGATGGTATAGGACTTATTAAATCTGTCATTAAATTGTTTGGTTTTCCTAGTAAATTTACATGCCCTGCATTTCCCGCAGGGAAAGAAACCTTTAACGGGATTGCCCATCATATTAGTTCTCAAAGTTTCTTGATAATGGCTGTGTACAAATAAATCTCGCAGATTTTTAGATCTTCTCCAACTTGTAGATATCTTATCTCCAATTATTTCTTTTAAATCGGGGTCTAATTTGAGAACATGACTGTGTCTTTGCAAGCACTGTTGGATTTTCTGCCATTGATTATTTAAGGTGCTAGTGAACCTGATTGTATCACTTTTAGATTTAATTCGACGTTTTGGATAAATTAGTTCTTCACGATCAATTATCTTTATTTCATTAAAGGCTTTTTTTTACCAATTTGTGGCTGTAGCCTCTCCTACTTAATCTTTCTTGTAGTTCACATGCACGTTTCTTGAAAATGGATAAATGACCGCAATTACGCCTTGTGCGCAAAAGTTCACCTTTTGGAATACTCCGAATAGTCGACGGAAGGTGGGAACTAGCAGCATGAAGTATGCTGTTCGTTGCTGTAACTTTTCTGTACATATCTGTAGATAATTCTTTTTCATCTGTGATAAATATAGTCAGATCTAGGAAGTTTATTTTTTCCGCACTTATATCATATGTCAGTCTCAAATTGATATGATTGATGTTAAGTTGATTCATAAATTCAATCAGAAGTTTTTTCTCACCTTCCCATACAATAAATATGTCATCTATGAATCTTAACCATAATATAATATGGTTAGTGTATTTTTCATATTCTGGGGAAAAGACTGTTTCCCTTTCCCACCATCAAAAGTACAAATTTGCATATGTAGGTGCACATGTAGTGCCCATCGCTGTGCCTCTAGTTTGTAAATAATATTTATTATCAAAAGTAAAATAATTTCTTGTTAGTACAAACTCCAAAAGTTTTATCATGAAGTCATTATGATCACTTGTTATTTTCCCTTCCAAAAACTGTTTTATGGCTTGTAAGCCTAATTTATGCTCTATGCTGGTATAAAGTGCTTCAATATCACATGTGCAAAGCCATGTGTTCTCATTAACAAAAATGTTTTGTATTTTCCTTAAGACATCTGTAGTATCTTTTAAAAAAGAGGGTAGAGTTAAAACAAATTCTTTCAAATGTTTATCAATATATATGCTTGCCTTTTCTGTTAAATTATTCACCTCAGAAACAATCGGTCTCCCTGGTGGTTTTCTCTCATTTTTATGAACCTTAGGAAGCACATAAAAAGTAGAGACAGTAGGATTTTCTGTCCATAGGAAGTCATAATCATTTTTATTGATTATGCCCTCATCTAAGGCATCTTGTATTTGATCTTGATACTGTTTTACAAAATGAGTAGTTGGATTGGCAGGTAGTCTTATATAGCAGTTTAGATCATTCAATTGTCTGGTTATTTCTGCTTTATAATCAGACTTGGCCAGATGACTATATTGCCGCCTTTATCTGACGGCTTTATGACCACGTCTTTCTAGAGGTTAATTTCTTTAATTGCCAGTCTTTCCTCTTTTGTAATATTACTAGTTTGTGAACGATGTTCAAATATCAAACTGTCTAAATCTTTCGAGACTAATTCAATATAGGTCGAGACTTGAGGGCATATCATTGGATTGGGATTGAAGGTAGATTTTTTCCTCAGTATTTTGTTATCATTGGTTGTCTGTATATCATCACAATCCGATTCTGATTGTAAATCCTCTAATATTTTAATCATTTCCTGGTCTTGCAGATTATCAAGATTATCACTCTTAAAATTCAAACTGGTAGTCTGTTGTTGTTTAAAAAATTTATGTAATAACAGTTTCCTACCATAAAGGTGTAAATCTTTCTCTGTCCATTTCACTTGAAGGTGAAAAAGATAAACCTTTGGACAGAATCTTTTCTTGTGCTTGTGTCAATACTTTTTCTAACAAATTAATGATTCTCAATGGGCTAGCTTTTTCTTCTAATACCTGCTTTTCCTGTATTGCCCCTGAGGGTTCCTTTCCCAATCTCTTTGTTCTCTTTTGCGTAAATTTCTGCCCCCCCCCCGTCTCGTTTTCTTATATCTTTTTCTGGCTCCCCATGTCCTATATTTCTCCCTAAAAAATCTCTCTGATGAGGTGCTGGAATTGGAGTTCTAGTTGGACTATCAGATATTTCCCCTTCTGAAGTTTCAACCTCTGAGGTAGTATAGTCTGTATATCATTTTTTACTTCTAAATTTATCTCCTTTCAAATTCCATTTGAATACCATATTATGTTCAAAATCATTCTTGTCCCTAATGAATTTCTTTATTTTCTTATCTTTGACCATTTGTTCTATATCATGAACTTCCTTTTTATATTTTTCATAAGTTTTTTGAAATTTATCTAGATTTTCATATTCTTTCAGCTTTTCTCCTAATTTCACTATGTCAGAGGTATATTGATCCAATCTAATTTGATCATGTTTCACCAGCACTTTCATAAGTTCGAATGAGCATTGAAGGAGGATTCGTTCCCATTCATCTCATAAAATATCTGTTGCTAGTTCATAGGCAGGGAATATTTTGGGTCTCAGGCTTCTGGGTACCAGTTTCTGTTTTATGTAATTGTCAAAAGTAAATTTGTTCCAATAAGTCTTGGTTTCTTTAATTAGTAGGTGTTTTAAGATCCACCAGGTCCTCTGACCAATGCAAATTATTATGTTCTCTAGATTGTAACTCACTGAAGAGACATTCAGAATTTGTGCTCCATTTCTCCTGTCTTGAACTGAGAGAGGTCATTTCCATGTTTATATATTTAAAAAAAAGGAGGGAAGGATGGATATTCTACTTGTTATGCTCAATAAATTGTATATAACTTCTTGTCCTCAAAGGACCAATATCATATTTCTAATAATAATAAGTTGTGCTGGTAGATAGAAATTGAATTAAATCAAAAGGTTAACATGTATAGAAAAGGGTTTTTCTACCGCACCAACTCTAGAACCATATCCCAGTATCAGATGATTATATCTTTTAGGGTAATTTAATTCCCTTCTCTAATTAGGTACATATAAGTATTGTCCCATAACTGGGGTGCAACCTAAAACTAAAATGACTTAGTAGTTGAAGAGAGAAGAGAGTTGAAGAGTAGTTTATCTTCACTGTGCCGATGGCTAAAGAGCTTACGCTCCATCTATCTTCGCTGTGCCACTGGCTAAAGAGCTTATGCTCCATCTGTCTCCGCTGTGCCGCTGGCTAAAGAGTCTACGCTCCATCTATCTCCGCTGTGCCGCTGGCTGAAGAGCTTATGGTCCATTTATCTCCGCTCTGCCGCTGGCTAAAGAGCTTACGCTCCATCTGTCTCCGCTGTGCCGCTGGCTAAAGAGTCTACGCTCCATCTATCTCCGCTGTGCCGCTGGCTGAAGAGCTTATGGTCCATCTATCTCCGCTCTGCCGCTGGCTAAAGAGCTTACGCTCCATCTGTCTCCGCTGTGCCGCTGGCTAAAGAGCTTACGCTCCATCTGTCTCCGCTTTGCCGCTGGCTGAGGAGCTTACGCTCCATCTCTCTCAGCTATACCATTGACCACAAGAGCTTACGCTCCATCTCTCTCAGCTATACCACTGACCTCAGGAGCTCACACTCCATCTCTTGCAGCTATACCGCTGGTCACAAGAGCTTACAATTCATCTCTTTCCACTGAACCGTTGGCCACAAGAGCTTCCGCTCCATCTCATCCCACGGTAAGGCTAGCCTACAGAGCTTACACTCCTCCATTCCCTATCACTATTCTCCACAAGAGGTTACACTTTACCATTCAGCTACATCATTGTCTACAGAGCTTGTGTTCCATCTTCTCTGCTGTGCTTTGTTCATCTCATACTCTTTATACTTATTTGGGAAGTTAATAAGTTAATATATGAGTAGAAATGCCTGTTTCTCGTGATGGACGCATCCCTTGGATGAATAGAGACCCTAAGTCAGGATAAGGTCTGTTATTTCTAAGGAGAGAAAAGGTTGCAGCCGGGCATAAGTGTGCCTGTAGAGTTTTAATCCTGATTGCATAAAACTCTAAAAAGCGGGGTGCAAGGAAAAATAACAAATAAGTTATAAAATGTGTTTTCCAGAGACTGGAATTTTTAATGTTGAACCCTAGACGTAACGAGAGATGAAATTCTCTTACAAGAGTAAAGTGAAAAATAAGACAGTTAAAATGTTATTTAATCGTTATTTGTTAATAAGTGATATGAGCAGTCAAAATTGCATAAATTTCAGAAGAAAGCAGAAGAAAAATTAAGATACAGCTTTTGCGCAGCGTATAGCATTCTCATGTTTCAGCTCTCCCTGAAAACGAATGCTTTGTTTTGTTTTTTTATATCCTGATGGTTTGCAAATGTTAAGATAAATGTGTCTACCGTGAAAATACAATTGGTTCACTGCATGCATTGTAACTTGAGAATATTGGAAGTATTTCATATAGACAGATGCATATTGGAACTATAACTAAAAAGATGTTGGAATTACATCGAGCTAAACTTCCAGAGGATGGGACTGGTAAGAAAGCTAATAACTGTCCTGCTCTCTATGTGTAATACTTCATCTGTTTTTAGAATTGCGAACCTTACTTAAGCTGTGTTAATAATATTGATCAGTGAATTCTTTGTTCCATATATGATAAAATGACATGGTATATCTGTCTCATACTTCTGTCATTCTGGGTCTATCCACTCAGCTCTATTGCAGTAATGCTGGGCATTTAATTTCTTTATCACCTTGGAGACAGAGGTGTGAGTAAATATGTATAGGTGAAAATAAATTTGTGAAGACAGTAGTCTAAAGATAGTCTGATTTTTTGTAGTGCCTGTTAAGAATTATGCAATGATCAAATGTGGTTTTAAAGCATAGATAAACGTCCCATTGCAAGCTAAGTGTTAACTTTTCTTAAATTTATATTGTGAACGGTCATTCCAGAGTTTTTTTTGTGTGTATGATTTCAGTGAAACTTCTGATTTTAATAATGTGTCCAAATATTAAACATTAAAGAAATGGTGCCTTTATCTTTTAATTTCACAACGGCAGGGAGATAGAGAGAAAAAAAAAAAAAAAGGAAACAGTTTTCATATTCAGTAGAAAACTCGTGATTGATTGGTTTAAGTCGTAAGAAACAGATGCTGAACATCATAAAAGATTGTTAGAAAATATGCTGGTTTTATGAATCTGGAAGATGTCTAGATTAAATTTAAGATTTAAAGAACTTCTATGGAGGTATTAAGTGAACAAATAGTATTTGTCAGTTTTACAGCAAGCAAATACAAGACAGGGTCACTATGTCACACTCATATCGGAAGGGACTAGAAACTTCTGTGTTGGCATAGAGGCTTGAGATGAATACTTAAACAAGATTTTTAATGTGTTTAAATAGTGATTTTGCAAATGAAATGTATGTTAAATATTTTTAGAGGGATTGCCTTACTTACATTTTTGGCATGTAGTATGAACCGAATCTCCGATCATAGAACACAATGTGTGTCACGGGCACTAGGAGTCTTTACCCAGGTATCACCAGATGATGGACTTACCAGAGCAGTATAGTTGATAATATGGTACTCTGGTAGCGGGGTGATCACGGAACAGGAGACAGCAGGTGGTAAGAGAATGCTCGAGGAAAGTCTATGACTAGCAGCACTGGTAATAGGTAGATAACTGTACACGAGGAACTGGATGGACAAGGAAACGTGAGGGTAGTCAGTGGTCTGCGTATAGCAAGTTGTACCACTGCTATAGTGAGGAGGAATGTCCAGGAGTAACGAGGAGGTGATGAGAGTCAGCGGTCTGCGTATAGCAAGTTGTACCGCTGTCTGGGTGAAGAAATGGAATCCAGGTGAAGGTATCCGGGGAGTCAGTGGTCTGCGTTAGCAAGTTGTACCACTGCTATGTGAAAGGATACTGGAAACTGGTGACACGGGAAACAGGGAACAGAGGTCTGCCTCTAGCAAGTTGTACCACTGAAATATATATGTGAGGAGGAGCACGAGGAGATGAATGCAATGCAGAGTATACACGGGCACACTGAACTTGATCCCACGATGATATGCACAAAATAATAATAACTGAGCAGCACTGCACAAATATACAAAGTCACAAGAACTATCCAGGCTAAAAGGAAACACAGTCAAATGATAGCAATAGTCTCAGTGGATAGGAAACTCCGGAGGAGAACAACTCAGTCCAGCTGGTGTATTGCATATCTAATGCAATACACCAGCACAGTCAATGAGAAGTATGCATACCGTGGTTCAGGAGAGCAGGCTGTCAGAGAGAGGTGCAGGGATACCTGAACGGCTGGAGGCCGGCAGGATGAGAAGTCCCAGGAGGGTGGAAGCGGTAACCAAGTAGGTAGACCAGCAAGGATTTAAACAATACTCAGGAAGCAGTAGTATATAGAACTGGACACCTGGAGAACACGGGAGAGTTGAGGCGGTCTAGCTGAGATGAAAGCAGCGGAGCGTTGATCCGATGCAGACAGGCGAGTTGACACAAGCAGGAACACTGTAGAAGCACGGAGACAGCGGATCGGCTGGCTGCAGACACGATGAGCACTGGAGAGTTGCGATGAGCAGGACACTGTAGAAACACGGAGGCAGCGGATAGGAATCAGCTGGTGCAGTCACGATAAACACGGGTGAGTTGAAGTGAGCAGGATACTGTAGAAGCACGGAGGCAGTGGATAGGAATCAGCTGGTGCAGTCACCATGAAACACGGGAGAGTTGAGGTGAGCAGGATACTGTAGAAGCACGGAGGCAGCGGATAGGAATCAGCTGGTGTAGTCACGATGAACACGGGAGAGTTAAAGTGGTTTGGAAACTGTAGAAGCACGGAGGCAGCGGATAGGAATCAGCTGGTGCAGTCACGATGAACAGGGGAGAGTTGAAGTGGTTTGGAAACTGTAGAAGCACGGAGGCAGCGGATAGGAATCAGCTGGTGCAGTCACGATGAACACAGGAGAGTTGAAGTGGTCTGGAAACCACAAACGAACAACAGGAATCAGCAGGAGCTGAATACACGAGGAAACACAGGAACACCTTCAGAGGCTCATGGGGAATGAGACTCCAAGATCAGGCAATGAGGTATTGACCACAGGTGCTTTAAATAGGGAGTGTTGCCTGATCAGCCAATTAACTAAAAGGAACATGTACTGAAGGTTTGAAAGGGCTGCACATGCGCAGACCCTCAGGATGGTGGACGGCCACGGTTCCTAAACACACGAGAAGTAGCACTCACAGTCCGGTGAGTGACAATGTGTGTGTGTTTAAACTCTTTGCTGTTTTGAATTAGAATAATTGTTATTGAAAATACGGCAACAAAACCTGTGTTATGTTAGCTTTATCAGAAAAATAGTTGAATTGAAAGATTGTAGTTTGCTTTGAAAATAGCATCTGTGCAGTGTTTTACATAGTGAGATTTGTAACTGCGTCAGATTTTCATTTGTTGAAGTCTCTCATGTTACAAAGATGTCTCTCCTCCCATCTCCCTCGTCCTATGGAATGAGTTGGATGTTTTATTCCCATGCCAAGAGGAGGAGCTCAGCATATGGAAATCTGAGTTTGAATACAGTCTTTTGTACCATAGAACGGACAAATGACTGAACCCTGCCCTGCATTCTAATGCAAATCTCTGTTGAAATTATTACAGTCATAGATTGTGCAGAGCTGATTTTTAATGCTAATAAGAACTACTCAGAATAGTTTATTTTTCTGTTACCTACAGGCATTGCCGCTGAGAGGGGGGGGGGGGGGTCCGTCTCACTCATTGGTGGGGGGAGCTGGAAGATAAAAAAAAAAATAGCTACTCACATGATCGCGGCGCCGGCGTACCTCCTCTCTGCTACATTCACACTGACTGTCGGGCGTGACGTCATCCAATCAGTAAGGAGTGCCGCAGAGAGGACCAAGCAAGAAGAAAGAAGAGAAGACAGAAGAGAAGAAAAGAAAAGAAGATGAAAGAAAAGAAAGAAGCTAAAAGGTAAGTAAAGAAACTGAGAGGCAAGGGGAGAAAAGCAGTGCTATAATGAAGGGGGGGAGAGGCACAGAGTAAAAAGAAGTGGGGAGAGAGGCACAGAGTAAAAAAGAAAGGGGAGAGAGACACAGAGTGATAAAAGGGGAGAGAGGCACAGAGTAATAAAAAAAGGGGGAGAGAGGAACAGAGTAAAAAAACATGGGGTGAGAAGCACAGAGTGAAAAAGAAGGGGGAGAGAGGCACAGAGTGAAAAAAGGGGGAAGAGAGACACAGAGTTCAAAAGAAGGGGGAAGAGAGACACAGAGTGAAAAAGAAGGGGGAAGAGAGACACAGAGTGAAAAAGAAGGGGGAGAGAGGCACAGAGTGAAAAAGAAGGGGGAGAGAGGCACAGAGTGAAAAAGAAGGGGGGGAGAGGCACAGAGTGAAAAAGAAGGGGGAGAGAGGCACAGAGTGAAAAAGAAGGGGGAAAGCAGCATGGAGGGCACAGTGTGAGCATAAGGGGGCACAGTGTAGTTGTGATGAAGGGGCACAGTAATGTGTGTGTGATGGCACAGGGGGCTTGTTGCAATGTAGTGTGTGTGAGGTAGCTGGTGGCTAATTAATGGGTGCTATTTTGTTTGTAGGGTGATGGTGAAGCAATTTAATAGTGGAGACTATTCATTTAAGATGGGGTGGTTTTGGGTCTATTGAATGTGGGGGTGAGTTTGGGGAGAATGAGGTCTATTTATTAAATGTGACTTATTTAATGGCAGTGATGGTTGCGGGAAATAGGTATTGCTGGGGCTGTTTGTAGGAAGGGAAATAGGTTTATTTATTAAATGTGAATACTATTATTTTAATGTTGGGGCTGGAGGAAGGCCTAATTGTTAATTATGGGTGCTATTGATTTAACGCCGGGGCTGGCTGTAATTTTCTAAATGTAGCCATTTGTTTTTCCAAATAGGTCCTCCAACATTCCAGGATGAGGACAAGTCGCAACTAAAGAAACCAGTAGCCACAGGTGGTGAAAGTGAGAAGAACAGGTAGGAGAGAGCAGCATAATGTGTGAAATGTTGTGATTGTAGTAGGGACAATGCCAATTTTTGGTGAGTGCTGTGCCCAATGTAAGATGCAGGCCAAGACTGAACTCTTTCTGTACACACTGCATTCTTTCTATACTACACTGTGGTGCTAGATGTCTTGAAAGTCAGGAGTGCTTGGACATATGTCACGCTCCTGTGAATTCAGGACCTAGTGATTTTGATGTGCTACCCACGCCCCAATGGTGCATTGCCATGCCCCCAATTGTATGACCACACCCCTGAAAAAAATTGTGCCACCAAATTTAGTTTACTCAACTATAAGGGGGCCCCATGAATTTGTTGTACCGGGGCCCTGAATTCCTCTTGCCAGCCCTGCCTACAGGGGGGTTCAATCTTCATAAGGTTTCATAGACAGTTCTAATTATTTGTTATAATGTTTGCAGAATAAATTGTAATATTTTGTACCCACAAGAGACCAGAAACCAGAATATGTGAATGATGTTCTGCTGTGAAGATACTAAACAATTATTGTGTTTTCTTTCAGAAGTATCCAAGAAGGAGAAAGTTCATTTATCTATTACCAAGGTTAAATTGTTTGGACACCTGGCCAAAGATATTTAGATTTCCTAAAGGGTGATCCAGATATTTGAATACCCTCTACCTCAGAATAATGAAAAAAACAAGAAAGAAGGAAATAAAAGCAGTACATTTATTTATTGATATGTCACAATTCTGTAGCCAGTGAATACTAGGATTTTTAGTCATAGCAATATGCCAGATAAAGTTGAACACATTCCTGAATCCATTGAGGCATTTGAAGATATTAATAGACTCTAGCCTTTACCCCGGCATTAGGCATTCGCAATTATAACAAATGTTTTCTATTGTACTGATGTTGAAAAAGCGGTTTTATGATATTAAAAAGATAATTTGTGTACAATTAGATAGCAAAAGCATTAACTTCATGTTTAAGGTTTATAGCCATAGCAGCTATTCTTGTGGAAAAGACACAGGATATTGTGAAGCAGCGTGGGTTACATTTGTTTGTCCCTCGTGCTGTCACACAACTAAATAATGCACAGACTAGACATGTGTCTGTAGCAAGGTATATACAATGGTAAATTAAAATTAAGTTTGCATTAATTCTTCTAACATTACAATACGCAAATGTCAGAATCTCAATCCTGCTAAATCATTGCCCTCAGAAACCTCACATGACAAGGAAGACAATGAGCATGATTGTATTATGTAAATCTGTAAGTTTTTCTGTATTACCAGACATTACTGAAACTACATTGAAGAATTTAGATTAAAGTTTCTCTACTGATGAAAATGGTTTATAAATAAACACATGATAGCTCACTAGTGACAGTGACAGGATGTGCAATCATTATATAATTAGATAATTGAAGTTAAGTCATTAGGCTTACACTCAGTTCAGGTAGCCGAACTTACTGCACTCATCAGAGCATGTCAGCTAGGTAAAGGAAAACATGTAAACATTTAGAACTATTTGAAAACATAGGGGGTACCTAACATCAACAGGAACAACTGTATCACATGCACAAACAGTCAAACAACTGATAGAGGCAATACAGTTGCCAAAAGATGTTGCAGTCATTTAAGTGCCAGGCACATACCAAACAGACAGATGAAGTCTCACTAGGAAACAAACTAGCAGACTCAGCAGCTCGAGAAGCAGCTTTAGAAAGGCAGCCACATACCCAATTGATAATTTTTCATGATATCACATATGAATACTTACAATAATGTCAGGAAAAGACTACATTGAATTAAATTAATACATGGAAATCGAAACAATGTTATAAAACAAAGGATGAAATTTGGGTAGATATAGAAAATAAACCAGCAGCATTAAAATGTTGTTACTAGCTTTTGCAGAAAGTGCTTATAGGTTAGTATACATGGGAGCAGATAATAGGATTAGAATTGTTATATCTTGTTGCAATGCCCAGAAATGACTGCAGTTGCTAAGTTTAAATGTGAAATATGTATAATTTGTCTTAAGAACAATGAAGGAAAGATAATACCTACTACGGTCAGACAGTTGCCTAATATAACCGTTTCAGAGGTTGATTGATTTTATTTAATTAAGAGAAAAGAGAGTTAAGAGGGTTACAGTGTGTTAGTTTGTATTGATATGTGTTAGTGGGTTGAGGCCTAGTTAACTGCCTCAGACATAGTGCAACTTAGTGCTAAGAAGATTTTGCCAGAATTTGTATGAAGATGTAGTTCACCCAGAGAGTGAACTCATTTCACAGAGAAAAAGTGTTTCAAAAAATCTGTAATATGATGGGAATAGATTCAAAACTGTATACAATATATCATTCTCAAGCTTCAGAGAAAGTTCAAATAATAAATGGAGTAGTTAAAGAATAACTAAGCTTACTAAAGAAACAGAAATGGCACTTCTTTAGTTTATCATGGTATTAGAATCACTTCTAAACCTCTTCTCAATATCTCTTCATATGAACTGTTATTGGACTTCAGCCAAGATACATTATTAATCCACAGACTGATTTGAAGCTGCATCATGATCTAACTGCTCAATATGTTATACAGTTGTCTGAACAGTTACAGAAGCTTCAGAAGGCCCAGAAGAACACTTAAATAAGGACATTTAACCAGAAGCAGCTCTTGGGCCTGCACACAAGATACAACCTAGAGACTATGGGCCTGATTCATCAAGGTACGCAAACGCACACGCATCTGCTAATTGGGTCTGCGCATGCGCGAAACGACACTTGAGATGCGTAAAACGGCAATTGAGATGCACAAAACGCCACATACGCTACGCAATCACGGCATTTACTATTCTCAAAGTAAACGCAATCTCAAAGTCCAACTCAAATATATTTGAGATGACGGCTGACTATTTGAGATGAAAGGGGTGGGAATGGGCGGAGAGTAGGCGCGGACTGGGCGGAGATGAGATATCATTTTAGTAAGGTAGGCGTTATGCTTTTTAACTTCAGAACAGTAGGCGTTCCCTCTGTCCATTTGAGTGAACCTGACGTCACTCCTGTCTCAAATCTTTCACAAAAGTTAAGGAAGGCCAGGGTCATGTTTAAATCCAAACACCAGGGCCTGATCAGCCAACAGGCTGACCAGGCTGCAGCCTGGGGCGCTGGGTCGGGGGGGGCGCATCGCTGGTTAAGTTGTAAAAATGTTCCTTTTTTTTTTTTTTGTTGCAGATTGAACCTGCTCGTCCGCCCGCCCGCACGGAATTTTTACTTTCTGGGGTCCGCTCCTGTGTATGGAGTTCATCTATGACTCCATACACAGTCAGTGACAGCTCCAACAGCAGAGACGGCAGGCGCAGCTAACAGCATCAGAAGCTGTCAGTGCAGGCGCGGTGCGCTGTTCAGTGTGGTCACGTGAGATGTTAACATCTCACGAGACCACACTAAGCAGACAGAGCGCGCCTGTACTGAAGAAACAGTCACTGCTGGACGCCGGAGCGCACAGAAGATTTCTCGACAGGTAAGTAAAAAAAGTAAACTGCACTGTGGGCTGCCCATGGAGTGATAATAACCCAGGGGGAGGGGAACCTCAGGCAACAAAAATTCATGGGGGGGGAAACCTCAGGCAACAAAAATTCATGGGGGACGACGACCTCAGGCAACAAAAATTCATGGGGGAGGGGAACCTCAGGCAACAAAAATTCATGGGGGGGGACCTCAGGCACCAAAAATTCATGGGGGGGGAACCTCAGGCAACAAAAATTCATGGGGGGGGACCTCAGGCAACAAAAATTCATGGGGGGGGAACCTCAGGCAACAAAAATTCATGGGGGGGACGGACCTCAGGCAACAAAAATTCATGGGGGGGAACCTCAGGCAACAAAAATTCATGGGGGCGGATCTCAGGCAACTAAAAATTCATGGGGGGGGGAACCTCAGGCACCAAAAATTCATGGAGGGGGGAACATCAGGCACCAAAAATTCAGGGGGGCCCTCGGGCACCAAAAATTACTGGGGGGGCCCTCAGGCACAAATAATTACTGGGGGAGGGCTCAGGCACAGATCATAACTGATGGGGGCGAGTGGCACATATCATGACTTGGGGGCGGGGGGGGATAAGGTGCAGGGGGATAAATATTTTTCTCTATATGGGGGCCAGAGGTGAGATCATGACTCGGGGGTTAGGGGTGGGGTAAATAAGCTGCAGGGGGCATAAAAATTATAAATTGGCTAAGGGCTGGGGGGCAAATTAACTGACTGTCAGGGGTTGGTAGATGTTAGTATATTATTATAAATATTTTTCATATCTTTTATTATCTATATATGCCTGTAGCAAGGGGTTGTTTTATTTGGTCATAATGGAGTGTTGTGCTTGAATCATTCAGGGTTTGTTAACATTTTGCATTTTTGCACATTTTCAATACAGGACCCCAAGGTTCCAGAAGCCAACTGACAACAACGCTTCACGAACAAGCAAGAGAGAACATCAGGTAGTCTACACTGCAAGATCCAGTAAGAGAGAACATCAGGTAGTCTACGCTGCAAGATCAGGTAAGAGAGAACAGTGCAATCTGTCTTAACTTTGAATGTGTATTTTTACTTTAGTGACATTTTAATGTGTTTTCAAACTAATGTGGGCCTGCTTTATGAATGTAAGTAATTAAAAAAAAATAAAAAAAATAAGTGCAGCATTCCTGGAGCTGGATACGTATAATTACACATGTTATATTGCTTATTACCATATAGTTCTTAATAGATTCGAAGTATTGATATAAGCGTTTAATTTGACAATTCATGTAGATGTTTTTCTTTTTTTCCTTACTTCCTAGTATAACATTGACGCTGTTGAAATGGCTAATTAGGGTTAGAAAATAATCTGTTATTCTTGTATACTAACACTTCTTCCCCTGATTATGTGATCAGTTCAATGTAAGATAAGAGAATTCACAACATAATTATAGTCACGTGCTACTGAATTCCGGACTTAACAATCCCTAACAGATCTGTGACCAACTCCTTACATTAGCATTTGACTTGCTTAGACATGGAGAAATATTGTAGTAAAAATTCATCCAAACGTGCAAATAATAAGCCTGACCAAGTTAAAGGGGGCAGAAATAAACCTGGAGCGGGAAGGGGTGCTTCCTCTCCCTCCTCGTCCCTCTCCGCGGGGGACGTGGAGGAGGGGGACCAAACTTCTCTTACTGGATCTGCAAATACTCCAGGTCCAGACACGGCTCAAACTATCCTAGATACACTCCTTCCCATAATAGACAAAAAATTTGGAGCTATTCAGGATACTTTTGATGCAGCTATCTCTAAAATAGCAGAAAATACGGCCAAAATAAATACGCTGGAACAACATACCAGTGATGTGGAGGATAATGTTCTAGCTCTGCAAAATGGGTCTGAACAAGATTCACGAAAATGGTCACAAATGCAAGAAAAAATTGATGACCTGGAAAACCGTAGCCGAAGGAATAATCTTAGGTTCATTGGTATCCCAGAGTCAGTGAAAGGACCTGACTTATTTTCGTACCTCAGAAAGGACCTAATAGTTGCCCTAAATTTGCATGATGAATTAGACAACTTACATATAGAAAGAGCTCACCGTCTAGGCCCAATCAAAGAGGGAAACTCTGCTAGACCACGACCTGTCTTGGCTAGATTCTTAGACTTTACTGACAAGGAAAAAATTTTGATAGCATTTAGGCGAAAAAAGCAATTGGAGATTGAGGGCAATAGAATACTAATATTTCAGGATTATTCGGCTATGTTGTCACAGAAAAGGAAGGAATTTGCGCCGGTTTGCAAATTCCTGGCTGGCAACAATAAAAGCTTTGCCCTCATTTACCCAGCTAAGCTTAGAGTGGTGGAGAATGGTCGAACACTAATCTTTGAAAATCCGGAGACAGCTAAAAAACACTTTCAGGTGTTGACTTCACATTCAGGGTCACCAACTAGTGCTAGCTCACTCCCTAGGTCACCAACTTGAAAGATATAATGCTCTGCAGTCAGTCAACAAAATGTAAAATGGCTACTAATATACATGATGACTTTATAATATCTGTTTATTATTGATACGTGAATTCTCAATATATGAATATACGTATAGACTTAGTTATGTTACAAATGTTACAAATGTTTTTGGTTGTAGATTCTGTGATCTCTGGCATTATCTCCAGAGATCATACACAGAATTTGGTTAGGAAAATTATTAGAAAAGGTTTGAGGTACAAAAAATGTAATGCATTATGTAATCTGCTTTTAACTTTCGCAATTTTTCTAGACACACAATGTCCCATCCTGCAAGTATGGGATAGGGGAACTTATTACTTGGGTCAGACTTCCTTTTTGATGGTTTTGGAGGAGTTTTTTTATACTCTCCTTCTAAACACCTTTGGTCTAGTTGATCTCCACTGTGTGGGGATAGGTTAAAGATGCAGTCTGCACAGTCGTGCTCTCAGTGGTCTGACACTCCACAGACCCTTAACTTGTCGTCCTGGAATGTGGGTGGTCTAAACTGTCCCATTAAACGCAAAAAAGTCCTTACCCATCTTAAGAGAGCTCATATTGACATAGCATTTTTGTAGGAGACACATTGGAGGAAGTGTGATAGTTCTACTTTGCGAGCTGGGTGGATTGGAGATTGCATCTCAGCCTCATATAAAACAAAAACCAGAGGAGTAGCCATAATAATCGCTAGGCATCTTCAATACACAGTTTTAGATTCTCTCATAGATCCTGAGGGCCGATATTTATTAATTAATTTACAAATTAACGATGAGAAATTTACTCTTCTGAACATTTATGCCCCTAATGGATCACAACGTGATTTCTACCACTCTCTGATTCAGCTTATTTTACAACGTGATACCCCTAATCTTGTGATTGCAGGTGACTTCAATTCTGTCATTGATCCAAAATACGATAGGTCAAATGCACCTTCCACAACTAACCCAAGGGATTCTGAGGGTTTCTTTGGTTTGGTGTCCGGGTGTGGCATGGTTGATCCGTGGCGCCTTTTAAATCCAACAGACAGATCATACTCTTTCCATTCTGGTGTACACAGATCCTTTTCCCGAATAGATTATATATTAGTCACTGACACTTTAATGCCATGGGTTCGTAAAGCAGACATTGCTGATATAGTTATCTCAGACCACGCCATGGTTTCTCTTACGATTCAAAATCCAAGCTTGAGAAGGAGACCTAGACATTGGAGATTTCCGTCTTATCTATATAACTCAGATCATTTTCAACAATTTTTAAGACACAGATAAGGGATAAACCTTAGATGATAACATTGACCAATGGGATGATAAAATTCTTTTTTGGGATGCCTCAAAAGCGGTAATGCGGGGCCATATAATTGCATATGTGTCTAGACTTCGAGAAAGACGAGAGTGGTCTATGACAACTTACACAAACTATCGACTGAGGCTTATACTAAATATACTTCCGATCAATCTGATATGACATGGACGGCTTACTGTGAGGCGAGGCAACTTCTAGAAAGCTTTTTGACGGCTCAAGCAAAGCAACAAATTGATTTTTCAAAAAATAAATTTTTCAGATGGGGAAATAAAGCCGGCAAATTGCTTGCAAATATAACCAAACCCCAGAAACGCAAAAGTCACATAGTTGCCCTTAAAGTCCCCAATTCTTCTAAGCTTCTTACTAAATGGGAAGAGATATTGGAAGCCTTTCAAACTTATTATTCAGCTTTATATAAAAGCTCTGCGCCAAATCCTCAGCTAATGTCCAAACTTTTGACAGAGGCCAAGTTACCTTCACTAACACCAGACCAGAGGGAATCTTTGGCGCAGGACATCACATCCCGAGATGTAGAATTGGCAATTAAACACTTGAAACTCAATAAAACACCAGGCCCAGATGGCCTTACGGCAGAATATTATAAAATCTTGGAGGGAGACTTGGCCCATGTCCTAGCAGATTTGTTCTCAAAAATTCATAGAGAGCGCCCAATCTACCCTTCATTTAATTTGGCCCATACAGTTCTTATCCCTAAACCAGGTAAGGACCCTACATTGGAGGGGTCTTATCGTCCTATTACTCTTTTGAACACAGATTACAAACTTCTAGCAAAAATCATGGCAGACCGCTTACAAAATATTCTTCCTGGGCTGTTAACACCCCACCAGTTGGGATTTATGTCAGGATGACATTCGGTTAAGGGTATTAGAACCGCTATTTCAGCAATTGTGGCCTCAAATTTGGGAACCACCTCTAACATGCTCCTTAGTTTGGATGCCCAAAAGGCTTTTGACTCTGTCGCATGGCCATTTTTGAATGAAATCCTTTCATATAGGCGTTTCGCAGGGCCTGATCAACCACTAGGCTGACCAGGCTGCAGCCTGGGGCGCTGGGTCCCGGGGGGCGCTGGGCTGTGGGTATTTTTTTTTTTTTTTCTTCATTCATTTTTTTTTTCGGGGTGGGGGGGGTCGCCGCAGGGGGGTGGAGGGCTCGACGATCAAAAGCATTGGTGGTCAGTGGTTAGCAACACACAGCCAATCGCCAGGCTGCCTGTTGCTGTGCAGCAGACAGGAAGCAGGACGTCTTCACTTCCTATCTGCTGATCTGAGGAGAGGAGCGACGCTGGCACAACTACAGGTAAGTGAAGGGGGGAACTGCCCTGCATATCTATAGGGAGGGGGGGAACTGCCCTGCATATCTATAGGGAGGGGGGGAACTGCCCTGCATATCTATAGGGAGGGGGGGAACTACCCTGCATATCTATAGGGAGGGGGGGAACTACCCTGCATATCTATAGGGAGGGGGGGAACTACACTGCATATCTATAGAGAGGGGGGGAACTACCCTGCATATCTATAGGGGGGGACTACCCTGCATATCTATAGGGAGGGAGAGGGGGGGACTGTCATGCATATGTATAGGGAGGGAGAGGGGGAATGTCATACAAATCTATAGGGTGGGAGGGGGGGAGCTGCCATGAAAATCTATAGGGAGGGAGAGAGGTTGATATGGAGAGGAGGGGAGCTGATATATGTGACTGGGGGAGTTTTAATGTGACGGGGGGGGGATTGCTAGCTAGCAGAGTGGAGGTAAGGAAAATAGCTGCAAGGGGGATGGATGCAGGGTGGGAGGTAAAGAAAATGGCTGCAGCAGGTGTTAAGGAAAATGGCTGTGGGGGGGTTGTGGTTAAGGAAAATGGCTGCAGGGGGTATTTAAAAAATAGAGCAGCTTTGGGGGGCAGAATCTCATGATTGTGTGGTGGTCACATGGGTGGTCTCAGCAATCACTAGAATACTAAATATTAGTGAGATGGGGCTGGTAGAGGTTTGTATTTGATTGACAACAAATATTCAGATATTGCTTATATACGCCTGTCCAATGGGGTACTTTTAGCTGGCCATAATGGAGTGTTTTGTTTTAACTAAAGGGCCTAATCATTCAGGGTTTGCATTATAATACATTTTTGCATTTTCAAAACAGGACGCCAACTTTCCAGAAGCCAGCGAGAGGATAACAAAGTTGCAAGAGAGAAGAGCAAGAACAGGTAAGAGACAATGGCACAATGCTGGAGAATACACCTGAACATTCATATTCAGGAGTGTTCCTATACACCTATATATTCGGAGGAGGGGGGGGGGGGGGCGCTGCGGCCGTATTAGCCTAGGGCGGCCAGACCCCTTAATCAGGCCCTGGCGTTTCGACATGGATTTTAGGGCTGTGATTACTTTTCTTTACACCTCCCCTAAGACATCCTTATTGGTCAATGGAATCACAGGTTCTCCGCTGGAAATGTCTAGAGGGACCAGACAAGGTTGTCCACTCTCCCCACTTCTATTTAATTTAGTACTGGATCCTATGCTTAGGGTCTTGCAAAACTGGAGACAACTGAAGGGGATTAAAATTGGGGGTCAGAAAATCAAAATTACAGCTTTTGCGGACGACGTAATGATATATATATCTAATCCAGAAGCCTCACTTAAACCTCTGATGAATAGAGTGGTTGAGTTTGGATCTGTCTCAGGCTTCTCTGTCAACTTTGAGAAGTCCACCGCTATGTACTTGGGTAAAGATGTCATAACCCCAGCCTGGGCAAGGGATATTCCTATTACTTGGGCAAGATCGACCATGTCATACCTGGGCATCCGACTACCAAAAAATATTCACTCTTTATATGACCTCAATATCTCTAAAGCGATAAATGTGGTGGAACATGAGATGAGTAACTGGAAACACTTATGCCTCTCTTATGGAGGTAGGATAAATATAATTAAAATGATCATATTTCCTAAATTGTTGTATCCTCTACAAGTCTTACCACTACTATTGACAAGATCAGATGCAGCTAGATTAGATGCAGACTTTAGACGTTTCATCTGGAACTCCAAAAAACCGCGTATTGGGCTGATCAAGTTACAGCAGTCCAAAGATAGAGGGGGGCTGAATCTGCCAAATATCACCAGATATAATCAAGCGGCTCAATTACGGCACCTTAGAGACTGGTTGCATAGGACAGATATCTATATTAACACAACACTGGAACAGAGTTTTATACCTAATCTTACCTTATTGGCCTTTATCCACTTACATGAACAATAATTACCAACTCAGACTATACATAATCCACTCTTATATACCACACGCAAACTCTGGCACAAACTCTGTCACATAAACCACTTAAGTCCCTATACTTCGGTGCATCTCCCCCTGTTAAAGAACCCGAATTTTCAGAATGGCTCAGCCTCCTTCCCATTTACTGATTGGGCAAAGTTGGGAATTACTAAAATAAGACAATTAATCGATATAAATACGCGTAAACCAATGACCTATGCCCAAATTAGCTCAACTTATCCGCAGCTGGCTCCCTACCACCTAGCTGTATTCCAATGCCAACATTACATTAGTACAGTTGTGCGGAAAATTCCTCCCTCGGATTGGGATAACCCCTTGGATGTTATGCTTTCAAAGCCTCCCTTAACTCATCAGGCCATATCGCAACACTATTCCTTGATACGGGACCATTTTGATTATAATAACTCTAAAACTGGTCTTTCGTTATGGCAGGAACGGTTCCCTCATCTGACTCCAGAAGTTCTCCTTAAAGCACTTGCCAACTCTATTAAAATTTTACCGGCCATGACCTATACGGAAATGTTTCTTAACATTTTTCATAGAGCGTATCTATCTCCATCTCGTAGGTTTCAGATAGGACTATCGGAATCTCATTGTTGTCCGAAATGTGGATTTCCAAGAGCGGATCTGACACATTGCTTCTGGGAATGTCCCCCAATTAAAAGATTCTGGACTCAGATTTGGAGATTCTCTAATACATATTTTGTGAACTATGCACCCCTATCTCCGGAATGGGCGATATTCGGAATACTTCCAAGTAGCTGCAAAGTTAGCAAGGGATGCAAAAGTTTATTATTGGCAATTTCAGCTGCGGCTAGAAAAAGAATATTGCAGGTCTGGGCCCAGAATTCTCCTCCTGTGTTCTCTCTTTTTAGAGAAAAACTCTATCATATATTTCGAATGGATTGGATAGAGACTTCCTTGCAAAAAGAGTCTAGAGTAAAACAATTTTTTAACACATGGGAGAGTTTTATAGACCTTTTACCTCACGCTATACGAACACAACTCTGGAACAGTTTCCATAATACTGAATGGTATGAGTTGAGAATGGTCTCTGCAGACCCCCCAATCAATCTTTCTATATCTAATGACAGTTAAGTCCTGGAGAAAGGGGGACTTTTGGAATGGCATGACATGTAATAGTGATTGCACATTGGAATGTTAAAAAAAAAAAAAAAGTTGTGAATACATTCTTGTACTTTATAATGCATTTAATTGTACTTGACATATTTTTCTTTTTAACTCAATAAAAATTTTGAAAGAAAAAAAAAATAAGAAAAAAAATAAGTAAGTTTTCACCTGGACAAAACTATGTTACAATGCAAGGGATGCATATTAGTTTATTATTTTGCATACAAGTTAAATACTGGCTGTTTTTTCATGTAGCACACAAATACTTGTTACCTTTATGTTTACACTGCAATTTAAAGTTGATCTAGAACATGCCCTACCCTAACTATAAACCTTTCCCCACATTTTAATTTACACCCCCCTCCAATGCAACATGGTTTTGGCCACGTGCAAAGTTACAATTTTTGGGGGATTTCCTTTCCTTAATGAATCAGGACTATGTGTTTTTATGTATTAATATTTTATAATTTTGTGCATATATATACATATACACACACACACATGTATATATACACACACGCACACACACACACAGTGGTGAAGTGGGCTGGTAGACTGTGTAATTCCATACTTCCACTTCTACTGCCTTAATTGTAAAACTGTTCTAAGCTTTCACTTTGAAGACTGTGTATAAATATAGAAATATAGGTATTGGTTGGGGGGCGGTGCGGGAAGGGGGGGGGGCGGCAAGGGGTGTGTTAGCCTGGGGCGGCTGGAACCCTTAAGCAGGCCCTGCCAAACACCCAGCGCAAACAACAGGTAAAAGCCTTTAGAAGCATACTCTGCGTATCAAAAATTTCAGAAAAATATGCTAAAGAAACACACTTATAAACAAGAGTTAAAATATTTGGTATTTTATTATTAAAAAAATAAAAAAATAAATAAAAAAAAATTGTAATATAGCGCACTATGCTGCTTGCTGCCTCTTCAGTAAAGAGGCCTGGCTTTTATGGGCCTCTACACTGCAGTTTGGTATGCTAGGCAGATATATTTTCTATTATCACTCCCTATCCATGACATGAATGGGGAATGGAGTGTGCACTCCATTTTTGAAACTGTCATGAATGGGGAATGGAGTGTGCACTCCATTTTGGAAACTGTCATGAATGGGGAATGGAGTTTGCACTCCATTCCGGAAACTGTCATGAATGGGGAATGGAGTGTGCACTCGATTCCAGCAGCCGTCATGAATGGGGAATGGAGTTTGCACTCCATTTTGTAAACTGTCATGAATGGGGAATCGAGTGTGCACTCCATTCCCCATTCATGACAGTTTCCGGAATGGAGTGCAAACTCCATTCCCCATTCATGACGGTTTCCAAAATGGAGTGCACACTCCATTCCCCATTCATGACAGTTTCAAAAATGGAGTGCACACTCCATTCCCCATTCATGACGGCTGCTGGAATCGAGTGCACAGTGCATGGCTAATTTTATAAATTGTGTTAAAGTGTTGGCCAAACATTCGGCTTAATCATAAATAATGATTACAAATCTCTTTTGATTCTCATCAACTAACAATTATCATTAGTCTCAATATGCAACATGCATGATTTGATACTTGTTGATGGTGGCTTTTCAATCTAATAAAAGAAAAATACACATATAATAACTGTACACTTTTTTAAGGAATGTACACGCTTTTTAGTAGCTATTGTAAACGAAGTGTTCGATTACCACAGGGTAAGTTTGGACAGCAACACAAATATTGCAAGGATATTAAGGATCCCTAAGACACAAGTGAATTAGTGAGGTCTTGAACACACATTTGCAAGTTTCAAAGGTGCCTTGCCTATCTGCTACGCCACTGTACAAGTGGTGATGAGAATAGAATAGAATAACAATGAAAGATGAGCACCAACGTATATAATAAGTTGGTGTCCTTAAAAGATGTAGAAAACTCCAAATATTTTCACATATTATACACTGTAAGAATTGGTATATGGTGAGTAAAAATGTATGCATATTGAAATATATCCATGTTCATTAATACAAATCAAAAGTATATTAATATTGCTACCATTTTTGTGTTCTCTTTTTATACTTCGGAGAGTATAGATTGACTATGTCTTTGCAATAAAGTCTTTTGCTACAACTCCTTTGATGTGTTGTAAGTGATCACAATGTTCAACATGACATATAGGCAGATTAAACACCAAACCATATACAAAACCACTCTTACATAAGTCACAGAGTGCAATAAATGCACTCAAACATTTATATAAACAAAGGTAAGCGATATACATGCATGAATCAGGGGTCAAACTCATTACCTTATCATTGCAAGGTTAGTTCTTTATCCACTAAGGTAGATAGAAAAACACACACCAAACTGGCCAATAATTTTTTTGATCAGCTGAATCGCTGGCTTAGGTCTGACAAATCTGGCAGGTAGCATTTATTGTTAACAGAATGACGGATAAGGTGCTATTAAAAACATAACCCTTCATACACACACACAAAAAAAAAAAAAATGCTTGTCCAACGCATCAGGACCTTGAAAAACTTGACCATTTTAATAATTATAAAAAAAAAACAACAAAAAATAAACATGTTGCATATCTTACAAGCATTTGTGTTTTTTTATTTTACTTTACTGAGTATGCTTAAATTGCTTTGTGCTTATGGTTGACCTGTGGGCTCAAACTCCTGCACTTAGTATTGGTGGGTGGAATACATAACCACTACACTATAGTGTCACACATTAAGTTTTTCCATGTTAATTTGATACATGTAAATGTTTTTTAGGGAATATAATTATAGCCCAAACTATTTTATCCTTAATATTAGCACAGCAATAAAAGCTAAGCGCATTATTTACATCTGTAATAATAGTTTAAATATCGACTTACCGTACATTGAATAACCTTAGGTAACATGCCAGGATGACTTTTTGTCAAAAACAAACTTGTTTAATTGGTACGCACCTGTGTGCTCTTAATGGTTTCTGTTCGGCATACTCTCCGGCGTTCGCATCGGCATTTAATTACCTAATTAGAGTGATAGTTAAAAATGCCTTGCTTGCACTTCTGTGTTGTTGTGAGTTTCACAATTCTGGGTAAGTAGACTGTAGATGGGCAAATGTTTTTTTTAATCTGATGTTTACTGCTGTACCTTGCTCAGTACTCAGTATGTTTAAAGATGTAACTATATGTTGGTGAGCAAGAAATCTCTATTGCTGTAGAAAGGGCTTAATGTACTGTGCTAGTGGTTTTTATGTTGAAGGTTAGTGCAAAAGTGTTTGGTTAGCTGTGGAGTTTTAATATTTAGTCCACTGTGTATACTTAGAGGCGCAACTGCATACAGTCCTCTAGAATGTAGTGAAATGATTAAATATTATTCCTATTTTTTTTAAAAAATGTACTTGTTTACCCTCACCCACAAATATCGGTTCTGGTGCAGATTGCAGCATATTGCAGCTTATTGTGTGGGTTGTGTGCCATTGTAAGACAATCTTGTCTGTGTCTGTGGTAAGTATAAACCAGATATAGTTTCTTACATACCCCTTGTTAAAACACCTTGCAGTAAGATTGGCCATGGTTTTTACGATTTATTTTATTGTGCTATAATCACTTTTATTAGAGTGGTGTTTTGTGCCCCTACCTTAAAAACACATTAGCACTCTGTATTTAGTGTTTCACTCCCTTCACATTTGTACGGCACATAAAGTTCAATCTAACTAATCTGATTTGTGACAGGTTCTATGGCGATGGTAAGTATCACGTTTGCAAGCACTTTGGTGGTGGTTCTATATGACTATATGGTGTTTGGACAATGAATAGGGTTTGTTTATGTAATTATGTTTAAAAATGTTTTTTTTTTTTTTTTTTATACAAACTCGCCTTCCGCATTTCTTTCATCTACTTATGGACTGTCCTTTTACACCATTAAGCGAAAGCATGAATAACGACATCATTGTAAGTATTGGTTGTGTAATTTGTGCCAAAGTCAGACAATGCAAAGTCTAAACGTTTCACCTAAGTGCTGGTTTGTGACCTCTTCCTTTTGAAACACATACAGGCACTCCTGGAGTTTGAGTACATTATGCGTCACGAGGGGCGTGCTCCTGTGGCCCGTCCTAACCAGCAACTACGCCGACGTCGCCGCCCCAGGGAGCGCATCTTCAGGCCACGTGTCAACCTCTTTGGGATGTCAGATGCGGAGGTTGTCCGTCGCTATCGGCTTCCTCCATATCTGATCTTGGAAACCCTGCGCATTGTGGAGCGTGACCTTGAGCCAATGCGCGTCATCCCGACAGCAGTACCGCCTTTGACCAAACTTGTGGCGGTACTGCACTGTTAGGTTTCAAGGTTACCTTAGTCAGTATTTACGCCGGCCTTCCTAGGGCGCGGAGTCTAATGGCCCTGACGGTCTTCTCCAAGAACCGCCGCAAGGCAGGGTGGGTTTTGCTGCCGGAGAACTGCAGGTCGCGGCCCCCAGGTTAGCCTACTGACGTAAGGAAAGAGTTCTATGAGATGGACATGTAGCGGCATGGTCAGATCCACAAAAGAATAGATAACTGAAATCACTAACCGTATATTCAGAAGGTAGTAGTCTGGAGTAGAGACTGGTGGAATGCAGGAGTCAATCCGCGGTACAGCCCCAGGAGCAGAAGCGTAGTCCAGAATAGCCGGTTCGGTACACAGAGATCCGTCCGTTTATGCAGTACCAGGGATAAGGCAGAAGAACAGTCTGGAGGATAGCTGGTTCGGTACACAGAGATCAGAAGTCACAAGGGAGAACACCAGGGAAGCCAAAGCACAGGGAGTGCAGCCAGATACAGGTAACACGTTGTTCTGACACCTACAGTGTGTCAGAGCAGGCCTGAAGTAGGAGTTTGAATTCCCCGCCCAGATCAGCTGACCTGCCGCCGGGACCTACCCGGAAGTGCGGCAGTACGGTGCGGAGGAGCGGCGCTGACACAGGTAACCGCCGTGACAGTACCCCCCCCCCCCCATTAAGGATGGCCACCGGACAGCCTATAAGGTTTCTGAGGGAATTTGGCATGGAATCTTCTTAACAGTACTGGAGCATGTAGATCACGTGCTGGAATCCATTAACGCTCCTCTGGTCCGTAGCCTTTCCAATCAACCTGGAATTGTAGAGAACCTCTGGAAATGCGAGAATTTAGAATTTCCTTGACCTCGAATTCATGATCTTGCGTAGAGACAGCGGCAGTAGGTCTCTTGGAAGAGGAAAATTTATTAATGACAAGTGGCTTAAGGAGGGAAATGTGAAACACGTTGGGAATCCTTAAAGTAGGAGGCAACTTTAATCTGAAAGCTACTGGATTAATAACTTCCAAGATCTTGAAGGGTCCAATGAAATGGGGAGCGAATTTCCTAGAAGGAACCAACAGACGAAAGTTCCGCGTAGATAGCCATACCTTATCGCCAGGAGAAAGTAATGGGGAAGGTCTCCTTTTCTTATCAAACGCCTTTTTGCTGGTGGCAGTGGCGTGAAGCAGGTTACATTTGATTATACCCCACCTGGACGAGAAGTCTGACCACATGGAATCTACAGCAGGAATTCCAGGTGTAGGCAAATCATTAAAAGGAGGAACTCTAGGATGAAAGCCTTGGAGAGCAAAAAAGGGGGAAACCAATGTAGAGTCATGAGAATTATTATTGTGAGCAAATTTTGCCCAAGGTAACAAATCAACCCAATCGTCATGTTTAGCTGAAATGAAGCATCTGAGGAATTTTTTGAGCTCTTGATTAGTCCTCTCCATGAGGCATTGCTTTGGGGGTGGTATGCAGAGGAAAAATTCAGTTTGATTCCACAAACACGAGAAAAGGTTCTCCAAAATCTTGCAACAAACTGTGTTCCACGGTCTGAAACGATGACCTCTGGGCAACCATGGAGATGGAATATTTCCTTTATAGAAAGTTGTGCCAGCACTGGAGCAGATGGAAGGCCTTTTAGAGGTACGAAATGAGCAGCCCGAGAGAAACGGTCTGTGACTACCCAAACCACGGAAAAGCCTCTTGAAGAGGGTAAATCAGTGAGAAAGTCCATGGAGAGATGACTCCATGGACGATCAGGAATGGATAAAGGCTGTAACAACCGATAGGAGGCTTGCCGAGGTACCTTGTTCTGAGCACAGGTGGAACAAGCCGTAACGAACTCCCGAACATCAGAGTGAATAGATGGCCACCAGTAATTACGGGAGACAAAATCCAGAGTCTTCTTGATCCCAGCATGACCAGAGAACTGAGAGGCGTGAGCCCACTTGAGGAGTTTGGATCGAAGATGAGGAGAAACAAAGGTCTTCCCGGGAGGAATCACTAGATGTGATCTGTAAAAATCGTGATAGGAAACCTAGCTCCTTCCAAATGATGTCTCCATGCTTCTAAGGCTAATTTGATGGCCAGGAGTTCCCTGTCTCCGATGCCATAATTCTTCTCGGCAACAGAAAGTTTACGGGAAAAGAAACCACAAGGGGATAATCTTCCACCACTCCCACAGATAGCCCCCACTCCCACAGAGGATGCATCGACCTCAAGAAAGAAAGGAAAGGTAGGATCCGGTTGATGAAGGATAGGAGCTGTCGTGAATGCCTTCTTTAGGGAAGAGAAGGCCTTTTCTGCCTCAGGAGGCCAAAGTTTAGTATTGATAGCTTTCTTAGTGCAGTAATGGGTGCGATCACTGAAGAAAAGTCTTTGATAAAATGCCGATAATAATTGGCAAAGCCTATGAAACGTTGGATTGCTTTCAGACCTATCAGCTGAGGCCATTCGGAAACTGCCTTTACTTTCTCGGAATCCATGCATAGCCCAGATCCAGAGATCATGTGTCCAAGAAAGGGAATATTACTTTTTTCAAAGATACATTTATCCAAATTACAAAACAGTTGATGTACCCGAAGGCGTTCAAGCACCAAGGAAACATGATGGCGATGCAACACAATGTCAGGAGAGAATATCAGGATATCATCCAGGTAAATCACCACGAACTGGTAGAGAAAATCTTGAAAAATTTAGTTGATGAAGTTTTGAAACACTGCGGGGGCATTACATAACCCAAAGGGCATAACTAAATATTCAAAGTGTCCATCATGGGTATTGAACGCAGTTTTCCATTCATCCCCTTGCTTAATACGGATCAAATTGTAGGCACCCTTCAAGTCTAATTTGGAAAAAATAACTGCGCCTTTTATTCTATCAAATAGCTCTGAAATCAATGGTAACGGGTACTTGTTTTTCACATTAATGGCAATCAGCCCACGATAATCTATACATGGACGTAGACCCCCGTCTTTCTTTTTAACAAAGAAAAAGCCGGCCCCTGCAGGGCAGGATGATTTCCGAATAAAGCCTCTTTCTAGGTTCTCTTCTATGTATTTAGACATGGAGTTGGATTCTGGTAGTGATAGCGAAAAAACACGTCCTCTGGTGGTATTTTGTCGGGTAAAAGCTCAATAAAACAATCCCAAGGTCTATGGGGAGGTAATTTGGAGGCCTCCTTTTCGCAAAACACATCCGAGAATGAATGGTATTGGAGAGGAATACCAGTGGACGTAAGTAAGGATGCACCTTCATTATTGGTGAACTTATTGATTCTGGGAAGGCAACGAGAATGACAAGCCGGGCCCCAGGCAAGTACTTCTGGCTTATGCCAATCTAATGTAGGGGAATGAAGTTGGAGCCACGGAAGACCAAGAATGAGAGGATTAATAGCCTCTGGAATGACCAACAAGGAAATAGATTCAGTATGCAGGGCTCCTATGCGAAGAGAGAGCTTGATGGTACGTTTCTTGAGTGATCCTCCACTAATGCGATTTCCATCAATGGCTGTGATAGCAATCGGGGGATCCAGGGGAAGGGTAGGTAAGGACAACTTCTCCACTATGTCAGCTCTTATGAAATTCCCCGCTGCTCCGGAATCAATGAGTGCTGGAAGAGAAAGCTGTTTGTCAAAGGATTGTAACAGAACCTGAATAGAAAAACTAGAATCAACAGGAGAGGAAATACGTACACCTAACTTGGCCTCTCCACCGTCAGTTAGGTTCGGTCGTTTCCCGGACGCTTAAGACAATTGTTTAGCAAATGACCAGGTTCTCCGCAGTAAAGACATAAACGATTTTTAAATCGCCTTTCCCTCTCTTCTTGAGAGAGCCGAGCTCTTCCCAACTGCATGGGCTCTTCCTCAGGCATCACCGGACTCTGAAAATGTGGGACCAGACGAAAAGGAGAATGACGGGAACTTTCTTTCTCCTGAGATCGCTCACGGAATCTAATGTCAATCTGGTTACATAAAGAGACCAAAGCATCCAGAGAAGTTGGAAGTTCACGACCTGCCAATTCGTCTTTAATGCGGTCGGTCAAACCCTGCCAGAAGGTTGCTACCAGGGCCTCATTATTCCAACGTAACTCAGCCGCCATAGTACGAAATTGAAGAGCATACTGGCCTATGGTCATAGAGCCTTGACGCAGACGAAGGATGCCAGAAGCAGTGCTGGAAACTCTTCCTGGTTCATCAAAGACATATCTAAAAGCCTCCAGGAAGGTGGAGCAGTTATGTAGTGAAGGATCATTGTGTTCCCATAGGGGAGATGCCCAGGCAAGAGCTTGACCGGTAAGTAAAGAAATAATATACGCTACTTTAGCTTTTTCTGTAGGGAAGTTCTCTGGCTGGAGTTCGAACTGGATATCACATTGATTTAAAAATCCACGGCAGGCCTTGGGATCCCCATCGAATTTCGGAGGATTAGGGATGCGAAGTTGGGAATTCACCGGGAGAGGAGCGGCACCACCCCCCTGGCAGGAGCAGGTTGAGGGGGAATCGGTAGCGGATCAGGTACCGCTGCCTGGATTGCCTGAGCTGACACCGCACCCTGAAGTGTGTCCAGGCGAGCAGACATGCTCTGAAGAAACTGAAGTAACTGTGCCTGGTTCTTGTCCTGTTCCTCTACTCGGGTAGCTAAGTGTTCCTATAACTCCCTGGTTTAGGGGTTCCCGGATCCGTCCATCAGATAGATATATGTGGTCAGAGCAAACTGTTAGGTTTCAAGGTTACCTTAGTCAGTATTTACGCCGGCCTTCCTAGGGCGCGGAGTCTAATGGCCCTCCCGGTCTTCTCCAAGAACTGCCGCAAGGCAGGGTGGGTTTTGCTTCCGGAGAACCGCAGGTCACGGCCCCCAGGTTAGCCTACTGACGTAAGGAAAGAGTTCTATGAGATGGACATGTAGCGGCACGGTCAGATCCACAAAAGAATAGATAACTGAAATCACTAACCGTATATTCAGAAGGTAGTAGTCTGGAGTAAAGTGGTGGAATGCAGGAGTCAATCTGCGGTACAGCCCCAGGAGCAGAAGCGTAGTCCGGAATAGCTGATTCGGTAGACAGAGATCCGTCCGTTTATGCAGTACCAGGGATAAGGCAGTAGAATGGTCTGAAGGATAGCTGGTTCGGTACACAGAAATCTGTCCGTTATGCAGTACCAGGGATAAGGCAGTAGAATGGTCTGAAGGATAGCTGGTTCGGTACACAGAGATCAGAAGTCACAAGGGAAAACATCAGGGAAGCCAAAGCACAGGGAGTGCAGCCAGATACAGGTAACACGTTGCTCTGACACCTACAGTGTGTCAGAGCAGGCCTGAAGTAGGAGTTTGAATTCCCCGCCCAGATCAGCTGACCTGCCGCCGGGACCTACCCGGAAGTGCGGCAGTACGGAGCGGAGGAGCGGAGGAGCGGCGCTGACACAGGTAACCGCCGTGACATGCACTTCTGTGCAACTGGATCCTTCCAGTTCACAGTCGGGGTCGCGGCAGGAATGTCCCAGGCGACCTTCAGCCGTGTGCTGGAGGTTGTCCTGAGGGCATTTGAGTCACGACTCCGGCAGTTTATACATCTGCCACTCGAAGTGGAGTCTCTTGTGCGGATCAAGCAGCAGTTTGCCACCATAGCTGGCTTTCCAAACATCATAGGGGCTGTAGATGGGACTCATGTGGCACTGGTGCCCTTGAGTGGAGATGCTTCCATTTACATTAACCGGAAGCATTTCAACTCAATAAACGTCCAGGCCACATGTGACCCGTCTCTCCTGTTTCGAAACCTGGTTGCGAAATGGCCTGGGAGTACCCATGACTCCTATGCATTTCGTAACTCATGGTTATGGCCTAGATTGCAACAGAGGCAAGGGGGTGTGACACCTCACGGAGATGCGTGGCTTCTTGGTAATTATGTGCAAATAATAGTTCCCTCAACTATAAATGTTTAGTCATATTGTATGGCAGACATAGATTGTTAAAGTTTAATATAGTAATTGATATTTTACTGTTACACATGTGCCTTGTATTTATAGATTTCCCTACTATAGAGTGATTGTATCAATCTTTTGACTATTAAGAGATATAATGCTCATGTAGCCGTAAAACTGAAAGTCACCTATTAGTAATAGGTATGTGTTTTGAGAATAGTGGACTCTGGCAGGTGTAAAAATATTAGTTAGGTGCACTTTGCCAATCTGTAATGTTGATTTACCTTTGTTGTTGAGGCATTAATGGATATGGCTAGTTTTGTTTGGAGGCTAATTATACAGTATTAAGACGTTGTAACCTTACTATTTGGCCTAGTTTGTAGTTTGCCCTCATATATTAGAAGGTTAGCATTAAATTTATATCACGTGTAGTTGTAGTCTTAAAAGGTTTAAATATTTTTTTTTTCTTTCCTCTCTTCCTACATAGGAGACAATGGGTATCCCTCCTGCCCTTGGCTCCTCACTCCTATATTGAACCCACGCACAGAGGAGGCCTATAACTCGGCTCATAGGGCCACCAGATCGGTCATAGAAAGGGCTTTTGGAGTTCTCAAGGCTCGATTTAGATGCCTGGACCGGTCTGGTGGCGCCCTGATGTATGAGCCGAGGAAGGTTTGTAGAATCATCGCTCTGTGTGTGGTGTTCCATAATATTGCCATCAGGAGTGGGGCACCAGGGGTCATGGACGAGGTTGCTGGGGTGGAGGAGGCGGAGGAGGCGGAGGAGGAGGAGGAAGATCAAGTTCCCCCCCCTCGTGAAGCAGTGCGTGGCTCAAACTTCAGGAGCTATGTTGTCGATCGTTATTCTTGAGGTAATAATTTTTAATGCACTTGTTCAACCTTAACATTTCAAAGCTGTGTGTTAAAATCATCGACAAGGTTAGATGATATAAGGTATGTTAAGTTCAAATGTCAATATGAATCTACATGGACTGGTGTGATAGTGAAATGTCTAATATGTGTAATAATTTGTATTTCAAATATTTGCTACCTGTTTTTAACCTTTACAATGTGTGTAGAAAGTATATATTCATGTCTGTAGGTTTTTCCTCAATGTCTTTTGCTAAATGCACCTTAGTGTGTTAGATTTCATCTACAGGCTAATGTCGCTTAATTTTTTTTATTTTTTTTTAATGTTTGCTACACTTTGGCCAGTCCAGACTTTGCACACTTGATGCTTGTATTTGCTAAGTCACAAAAGGCATTAATGGTGTAGCATGTAGATGCCCCCTAGTGTCATAATGTGGTAGCTAAATTGTGACCATGTAAATGTGGCCTAACTCTGGTTATTTATCTATGCGAGGTTTATAGGTAATTGTTTGGCACATATAGTGTGTTGTAGTGGTAATTTTTCTAACTGTGTTTTTATTTTCTTATATCTACAGCCTGTATATAACACCTGGGGGTAAATGTATCAAGCTGCGAGTTTGCAACTCCAGCGATTTTCTCAGGAGAGTTGAAACTAGCCGATGTATAAAGCTGAGTTTTCATACAAAATCGCCAGAGTTCTGCTTCTGTCAAAATCGCTACTTGCAAAATCGCCAGAGATCAAACTCACCACTGTTTGCCACTGCAGCTATACAAGTCTACAATGTATGAAGCTGCGAGTTAGCAAACTCAGGAGAGTTTGCTTCTAAACACGCCAGATACAACACGCTGCTTGATAGCAGCGTGTTGTATCAACACATCACTGTTACACTGGCAGTGTTAAAATGTTAAAGAACAGATAAAAGTTTTTTAAAAAAAAAGCGTGGGGTCCCCCTGCTATTTATGCTTAAACCTAGTGCTGCCTGACTAGTGCTGGTCCCGTGAAAATCTTGCCCCAGTCCCAGCCATTTATACCTCCATAAGGGAATATTTTCCAACAGGAACTCTTCACCCAGAAGGGGCACATATTTGTAACATCCCAACTCTTTAGGCTTGATTGAAGTTCTTAAAAAAAAAAAACTTGAGGCCCCGCAAACACCTCCTACCTAGTAGGAGGTCCTAGCCGCAATGCTCTTACGCCGTTTGCGTAAGAGCTAACTACTGTATTATGGTATTTTCCACGCTAGTGGGGAAATAACATAATACTGTATTTAGCGCTTACGCAAGTAACGTAGCGCATTGCGCATGCGCTACGCTACTTGCGTAACCTAGATTTACTGTATTACAGGTTACGCAAGTAGCGTAGCGCATGCACAATCGCTCAAAATCGCCAGAGATGACCAGCGATTTTGAACATGAGTGTCAAAATCGCAGCTTGATACATTTCCAGTTTTTTTTTAAAAAATCGCGGGTAAACACCCGCGATTTGCCGTGATTTAAACACGCTGGCAAACTCGCAGTTTGATACATTTACCCCCTGGCCTGGAGTGGTGGTCTTTGTGGCATTAAACTTTTTATTTTGTTTGCTTTTTGGAGTGGTGCAATTCGTGTCTCACTACATGTTGAAGTATTTCTCCAGAGCTCCAAGGCTGCTTATGTCTCTCTTCAGTCTGGCCACATTGGCATCTCTTCATCCAAGGATCTTTGCCACGCACAGACCATTAACTTCTTTGCTATGTTTTTGGTAGGCATTTTGGATTCATATATGTAATAAATATATCTTATCCTGCAAATGACTCTGCAATCTGTTGTCATACCATTTTGTACCATTACTATAGTGCAGTGATTTCTCTTTGAATACACATAAATCCTTGTCAATTGCTTTCCTAACTATTGTGTAACAGGTATACTTTGAAAATATAATATTATTATGTGTGGTTCTTTTGTCCTTTGCCACATACACACCATAGCCTACAAACACACTCTATGGTGTTTATGTTCAGTTATAGGAAATGAGTTTAGTTTGGAGGTTTGTATGTGTGTTTGGTTGCTTTGTAATTAATTTCTTGTACACTTTACAGCTTTTAGAGGGAACATGGTAGGTGCATAGCAATATAGGCATTATAAAATGTGTAACGCATACAAATCATACAAAAATGTTACCGGTGTTACGTCCAACACTATAAACTTTTGGCCCTTGCACAAACAGGATAACTATCTTTCAGCTGTGCTAGTGGCACTTTGTTTAAAAGTGGCCCAACACCCACATGGCACACACAAAACCCAACACTAACAATGATGGTAAATGCGTTAGTGTCCTAAGGTAGTGTCGTGTTGCTACAAGGGCAGATTAACATTATGTGTAACCCACCTTTGGAACAGCAAATAATACAGTATACACCCTTGTCATGGTGTCTTTACAAAGTTTCATTGTTGTGATAAGTAATACTTCACCTAGTTTGGTAATACTTCAGTCTGCAAAATGTCAGATTACGGCCAACACACTTATTCAAAATTAGCACTAGTTTCATTTGTCTGATTACACACATTGTTTGCCAGCTTTCACATGACATGTTTGGTGCCCCTGTCAATGTTTTTTGTATTTTTATTGTGGTGTATAAATGTGTTATTATTAGACTATCCAAATATCTGTTACATTTCCCTCTGTAAATATAACATATCGACAAAAGCCACATTCCAGCTTGGTTTGACTACAAATCCTATGTCAGTGTGTGTGTCACTAGTAAATTATGTTAGTTTGGGCCAGATTAGAAGCTATGACTGTTTAAACATGCTAGTACATGTGAAGACTCTTTTGCGCCTCTTGCATTGTTATCATGGTTTTGTCCAGGACACTGAAAGAAGGATATAAATCTTTGAACATCCTTATTCATTCTGGGCCAGTGATCATGTGCAATGGGTACCTGTGTCTGTCTATACACTAAATCTCCACCTACCAAACGACTCATCTTAATAATTTGCACGTGATGTCAACTAGCTTGCCCTTGCTTAAATAAAATCCACCACTGGAAGGGAGCAAAAACGTATTGTCATGGCCAGTATAGCAATCAATGAATGAGTGTTCATAAGTAAATAAACTATAAGGTCTGTTTAGAAAAAAAAGGTATTAAGGCTTCCAAATTGTTTTTAACTTTAATGGTATTAAGGAATCAGACCATAGAGTTTAGTTAAAGAATGACTGTATACAGCAATTTGGTGGACAAACTACCTCTTAGATATCCATCACTAGGTGATGTAGATAATGTGGTGTATACTAAATTGGATTAGAGGGTGTGTTTATTTGCCAGAGTAACCCATAATCAAACTCATGTTTTTATTGTCCTTCTTACATGAATAGCCAGGCACACAGCAAACAGCTCACACAAGACTACATACACCCTTATGTACTGTAAAAATGTCTGGGTAATCTGTATTTCTCGATCCCATTATGGAACCTTGGGACTAGCTGGAGCAGGACTGAATAAGAACCTAGCACACTGGATCATCGTCCTGCTCATGTTTTTGATGATTGTCGAATATAGCAGGGGAATGACCAGTCTGCAAATGTGGTCAAAAACTCTGGTTTTGTAATGCAGGCCAGAACACTGGAGCCAAGACCTATCCTCTGGAGAGAAGTGTGTTGTTCGGTCAATGAACAGATCACAGCAGCAGATTTATATAGGGTGTCCAAAACAACTATTGGCTGATTAGTTAATGTTATCTGAGCTGGTTATTCTAGTTGGTCTGGAATGATCACCTGACTGCATCCAAGCTGGGCGCGCCCATGCAGCAGAACAAACAGTGTGTCTTTTCAAATGGAGGTGTGGAGGACGGGAATGTTGCAGACTAACAGAAGGGGCCAGGGTAGCCGTGATATGACAGCGGTGGATGGGGTAAGTGCGCCTAAGATCCCAAATTGAGTCACTAACTATATGTGCTTAGTGAAATAAGGACATTAAGTAACATTTAAACAAGCGTTATACTAAAGAGTGATTGGTGTACCATACACTGTGCATTAGTACTATTCTTAAAGGCAAATGCCTTATTAGATCTGTTAAAAAATTCTACAGTCAGAACGGTTCAGAATAGTAGTTAACAATACTTGACCTGTGGCATTATGGGACAACTTTTTAGGAGTTTTTTGGTGCCATTTACACCTGGTTTTTGCGGCTACTTTGTGGCAGCTTACAGTTTACAAAAACAATACTTCCTTTACAGGATGTTTTTTGCATCCTATAAAGGGCCACTGTAGTAGTGGCACGCTTGTTTTAAAAACATTTACTCACACAAAGAAAGAAACACTGTGGAAAAATCATTCTGAAGCTTAGCTTCATAAACTTCTTGTCTTATTGACCAAACCATGGGCCTGAATCATTCTAGAAAGTTAAGGCAAAGTAACTAAGTCAGGGCAAACCATGTTGTGGCATTGGAGGGGTATGTTTTAAAAATGGAGCTTGCTGTTTCTTATGGGGGGGGGTAGGAGAGGTCCTAGATGAACTTAAAATTACCGTGTTCAAATAAGCTAACAAGTATTTGTGCACAATATTAAGATACAGACTGTATGTAACTTTATAAAAAAAAACGGTTGATATTTTACTACCCTTGCATTATTTCATGGTTTCTAGCAGATTATTGTAATAAGGATCCTTTGCATTTATGAGCCTGAATCAATCTGGCACTTCCTTTTGGACACCACACTGAAATTAGATACCTATTCCTTAAAGAACCTTAATGATTCCGGCCGTGTGTTCCGAGTTAATATTTTGCTTAGACTTCATAACAAGTATTGCGTAAAAGAAACCATAATAGATTATGTAATAGTAAATAAAGAAACACATACGTATATTAATTGTATAAAATTTAATTGTCAAACAAGATTACATATTTTGGACACAATATATGTCATAAGGCTTCTTCACCCAAAAAAACTATTATTTCCGTTTTGTTTTTTTGTATGGAGTTTGAAATGAATGAGTCCGAGTCCTACTTCTTGTCACCCGTAATGTAGAGGAGTCAGAGGAACCAGTCAAACCTGCATGGGAAACGGATTGTGTCCGACGAGGTGAAGGTGCAGCCTCATGGACAGGGGATTGGGAAGGGACCACGACAGGGGATTGGGAAGGGACCACGACAGGAGATTGGGAAGGCACCACGACAGGGGATTGGGAAGGGACCACGACAGGGGATTGGGAAGGGACCACGACAGGGGATTGGCCGAAGCCACGGGCAAAAGCAAAACACATAAGATGACAGAGGGTTGGGTCAAGGAGGGAGGAGTCAGAACCAACAGGGAGGAAGGACGCAACAGAACCAACAGGGAGGGGGGACACAACAGAACCAACAGGGAGGGAGGACGCAACAGAACCAACAGGGAGGGGGGACGCAACAGAACCAACAGGGAAGGGGGACGCAACAGAACCAACAGGGAGGGGGGACGCAACAGAACCAACAGGGAGGGGGGTTGCAACAGAGTCAACAGGGAGGGGGGACGCAACAGAACCAACAGGGAGGGGGGACGCAACAGAACCAACAAGAAGGGAGGGAGGAGTCAGACACAACAGGGAGGTTGGAGCCACCAGCCAACTGGGTATGGGGGCTGGTGAACAAAAAATAAGACCTGGGTGAAGGGAATGTGGCGGAGGTGCGTTGGGAGTGGGCATGCAAGAGATCACCCAGGAGTGTTTCGATATGTGACATTGTTTGATTTAAATTTTCCATTTGGGTGTTGTTTGTGGACATTAAAGAGTTGTGTGTGGTCATTAAAGAGGTGTGTGTGCTCATGAAAGTGGAGAGTGTGCTTATGAAACTGGTAAGTTGCTGATCCGTGTGTTGGACAGTGCTCGCTATAAGTGCCAGGTGAACATTCTGTGCTTCTGTGGCGCTGGTAAGTCTTTGTGATGCGTCCAAGAGTGCCCGCTCCCATGCATCTTCAGCTGGATCCACCTGATCCCCCTCCACATCACGGGCAACTTCGGGAACGGCTGCAGTGGCCTGCTGCTCGGAATCTGTAGAGAGAATAAAAACAAACACTAAGATATTAGATAAAAACATTTGGGAACAATAATGGTTTATTTGAACATATTGAGGTACGCCTGATGTAGCATTGTTCAAGTCTAAAATGACATTTAATGTCCTTGCAGCCCTTTACAGTCACCAAAATCAGACTTTACCACTCTTTGTGTATTTTAATTATGCACAAAACTGTATATATAGAGGATTTTTTTCTTCACTGTCTACATTACATTTCCTCCAATCTGATAGGCTAAGATATTGTGCAATCAAAGTTATCCTTCAGACAAATCCAGAGAGTATACACATTTGCTCAGACATATAGAAACATTTACAGACATTAACTAAGCACACTCATCATTGTACCTAGTGGAGCGGAATCTCGTGTTCGGGGTGGGCTATAGCCAGTGTCTATGTCGCCCACCCCAACAATCTCCACAAGAGAAATTGCTGCCCTTGCCCGCTCCTCAAGGGGGTTCAATGAAATGTTCATTGGCGGGCCACCCCCAGTTCCTTGCGCATGCCGGTGTTGCCGTGCCAGTTTGTTTTTCAGTCTAGCTTTATAGTCTGCCCAGCTGCGGAATAGACAAACATTATGGTGTCAAATATCTGCCTTTTGTAAAGGTTAAAAACATTATACAAATTACACCACATTTATTAATGGCACATTGTACACTAATGTCTTGGGATTTACAATCGTGGTTAATGTGCACAACTGATTATGTAAATGTGGCCAAGGGCCATGCTGCTTTGAACCATCACCTAAGGCCCTGATAGAAAAAAAGATTATACACACAAGGCTGGTTTTACATCACAGTTGCCTAAGTAATACTAACACACAATCTACATACATATCTATAGATATATCTATATCTATAGATATATCTATATAGAGAGAGAAACAAAAGCAAATAAATACTACTCAACACAGTCAGTCACATTCTATAGCCCTTTTTAACAAACATTGGCTTTGTACCGATTCTGGACCTCATGCACTTTTCGCCCATGGGGCGATATGTCATTAATAGCTTGCGTTATTAGCTCCCAATGGCGGTGACGCTCCGGCCCAGTAATCTGCAGCTCCTCCGAATGGAATCGCTGTAAAACCTCAGAGACTAAAACCTCTAATTCTTCACTTGAAATTTTTTTCTTGCGAATACTTGGGCGCCCGGGTGCCTGCTCGCCACTGGGGCCTGGCTCAGACATATTCCTATTGGAAAGATAATTCAATTAGGTTTTGGCAATGCAAACAATCAGGTGCCAATACAGATTGTATAGCCATCCACCCCCTTCAAAGGTTTAATTTGGGAAACTACTACCTAGGTATAAAACACATGGCCCTTATTCTAATCAACATTGTTGCTTCTATATTGAACCAACATTGACTTTGTCCACTGTATTTTTACATTAATGGTCGACAAATACTACTTAAACATTCAGCTACTACTACTACCAGTTGCCACTTTTAAAAGCCTAACCTTGGTTAACAGGTTAGCCACATACCTAACTTAATGATATCACATTAAGTTTGTCGGAGTAGCAAGCCCTATATGGTGCTTGCAATATTACTTTTGTTAATCAAATCAGCCAGCAACACACTTAAATGTGTACTACAAATGCTATTTGTTATGTAAGCGTCCCAATACATTTAAACATTTGGATGCATGTGTCCCTCAATGCAATAAGTCAGTTATTAGTGTGTGGGATATGGATAATCTAACAGTACTTAGCATAGTGTAAGCTACTAATGCATTTTTTTACAGTTAAATGTGAGGCCAAGGCCACTTCTGGTCACACTCTCATTACAGCTATGACACACATATTTGTGCATACACAGATGGCTAAATGAGCAGATACAAACTATTGGTATATAATACAATATATCTGACCTATTTATACTTACTTTTATATATTTGCACACAAAGAAAAAAAAAGCAAAAAATTTTGAGTGTGTAATGTTTGGGGTGGCCTGCAAAACAAAAAATTAAGTTGATTAAAATGCAAGGTAAGGTTATGTTATGTTATCAACAATGCTAACATCCAAATATTATTGAGTGCAAGATTGATAAGGTCAAATAACTTAGCTTATTGTAGGCGAATATACCATTATTGCCATGTTAAAATGTGATGGCAAGGTCCCTTTTTATAGCAGTTTTATGACAGCTAGGACACACATATTTCATACAAAACAGAAGGCTACATTAGAAGAGACAAACACATTGCATATATTACAATCTCTGACTTACTTTTGTTCTTACTGTTTGTTGTTTGCTTATTAGGCAAAGCATGTAAATGTTTTCACTGTTCAATGTGTCCTGTCCAGTAAAATCAGCTAATGAACAGGCAGTAAGGCTAAGCACAGGTGGGTTTAAATGGAGGTTTGGATTAATAAACCAGGTGTACACTCTTCTTCCTAATTGCAACGCACAAAGTACTCGTCTCATCGTAGGGGGTGCCTCCATGTTCTTGGTAGGAGTGGCACCCATTACACACGCAGGTGAGTGAAAGATCCGCGTGTGACGTGAGTTACGCCCATACGTGCTCTGAGAACCAATCGGAGCGCAGAATACTGCAGGGTTGGTTTCTGTGAGCAAAAATGAGGGCCAACATCTTCGCGAGGCGTGAGCTCCGTGTCCTCACAGAGGCCATGGACAACGTGCCCTCAGGGCGCTACATATCAAATGAGGGTGAAGCTGGGGGCCTATAAAAGGGTCCGCAGACACCTCCGCCTGCGGTACGGGATACGGAGGAGCGTTGTCCAGCTCCAGAGGTGCTGGAGCGATCTCCGGCGCCGTCAACCAAGGCTCCTTGCTGAACTCCGGCAGGCAGGGTCGGATTAACCCGAGGTCTAACTGGGCTATAGCCCAGGGGCCTCGGGCATCCAGGGGGCCCTTCAAAGTCCGCCGCTCCCCGTGAGGCCCCCCCCAAGCGCTTACCTCGCTGTCAGTGCAATCCTCCGTCCCCGGCGCTCAGTAATCTACTTACTGAGGAGATCGACTCTCGCGAGATCTCCTCAGTAAGCAGATTACAGCGCGCCGCGCTGTTAGCCCTAGGGTTAATCCGGCCCTGAACTGGTATATACTAGTGTGACACATTGCTAGGTTGGCAAATAAACAATAGGGCTCTTAATAGCTTTTTTATGTTGGCACTCTGTTGTACAGTATTTAATATTGTGTGCACTGTGCTGGTGTGGTATATTCTCAAGTGGGCACATTGGTTCTTTCATAATCATTTAGAGACAGCTGGACTAGCATACAATCTTGTGAGCATTGACGTTTGCCATGAGCACAAAGTAGGACAGTAGTCACCCTATTGCAAAGCGGATAACTGCGGTTGTAACTGCTATGTTGGTGTTAGACGTGCGTCCGGTGTCCGCCATCAGTGGAGTGGGATTAAGACGGTTGATGGAGGTATTGTGTCCCCGGTACCAAATCCCGTCGAGATTCCACTTCACTAGGCAGGTGATACCAAAGATGTACAGAGAAGTACGAACAAGTGTCCTCAGTGCTCTGAAAAATGCGGTTGTACCCACTGTCCACTTAACCACAGACATGTGGACAAGTGGTTCAGGGCAAATGAAGGACTATATGACTGTGACAGCCCACTGGGTAGATGCATCGCCTTCCGCAGCAACAGCAGCAGCTGCATCAGTAGCAGCATCTCCACAACGGCTGCTCGTGCCAAGGCAGGCAACATTGTGTATCACAGGTTTTAATAAGAGGCACAACGCTGACAACCTCTTGGAGAAACTAAGGGAAATAATCTCACAGTGGCTTACCCCACTTAGACTCCCCTGGGGATTTGTGATGTCAGACAACGCCAGTAACATTGTGCGGGCATTACATATGGGCAATTTCCAGCATGTCCCATGTTTTGCCCACACCGTTAATTTGGTGGTGCAGCATTACCTCAAGAGTGACAGGGGTGTGCAGGAGATGCTTGCGGTGGCCCGCAAAATTGCTGGACACTTTCGGCATTCTGCCAGTGCCTACCGCAGACTCGAGCAACATCAAAAAAGTCTGAACCTGCCCTGCCATCACCTCAAACAAGAGGTTGTGACGCGCTGGAACTCCACCCTCTATATGCTGCAGAGGATGGAGGAGCAGCAAAAGACCATTCAAGCCTACACAGCCACCTACGACATAGGAAAAGGAGTGGGGGTGCGCCTGAGTCAAGCGCACTGGAGACTGATTTCCGTGTTGTGCAAGGTTCTGCAGCCGTTTTAACTTGCCACACGAGAAGTCAGTTCCGACACTGCCAGCTTGATTCAGGTGATTCCCCTGATCAGGCTGTTGCAGAAGCAGCTGGAGAAAGTGAGGGAGGAGCTGGTAAACCATTGCGATTCAACAAAGCATGTAGCTCTTGTGGAAGAAGCCCTTCGTACGCTTTGCCAGGATCCAAGGGTGGTCACTCTTTTAAAGTCAGAGGAATACATTCTGGCCACCATGCTGGATCCTCGGTTTAAAGCGTATGTTGTGTCTCTGTTTCCAGCGGACACAAGTCTACAGCGGTGCAAAGTCCTGCTGGTCAGGAGATTGTCCTCTGAAGAGGACCGTGACATGCCAACAGCTCCTCCTTCATTTTCTTCAACACCTGTGGCTGCGAGGAAAAAGCTCAGTTTTCCTAAAAGACCCACTGGCACAGATGCTGAGAACATCTGGTCTGGACTGAAGGACCTGCCAACCATTGCAGACATGTCTACTGCAGCTGCATTGTATGCTGTCACAATTGAAAAAATGGTGGAGGATTACTTTGCTGACACCATCCAAGTAGACATGTCAGACAGTCCATATTCTTACTGGCAGGAAAAAAAGCCAGTTTGGAAGCCCCTGTACAAACTGGCTCTATTTTAGCTCAGTTGTCCCCCCTCCAGTGTGTACTCGGAAAGAGTTTTTAGTGCAGCGCGGAACCTGGTCAGTGAGCGGCGAAGGAGGTTGCTTCCGCAAAACGTAGAAAAAATGATGTTCATAAAAATGAATGATCAATTCCTCAATCAAGTACAGCACTGGCCTCCAGATACTACAGAGGGACCTGTGGTTGTGGAGTCCAGCGGGGACGAATTGATAATGTGTGAGGATGAGGAAGTACACACTGAAGGGGACCAGGAATCAGAGGATGAGCATGAGGACGACATCTTGCCTCAGTAGAGCCAGTTTGTACAGGGAGAGATGAATAGCTTTTTTTGTGTGGGGGCCCAAACAAACCAATCATTTCAGCCACAGTAGTTTGGCAGGCCCTGTCGCTGAAATGATTGGTTTGTTAAAGTGTGCATGTCCTATTTCAACAACATAAGGGTGGGTGGGAGGGCCCAAGGACAATTCCATCTTGCACCTTTTTTTTTTCTTTGCCAGCTCGTTTTGTGGGGGCCCAAACAAACCAATCATTTCAGCCACAGTAGTTTGGCAGGCCCTGTTGCTGAAATGATTGGTTTGTTAAAGTGCGCATGTCCTATTTCAAGAACATCAGGGTGGGTGGGAGGGCCCAAGGACAATTCCATCTTGCAACTCTTTTTTTGGCATTATGTGCTCTTTGGGGCCTAGTTCTATCTCCATCAGAGATATTCCTGCAGGCCATGTCACCGGCACAGCTATGTTGGTGTTAGACGTGCGTCCGGTGTCCGCCATCTGTGCAGTGGAATTTAGACTAGTTGAAGGAGGTATTGTGGCGCCGGGTACCAAATTGGGTACCGGGGCCACTCCACTACGCAGTCCAGATAGCTGCGTATCAGATATTAAACTACGTTCACTGTTGCTGCCAAATCCAAAAATAATAAAAATGCCCTGTCCTCATCGAAAACAAGAGGTAGTGACGCGCTAAAACTACACCCTCTATATGCTGCAGAGGATGTAGGAGCAGCCATCTGTGCAGTGGAATTCAGACCAGTTGGAGGAGGTATTGTGGCCCGGTGCCAAATTGGGTACCGGGGCCACTCCACTACGCAGTCCAGATAGCTGCGTATCAGATATTAAACTACGTTCACTGTTGCTGCCAAATCCAAAAATAATGAAAATGCCCTGTCCTCATCGAAAACAAGAGGTAGTGACGCGCTAAAAATACCCCCTTTATATGCTGCAGAGGATGTAGGAGCAGCCATCTGTGCAGTGGAATTCAGACCAGTTGGAGGAGGTATTGTGGCCCGGTACCAAATTGGGTACCGGGGCCACTCCACTACGCAGTCCAGATAGCTGCGTATCAGATATTAAAATACGTTCACTGTTGCTGCCAAATTCAAAAATAATGAAAATGCCCTGTCATCATCGAAAACAAGAGGTATTAACGCGCTAGAACTACACCCTCTATATGCTGCAGAGGATGGAGGAGCAGAAAAAGGCCATTCAAGCCTACAAAGCCACCTACTATGGGCCACGTGTTTGTGCCGCCCGCTTGTGTCGCTTAGCTTAGACATCCAGCTACCTCGGTGCAACGTTTTGGACTAAAAACAATATTGTGAGGTGTGAGGTGTGAGGTGTTCTGAATAGACTGCAAATTAGTGGAAATGATTGTTATTGAATGTTATTGAGGTTAATAATAGCGTAGGAGTGAAAAAAACTGGATTTTAGCACATTTTATGCTTTTTAAAAAATAAATCAGAACCCAAAACCCTAAATCAGAACCAAAACCTTTCATCAGGTGTTTTGGCAAAACAGATCAGAACCCAAAACCTCAAGCTAATCAGAACCCAAAACACTAAAAGTGGCCGGTGCACACCCCTAGTTGGTGCAACATAGACTGGTACTGAATTATCTCACCTCTATTACTGGTGGATATTTTGTGACGTTGGCCATCCATTTTGGTGTCAAATGTTGCATGTAAATCACCAATAATACAGATGACCCCAAGGAAGTTATAGACCGGAAGATGGATGAAATTCTGCAACTTAAATGGGAATTTCGAAGGAACCATAATTCTTCGTTGTATGAGGTCGGGGAAAAGGTGGCAGGTTGGTTCTCATGGTTGATCCCTGTAAAATGGTTCTCTGGTCTAGGGGAGTGGCTACAGGAAATGGTTGCTAGTGTAGGTAAGCTCCTTCTCCTTATACTTGGTGTCATCTAAGTAATTGGCTTGTGTGTCAAATGTGTTTCTACTGTGTTGAAATGTGGAAAGCAGTATTTTGAGGGAAACGCTGAAAACGGGACTGAAATGGTGGTGAGGGATACTGAGATCCTGGTCTGTGAAGAGGTACAGTACAATCCTGACCTCGAGGATGTAATTGGGTGATAGTTTATTATACCATAAAAGGGTGGAGCTGTCGAAGTCAGCAAATTGGATAAAGTCATTTCAATTAATGTCGAGCAAACTTGGTTGTCTTTGTCTGAAATTATGCGTAGAGCACGCTACGGCATGGAAGGGCGTATCCAACCGTAACACGTGGAAATAACAAGGTTTTACATTTTTACTCACATTTGCACGAACACACACACTTGTAAATAGTACACATTAATTGTAGTTGCAACACACAGTTTTTTATGTCGAGATATAGTAGTATTTATGTTTAATAAGATAAGATATATGCATTTTAGTGAAACAAAAGGTTCAGGTTGCAGGAACTGTGTCATGCTTAGTATCATTTTAATCTCCTATTCATCAGCAGTTGTCTGGTTCATTCACCGAAGAGATCGCACATTGCATACTCTAGTTAGTGATGTTAGGGAATAAATCTTTAAAGTGATACTGACTATAAAATGCTAATAGACTAGTTGAAACTGGAGTTTTGGCGGGAAAGTCGGAGCACATCCCCTGGAGAGACGACCCCCACCTTTGGATATTTTGGTTTGAACTGGCCTATGACCTGCAGTACACTGGACCTTCCTGAAGCCTGGACTAATAGAAGCAAGCCACACCACCTGCATTGTTTAACTGTATTTATGACTGCATATAAGCAGGAGCTTTGGGCTCAGTGACCAGTCTTCCTTGACCACAGCCTTCAGACCTGAATGACTGTTTACTGGATCCAGAGCGCCTGCGATAAGTAACGGCTGTACTTATTATTATTTCACTTGAACTATTGTGCTACTTTTTGATAATAAATTACTTTGTGCTTTGGAAACACAAATCGAGATTCTACAATCGTTATTGGATAGCGACAAAACGGGCATAACAGATGATAAAAACAACACACATAATTTAGGATTGTTTTCAAATACAGACAATGGAATAATGTGCTCTCAAAACACTCAAGTTTATTAACCTTGTAAGTTAGAACATCCGACTAGTGTCTGTAATTGGGAGCTCCATAACAGAAGAAATTATATATTTATAAATGTAGCACCACAAATAGAGTACTTAGTAACCCATGATAAACAAACTACATAAATTTATAACTTGACTATTCCATTCTCTGGATGCATCCAAAAAATGTTACTCATCTAATATGGAGAAATGAGACATATATATTCTACAAGGATAGGAAAGACAATATATATTAGCAATTTATCCCAATTAAACTATCCTCCTATAACTTGACTATTAATCTCCAGGGTATAATCAATGCTATAAACAACACCTAGTGCCTGGCAGAGCATTTGAAACGGGTAAACTATTCAGCTAATCTAGTATTTAGCACGGGTGCTCCGGTTTCCTCCCACACTCCAAAAACATACTAGTAGGTAAATTGGCTGCTATCAAAATTGACCCTAGTCTCTCTCTCTCTCTGTCTGTCTATGTGTGTGTATGTTAGGGAACTTAGACTGTAAGCTCCAATGGGGCAGGGACTGATGTGAATGAGTTCTCTGTACAGCGCTGCGGAATCAGTGGCGCTATATAAATAAATGGTAATGATGATGATGATGATGATGATGATAATCATGCACAAATGCAGACGATAATAGAAGCACAGGAATTAAAATATGTAGCTCATCACTTAAAAGATAACCTGCAACACCATTGGTGGGATGTGTTCACAGATAACTCCCCCACTGCAACAGGTATTTTTAGGGTAAAGCTCCATCCAATACTGGTAATAATAGTGGTTTTGATCCTGCTGATTGTGTGGAATTGTTATTTGTCCTGTAAGTTTAGAAAAATGGTTAATCAGGCCATGACTCCAGTACCAACATATTGTAATCAAACTCAAAAAGTATGTACCTCATGTAAACAGAATAACCCCTATCAAGCAACAATGACATGTGTATACTGCAGTGAAATACTGCTAGGGAAAGAATAAATAATGCAAATGATTGATTCTCTACCCACATGGAGACGTTCGGTCAAAATCTGGGTAAAAGTAGCTGGAGGAATAAAAAGGTAACCCTGTATCTATTAGTGTAATAAAAAGAGGTGTTTTTATATATACGTCTGTAATTTTGTTTTGTGGATGCTTATCCATACTTGCCAACTCTCCCGGAATATCCGGGAGACTCCCGAAATCTGGGTCAGTCTCCCGGGCTCCCGGGAGAGAGGGCAATTCTCCCGATTCCCGGGCGATGGTGGAAATTGAATGGGGGAGGCGGGGCTTATCGGCATCACGGGCGCGTCATTATGGCCCCGCACCCTTGTTTTATTGGACGGGAAAAGTGGTGACAGCTTTGGGGGCGGGGCTAACGGCGCGATTCTTTGAGCCCCACGCCCACCTGACCCCGGACCTCCCGGAACTTAACCTGCCAATGTTGGCAACTATGAATTTATCATGAGAATGAGTGATTATTTCCGGAACCACTCTACCTAGGAAACAGATACCTTTGGAACTTGGAGTTAACCATTTGTAAGCCCTTCAACGGAATATGTGGCGCTATATAAATAAATGATGATAATGATTGTAACGCTTCGGTCCCGCAAATAGTACCTGTTGCGTTACCCACATTTCATTCATCTGGAAACTGCCATGTTCCAGCATCAGACAAACTTCATTCATTCAGCTACATTCAGTTCTGCACAGGTGCAAGTCTATTGCACTTCTGGACCTCCCTCCTCTTATCATTGGCTGAGCATTCCTGGAGCACTATTTAAACCTCCTGGATTCACCTGTCTGATGCCTGTTCTTCAAGCTCACTTCCTGTAGCCTGTGGTTCTGGTTCCTGTTCTCCTTGTGGTTCTCTGCTATTCCAACCTGCTCTCTGTTCGTGGCCTGTGCTGAACCATCGCTGCTCCAGTACCTATCCTACCATCTCCAGTGTACTTCATCGTGACAGATCCGGTTCTCTCATCGCTACCACTCAGAGCCGCTACTACACCTGTGACTCATCAGCTGTTACTACGAGTTACCTCTGTTACTTCAGTTTGCACTCAGTCTCCTGCTGTGTTGAGCTATTGCTGCTCCAGCACTGCTACTACCATCTCCAGTGTGCTTCATCGTGACAGCTTCAGTTCTATCATCGCTACCGCTTAGAGCCGCTGCTACTATTGTGACTCCTCAGCTGTTACTACGAGTTACCTCCGCTACTTCAGTCTGCTCTCAGTCTCCGGCTGTGTTGAACTATCGCTGTTCCAGTACTGATATTACATCTGAACTGTACCTCATTGTGACAGCTCCAGTTCTCTCACCGCTACCACTCAGAGCCGCTACTGCTATTGTGACTCATCAGCGGTTACTACGAGTTACCTTCACCACGTCAGTTTACTCTCAGTCTCTCTCTGTACTGAACTATTGCTACTATTATACCATCTCTGATGTACTTCATCGTGACAGCTCCAGTTCTCTAACCGCTACCACTGTGAGCCGCAACTGCATTGGGGACTCATCGGCTGTTCTCCCTAAAGCTACCTTTGCTTTCTCGTGTGTGCTCAGCATAACTCCAGTGCTGCACTCCCGCTGTTCCAGTGTCTCTACCCGCTTCACCTGGCTCCTCCACACCGTTCTACTGTTCACCCACTCACAGGGCCGTGACCTGCAGGTTTATTGCCGCAAAGACCATACCTCCTTGCGAGGGTTCCTGGTGAAAACCACCTGCCTGTTAGACTCCGCGCCCCTGGGTGGGCCAAGCCATGTTCAGCAGAGCCTAGGGATCTATTTTCCATGAGCCGACCGTGACAGTAAGAACAGGCCAAATGTCTGATCCCCCGGTGGAGCCTTCAGCTAAAGACTTACTACAACATCTTGTTTCACGCATAGAACAACAGTATCGTATCCAACAGCAACTCTTGCAGTGTTTCCAGACTCTGACCGGTCGCCTGGATATTCTACAGGCTACTCATCCTGTTGTGGCTGTTTCTCCTCAGGACCAGTGCTCTGCTCCACTGACCCCATCTTCTTCTTTGAGACAACCTACACCGACAAAATTTGATGGGGACCCCAAACTCTGTCGTGGTTTTATTAACCAATGTTCCATTCAGCTCGAACTACAGCCCCAAAAATTTTCCTTCCGACAGGTCCAAAATAGCTTACATTATTTCTTTGTTATCCGGTCAGGCCTTGGCATGGGTCTCTCCCCTATGGGATCGAGAAGATCTGTTGCGCAGCAATTACCTTGTTTTCTTGGCTACCTTCTGGCGGATCTTTGACGAGCCCGGACGAGTTTCCTCAGCCTCAGCCAGCATTCTCAGACTTCGCCAAGGTACCAATACAGTCGCTCAGTATGTTATAGAATTTCGTACCCTCTCCTCGGAACTGCCTTGGAATAATGACGCCTTGGTAGCAGCATTCTGGCAAGGTCTATCGGACAGAATCAAGGATGTACTGGCATCCCAAGAACTTCCTACCACTCTGGATGCTGTAATCTCACTTTGTAATAAAGTGGATCTTCGTTTCCGCGAAAGGTCGGCTGAGAAGGAACATCTCAACCGCTCATCCTCCAAATCTGTTCTTCGTCTCCACTCAACTTCCCCTACTCATGAAGAGCCTATGCAGATCGGGAGGACTCGGTTAACATCCAAAGAGAGAGAAAGGGGACGTTTAAACAAGTTATGTATTTATTGTGGCGAGTCTGGCCACTTTCTGAATTCCTGTCCAAGGAGGTCGGGAAATGCCAGGCCCTAGTCTGCTCCGGGGAGGTCAGACTGGGGACATGTGAAGCCTCCTCATCATCTGCTTGTCTTCTCACAGTCTCCATATTATGGGATTCCTCTGAAGAATTCTCCCAAGCTATGGTGGACTCATGTGCTGCAGGGAATTTTATTTCCTGGTCTCTTGTTTCCCAGTGTTTTATTCCTGTTGTTTCCTTGGAGACACCTGTGACCATCACTGCCATTTATGGTTCCCAACTCCCAGGAAGTTTGGTTCGCTACCAAACCAAGCCTCTCACTCTCCGTATTTGGGTTCTGCATTCTGAAACCATCTCATTCTTTGTTTTACCACACTCGACTACTCCCATTATCCTAGGTCTACCCTGGCTTCGTGTACATTCTCCCAGCCTGGATTGGAATACCTCTGAAGTTTTGGCCTGGGTATCTCAATGTCAGTCCAATTGTCTAACTCAAGTCAAGCCAATTAAGATTCTATCTTTCTCCACTAAAACATTTCTCCCGGGATTTTCTCCTGAATATCAAGACTTTGCGGATGTATTCGACAAATTCCAAGCTGAGCTTTCCCCCCCCCACCGCCCTTGAGATTGTCCGATAGAATTGCTTCCGGTGAAGAATCCTCCCAGAGTAAGAGTCTTTTCACTTTCCCAGCCAGAAACTTCGGCCATGTCTGTATACGTCAAAGAAAATCTTCAGAGGTGCTTAATCAGGCCATCTGTCTCTCCTGCAGGGGCGGGTTTCTTTTTTCTCTCCGCCCCTGTATTGATTACCGAGGTCTCAATGCTGCTACGGTAAAAAAAATCGGTATCCTATCCCTCTCATTAGCGAGTTGTTTGACCAAGGGGGCCAAAGTCTTCTCCAAACTGGATCTGCGAGGGGCCTACAACTTGATCCGCATACGCTCCGGAGACGAATGGAAGACAGCTGTAAGGAATTACTTTGACATTTTCACCTCCGACCACTAGAGGTCTCTGTATTTGCAAAACTTGCCCTTATACTTGCCCTTATCCAAGATGGCCAGTTTGGAATCAAAGAGAAACCATCTTGGACAGTTTTTTGGCTCTTGAATCACAGGTTAATCAAGAAATTCAAGTTGTCTGACAAAAAGCTTGTGACGCACAGAGTGGCTTCCAGGAATTTCTAATTAGACTGTCTCAACATGATGAACGTATTTTAGAGTTGGAAAAAGGGTCACCATGAGTGCCTGTAATGGCACTATCCCCTGCTGCTCTCCCTCTCCCACCAGCCCGGTTTGGAGGGGACCCTCAAACGTTTTGCGGATTTATCAATCAATGCCAGCTGCATTTCCAACTGTATGAGTCCCATTTCCAGTCTGAAAGGTCAAAGGTGCGGTGTATGCTTTTGCTTCTTGAGGACACAGCCCTTGCATGGGCTTCTCCTTATATCGAAAGTTTTATTCCAATATTAGAGATATTTGATGACTTCCTCAATGTAATGAAACAAACCTTCGATGATCCGAACCGGAAAGACACTGCTGAAAAGACATTATTAAAATTACGTCAGGGGAGACGCTCAGTTGTGGAATATACTGCAGATTTTCGAAGATGGGTCCTTGACACTACTTGGAATTCTGAGGCGCAGCTGTCTGTCTACCATAAGGGACTCTCTAAGACCATTAAAGATGAATTAGTCCGAGCAGAGGCACCAACTGAACTGGAGCCTTTACATTAACCATTGCATTCGAATTGATGCTCGACTGATTGAGAGACGACAAGAAAGGAAGGCCTTAACCTGGACATACCCCAGTTATCGAGAACCCACAACTTCAAACTATTATGGGAATTTTGAGGTAAAATCCACTAAGGAATTAGAGTCTGACACACTCCACAAACATATTTCCAATGAGAGAAGGGAGCAACGACGTCAAGAGAATTTGTGCCTTTATTGTGGCAAACCAGGACATTATGTCTCAAATTGTCCTAGAAGAACTCTGAAGACAGTGGCTAGTTTAGTAGATGCAGACTTTTTAGATCAGGAGTCTGTGATTTCCGACATTCCTCAGCATGTGAATGCAATTATCCCTTGTCTCTCCTCTTTAGCATCAACCGAGAAGAATAAAGGAAATAATAACTCACATTTCTCAATTCAGATTCGATTCCAGATCGGTGCACACTGCATTTCCAGTACAGCAATGGTGGACTCTGGTGCGAATGGCAATTTTATGGACATTATGTTTGCTAAGAGAAATAAGATTGTATTTAGAGAGAAACAGATACCAGTGTTAATGGAAACTGTGGATGGTTCTCCTTTGAACTCTGGTCCAGTTACTCATGAAACTGGACCCCTGGACCTCGTAATTGAACCAAACCATCATGAGACACTGACTTTCTTACTGATCTCTTCTCCCCAGTTTCCTATTATTCTGGGAATTCATTGGTTGACTGCAAATAATCCATCCATTAACTGGGAATCAAAGACTATTTCTTTTTCACAAGATACATATGCTCCAGAGACTAAACCTGAATCCTCTGTTGAAGAGGTGAGCAAGTTATATAATTCCTCTCCTCATGTTTTGGACCAGCTACCTCCACAATATAAGGACTTTTCTGATGTCTGTAGTAAGAGGAATGCTGACAAATTACCACCTCACAGACCCTATGATTGCCCTGTGGATTTGTTACCTGGGGCTGCTATACCCTTTGGACGTATATATCCATTAGCCGAGCCAGAGTTAAAGGTCCTCAAGAATTATGTGGACGAAAGTTTAGAAAAAGGTTTTATTCGTCCTTCTACGTCTCAAGCAGGTGCACCTATTTTCTTTGTGAAAAAGAAGGATGGTTTATTACGACCATGTATTGATTATAGAGCGTTGAATAAAGTGACAATCAAGAACCGCTATCTGCTCCCACTTATTTCAGGATTACTGGAGAGGCTTCGCTCAGCAAGAATTTTCACAAAATTAGATCTACGAGGGGCATAGAATTTAGTTTGCATACGATCTGGCGATGAATGGAAGACTGCCTTTGGATGTAAATATGGACATTTTGAACATCTGGTGATGCCCTTTGGACTGTGCAATGCTCCTGCTACATTCCAACATTTCATGAATGATGTTTTTAAAGATCTAATTGACCAATTTGTTGTCATTTATCTCGATGACATACTAATTTTCTCAAATTCCCAAGAGGAACATCAACAACAAGTTCGAACCGTACTGGAATGTCTTCGCAGACACTGTTTGTACATTAAGTTGTAGAAGTGTGAATTCCACCAAACACAGATTCAGTTCTTGGGCTATATCATCTCACCTCAAGGTTTGAGAATGGACCCTAGCAAGGTCCAGGCTATAGTAGATTGGCCAGCTCCAAGAAATGTAAAAGAGGTACAAAGGTTCGTAGGGTTTGCCAACTTCTACAGACGTTTCATTAAAGACTTTTCCAAGATTGTGACACCAATTACTCAACTAACCAAGAAGGGATCGTCTTTCCATTTGTCTTCAGAAGCTGAAGGGGCTTTTTTTCAGCTTAAGACAAAGTTTACTACAGATCCCATATTAATATATGCCAACCCAGAACTTCCTTTTATCCTTGAGGCAGATGCTTCAGATTCAGCAGTAGGGGCAATATTATCACAGAGAATAGGAGAGAAAATGTTATTACATCCATGCGCTTTTTTCTCTCGTCAAATGACTGCTTCGGAAAGAAATTATGATGGGGGAAATAAGGAACTATTAGCCATTGTGGCTGCATTTACTGAATGGAGACATTTGCTTGAAGGTGCTGCACATCAAATTACAGTGCTTACTGACCACCGGAATCTAGAGTTTGTTCGGTCTGCAAAAAGACTTTCTCCGCGACAAGCCAGATGGAGTTTATTCCTAAATCGTTTTGATTTTGTTATCTCTTATAGACCTGAATCCCCGAAATGGGAAAGCTGTTGCTCTATCCAGAGCATACATGAAAGACTCACCACAGCTTGATCCGGAAAAGACAATTCTCTCTAAGTCAAATTTCCTGGGAGCTATTGGCACTGGTGAGCTGTTGTCTGACATCAAGGAGGGTTATAGAACTGATCCGATCCTTTCAGAACCTCCTACAGATTTACACTTGACCTATCGAGATACATTTGGAAGTATGGACATCGCTTGTATGTACCAGAAGCAGCACGATTAAGAGTACTGCAATTTGTCCATGACTCTAGACTGGCAGGCCATAAAGGTGTTTGGAAGACTCATAAATTATTATCTTGTTACTTCTGGTGGCCGAAATACAAGGTGGATGTCAAAACATTTGTATTATCCTGCAGTACTTGTGCCCAGTTTAAGACTCCCCGCACTGCTCCACTTGGACTCTTACAGCCTTTGCCAGTTCCTTCTCGTCCATGGGGTTCAATCTCCATGGATTTTATTGTGGATTTACCATCATCCAAGGGTATGACTACAATTCTGGTGGTCGTAGATCGACTCACAAAAATGGCTCATTTTGTGCCCTGTCGTGGACTTCCTTCTGCAAAAGAAACAGCAGAATTACTAATCAAGGAAGTGTTTTGTCTACATGGAGTCCCTGATGATGTAGTCTCTGACCGAGGAGTACAATTTACTTCACGTTTTTGGAAGCAGTTTTGTAGTGCTCTTAATATTAATATCCATCGTCAATCCAATGGACAGACAGAACGCACCAATCAGTCTTTAGAACAATATCTACAGTGCTACATTTGCCATCTGCAAGATGACTGGACTAACGTTCTGCCAATGGCAGAGTTTTCGTACTACAACAACTCACAACACTCATCCACAAGACCAAGTCCTTTTTATGCCAATTTGGGGTATCATCCAAACCTACTCCCCAATTTTCCACATGATTCTTCCATACCTGCTGTCACATCCAGACTAGAGTCGCTACAGAGTAATCTCGAAGTATTAAGAGAGACATTGCAACATGCACAGGACAGTTATAAGAGAGTTGCAGACAGACATTGTAAAGCTGCATCAGTTTTAAATGTTGGTGACAATGTTTGGCTTTCTACATGAAACCTAAAAGTAAGCGTGCCTACGCCTAAATTAGGACCCAAATATATAGGTCCTTTTAAAATTTTGGCCAAAGTCAGTTCATCTGCTTTTCGACTTAAACTCTCAGGATCTATGAAGGTTCAGCCTGTCTTTCATGTTTCCTTACTGAAGCCAGTAGTCTCAAATCCATTTCCTGGCCGTACCTTGTCTCCTCCAGATCCTATTCAAATTGATGAACATGAAGAGTTTCTGGTAGAGAAAATACTAGATTCTCGAATATTTAGAAATAAACTTCAGTATTTGATACAATGGCAGGGATATGGACCAGAAGACAATTCATGGGAGCCAGAAGAGAATGTCCATGCACCTCGATTACTGCGTGAATTTCATCAAAGATACCCGGAGAAACCCTGCAAAGTACCGTCCAGAGGACGTTATTGAAAGGGGGGAATACTGTAAGGAATTACTTTGACATTTGCACCTCCGACCACTAGAGGTCTCTGTATTTGCAAAACTTGCCCTTAGACTTGCCATTATCCAAGATGGCCAGTTTGGAATCAAAGAGAAAGAATCTTGGATGCTGTTACCTGTTTGGGCCTATAAATGGCACTTCCTGGTTCAGACATATGCTTGAGTATTCTGCTTGCTCAGCTCCTGCTACCTGCTCCTCTACCTTGCATCTGTGATTACCTGCTTGTGTACCGACCCAGCAAACGTCTGACTACCCTATTGTGTGCCGACCCGGCAAAACATCTGACTACTCTCTGGATATCTACTCGGCTATTGGGCTTCAGATAATACCAGCAGTATTGTTACAGGATACTCAAGCCTTGAAATGGATCCCGCCGAAGATATACCTGTTAAGCAGCGCATGGCAAGTTTAACCACCATGCTAATTGAATGCCAGGCGGAGCTGAAATTCCTGAAAGACAGTTTTTTGGCTCTTGAATCACAAGTTAAGCAAGAAATTCAAGTTGTCTCACAAAAAGCTCGTGACGCACAGAGTGGCTTCCAGGAATTTCTAATTAGACTGTCTCAACATGATGAACGTATTTCAGAGTTGGAAAAAGGTTCACCACGAGTGCCTGTAATGGCACCATCCCCTGCTGCTCTCCCTCTCCCACCAGCCCGGTTTGGAGGGGACCCTCAAAAGTTTCGCAGCTTTTAATACTCCTGATGGTCATTACGAATACTTAGTGATGCCCTTCGGACTTTGTAATGCCCCAGCTGTCTTCCAAAGTTTCATTAACGAGATCTTCAGAGACCTGCTTAATTCATATGTAGTTGTCTACCTGGACGACATCCTCATCTTATCTCAGGATGTTCATTCTCATTACCAATATGTCATTGAGGTTTTGTCTAGGCTCCAGAAAAACCAACTGTATTGTAAGTTAGAGAAGTGCTCATTTGAAGCTTCATCCATGCCATTCCTAGGGTACATCATCTCCGGATCTGGCCTACAGATGGACCCTGAGAAGGTTCGGGCAATTTTGGATTGGCCACGTCCCGCCACCCTTAAAGCAGTACAACGCTTCTTAGGCTTCTCTAATTATTACAGACAATTTATCCAGGGGTATTCCACCATTGTTGCTCCCATCACAGCTCTCACCAAGAAAGGGGCCAATACCAAGGACTGGACGGAGGAGGCTTTGGAGGCATTCGCATTCCTGAAACGAGCCTTCTCTTCTGCACCCATCCTCAGACAACCCAATCTTTCGCAACCCTTTTTTCTAGAAGTCGATGCTTCGGCCATTGGAGTAGGAGCAGTACTCGCCCAGAAGTATCCTCCTAACAGACTTCTTCCTTGTTCCTTTTTCTCCCGCAAGTTTCTACCTGCAGAACGGAACTATACGATTGGAGACAGGGAGCTGTTGGCCATGAAATTGGCTCTGTCAGAATGGCGTTACGTTTTGGAGGGGGTTCAGCATGTGGTCACCATCTTTACTGACCATAAAAATTTGTTATATCTAAAGTCTGCTCAGTGCCTCAATCCCCGCCAATCTCGTTGGTCTCTGTTTTTCTACCGTTTCAACCTCCATGTAACCTTCAAACCAGGTCATCTCAATAAAAAAGCAGATGCACTTTCCAGGGCCTTCAACTCGGACCTGAACTCTGATCTTCCTCTCAGTCGTCCCATTCTGGATCCTAAATGTTTAATAGGACTCACTACGACCAATTCTCCCCCCCTGGGAAGGCATTTGTTCCTGTCTCTCTTCGAAAAACACTGCTCCGCTGGTGTCATGCCTCCAGATTCTCTGGACACGCTGGGTTTCTCAAGACCTATGAGTTAGTATCTCGCTCCTATTAGTGGCCCTCCATTCGACCAGATGTAAAAGATTTTATTGCCGCCTGTAACATATGTGCCCAACACAAAAGTCCTCATACAAGTCCTATGGGTCCATTACAACCATTGTCCATACCCACCTCGCTCAACACTTCATAAAATAAATTTTTCGACTGCACGGTTGTCCCATGGAAATTGTGTCTGACAGAGGGGTCCAATTTAGCTCGAAATTTTGGCGTGCTCTCTGCAAAACCCTTGGTATACAACTCAACTTTTCCTCAGTGTATCACCCACAGTCCAATGGCCAAACCGAAAGGGTGAATCAGGGTTTGGAGACATTCATTAGGTTATTTTCTTCCGCCTCCCAAGACAATTGGGTTGACCTCCTGCCATGGGCCGAATTGGCACATAACAACCTCTTCCACGAGTCTACGGCTGCTACTCCATTTCTTATTCTTAAGGGACTTCATCCGCTGCTTCCCAGGGTTTCCACTCTCCCATCCACCAATGTGCCAGCTGTTGAGGATACTATTCACAACTTTTCTACCATATGGACCCAAGTAGCTGCTAATCTTAAAAAGACCTCCTCACGTTATAAAACCTTCGCAAGACAAGAGGCGCCGAGCAGTTCCAGCACTCAAGGTGGGAGACAAGGTCTGGTTATCAACGCAAAATATACGTCTCAAGGTTCCATCCATGAAGTTTGCCCCTTGCTTCATTGGACTCTATAAAATACATCAGGTCATCAATCCAGTATCTTACAAACTTCAGCTACCTGCTTCCCTTCATATCTCCAACTCATTCCATGTGTCTCTTCTCAAACCACTCATTATCAACAGGTTCTCCGTTCCGGTTTCCACTTCTACTGTTCCCAAATTTTCTCAGCAACAAGAATTTGAGATCACACAGATGCTGGATTCCAAGGTCTCCAGAGGAACCACCAAGTATTTGGTAGATTGGAAGGGCTTTGGTCCCGAAGAACGCTCTTGGGTCAACACTTCCGACATCCATGCTCCAGCTCTGTTCCGAAAATTCCATACTCAGTTTACATGGAAGACTTCGTCTAAGCGTCCAGTGGCCAATTTTAAAGGGGGGGGGGTACTGTAACGCCTCGGTCCCGCAAATAGTACCTGTTGCGTTACCCACATTTCATTCATCTGGAAACTGCCATGTTCCAGCATCAGACAAACTTCATTCATTCAGCTACATTCAGTTCTGCACAGGTGCAAGTCTATTGCACTTCTGGACCTCCCTCCTCTTATCATTGGCTGAGCATTCCTGGAGCACTATTTAAACCTCCTGGATTCACCTGTCTGATGCCTGTTCTTCAAGCTCACTTCCTGTAGCCTGTGGTTCTGGTTCCTGTTCTCCTTGTGGTTCTCTGCTATTCCAACCTGCTCTCTGTTCGTGGCCTGTGCTGAACCATCGCTGCTCCAGTACCTATCCTACCATCTCCAGTGTACTTCATCGTGACAGCTAAAGTTCTCTCATTGCTACCACTCAGAGTCGCTACTACACCTGGGACTCATCAGCTGTTACTACGAGCTACCTCTGTTACTTCAGTTTGCTCTCAGTCTCCTGCTGTGTTGAACTATTGCTGCTCCAGCACTGCTACTACCATCTCCAGTGTACTTCATCACGACAGCTTCAGTTCTATCATCGCTACTGCTCAGAGCCACTGCTACTATTGTGACTCATCAGCTATTACTACGAGTTACCTCCACTACTTCAGTCTGCTCTCAGTCTCCGGCTGTGTTGAACTATCGCTGTTCCAGTACTGATATTACATCTGAACTGTACCTCATTGTGACAGCTCTAGTTCTCTCACCGCTACCACTCAGAGCCGCTACTGCTATTGTGACTCATCAGCGGTTACTACGAGTTACCTTCACCACGTCAGTTTACTCTCAGTCTCTCGCTGTACTAAACTATTGCTACTATTATACCATCTCTGATGTACTTCATCGTGACAGCTCCAGTTCTCTAACCGCTATCACTGTGAGCCGCAACTGCCTTGGTGACTCATCGGCTGTTCTCCCTAAAACTACCTCTGCTTTCCCGTGTGTTCAGAATAACTCCAGTGCTGTACTCCCAGTGTCTCTACCCGCTTCGCCTGGCTCCTCCACAGCATTCTGCTGTTCACCCACTCACAGGGCCACGACCTGCAGGTTTGGTGCCACAAAGACCATACCTCCTTGCGGGTGTTCCTGGTGAAAACCACCTGCCTGTTAGACTCCGCGCCTGTGGGTGGGCCAAGCCATGTTCAGCAGAGGCTAGGGATCTCTTTTCCATGGGCCAACCGTGACAATGATGATGATATTGTGAGAGTATAAACAATGAATAGTTATTAAAGGTACAAATATATATGTGAAATACCTTTAAAAAGCTTTAACTACAGATATGAGAACTACGCCCTTGACATAAGAGTGAAGAAAAAACAAGTGTTTCCTATGGAACAGAGAGAATAACAGGATGCAAGACTAAAAACAACGGCCTGGAATACATTACGCAGAACTGAACAAAGGATATTGTCTTATATGTACTTAATGTTGCAAATAAAGATTAGTCCTTATATGTACTTGATGTTAACCAGTTAATGCACGAGCTTAGGTATAAATAAAGGAGCAGTCTGAGCAGTTTGTTGTTTCATTAACATCCTCTCCAGTTGACTGAATTATGCTGAAAAGACATCAGGTTATCATAGATCGATAATAGGGGCACCAAGCCTCGGTACCCCGACAATATATAATATACATCATCTGGAAGGCTATAAGGCACAGTATGGTTTGTTATAGTGTTACACAATAGCGTAATAAAGTTCCCCATGTTTAGCTTCTTCATTTGTTCAAAACAAGTTTCAGCTTATATAACATTTAAACAGTAAGCTAGAGGATCGTTCCCAATCAATACTTTCTTATGTCTGTTAACATGACCTAGTTTATGGTACCCTTCAGCCTTTTTGGTTAACTGTACTCTAATAATATCGATGAGTCTTTCATCAACACTTGTGGGGCGGGCTATTGTCTGATCATTCTGTTCAGCTTCCCAATAGTCATGTTTCTTTGCATGTGAAAATGCAGGCACAGCAATTACCGGTCTACTGAGTATTGACAAAGTTTCAAACTAGGGGACCTAGTAATATTATATCTCCCTTCTATTGGTCTCCCTCCTGTAATTCAAGAACCTCAGAGATGATTAGCGGGAACGGTACTAATCTTACATTATTTTGTCCCTGAGGCACGTGAGAGCACACCCAGTATTCAGTTTGGTTTAAAACCTTATGCACCAATAAATGAGAATCATCTATTTGGATACCTGCCTAAGTTCAAATTATTATTGGACTGATATTGCAGGATGCAATTCTCTTCAATTATTCACAGTACGTAAAAACACAATATTCTTCAGACAAAAGACCCTCACGCTGTCTCCAAGCTCTACGGTTAGCTGACCTTTTCTTTACCCCTGAATTAAATAATATGTTAGGTTGAACTGATTGAACTGAACCAATCTCCATGTCACGGAGGAGGTATCAGCACCTGCAAGTATTGGCCTCTTCTCCTGATCTTTCTTCTACCCTCCTCTCTCGTTATCTGACTGCCTCTCCGCCATCTCCTCCTGGATGTCCGAGCGTTTTCTCAAAATCAATATCTCTAAGACGGAATTCATTGTCTTTCCTCCGTCCAGACTCCCATCCCGCCACGACCTCTCTATTGTTGTCAACAACACCACCATCTCCTCTGTCACCCAACTCCGCTGCTTGGGTGTCACCCTTGACTCCTCTCTCTCTTTTGCCCCCTATATTCATGCCCTTGCCCAAGCCTGTCGCTTCCAACTACGCAACATCGCCCGCATCCGTCCCTTTCTCTCTCAGGATGCCACTAAGACTATCATCCACGCACTCATCATCTCCCGCCTAGATTACTGCAACCTCCTCCTCACCGGCCTCCCCCACTCCCATCTCTCCCCCCTCCGCTCTATACTCAATTCGGCCGCGAGACTCATCTTCCTCTCACGCCGCTCCTCCTCTGCCTCCCCTTTCTGCCTTGCCTTACACTGGCTCCCCTTCCCCTACAGAATCCTTTTCAAACTCCTCACCACCACTTACAAGGCTCTCTCCAACTCTACTGCCCCTTATATCTCTAGCCTCCTCTCCATTCACACTCCTGCCCGCTCCCTGCGCTCGGCCAACGATCGACGCCTCTCCTCAACTCTTATCACCTCTTCCCACTCCAGAATCCAAGACTTTTCCCGCGCTGCCTCCCTTCACTGAAATGAACTCCCTCGTTCCATCCGCCTCTCTCCTACTCTGTGCTCTTTCAAATGTGCGCTGAAAACCCACCTCTTCCTCAAAGCATACCAACCATCCACATAACCCCACCTCTCGCTCTCAACTCGCTCTCCCCCTTACCTTATCTGGCTCCCCCTGTGCCTGTTCTGTTCTCCCTCCCTTAGGATGTAAGCTCACTTGAGCAGGGCCCTCTTCCCTCATGTCTCCCTACCTGTTCTTCTGGTCCGTTTTTTGCATCAGCCTGCCTGGAGTTTCTGAAGTATTGGTATTTTTGTTTATTGTTTTGTACTGTTTCACCCTGTATAGTCGACTGCTTTGTACTGTGTACGGCGCCGCGGAAACCTTGTGGCGCCTAACAAATAAAGGATAATAATAATAATAATAATAACTACACAAGGAGGCGCGGAATCTAACACGCCGCTGGTATTCACCAGGGACCCCAGCAAGGAGGTTTGGACCTTGCGGCGAACGACGTGCAGGTCGCGGCCCTCCCAGGTAGCTACTTGCGAGATGGCGGAGATATTCGTGGTCGTACAGGCAGAGTCAGGAACCAAGCGGGCAGATAAGGTACCGAATCAGTAGGCGAAGAGGAGTCAACAGGCCGAGGTCAAACCGGAGAATACAGTGCAGGACAAAAGGGAGATCCAAAAGCAAGGTCAGAGGAAGCCAGGTTGGTAACAGGAGTAGTCAGGCAATATGGATAGCTCTATATATGAAGCTGGAATGCTGGAGGCTAGATAACTAGTTGCTTTGGCACCCTAGTGGTGTCAGAGCAGGGTATTTAAAGGAAGTGGCCAGCCCTCATTGGTGGGCAGTGGGTTGGCGGTCAGACGCGCTACTGCTGACAGGAAGTCCAGCAGCGCGTCCCGTTGCTATGGTGATGGGCGCACATGCTCACCACGCCGCCGGAAGAAGCGTCCCCGTTGCTTGGCAACGGGGCGCTCAGCCGGAAGAAGACGCCCGTCCCTGCCTAACGAGGAGGCGCAGGGACGGCGTCTGATAGTACCCCCCCTCTTCACAATTAGGGGAAACATCAGGTACTGAGCGTCGCTTAAGGAAGGCGGCTAACAGTTTTGGGGCATACAAATCTTCTTTAAAAACCCCTCCAGTGTACCAGGTACTGGAAACGTCCTCGGAATTTGCGTTCAGCAAGGACTAGACTGACCTCATATTCATCGCCCATAGTAGTTGGAATGGCTTGAGGAACAGAGGTGGTATGAAAAAATTTGTTGAATACCAGAGGTTTAAGCAGGGAGATATGGAAGGTGTTATGGATCTTCAGCGCAGGAGGGAGTTGGAGTCTAACAGTAACTGGATTAATTACTTGAGTCACCGAAAAAGGTCCAATAAAGCGAGGTGCCAGTTTCATGGAGTGGACCCGTAGTTTCAGATTCCGAGTGGACAACCACACTTTGTCCCCCACCTGGAGAGCCGGCACCAATCTTCTATGGTGATCAGCGGAAGACTTATAATGATGTCCAGATTTGAGAAGGTTCTGCTTAGTGGAAACCCATAGTTTAGCCATATCTTGAGTCATAGCATTGGCGGCATGAACCGTGGGAGGTGGGGAAGAGAACGTGGGAAGAATAGGATACACAGTGAAGAAGGGAGAATATCCAGAAGAAGAATGACTATGGTTGTTGTGGGCAAATTCAGCCTAAGGCAGCAGAAGACTCCAATTGGACTGGTTGTGTGAGGAAAAGCAGCGTAGAAATGACTCTAAGTCTTGATTTATCCGCTCCGTCTGGCCATTAGTTTGTGGGTGATACCCAGAGGAGAATTTAAGGCCAATACCTAGATCTTTGCAGAAAGCTCTCCAGAAGCGGGAAATGAACTGGACGCCACGGTCAGAGATTATTTCCAGAGGACAACCGTGGAGATGAAAAATTTCTTTAATAAAGATTTATGCTAATTTGGATGCAGATGGAAGAAAAATGTGCACCACAATCACTTTTAATGATTTTGGGGATACCGAAGTTACAAACAAAATCCTGTTGACTTTGACCCAAATGGTGTTGAAGCCACAGCTGGGGGGCAAATCAGTGATGAAATCCATCGAGATGCTAGACCGTGGATGATCAGGAATTGGAAGAGGTTGTAACAGTCCTGCGGGAAGTTGCCTAGGTACTTTATTCTGGGCACGAGGCTACGAACTCCCGAACATCTGTGCGGACAGTTGGCCACCAATAATGCAGAGAAAGCAGCGAGAGGGTCTTCTCTGTACCGGCATGACCAGCGATCTTTGAGGCATGTGCCCAACGAAGCGCCTTCAGGCGTAGGTGTGGTTCCAGGAAGGAACAACCGACAGGGGGTGTACGAGTGATAGCCACAATACATGAAGGCTCTAAGACCGGTGGAGGTTCAACAGTAGGTGGAGTGTAGGAGATATCAAAAGAACGAGAAAGAACATCAGTCTTGGAATTCAGAGGACCAGCACGGTAGGTGAGTATTAGATCGAACCGAGCAAAAAATGAGGACCATCTGGCTTGACGGGGATTTAGGCACCGGGCATCCCGAAGGTAGATGAGGTTTTTATGATCGGTAAAGACCGTAACCAGGTAGTGAGCACCCTCAAGAAGATGACGCCATTCCTCAAGCGCAGACTTCACTGCGAGTAATTCTTTATCCCCAATGCCGTAGTTAGACTCAGAGGGGGAGAACCTCCTAGAGAAGAAACCGCAGGGTAATAGTTTCCCAGAAATAGACTCTTGCAACAGAACTGCCCGACACCCACTGCAGAAGCATCAACTTCGACCAGGAATGGTTTGTTCTGATCAGGCTGAGCAAGCACGGAAGCAGACGAGAAGGCTTTCTTGAGGACTTCAAAGGCGGAGACAGCCTCCGGGGACCAATCCTGAGGATTAGCTGATTTTCTGATCTGAGCGGTAATGGACGTGATGATGGAGGAAAATTGTGGTATGAACTGTTGGTAATAGTTGGCGAAGCCAATAAATCTCTGATTAGCTTTCAGTCCCATCAGTCTAGACCACTTGAGGATCTCAGATAATTTCACAGGATCCATCTGCAGACCGGCCCCCGACACAATGTAGCCCAGGAAATGAATCTGTGGCATCTCAAAAACACATTTCTTGAGTTTGCAGTAAAGCTTATTGGCTCGTAAGCGAGATAGGACCTCTCTTACATGACCAAAATGGCTGGCCAAGTCTGATGAGAAGATTAAGATGTCGTCTAGGTAAGCTACTACAGAGATGTAGAGGAGGTCTTGAAAAATCTCATTAATAAAAGACTGGAAAACAGCAGGGGCGTTGCACAGTCCGAAGGGCATCACTAGATACTCAAAATGACCCTCTTTAGTACAGAAAGCGGTCTTCCACTCGTCTCCAGAGCGTATACGAATTAGATTGTACGCCCCCCGCAGGTCTAGTTTAGTAAAGATCTTGGCAACGGGGCGCTCAGCCGGAAGAAGACGCCCGTCCCTGCCTAACGAGGAGGCGCAGGGACGGCGTCTGATACTCCATCTCCTTAACACCACTGCAAAAATAGATTGTCCTAACAAAAATAAGGATGATCAAAAAAAAAACAATACTGGAGAGAGAAAAACATAATGACTGTCGCTCCATGATGGGAAAGTAGTCCTTTGCGAAATCTTTGGCTTAGAATGTTATTAACTACTGTTCTAAGTATCATGGAACAGATTCACGAGTGACAGGGTTGTAGTGTCAACCTCTGCCTTATCTCGATCCTTCTCTGGATTGTTGACTTTTCTGCAGTGGGTGGGATGGATCCAAATGTCTTTTTCTGCTACTTGCAGAGGTACGGGCCTTGCCCCCTGTCTGTTAAACAACTCGAGCATAGGAAATTGCAGTTCATAACATATTTCCTCAGTCCAACACCATGACAGTTAGTTTCTAGCATATCAAGAGACAGTATTTTAAAATTCCTATGTTGCTGTCTCAACTGTCTGCTTCTCTTTATAAGATATTGGGGATCTACTATTAAGTGAGGTTGTCTGCCAAAAAAGTAAAAAATTAAAAGTTGATGACAGGTTAAGAGGCAGTCTAAGTTGTTCTAATGCTGTGGAGTACTAGTGGCAATGTTTTCGGCCATGCCAATCCAGTTTCAGCCATCATCTTTGTTCTTAATGATACCATATACACTCTGTACTTCCCTACTGGCTTGTGGCCTATAGGAGTGTATCAATATCAATACCCATCAGCTTAGACATATGTTGAAAAACATTCCCAGAAAAATGTGCACCACGATCACTTTTAATGATTTTGGGGATACCGAAGTTACAAACAAAATCCTGAAAGATTTTCTTAACAGTAAGAAACAGCAATATTAGAACCAGCTGAATAAGCCTCTACCCAGTTAGAGAATAAATACTAATACATACTTGAGATTCCTGCAGGGTGGTAATTGACTGAAGTCGATTTGTTTGAATCAGAAAGGTCCATCTGTAGGAGGAATGTGGGATGACTCTGTTGGTATCGCTCTTCCTGTGTTCTTTCTCAGACAAGCAAGAAAAGACTTTGCCTTCTCCATGTGTGTCAGACCATGTATCGCCTCTGCTAAGCTCGGAAGGTATACTTTGGGCACTACTGACCTACCATGTTCATCTTTCCAGAGTCCAGAGGACTCTTGACCACATCCCTTCGACTTCCAGAGAATTTTTACTGTAGGGGACACAAATCTTGCATTTCTATCAATTTATGTACCCTGAGAGCTTCAAAAGTCATTAATTTGGTCACATTTGTTTTTAACGAGCGAGTCTGCTGCTCTCTTAGTAGCCTCATCTGCTCTGTCATTATCAAATGATATGGAGTCCCTGTCATATGTAGGTGCTATATACTTGAAAATGGCTACTTCCTTGGATAGTTGTAGCACTATCAGAAGTCCTTTTATGTGATGTGAGTGCGCTACTGGTGTTCCTGCCACTGTCATAAACTTCCTAAGATGCCATAGAGCATGCACTATCCTAAGAGCGTACCTAGAGTCAGTGTATAGTTTAACTGATTTAAGCTCTACCAACTCACATGCCCTTCTCTATCTTATGTGTTCAACTACTTGCTAAGTGAGGTGGGCCAAGGGGTTCAGCTTTGATAGCACTTTTGTCATCTATAACAGTATGACCAGTCATGGCCAAAAGTTTTGAGAACGACACAAGTATTGGTTTTCACAAAGTTTGCTGCTTCAGTGTTTTTAGACCTTTTTGTCAGATGTTGCTATGGAATACTGAAGTAAAATTACAAGCATTTCATAAGTGTCAAAGGCATTTATTGACAATTACATTAAGTTTATGTAAAGAGTAAATATTTTCAGTGTTGAGCCTTCTTTTTGAACACCTCTGCAATTCGCCCTGGCATGCTGTCAATTAACTTCTGGACCACAAACTGACTGATGGCCAACCATTCTTGCCTAATCAATGCTTGAAGTTAGTCAGAGTTTGTGGGATTTTGTTTGTCCACCTGCCTCTTGAAGATTGACGACAAGTTCTCAATGGGATTAAGATCTGGGGAGTTTCCTGGCCATGGATCCAAAATTTCGATGTGTTAATCGCCGAGCCACTTAATTATCACTTTTGCATTATGGCAAGGTGCTCCATCATGCTGTAAAAGGCATTGTTCGTCACCAAACTGTTCTTGGATGGTTGAGAGAAGTTGCCTCTTGGAGGATATTTTGGTAACATTCTTTACTCATGGCTGTGTTCTTAGGCAAAATTGTGAGTGAGTCCACTCCCTTGGCTGAGAAGCAACCCCACAATTGAATATTATCAGGATGCTTTACTGTTGGCATGACACAGGACTGATGGTAGCACTCACATTTCCTTCTCCAGACAAACGTTTTTCCAGATTCCCCTAAACAATCTGAAAGGGGATTCATCAAAGAAAATGATTTTATCCCAGTCCTCAGCATTCCAATCCCTGTACAGAATATCCCTGATGTTTTTCTTGGAGAGTTGTGGCCTCTTTGCTGGCCTTCTTGACACCAAGCCATCCTCCAAAACTCTTCACCTAACTGTGCATCCAGATGCACTCACACCTGCCTGCTGCCATTCCTGAGCAAGCTTTGCACTGCTGGTGTCCCGATCCCACAGTTGAATCAACTTTAGGAGACCTTCCTGGTGCTTGCTGGACATTCTTGGGCACTCTAAAGCCTCCTTAACAACTATTGAACCTCTCCTTGAAGTTCACGATGATCCGATAAATGGTTGATTTAGGTGTAATCTTACTAGCAGCAATATCCTTGCCTGAGAAGCCCTTTTTGTGCAAAACAATGATGACTGCATGTGTTTCCTTGCAGATAACCATGGTTAACAGAGGAAGAACAATGATTTCAAGCACCACCCTCCTTTTAAAGATTCCAGTCTGGTATTCTAACTCAATCAGCATGACAGAGTGATCTGGAGCATATGCAAATTGTCCTCATTAAAACTGAGGCAGCAGACTTTGTGAAAAATAATATTTGTGTCATTCTCAAAACTTTTGGCCATGACTGTACAGGTGTCTGTCTGTCTATGACAACTCCCATCCGTATAAAACATAACATTTTACATTTTATAAGAGGGTGTCACATACAGGATCACCATAAGGGGGGTACGGTGGATATTGGTGGGCTGGGGCTCACCAGGGGGCCCGCTGGCCACCGATGAGCTGTTCATCACTGATGTGTCCTCCACAGCGTCCCTACTGCTGCTGCTTCTGCTGTAAGTCTGGCAGTGACAGGCAGCTGTCAAATGCAATCTTTCATCTCCGATCCACGTTTGACAGCTGCCTGTCAATGCCAGGTTTACAGTAGCAGCAGCAGGGACGCTGGGGAGGACACAGCAGTGATCGGAACTGCAGGCCAAAGTTGACTCCTCCCAGTTGAACATATGATCAGCCCCCTCTTCCTGTCAGTTGATGGTGTGACCTCATGTCACACAGAGGGGCTGCAGCAATCATCTTCTTTTTCATCCTAGACGGTCAACCATTCTGGACTGTGTAAGTAATTTTGTTTTACTTTTTAGGATTGTAAACAAGCACAGAGTGGGGAGGGGGGTGGTGCAGGTCTGCAAGGAAACACACATTATTATGTACTGTGTCCACCATAACAGAGAAAGTAAAAAAAACCTAAATACTTTGCATAGTTGTCTACCACACACAGTACTACAGCTCATTACATAAATTCCAATGCCCCGCATATACAGCTCTATGCCCCACATAATAGCCTCATGCCCACCACAGCCCTAACATGCCCAGCATAATCATCAACAGTATAAAAGCTTCATGGCCATCATAAATGTGCTACATCACTCTGTAATAATGACATTAGTACAACCAACTCCCCTGTGGCGTAACTAGGGCTGTGTGATAGTGGCGACCGCCCAGGGCGCAACGCTGAAGGGGGGCGCAGTTTAGGAATATTTTAGTTTCGTTTGGTTAAAATTGAGTGCTAGGGGGGCGGCATTTGACTTTCTCGCCCCAGGCGCTAGAATTTTAAGTTACGGCTCTGCAACTCCCTGAGTCAACTTGCCATCCACCTTATTCTATAAATTTTCTCTATATCTCATGTAATAATTGAATATTTAAAATATTCTCCTATCCAAGCTGAAAGGCATATAAAGCTGTCAGTACTTCAACTAAAAAGGGGCACACTTCCTTCTACAGTTGTCCATCCTCCCCCTTTATCCCTGTCTCAACCCAGTTAATTTGTTTAAAGTACAAATAGTAGATGACTGCACCATTCTTCCTATAGAAAACATTTGAGCAATTGTTGCAATTTACTTGATGTATCTCTGAAATTGTATTTTATGATCAGATTGTCATCTTAAAATATAAAAAGTTTTTGCTTTTTTTAAATTACAGCAGGTTTCAGTAATATATAAATACAGTTTTTGAATAGCATACATTTTCTAAAGAATAAAAGATTAAAACCAAACATACAAAAAGACAGCAGACTACAATATGGATTTTTCATTAGATATACTGTATATCATTTTAAAAACTGGAAAACATACTTACCATATGGCCAATTCAAGCATCTTAAATAAATTGTTCTAACATCTTATTATTGTTATTTATTAATATTATCATTTATTTGTTAGGCGCCACAAGGTTTCCGCAGCGCCGTACATAGTACAAACAGTAGACCATACAGGGTGAAACAGTACAAAAAAACACAAAGTACCAATGCTTCAGAAACTCCGGGTAGAAATATGGAGGGCACTATGTCCTCGCTTTTACTTACATGTAGAACAGTTGCTTATACACTACTTAAACATGTAGGGAGAAATCTCATCACAGTGCCCAAATGTGTACTGTAGTATCCGTCCGGTCTGCTAGCATCACCATGTTCTACATCAAGACTCCTGCAGCAAAACCAGCAGCTTCCATAAGTATAGAAATACAATTCTGCAGCTGGCTTTGTGGCCGTGTCAATGTAGTGTATAACCTTAATTCTGTCCATTGTCATATGTCTTAGCCCCTGGGTGGTGTTAAGTGCGTATTGTCGCTAACCAATAACGATTGTCGAACCTCGATTTGTGTTTCCAACGCACAAAGATTTATTCGCAAAAAGTAGTATACTATATTCAAGCGAAGTGATAATAAGTACAGCCGTTACTTATCGCAGGCGCTCTGGATCCAGTGTACAGTCATTCAATCCTGAAGTCTGGGGACAAGATGTCTGAACACTAGATGTGAAGCTGCTGCTTATATGCACACAGGAATACAGTAATACAATGGAGATGGTATAGCTTGCTTCTATTGGTCCAGGTTTCAGAAAGGTCCAATGGGTTGTCAATCATTGGCTAGTTAATCCTAAAAAATCCAAGGGAGGGGGTCATCTCTCCAGGGGGTATGCTCTGCTCTTCCCGCCAAGATTCCCTAGCCTTAAGTAGTTCATAATTCCCTATCATTCATAACTTGCGTATGCACTCTGCGTTTCCTTCGCAAAGTGAACCGAACAGTAGCAAATGTTAAGAGGTTTATTATGATACCACACATGATATGATTCCTTCAACCTGTTTCATATATTTCACTAATATGCATATATCTTTAATATAAAACATAAATACTACTATATTTCGACATAAATGACTATGTGTTGCAACTACCATTAATGTGTACTATTTTACAAGTGAGCGTGTTTGTGCGAATGTATGTAAAAAGACTAAATACTGTTGGTGCCACGTGTTGTGGCTGCGTACGCCCTCTTACATTGTAACGTGCCCTTTTCCAGACAAAGACAACCAAGTTTGCTCGATTTTAATTGAAATGACTTTATCCAATTTGCTGACTTCGACAGCGGGTATCTCAAGTATTTGATCTTTGTCTGGCATGTCTGTAATTTATCCCTCACAACCTTGTGTTGTGGCTGCGTACGCCCTCTTACGTTGTAACGTGCCCTTTTACACCGTAGTGTACCGTACGCATCTTTCCAGACAAAGACAACCAAGTTTGCTCGATTTTAATTGAAATGACTTTATCCAATTTGCTGACTTCGACAGCTCCACCCTTTGATAGTGTAACAAACTATCACCCAATCACCGTTTCAAGTTCAGGATTATACAATACTTCTTCACAGACCATGATCTCGGTATCTGGAACCACCCTTTCAGTCTCTTTCTCAGCGTTACTCCTAGGAGACCATTTTCCACCTTTCAACACAGTAGGAACACATTTGACACATAAACCAATTGCTAAGATGACACCCAGTATAAGGAGAAGGAGCTTACCTACACTAGCAACCATTTCCTGTACCCACTCCCCCAGACCGGAGAACCATTTCACAGGGTTCAACGACGAGAACCAACCTGCCACCTTTTCCCCGACCTCATATAACGAAGAATTATGGCTCTTTCGAAATTCCCATTTTAGTTGCAAAATTTCATCCATCTTCCGGTCTATAACCTCTTTAGGGTCATCCGTATTATGGGTGATGTACGTGCAACATTTAACACCGAACTGGGTGGCCAGTGTCACACAGTACCCACCAGTAATAGAGGTGAGATAATTTAGTACCAGTCTATGTTGCACCAACTCCTTCTTGTACGCTTGTAGCTCCCTTCCAGTATACCTGAAAGTGTCATCATACATCTCGATGATATTATCTATTAATTTAGCTAGGTCTTGGATATATTTAAAGTTTAATGTTCCCCGAGCGGTCCTGGTGAGATCTAGATCAACCATTACTTGAAACCCAGCGGTCTCACTAATCAATTTTGTAGCTATGGGCTCCTCACCAGGAATCATATTTCTCTTGCCACGGTGTTCATACTGTGTGTGTACGTATAGTGGTGATGTAGTCTTGTGAATACCAACCATTTCTTCATGAGTAATAGTCATAATTTCAGGAACCAGTTTAGCTAAGAAGCACAAGCCCTTGGAACTCGGAGTCACCCAGGAATAAGCTTTCCTTCCACAAACAAAATACACATCATCAGGGAGAACATAAGGAACAGTATGCCCATTAATTATATCACACAGAGTTTTGATAAAACTACCCATGCCCAGTGTTTTCATTTGCTCGAGACACGTGTCGCATGGATGACATTTTTACAATTATCTATAGAGACTTTTCCAAGGGATACCTTCTTATATTTGGTTATACGCCCTAATTTGTGACTTCCATCAACATTCCTGCCTATTGGTGACCTTGTGAGTCTCCCTCTAAAATGAGTGTGGCGAGCCATTGTCTGATCTGATGGGTCAGCTTCCCAATTCTCCAGACGTTTTGCATGAGAGATATTTAGACACAGCAAAGATCTGTCTATGGAGTATTGTCGAAGCGTCAGACTAGGGGACCTAGTGTTATTGTACCTCCCGTCCATGGGCTTCCCACCCCTCAATTCGAGTACTTTGGATATGTTTAGAGGGAATGGCACTAGTCCTATATTATGCTGCCCTTGCGGCACGTGAGAGCACACCCAACACTCAGCTTGGTTTAGCACCTTACCAACCAGGGAGTGATAATCCTCCAAAGGATGCCCGCCTATATTCAGAGTACTGGTGGACTGGCATCGTTGGATGCATCTCTCTTCAACTAGGGAGTCACAAAACTTGCAGATACAATACTCATCCGACAATAGCCCCTCACACTGCCTCCGAGTTCCTGAGCTTGCAGACCTTTTCATAACCCCCGGACCAAGTTTGATAATTGGCTGCTCTGAGTATTCTAATAACTTTTCCTCTGCCTCCATCTCATCCGCATCACTACCAGAACCTTCCTCCGTCCTCCATTATCCTTCACAAAAATAGAATGTCCTAGAAAGACTAAAAACAAGGAAAATCCTGGAACAAAAGAAAAAAGATAGTTCTGAGGCAACGTCTCTGGTTCAGGTGTCTCGACTGCAGGCTTTAGGTCTCCCGGAACAGACTCACAAGTGACAGATCTATGACGTCGGTCTCAGTTTTATCTTGCACTTTCACCGGGTTATGGACTCTCCTGCAGTGGGTGGAATGGACCCAAGTGTCTCTCTCTGCAACCTTCAGTGATGTAGTACTGGTCAGCAGCACTTGGCCTTCCCAACGGTCTGTTAAACAACCTGAACGTAAGAAATTGCGGATCATAACATAGTCTCCAGGTTCAACATCATGACAGTTCATTTCTGGCATACCAGGTGACAGCATTTTTAGTTTTTGTTGTTGTTGTTTTAGCTGTCTACTCATTCTTATAAGATTTTGTACAGTCACTTCATTATTACACTTCAAGTCGTCTTGTGGACTCACGATCAAATGAGGTTGTCGTCCGAACAGTATCTCAAAGGGGGACAGATTAAGAGGAGGTCTAGGAGTGGTCCGAATGCTATGGAGGACCAATGGCAAAGCCTCAGGCCATGCCAACCCAGTTTCAGCCATTACCTTACCAAGCTTGTTCTTTATAGTACCATTTACTCTCTCCACCTTACCACTGGCTTGTGGTCGGTAAGGGGTGTGAAGTCTGCTACCGATTCCCATGAGTTTACACATATTTTGGAAGATATCACCAGTAAAGTGGGTACCCCTATCACTTTCAATGATTCGAGGGATACCAAACCTACATACAAAATCTTGTACAATTTTCTTTGCAGTGAACACAGCAGTATTAGTGGCTGCCGGATATGCTTCTACCCAACCGGAAAACACATCAATACACACTAACACATACTTTAGATTCCTGCACGGTGGTAATTGGATATAGTCAATTTGTATTACCTGAAAAGGTCCGTCTGTAGGAGGGATGTGGGATGGCTCAGTTGGAATAGTTTTCCCGATATTTTTCCTCAAACAAGTAAGACATGACATTGCCTTCTTACCAGCCTGAGAGGAAAATCCAGGAGCACACCAGTATGCTCTCACCAGTTTGCACATACCTTCTTTACCCAGGTGAGTCAGGCCATGTGCTGCTTCAGCCAGGCTTGGATAGTACGTTCGGGGAGCTACAGGCTTACCTTGTCCATCCCTCCAGAGTCCTGAGGACTCTTGACCACATCCCTTTGCCTTCCAGACCGCCTTTTCCTGCAGGGAACACAAATCTTCAATTAATTTCTGCACGTCTAATGTCTGAAAAACCATCATAGTCTCGGTCGATACAGTCCTAGGTTGCCCTGCTGCCCATTTAGCAGCTTCGTCTGCCCTGTTGTTGCCCAATGACACTGGGTCTTCTTCAAAGGTATTGTTAGGAACTTACCTTGTTCCCGTTCCGCTGCGCTGTCAGCGGGAGCTGACAGCGGTGTCCATCTCTTCAGCGCTTCTTCTGTTAGCGCTGCCGCACTTCCGGGTTCTCTCTGCTGCTGCTCATGTGACTCCTGGGCGGGGAATTCAAACTCCTATATCTTCCCTGCTCTGACACGCTGCCTGTGTCAGAGCAATGTGTTTCCTGTTCCTGGCTACAGTTCCTGTGTCCTGACTCCTATGAACCTGCTCCCTGTTTACCCCTCTATTCCTCCTACTCCTGTGTACCTACCTGGCTGTGACCTGACTATTCTTTGGCTTATCCCTGGCACTACGCAACTGGACTATCTTCTGTGTACCGACTCGGCTGTGTTACCAACTATTCTCTGGATCTCCCTCTGGCACCGGATACCTGATACCTTCTGTGTACCTACTCGGCTGTGTTACCAACTATTCTCTGGATCTTCCTCTGGCACCGTATACCTGATACCTTCTGTGTACCGACCCGGCTGTGTTACCAACTATTCTCTGGATCTCCCTCTGGCACCGTATACCTGATACCTTCTGTGTACCGACCCGGCTGTGTTACCAACTATTCTCTGGATCCTGCCACACACCCATTGCCTCCGTGCATCTACCGGTTACTGTTCCAGACCTACTACGCCTGGAATTAACGGTTAGTGCCTGTACTTGCACCGCATTGTCTATTTTCTTGTCTGCCTGCCATCACTTAGAACTTTCTCCCTTACGTCAGTAGGCTAATCTGGGGGCCGCGACCTGCGGTTCTTCGGCAGCTAAGCCCACACTACCTTGCGGTGGTTCTTGGTGAAGACCGGAAGGCCGTTAGACTCCGCGCCCTAGGTAAGCCTGTGCTAATACTGACTAAGGCATCAAAATCGTAACAGTTTGCTCTGACCCTTATCTAACTGATGGAAGCGACAGGGAATCCCACTGCGAGAGTACTACTGGATAACTTAGCGGCTCAGGTTGAGGAACAGGGGAAAAATCAAGAACAGTTATTACAGATTCTGCAGACTCTGTCTAACAGGTTGGATACGCTCCAAGCAGCTCAGGTGGCAGCTCCTAATCCTCCACCTGCTCCGGCCCCACAGCCTGCCCCCGCTCCAAGCGGTTCAGCTGTATCTGCTCCCACCACCTCTCAACTCCGCATACCTAACCCACCCAAGTTCAATGGGGATCCTAAGGAATGCCGAGGCTTCTTGAACCAGTGTGCTATTCAATTCGAACTTTTGCCCGGAAACTTTCCCACACAGAAAACTAAAGTCGCTTATATTATTTCCTTATTGTCTGGTCAAGCGCTTGCCTGGGCTTCTCCTCTCTGGGAACATGATGACCCCATTCTCCATAATTGTGCCACTTTCTTGGAAACCTTCAGACGCATCTTTGATGAACCCGGACGAGTCTCCAGTGCAGCTTCTGGACTCCTCCGTCTGCGCCAGGGTACCCTTACTCTGGGCCAGTATGCCCTTCAATTTCGCACTATGGCGGCCGAACTTCGTTGGAACAATGAAGCTTTAGTGGCCACATTTTGGCAAGGCTTGTCCGATCGTATTAAGGACGAGCTAGCAGCCCGAGAGTTACCCACTACCCTGGATGCTTTGATCTCTCTCTGTAACCAGATTGATATACGTTTCCGTGAACGCACTCAGGAGAGAGAGAGTTCCCGTCAATCTACTTTCCGTTTGGCTCCTCGCTTCCAAAGTCCTATTACACCGGAGGAAGAGCCTATGCAGTTGGGAAGAGCACGTTTATCCCAGGAGGAAAGAGAGAGGCGGTTCAAGAATCGTTTATGCCTTTATTGCGGGGAACCCGGTCATGTCCTGAGTCAATGTGGGAAGCGCCCGGGAAACGATCGGACCTAACTGATGACGGAGAGACTAAGTTAGGTATGAACATTCTCTCTCCTATGGATTCTAGTTTTTCTATCCAAGTTATTCTGCAATATACTGATAAACAATTGTCTCTTCCAGCGCTTATTGACTCCGGTGCAGCGCCGAACTTTTTACGAGCTGACATTGTAGAGCGGTTATCATTGCCTAGGCAACCCTTAGATCCACCTATTGCCATTACAGCTATAGATGGCAGTCGTATCATTGGAGGATCCATTAAGAACAGAACTGTCAACATGTCTCTACGCATTGGAGCCTTGCACACTGAGGAAATCTCCTTCTTAGTCATTCCAAAGGCTATCAACCCGTTGATCTTAGGCCTACCTTGGCTCAGACTTCACTCCCCCACTTTAGATTGGCAGAAACCGGAAGTTCTTGCATGGGGTTCAGAGTGTCATTCCCGATGTCTTCCCAGGATTCATAGACCCGCTATGGGCTGTCTTCCAACACCCTCCGGTATTCCTCCTCAATATCATTTGTTTTCTGATGTCTTTTGTGAAAAGGAGGCTTCCAAGTTACCCCCTCATAGACCTTGGGATTGCTCCATTGAATTGTTGCCGGATAAGATACCACCTAGAGGACGGGTATTTCCATTATCTCTACCCGAATCAGAGGCCATGTCCCTATATATTAAGGAGAATTTAAACAGGGGTTTTATCCGGAAATCCTCGTCACCAGCAGGAGCAGGTTTCTTTTTCGTAAAAAAGAAGGACGGCGGATTGCGTCCTTGCATAGACTACCGTGGCCTCAACGCCATAACGAAAAAGAATAGGTACCCCTTACCATTAATCTCTGAACTCTTTGATAGGATCAAGGGAGCTTCAATTTTTTCTAAACTGGATTTGAAAGGGGCCTACAACCTTATCCGTATTAAACAAGGGGATGAATGGAAGACGGCGTTCAATACGCACGATGGGCATTTTGAGTATCTTGTCATGCCATTTGGACTTTGTAACGCTCCTGCGGTTTTTCAAAATTTCATTAACGAAGTTTTTCAGGATTTCCTGTATCAATTTGTTGTCATCTACCTAGACGATATTCTTATTTTTTCACCTGATATTATTACTCATCGCCATCATGTCTCCTTGATTCTTCAACGCCTTCGGTCGCATCATCTGTACTGTAATGTGGACAAGTGTGTCTTTGAAAAAACGCATCTTCCTTTTCTTGGTCACGTGGTTTCTGGCTCCGGATTACGTATGGACCCTGAGAAATTAAAGGCGATTTCTGATTGGCCCCAACCGGTTGGACTTAAGGCCATCCAGCGTTTTATTGGGTTCTCTAATTATTACCGCCACTTTATCAAAGGGTTTTCATCTGTTATTGCACCCATCACTTCCCTGACCAAGAAATCTGCCAACGCTAAGACCTGGCCACCAGAGGCGGTAGAGGCCTTCAAGTATCTTAAAGAAGCCTTCATATCGGCACCTATTCTTCAACAGCCAGATTCTTCCTTCCCCTTTTTTCTCGAAGTTGACGCATCCTCCACTGGAGTAGGAGCTATTTTGTCTCAGAAGAATTCTACTGGAAAGTTTTCTCCCTGTGGCTTCTTTTCTCGTAAATTCTCATCCACCAAAAAAAAACTACGGCATTGGAGACAGAGAACTACTTGCTATCAAATTGGCCTTGGAGGCCTGGAGACATCATTTGGAGGGAGCCAGATTTCCTGTTACTATTTTTACGGATCACAAGAACCTGCTTTATCTACAAACTGCATCCTGCCTCAATCCCCGTCAGGCCAGATGGTCTTTATTTTTTTCACGATTCAATATGATCATTACCTTCAGACCAGGGTCCAAGAACAAGAAGGCTGATGCTCTCTCTCGTTCCTTTGATTCTATGGATACCGAAGAAGAGAGTGTTAGGTCTATTCTAGATCCAGAATGTATTTTGGCTACTACTCCTACTCGGGTGATCATTCCTCACGGGAAGACTTTGGTTCCTCCACATCTCCAAACTAAACTCCTTAAATGGGCTCATGCCTCCCGTTTTTCTGGTCATACCGGTATAAAGAAGACCTTGGAATTTATCTCCCGTAGTTATTGGTGGCCGGCTATCCGTTCGGACGTTCGACAGTTTGTGACGGCGTGTTCCACTTGCGCTCAGAATAAAGTTCCTCGTCAAGCTCCATACGGTCTGCTGCAGCCTCTGCCAATTCCGGATCGACCTTGAAGTCATCTCTCCATGGATTTTATCACAGATTTACCCTCCTCCAGAGGGTTCTCAGTAGTGTGGGTGGTCACCGATCGCCTTTCCCGAGCCGCTCATTTTGTGGCATTAAAAGGTCTCCCTTCTGCTCCTATTCTGGCTCAACTCTTCATTAAAGAAATTTTCCGCCTACACGGCTGTCCAGATATTATCGTTTCTGATCGAGGAACTCAGTTCGTGGCAAGATTTTGGAGGGCCTTTTCTCGTCTTTGTGGAATTAAGTTAAATTTCTCTTCTGCATATCATCCGCAAAGTAATGGTCTCACGGAAAGGACGAATCAAGAATTGGAGAAATTCCTCAGATGTTTCATTTCAGCTAAACATGATGATTGAGTTGATTTATTACCTTGGGCAGAATTCGCCCACAATAATAATTCACACGACTCTACCTCCATTTCTCCCTTTTTTGCTCTTCAGGGATTTCATCCTGAAGTTCCACCCTTCAAAGAGTTAACCGCTTCTGGGGTTCCTGCAGTGGATTCCCTTCTATCGGACTTCTCGTCTAGGTGGGATCTTATCAAACGCAAATTACTTCACACCTCTGCCATCAGTAAAAAAGCATTTGACAAAAGAAGAAGACCGTCTCCACTACTTACTCCTGGTGACAAAGTGTGGTTGTCTACAAAGAATCTTCGCTTGTTGGTTCCTTCTAGGAAATTCGCTCCCCGATTTATCGGTCCCTTCAAGATCATTGAGGTCATTAATCCGGTGGCCTTTAGATTAAAATTACCCCCTACCTTGAGGATTCCCAATGTCTTCCACATTTCCCTTCTCAAACCACTTGTTGTTAACAAATTCTTCTCTTCAAGAAGACCTCCTGCTGCTATTTCTGCACCAGATCAGGAATTTGAGGTGAAGGAGATTCTAGATTCTCGGATTTCCAGAGGTTCCTTGCAGTTCCTGGTTGACTGGAAAGGTTACGGTCCTGAAGAGCGTTCTTGGATTCCTGCACGAGACCTTCATGCTCCGAGTTTGTTGAAGAAATTCCATACCAAGTTCCCTCTAAAGCCTTATAGGTTGTCCGGAGGCCACCCCTGAAGGGGGGGGGTACTGTTAGGAACTTACCTTGTTCCCGTTCCGCTGCGCTGTGTACCGACTCGGCTGTGTTACCAACTATTCTCTGGATCTCCCTCTGGCACCGCATACCTGATACCTTCTGTGTACCTACTCGGCTGTGTTACCAACTATTCTCTGGATCTTCCTCTGGCACCGTATACCTGATACCTTCTGTGTACCGACCCGGCTGTGTTACCAACTATTCTCTGGATCTCCCTCTGGCACCGTATACCTGATACCTTCTGTGTACCGACCCGGCTGTGTTACCAACTATTCTCTGGATCCTGCCACGCACCCATTGCCTCCGTGCATCTACCGGTTACTGTTCCAGACCTACTACGCCTGGAATTAACGGTTAGTGCCTGTACTTGCACCGCATTGTCTATTTTCTTGTCTGCCTGCCATCACTTAGAACTTTCTCCCTTACGTCAGTAGGCTTATCTGGGGGCCGCGACCTGCGGTTCTTCGGCAGCTAAGCCCACACTACCTTGCGGTGGTTCTTGGTGAAGACCGGAAGGCCGTTAGACTCCGCGCCCTAGGTAAGCCTGTGCTAATACTGACTAAGGCATCAAAATCGTAACAGGTATGGGCTTTGCACTTTATGACGGCTACTGTTCTGGGTAACTGTATCGCTGTCAGAAGTCCTTATATGTGTTGTGAGTGTGCCACTGGCGTACCTGCTGCTGCCATATAGTTTCTAAGACGCCAAAGGGCCCCGAAATGATGCACTACCCCGAAGGCGTACCTAGAGTCAGTATATATATTGGCAGATTTACACTCTGCCAACTCACACGCTCTCCTTAATGCTACTAGTTCCACCACCTGGGCTGAGTGAGGTATACCAAGGGGTTCAGCTTCTACCACATCCTGATCGTCTACAACAGCGTAACCAGTACATAGCTCTCCCGTCTCTGTCTGTCTATGACAACTCCCGTCTGTATAAAACGTAAAATCTACATTTTCTAAGGGGGTGTCACGTATGTCGGGCCTTGCAGTAAAGGTGATCCATACAGTCATGCGTGTCAGTATTCTTGCCTAACTCATCATCAACCAGGGTCTCCTCACCTCCCACCCTTTGTGTCTCTAGAGACACATATGGAAGGTATGTAGCTGGATTTAAGGTGCTACATCATTTGATGGTGATGTTTGAGGGTGCCATCAGGGCTAGTTCCCACTTTGTGAATCTAGCTGAAGAAACATGTCTGGTTTGGGCTGAATTTAACAGAGCTGATACAGCATGGGGTGTATAGACAGTTGAATTATGTCCTAATACTACGTCCTCGCTCTTACTTACCAGAAGAGCAGTTGCTGCTACACTTCTGAGACATGTTGGGAGTGATCTTGCCACATTGTCCAATTGTGCACTGTAGTATGCTACTGGTCTGCTAGCGTCACCATGTTTCTGTGTGAGGACACCTGCTGCACAACCATCAGCTTCCGTACAGTATAGCTCAAAAGGCTTTTCATAATCAGGTATTCCCAATGCAGGTGCTCTAGTCAGACTATCTTTAAGATTAAAGAACGCTTGCTCTGACTCTTCTGTGTGTACAACACGTTCTGGTTTTGAGGAAGAGACTAGCTCCTGCAATGGTAATGCCAGAATAGAAAAACCTGGGATCCAGGATCTACAGTATCCACACATCCCCAGGAAAGTATGAATCTGCTTCTGGCTCTGCGGCAGAGTCATGTGTTGTATGGCCTCAATCCTGTTGGTTGTCAGGTGTCTTAGCCCCTTAGTGAGGCAGTGTCCTAAGTATTTAACCTTAGTCTGACATGGCTGTAATTTATCCTTTGCCACCTTGTGCCCTTTTTGTGAAAGATGAAGCAACAACAATTTAGTATCATGTAAACATGACATAAAAGAATCAGAGCACAGCAACAAATCGTCCACATATTGAATTAGAACAGACCCATTGTGGGGTTGAAAGGATTGCAAACAGTCATGTAAGGCTTGGGAGAAAATACTGGGGCTGTCAATGAACCCCTGGGGTAGTCTGGTCCATGTGTATTGCACTCCCCGGTAGGAGAATGCAAAAAGGTATTGGCAGTCAGGGTGAAGAGGGACTGAGAAGAAAGCAGAACATAGATCAATGACAGTAAAGTGACTAGCAGACGGTGGAATCTGCATGAGGATGACAGTTGGATTTGGCACTACGGGGAATTGGCTCTCAACAACTTTATTAATTCCCCTTTAGTCCTGGACTAATCTATAGCCCCTGCCCCCCACTCTTCTTCACAGGGAAAATGGGACTATTTGCTGTACTGGCTGTACAAATTAAAATCCCTTGTTGTAACAGCCTTTCAATAACAGGATATACTCCTAGTTCCACCTCCGGTTTTAATGGATACTGTGGAATTTTTGGAGCTATTCTACCACTTTTTAGATTGACCATGACAGGGGCTACGTTTGCCATCAGTCCAGTGTCCTGTCCATCTCTGGTCCATAGTGAACCTGGTATTTCCAGTAACATCCCCTTTACTTGAGATGGACTTTGTTCTATAACAGGAGAGTGTAACTTTAACCTTTGAGGGGTGTCCAATATATCCTGTACCTCATGTGCGACCTTCTCCGGTATATCTAAGAACACACCATCAGAAGTACAGTATATGACACATCCCATTTTACATAACAAGTCTCTTCCCAGCAAGTTAGTAGGAGCCGCCACAGCCAAGAGAAACGAATGCTTGGTATGCAGGGGCCCGATAGTAACTTTAGCAGGTTTAGTTAGTGGATAATGCAACACTTTTCCCATTACCCCCATGGCTGGAATAGTTTTACTGGTCACCTGTAGATTGAAAGGAGAGGTTATTACAGATCGGGCCGCCCCTGTATCTACAAGAAAGGTTTGCTTCCTACCAGCTATGTCAACTATCATTGTTGGTTCTTCTATCTGACTCTCAGTTAACCTCACTGGCTGTAGACTACAGGTATGACCTGACCCCTAGCGCTGACTATTGCTTTCCCACACAGCATTTGCTGTTATAATATGTGCGGGTAGATGTGAGTCTTCTAGTCTATGTGAGTTCTTCCGTGGAGGATATCTATGTGTCCCACCTCTAAGGTTGTATCTGTCCTTTTTACAATCCCTCCTAAAGTGTCCTTCTTCATTACAATTGAAACATCTGATCACTCTATGTTTCTTATTATGTGGGTTGTATGCTGGTGGTCGTGTATGCATCTCCTCTAGAGCCTGTATACTCACCGTCATTAACCTATCACTTTTCTCCTCCTTCTTTCTAAAAAGGTTTCTGTCATGCTCCTCAGCAGACTCCCTAAGAGAATCTACTGTGATGCCTCTCCAATTAGGTAATGAGGTTTGTACTCTGGTTTTTAAATTTTCCCTAAGACCATCCATTAGTACTCCTACAGCTACTTCCCTATGATGTGGGTCCTCACCTATGTTTGATATCCCAGTGAACCATGTTATCGCTGCTATAGCTCTAATGAAGTAATATGCTGCTGTCTCACTATCTTTCTGCTTGATGGTGAAAATTTTACTCAAATTCGCTACTACTGGAAAATGGATGGTTAAATGTTTAACAATTTGTTCTATATTTTCTTGGTTAATCTCATCAGTCAAGGTGTCATCTTCATCCAACAAACAATCTTTAACAAATTTTTGTATGTCAGTATTGGGAGGAAGACACGCCCTCAACACTACACGCCAATCCTTATTGGTTGGTTCGTGTGCATTTCCCAAGTCTTTAGCAAACTTCTGACATTTAGCCAACTCTTTTCTAGGATCTGGGAATTCAGTCATAATGGAACGTAATTTTGATCTAGTCCAGGGACAATGCATTGTAACATTTCTTAAAGGAACTACACCATCCTTATCCGGTTTCCCATTGGGAACTGATATTGTGCGGACTGGGTACGCACCCACTGGTTCACTGGCTCCAGAAGTCACTACCGGATCCGTTGTTTCAAGATTTAGAACGCTATCACTCCTAGTGATCACACTACTCTCACCTATCTCAGCCATTGCTCCTTTCCCATACTTACGCTGAACCTCTAGCATATTAACAGCATGAGCAATGGCCGAAATCACAGTGGGTTCATCTTCATCTTCTGATACACTTGTTTTAAACTGACTTAAAACAGGATATAACTTAGCAATTTCTCTTTTTTCGGTTTTAATAACGGCTGTACTTACCCCTCCCGCCACATAAGGTGGTGGGGGCGCGCTTGCGCTGAGTTCGCCACGCTTCTCAACGGCTACTTCTGCCATGCGCGCGCTTTTCGCCACGCCTACTTCCGTGGTGCATTCGCTGTTCTGCCACGTGTTACCTTCCATTTGCCACAATTTTAAACAATCATTATGTCTATTTCTCTTTTTCGTTGACTTAATCAACCATACTTTATCTTTTACAGTATTTAGTACCTCTGCATTAAAACTCCCTATTGTTGGGAAAGCCTATCACAATCTTTGGTCATCTTGACCCACGTGTCGCAATACGCAGTTGCGTATGCACCATATTTCTTACACATGAGAAATCTCGCTGAACATATAGGACCTTCCTTAGGCAGTATACTGGCCATCTCTAGCGTATGCTTAGCACCCATGTTGAACAACACCAATCTATGCAGACCACACTTCCAAAAACACTTTCAACCTTTTGCTACGAACACTCTACCGCTAGAGATCTCTTGCTGGCCGTGGACATATTTGCTCAAGCCGCGTCCACTCGCTTCCTCTCGTACTAAACAAGGACCCCTAACACAGACAATATCACTGTGGGACCCAAGGGCTATCAGCTCCTCGATACCCTGGCTAAACCCCAAAAAATCTGTTGCGTTTATTATAACTGGGAGAACAAAGTCGATACAATCAACCAGCCTTTACAATATAATTCCTCCTAGCTGCTTCACCAATTCGCACTAACGGTTGTCGTGCGGTTAGATCGCACTGCCTACCTATACTAGTTATTAGCAAACCTTGCGATCTATTGGTAGTGCTTTGCGAAAACCCTGTTTTCGCATTCAGTATACCTGCCCTGTATACCGTCCTTCAGTTGGGCAACCCGCCTCGTCAGACAGCAACTGAGCACAATCAACAATAAAACAGTGTATCTATGTTACAAAATCACACACTATACACCTTTTCTGCGCAGAAAATCAAAAGTTCCCAACAACAGTAATAATGTCTCAGAGGTTTTCACAAGTAATTATACTATGCACATATAATAACTATCAAAACGATTGTTTAACCACGTGGAAAATCTTCCGGAAGTTCGCGTACACACAGCAGGAAATACACATACGCTAAGCAATGCAATACAGTTAAAACGCACAATGACAGTAAAAAGAAACAGTTTTCTCTTTTGTCCCTAGGTTCTAGTTAGCGTGCCCTAGAAAATGCAAAACGGACATTCGGTTTCACAGCACAGAGTAAAATTCAGGTTTTGAACACATCGCGTTCTTACCCGTTTATGACTCGTCTCCACCCTTTGTTGACTAACCGAATTCCGTTGGTCTTGCGTATCATCGGCAACGAAACCTCCAAAGCTGATGAGCCCCCAAATTGTTAAGTGAGTATTGTCGCTAACCAATAACGATTGTCGAACCTCGATTTGTGTTTCCAACGCACAAAGATTTATTCGCAAAAAGTAGTATACTATATTCAAGCGAAGTGATAATAAGTACAGCCGTTACTTATCGCAGGCGCTCTGGATCCAGTGTACAGTCATTCAATCCTGAAGTCTGGGGACAAGATGTCTGAACACTAGATGTGAAGCTGCTGCTTATATGCACACAGGAATACAGTAATACAATGGAGATGGTATAGCTTGCTTCTATTGGTCCAGGTTTCAGAAAGGTCCAATGGGTTGTCAATCATTGGCTAGTTCATCCTAAAGAATCCAAGGGAGGGGGTCATCTCTCCAGGGGGTATGCTCTGCTCTTCCCGCCAAGATTCCCTAGCCTTAAGTAGTTCATAATTCCCTATCATTCATAACTTGCGTATGCACTCTGCGTTTCCTTCGCAGAGTGAACCGAACAGTAGCAAATGTTAAGAGGTTTATTATGATACCACACATGATATGATTCCTTCAACCTGTTTCATATATTTCACTAATATGCATATATCTTTAATATAAAACATAAATACTACTATATTTCGACATAAATGACTATGTGTTGCAACTACCATTAATGTGTACTATTTTACAAGTGAGCGTGTTTGTGCGAATGTATGTAAAAAGACTAAATACTGTTGGTGCCACGTGTTGTGGCTGCGTACGCCCTCTTACATTGTAACGTGCCCTTTTCCAGACAAAGACAACCAAGTTTGCTCGATTTTAATTGAAATGACTTTATCCAATTTGCTGACTTCGACAGCGGGTATCTCAAGTATTTGATCTTTGTCTGGCATGTCTGTAATTTATCCCTCACAACCTTGTCTTGTTTGTGAGAAATAAAGTAATACATGTTTAGTATCAGACACTGATGACATAAACAAGTCAGAACACAGCAATACTACATTTACACATTAACTTAGAACAGACCCATTGTCTGGTTGAAAAGAGTGAAAACAGTCACGTCAGACTTGTGCCAAGATTTTGATGTTATCTATAAACTCTTGGGACACTGTCTATGTTTATTATACCCCTTTATAGGAGAAACCAAAGAGGTACTTTGCTGTTTTCCTTACCCTTTCTAACTGCCAAGAATATTGATAGAGAAATGATTTGCAGAAGAAGAGATTTGCATCAAGATGACAGCTGGATTGGACACTGCTGGAAATTGGCTCTCAACTATTTCACTAATTTCCTTTAAATCTTAAACTAATCTGTAGCTCCTTCACCATTCACCATTCTTTTTTTTTTTTAAAGGTTTATTTTGGAGAGTCAAAATTATACAGACAGACCACAAGGGTCAAAATAACTTATTAGCAATGTCAGATAAATCATGCTTCTAACAAAAGCAAGAAGAGATAATAACATTGATATGTCAGTGTCAGGTGACTCTGAATTTTGTATAAGAAGTAAGGAAAAGGGTAGGGAGAGGAAGGGGAGAGAGAGGCGGCGTGGCTAGAGCCGTAAGAAGGAAGAAGGCGGGAAAAGAAAAAGGGGAGGAAGGAAAGTGACCGTAAAGACAGCAATTAGTAAAGGATTAGACAGAGGAGACGAATAGATTGGTACCTTCTAAAAGGGAGAACAAAAATTGAAAAAGGATAACCTTGGATACCAGGTTTTGTTAAAGGATTTGGAGGAATTATTGAGAATGCTGGTCATAAATTCCATACGCTGTACGTGCCATACTCGATTAATTATAGAGGGAGGATTTTGTTGCTTCCAATCGGCTGCAAGTTGGCATGTGGCCGCTGTTAAGATGTGTTGAATGAGTTTATTTTGATGGCGCGTAGCCCCAGGAATCCCTAGCGGAAGGAGGAAAAATTTAGGCTCCTTAGGGATCGACACCTGAAGTATTGCAGTATCAGATTTTTCATATCCAACCAAAAGTTAGCCAGCTTTATACAATTCCACCAAATGTGAATGAATGTCCCTTCCATGGAGCAATTTCTCCAGCAGCGATCAGATGTATCGGGTAACATTTTTTTAAGGCGAGTTGGCACATAGTATCATTGGTTCAAAACTTTATAGACATTTTCTTTGATTTTTACACATATGGAACTAGAGGCAGCATTCTCATGAATTTCCCCCCAATCCTCGGGGTCAAGGGGTTCCCCAATGCCCTTTTCCCAAGCCAATTCATGCGGATCTCTCTGGTCCGATATGTCCAGAGAAAAGTTCAGCATAAAGAGTGGATATTAGGCCAGTCGTGGATTATTATTATTATTATTATTAATTTTTATTTATAGGGTGCCACTAGGCGTCCGTAGCGCCGTACAGGGACAAACAAAGTTACAATACAAGGTGAGACAGCACAGTACAGTAAACAATAAGCACAGTAACTCGGTGAGCTCAAAGCACAGCTAGAGGGGCGGGGGAGGGGAGAGGGGAAGGTCCTGCATACGGCTGAGCCCGAGAGGGAGGGCCCGGATGACAGGGAAACCCCCAGAGGGGAGAGGAAGGAGCGAGAGGGGACGGGAGGGGAAGAGGGTCCTCGAGGAGGAGGGCTAGGTAGCTGGAGAGCTGAGTTAAGAGTGGTGAGGACAGGAGGAGAGATGACCCTGCTCAGAGGAGCGTACAATCTAAGGGGTGGGGTAGACAGACAGAGAGACACAGGGGAGAGATAAGGATAAGAGAAGGGGAATGAAGGGGAAGAGGTAGAAGAAAAGGTAGGAAATTAAGTGGGATACTGGAAGGCTTTAAGAAAAAGGTGGGTTTTTAGAGCCCGTTTGAAACTGGACAGATTAGGGGAAGTTCTGATAGAGGGAGGGAGCTTGTTCCAGTGGAGGGGGGCAGCGCGGGCAAAGTCTTGGATACGCGCATGGGAGGAGGTGATCAGGGGGGAAGAGAGGCGACGGTCATTGGCAGATCGGAGAGGGCGGGATGGAGCATGAATAGAGAGGAGGGTGGAGATGTAGGGTGCAGTGGAGTTGGCGAGGGCCTTGTATGTAAGAGTAAGGAGCTTGAAGAGGATTCTGTAGAGGAAGGGGAGCCAATGAAGGGATAGGTAGAGGGGGGAGACAGATGAGGAGCGGCGAGAAAGGAAGATAAGCCTAGCGGCCGCGTTGAGGACAGATCGAAAAGGGGAGCGAGATGAGAGTGGGGGAGGCCAGTAAGGAGGACGTTGCAGTAGTCCAAGCGGGAAATGATCAGAGAGTGAATAAGACATTTGGTGGCATCTTGGGAGAGGAAGGGCCGGATGCGAGTGATGTTACGCAGCTGGAAGCGGCAGGATTTAGCGAGAGAGAGAATGTGGGGGCCAAAGGAGAGAGAGGAGTCGAGGATGACACCGAGGCAGCGAAGTTGGGGGACAGGGGAGATAGAGGTGTTGTCGACAGTGATAGAGAGATCAGAAGGGGACGAGGTTTGAGAGGGAGGAAAGACTATGAGTTCGGTTTTGGCAAGGTTAAGTTTGAGGAATCGAGAGGACATCCAGGATGAGATGGCAGAGAGGCAGGCGGACACCCTAGAGAGGAGGGAGGGAGAGAGATCAGGAGAGGAGAGGTAAAGTTGAGTGTCGTCAGCATAGAGGTGGTAGATACTCAAAGGACGTGAGAGGGCGGGCGGTAAGTCGCTGCTTGGATGTGCTATGGAAGTTATGGATTTGTAAATATTGGTAAAAAAGTTTTGAAGATATCGTGAGAGTTTGGTGAAGGTCAGATAATTGAGGGAATGTGTCAGTACAGGTGAGATCATTCAGAAATCTAACTCCTTGAGAGTACCATGGGGAAAATGCAGCAGGTTTGAGACCAGGGGGAAATTCTGGAGAGTTGAAAAGTGGAACCATCGGAGAAGGTTGAAGGGAAAGAGCGCTTTTCTGAGAAACTGAATCCCAGATTGTCAGGCAGTGAGACAGAGTAGGGTGGAGCGCAACTTGTTTTGGCGGAGTCGTGGAACCCATAGGAGAGATGCAGGGGACAATAGACCCAACGCTTCAGCCTCAATACGAATCCATGTTCTAGGGGAGTTGGAGCAACACCACAGAACACACTGGGCAAGGTGAGCGGAAAGATAGTAGCATTTGAAATTAGGGATCTCTAAGCCGCCACCCCGCAAGGACCTCTGCCGAACTTTCAGGTGAACATGAGAACGTCTACCCAGAGCCGTAACGAGGCCGGTGCGGGCGGTGCCGCCGCCCCGCCCGCAGTGGCCGCCCGCACCGACTTCTGTGTGAGGAGTGAAAAGAAAAAAAATTAAATTAAACAGACCTCAGATTCAGACTGCCGGCCGCCCGGCGCATCCAAGATGGCGGCCGACACCCGGCTCCACCCCCTTCTGAACTCTGCCCTCTGCCTCAGCATCTGATGTCATGACGTTGCTAGGCAGCAGAGGAGCAGAGAAGCAGAGAGGAGCCAGGCAGCGACGGCTGGACAGGAGGTAAGTTTCAAAGCAGGAGAAGGGGGATGTAAGCTGCAATTATGGAGGAGATGTAAGCTGCAATTATGGAGGGGAGGGGGGATGTAAGCTGCAATTATGGATGGAGGCAAGGGGGGGGGGAATGTAAGCTGCAATTATGGATGGAGGCAAGGGGAGGGGGGAATGTAAGCTGCATTTATGGATGGAGGCAAGGGGGGGGGAATGTAAGCTGAAATTATGGAGGGAGGCAGGGGGGGAATGTAAGCTGCAATTATGGAGGGGGGGAGGGGATGTATGCTGCTATTAGGGAGGGGGGAATGTGTGCTGCTATTAGGGAGGGGGGGAATGTGTGCTGCTATTAGGGAGGGGAGGAATGTGTGCTGCATCTTGCTATTATGGAGGGGGGGCTGCTGCTATGCTTTATGAGGGATGGGGGGTATGCTGCCATAATGTGTGAGGGAAGGGGGGTATGTATTATGAGGGTAGGGAGGTTGGGTGTCTTAGTACATGGGTGGGAGGTAGGCTATTAATTTAATGGTGACGTTTAGGCGGGGCTAATTATTTAATGGGTACTAGTTTATTTGTGGGGTGCTGGTGGGTCAATTTAATTTATTGATGGGGCTTTTTAATTTAATGGTGGGGTCTATTAATTTCAGGTGAGGTATTTATCTGTATTGCAGTCACAAGAATGCTCTCTGTATAGTATGGTGGTCATAGGAATGCTCTCTGTATTGTATGGTGATCATAGGAATCCTCTCTGTATAGTATGGTGGTCATAGGAATGCTCTCTGTATTGTATGGTGATCATAGGAATCCTCTCTGTATAGTATGGCGGTCACAGGAATGTTCTCTGTAAGGTATGGCGGTCACAGGAATGCTCTCTGTAAGGTATGGCGGTCACAGGAATGCTCTCTGTAAGGTATGGCGGACACTAGGAGGCTCTTTATATTGTATGTGTGTGTGTACATGTGTGTGTATATATATATATATTTTTTATGTAAGTGCACATCCACATTATTTATGTAATAAATGTATTGCTATACAGCATTACACTATGTGAGTTTCTTCCTCTCCATTATCCTGAATACTACTGAGTATATATGAAGTGCCAGTTCCGGAACCTTTCAACATTGTATGAAGCATCTGCTATTCCCATGGGGTAATAAGGCTCAACTTGATTGGTGAAGATACCGGTTATACCTACAGATAAGCTTTAAAGATCTTTTATCTGGTACGCATATTATATTGGCACGGCGCTGGTGTTCTAGAGTGGTTCCTCATTTCCTTCTTCCTGTTGATCCACTATTATTACCTGAGTGTCTATACCTATTTAGTGGTTAAGATTCTGACTTTTGGTACACCTTTCTGTATTTTTATATACAGCATTATACTATTTGGCGCCCCCTCCCATTTGTTTTGTGTTATATATATATATATATATATTTATATATATATATTATATTTAGTGTGATGGTGACAAGGGGGCACAATGATAGAGATGGCTCCATGGCACGGTGTGATAAAGGAGAAACTGTTATGGAGAGCACAGTGTGATGAAGGGGCATGAGCTCGCCTTAGGGGCATTTATGTTTTAATTTGTTTCAGTGAGTTTTATTTCAATAACCAATTAATTTTTTTATACAGCTAGCATGTGATAGCTGCATTTAAAGTACTTTGATTCTATGGAGGCTTATTACATAAAGATCCTTACAAAGCCAGACCAAGAATAATGGAGAGGGAGGGGGTTTCAGTGTGGTCTAGAACTTGTAAAGTGCTAGCCACACCCCCACAGTAGGTTGACCACACCCACCCGACAATTGACACTCCCACTTAGATGGGGGCGCCGGTTCCCTGTCTCGCCCAGGGCACTAAAATGGCTAGTTACGGCACTGCGTCTACCCGACCAGATAAATTGGGAGGTTATGAATTGAAGAAATTTAAACACGTAGGGAGGGACGAAGATAGGAAGGGTCTGGAATAAATAGAGAAACCTAGGGAGAATGTTCATTTTAATAGTGTTAATGCGACCTATCCATGAGATCATACAATGGGACCATGTGTTTAGGTCGGACTTCACTTGGGTAAGTAGGCGGGGAAAGTTGGCTTGAAAGAGTTGACGGTATCATTTAGTTATATATACTCCAAGATATTTTATCTTTTGGAGATGCCACTTAGGTGGTAAAATTTGTTCTAGGCACAGCTTTACAGGGCCGGGTAGATAGAAATCTAGCACCTCAGTTTTGTCTGCATTGATCTTATAACCGGAGAAAAATCCGTATAGATCTATTTCAGACAGAAGAGAGGGCAAAGAAGTAGTCGGGTTGGCCACAGTGAATAAAACGTTGTCAGCATAGAGAGCCAATTTGTGCTCTGTATGGCCCACTTTGATACCTGAGATCTGTTAATTAGCACTAATCCTGGCAGCCAGTGGTTCAATCATAAGGGCAAAAATAAGTGGCAAAAGAGGACACCCCTGGCGTGTACCATTTGAGATCCCAAATGGAGTTGATGAAATGCCATTAGCTGAGACTGTGGCCGAGAGGGAACTATATAAGGCCAATATGCCATTTAGGAATCTACCAGAGAAGCCATCGACTCAAGGACTCCACCCATAAAAGACCAGGAGATGTGGTCAAACGCTTTTTCAGCGTCTAAAGCCAAAATCAAGGAGGAAATTTTACCAACATGGATAGAGTGGATCAAGTCGATGGTCCTTCTGGTATTGTCCGGGGCTTGCCTTCCGACCTGATCAGGATGAATAAGGGCAGGCAGGAGCGGATTTAATCTATTGGCCAATATTTTAGCATAAAGCTTCAGATCAACGTTAAGAAGCGATATAGGTCTATAACTGGTACATATGGTGTGGTCCTTCCCTGGTTTTGTAATCACTATGCTATTAGCTTGGGTGGTATAGGGATCAAATGAAGCGCCTTCTAGAATGTTATTAAAAAGAGAAGTCAAGTATATTCAATTGACCCTTCAGGGAGTCTATTTGTACCATCAGACTAGAGTCTGGGGGAGTTTGTGCTGAGTGAGCTTTTTCTAGCTGCAGCAGATGTACTAATCAGCTGACCACGAATCGTGGCCTTGTGAGCTTCCCAAACGACTCCGGGCGCCATAGAAGGAAATGAATTCTTCGAAAAATAGTTAGTGATAGATGTGTTAATGGAAAGTGCTGTAGAGTCATTCAGGAGGATCGAATCATCCAGCCACCACCGCCTAACGCTAGGAGGCTGAAAGATAAGATCCAGTATTATATAAACTCCCGCATGATCAGTCCATGAAAATGGAGTAATGCCCGCTTGGGATGTGTGGGGTGTGAGAGAGAGAGAATCATGGAGCATGTCAATACAGGAGTATAACTGATGGGGTGCCGAGAAATGAGTGTAATCCCTAGCCATTGAATTTTTGAGGCGCCAGGAGTCATGCAGGTTATATTGTTTAAGTAGGGAGGCTAGAGTCAGTGAATCTTTAAGGGAGGAAGGGTTCAGTTTTTTAAGGAGAAGATTTATCTAAGGACGGATCAAGGGCTGCATTAAATCTCCACCTATTATCAGGTGTCCTGGTGGTAGCCTCTCTATATGTTTATATAGGGTGGTGAAAAAGGCACTCTGTCCTTGGTTAGGGGCGTAAACAGATATTAGGGAGATTGGTTTAGAGCGAAGAGTGTCAGACACTATCAGAAAGCGTCCCTCTGGTTCCGCACATGTGGAAGTATGGGAGAAAGGAACTTTACTATGAAAGAGAATCGCAAAGCCTCTTTTTTTACAATTGCCAGATGCGAAAAGGACTGTGAAAATTGTTTACCTTAAAGTTTGGTATGAGTGCCAGTGAGGTGGGTCTCTTGTAAGGAGACTATGTCCGCTTTCTCTCTCCTACAGGCTCCCAAGACAATCGTGCATTTGCGGGGGGAGTTAAGCCCATTCACGTTAATAGAGAGGAGCTTCAGCGCCATTTGAGCAGGGTGCAATGTATCTCAAAACACAAAATGCAGGTAGAAAAATATTGAAAAGAGTAAATAGTCTTTCCATTAGAATAGGAGGAGGGAGAGAGAGAAAGACGTGAAAGAAGCCACGGTGGGAATAGAGAGGGAAAGAAGGAAAGGGAAGCCCAATTGGGCAAAAATCCTTATGCATGGGAACCCAGAAGGGGTTCAAAAGTACAATATAGAGTACACCTAATAACAAGTAACAAACTAGAAGGGTGCTTGGGGGTAGGCCTAGTGTCTGACTTAGTGAGGATTCAGTACCGACGGCCAGACATAAAAGTATAATATAAGTAATATGAGATAACACAGGTAGTACGCAACAGTTTGACACACTTAAAATGAATAGCAAATAGTAAATATAATTAACATAACTAAGTGTGGATGTAGAGAAAGGAGAAAGAGGGGAGATAATAGGTGATAGGCAGGACGGATGTAAGGGAAGGAGCAAGGGCAGATAGGGGTGGAAGGTTATGTGAGAAGGAAGAGTAGGGGCAAGTATAAAAAGGCATTTTGAGAGGAAGAAAAAAGCAGAGAACCAAGGACGGAGAGAGGAAATAATTTTACACAGAGCAGAGTATTAAAACAAAAGTGTACAGCGGTACACAAACATCTAGATTTTATAATATTAGATTTTGTAAACTTGGTCAAAAGGTTAGATGGGTCAGAGTTAGAGAAAAGAAAATCAAAAAACCCCCATCAATCATCAATCTAAAATCAGAGCACAAACATGAAACAAAAAGCAAATAAACAAAACTTTGAACTCTATGTGAGACCAACCAAGACAGGTGATTTTCCTGCAGAAATGTGCCGTTCATGGTGGGTGTCGATCTGTAAAAGAAAAAACAAAAAACAGAGAGAAGACCATCCCTCCCAGGAGGCATAGAGAGTATATTCACATTTAGAGTCACATTTAAGTCATGCAGGAACATTATCCTTAATTCGTCGATGAGAGACCCTGGACCATTCAGGGTTTGGAGGAGCTGATCTCTGGGACTTTGGAGAGCCAGATTGGGATGAAGATGCTATAGAGATGATATCCAGCTTTTCCAATAGGTCTTGGCCTTGGGTCGGTGTTTTAACAAAATGTGAGCTATTAGCGGCAAAGACCTGTAACTGTAACGGGAATCCCCACCGGTATTTAATCTTGTGTTGGGGAAGGAGTCTGGTGATTGGTTGTAAATCTCTGTGTTTCTGGATGGTGGAAGGCGCCAGGTCTTGGAACAGTTGAATATCCATTTCACGAAAGACAGTGGTAGAACTATCTCTAGTAGCCATAAGAATTCGCTCCCTGGTACGGAAGTAGTGAAGTCGTGCGATGATGTCACGTGGGGGTTGACCCCCAGGTGGCCGAGCTCTAAGAGCTGTGTGTGCTCGGTGCATGAAGCAATCTGCGTCCGAGAGCTCCGGGAGTATATGGACAAATAAGTATTTTAGAAATGTGGGCAATTCCGCAGTGGAAATGGTTTCTGAGACATTTCGTATCCGGATGTTGTTTCGCCTAGAACGGTTTTCTGAGTCTTCCTGCTTTTCTTTTTATAGACTCTAGGTCGTCGCGAAGGCAAAATATTTCTTTATCAAGGGAGCCGAGTGACATAATTCATCTGTTTTGGATTCGAGGGTGTCCCTTCTATTGCCTAAGGACATAATTTCGGATTTGAAATCATTGACCGCTTTGGTGAGTTCCTGTTGAAATGTAGTTTTGATACTTTCAATTAGGTTAGCCATGATTGTTTGTAGCTGCGGATCTAATTCCATATCTGCGGAAGGTGAAGGGCCTGAAGTCTCAGGAAGGTCCAGGGTCTGAGAAGCAGGTTTGCTTTTGGAGCTAAAGAAATTGGAGGGAGCAGTTTGGAGCAATTTCTTATTTTTTTGTGACATAGTTCTTTGGATCGTAGAGAATGTAGCTTTTGCACAAGGTAGTGAGGCAGAAGAAAGGGGGGAAGAAAACTGTTGCTTCTTATCCTATGGAACCATGAGAGGTGGCCATACGGTCCCGGGCTATTATCATAGCATTACATCAGAAATTCTGTAGCAGTGGTGACCAGTGAAGATGAGCAGTATGGGGCTCCTTTTGAGGGATGTGAGCATCGAATAGACCAAGTTATTTGAGAAGGAACACCATCTAAATAGTGGCCAGATGACATATGTTTAGCTCGAGAGATGAAGTTGAATCAAGCCTTAGTTATCTGCCAGAGCCTGAATGTGGCGAGTATAGAAGGTGTTAACAGGTGTTAGAAGAAATGTTGTCAGAACAATAGAGGTCTGGGTGTCTGGCTTCTCTAGATTAGTATAATTCACATATTAAACCATAATTACTTTTGGTTTGAGGGGGTGTGCCACAGACAGGTTTGCGGGACCGCTATGGGAACAAAGTTTGCTCTGAGTTACGCAAACCTGTTTGTGGCACAATGGGAGAACCAACAGATTTGGAATAATAACCCCTTCATTGAAAATGTGGTTGTATGGCGTCGATTCATAGACGTTGTGATAGTGATATGGGAAGGGGAAATGAGTACCCTCTTATCATTTGTTGAATATATAAATGGAAACAGTGTGAATCTAAAGTTTACCAACTCTATCAGTAGAGAGAGGGTGGAATTCCTGGACCTGGAAATCAGCATCCTGGATGGAAATTTCCACACTAAGACATTTATAATGTTGCCATATATTGGCAACAAGTAACCATCACCCCCAATGGCTCAAAAGTATACTGGGGGGCCAATTTAAGAGAATTAGAAGAAACTGTACCAAAATACAAGATTTCGAGGAACAAGCTGGGCAGTTGAGTATCAAATTTGAAGAGAAGAAGTACAACCATGATCTAGTACATAATGCACTAAAGACGGCAAAAGATTTGGAAAGAAACAATCTCTTAAAGACTAAAAATAGGACACAAATAAAAGAAACTGAACAAAATAACATCCGATTCATTACGCAATATAGCTGTCATGCTAACAAGATCAGTAATATGATCAAAAAGTACTGGCCAATCCTTTAAAAAGATGAGAAATTGGTTGGCCTAATCCCCAATAAGCCCCAAATCACCTTCAAAAGGTCACAAAACTTGAAAAACAGTTTAGTTAAGAGCGAACTGCCTTTACCGAAACAGGAGATAAAAAGTACCTGGTTGAATGAAAATCAGGGAGGATTTTATTTCTGCAACAAAAGTTCCACGTGCAGGAATACCAACATCCGCACGACTAAACCTACAGTTGAATTCACATCTAATCATAATCAAAGAAAATTCTGCATAAAAGAAAAAAATTTTACATGTGATACTGTGGGCATTGTTTATCTCCTACAGTGTCCCTGTAATAAGCAGTATGTGGGTAGGACCATAAGAAGTCTAAAAGTGAGACTTGCAGAGCATTACAGAAACATAAAGAATGGAGTGGAAAATCACAGCGTGTCTTCACATTTTCTGCAATACCACAACAGTGACATGACAGCCCTAATATTCCTGGGCATCAAAAAGGTGAAACAAAATTGGAGGGGTGGGGACTACGTAGCCCAAATCTCCAGAGAAGAAGCAAAATGGATCTATGACTTGGGATCATTAGCACCAAATGGTCTAAACTTAGATTTTGACCTAGGGAGCTTTTTAAATAAATGATTTGTCTACCCCTCATCTGCAAAAACATCTCACACATAATCTGAAAAAACCTTCAATAAATTGATAGGTGGATATTCATTAGAGATATAATCATTCTTTAGGAATTATCATCTGGCAGTTCAAATATTTTTAATTACCTTGAGAGGACATTATATATAAAGATATACATCCTAAAGTTATCAACTTCAACAAATGATTTTTTAAAAATCACTGGGGAATTAAGCGCTGGAGTTTTGCCCTATTGCATAATATGAACAATCTACATATTACTAACGTCCAGCAAAAGAATAAATTCACCCCACTTGGGGTTAATAGGGGTTATCAGTAGAACCAATAGGAAGTTGAAAGGAGGAGTATAAAGTACATGAGGATCGTATAGAACTCTTCAAAAAATTATCCCTAAGGAAGCCTCAGTATATGAGGGGAAACGCGTTGGGTATTACACTATTAACATAAGCACTTACAACTACTGAATCGTTGGGTAAATATTGCCTGGAGATGTGAAAGATCTACTGGCGTTGTCTGGCTAGGAACAGACCTCACTCAGCACCAAAGCGTAACTAAAAATCTAAGCACAAGTTTCCTGTCGGACCAAAGAAGGCAGGACACACATACACAGAACGGAGTTCAAACATATGGGACATCGCAGCTAGAGCGCTCGCTGTGGATGCAAAAACGAACCTTAAAAGGATTATCTGGTTTCTGACTTTCTATCTCCTAAACTGTAAGTTTAAAGACTTTTGCAAGATATTAAAAAGAAACTTCAGTTAGAAACTTAGAACTTTGTACTGATTATAATTTTTAATGGCTGAAGTATTCTATATATTGTGGAGAACATTTTGATGTTTCAGCCTTTCATCAGATCCATGTTTTATTCAGCCTGCAGTAATAGATTATAGAACCTACGTCTGGATGTTCATCTTTACTCTGGCCAGAAAAATATATATGTTTTAGCATTTTTAATAAATACAATACCAAGTTATGCACAAGTTTGTGGCATTATTATCATATTTTTAAGTGATGGAGCGCCAGGGATAACATCCTTTGCTTCAGAATACTGTGAATGTTTGAGAGAACTTTCAGACCCCTAAGGGCAGCACCTCACTTAAATAGATTTGGTTTGACAAAGATAGACAGCGCTTGGGCTTTTTCCAAATTATAATTCACAAATGTCTATAACAGGTATAGGGTTGCTGACAAACTTCAAAGTTGGTCACCAATATAGCTGTGTAACAAGACAAGACAAGGGGGGACCCAGAAGGTGACTTATGTGAGGGGGCAAGAACCGCACAGCCTTTATCCGCCTATAGTAAACCTCAGGGTCCGTCTCTTGGTGGACTCTCCTGTGAGATTTTAATATATAGATGCGCAGTTGGGCAAACAAAGAATGGGGCATATACCACTCACCCCTCCAGCAGTATTTTGCAGGCCTGCTGCAATTGTTGAGGGTCCTCTGTGGGCGGAGACGTGCTGAGATCTAAACAGCTTGCCAGTGGAATCTCCGGTGGGGTGACAAGCAGGAGGGGGCCAGCCCCAATGTCAGCAGCAGTGGGCAGTGCCAGCCAGTCGGCTGAAGACCAGTCTCCCTCAGCCCCAGGTAGCCTCACAAGACTGCAGCCCCTCTCCTCTCATGTGCGGGTGAAGTCCGCTGCAGAGCCACCGACCGAAAGCCAGTGCCGCCGACCGGAAGTGTTGTCCTCCAAAAGCGGAAGTCCGGAGCTCAGGTCCGCCACAGAACTCAAGGCAGCGGCTTCCACAGGCCGTATATCTCTGTCAGTGCAGTCCGGGCGTCGGATCCCCAAAGGACCAGGTCACACGCTGGGCAATTAAGGCTGCTTGTAGTGCGAGTGCTGGGCTTTCAAGGGGTTCTGTGCCTGCTTAGTAGGTTCAGCCACCACTGTAGGACGGTCGCACATAGATTGGGCTTTGTTTTTATGTTGGAAGGGAGAATCTTTTGCGGAGCTCCGTAGCAAGTTGTCTCTCTCCGTTGGCGTCCAGGCCACGCTGCCTTCACCATTCTTTTTAATCCTAACGGAGAGTTACATTAGCCATCAATTCAGTGTTCTGTCCATCTTTAGTCCATAAGGGACCAAGTACTTGTATCTGTTGGAGTGCTACATTAGGTCTTGTTGGTGTGTCATGTATCGTATTTCCCCATGTATAAAACGCACCTTTTTCCCCAAAATGTTGGGTCCAATAACTGGGTGCGTCTTATACAGGGGTAGTAGCACTTACCCTGTCAGATGATTCCTCTGTCAGGTAAAGTCTTCTTTCTTCTGTCCGTCTGCTCCTGATGCTGGAAAGCCGCTTAAGGTCCTCTTCGCGATGTCCGGATGTCCTTTCAGGACTTTGACAAGGTCCTGAAAGGACATCCGGACCACGCGAAGAGGACCTTAAGCGGCTTTCCAGCATCAGGAGCAGACGGACAGAAGACTTTACCTGACAGAGGAATCATCTGACAGGGTAAGACAGAATTGACTATAGCGTTGTCTCTCCTCTGTATATGCTGCACAATTACTATGTGAAAAAATTGAGGATAATGTTTATCCTCAATTTTTTCACATGATATATATAGGTGCGTCTTATACAGTGGAGCATCATATACATGGGGAAATATGGTATATCCTGCACCTCCTGTGCCTGCCTTCCTGGAATATTTAAAACACACCATCATAAGTACAGTATATCACACACCCCATTTTAAATAATAAATCTTGGCCAAGTAAATTAGTATGAGCCATGGTAACTAGAAGAAAAATAGTTTTGAATGGCCCAATGTTAACTTCTGACTGTGCACTTGAGGGATAATGATGCACTTCTCCAGTAACCCCCACAGTTGGAACGGTTCCCCTAGTGAGAAACAAATATAGAGAAGAAGTTAATAAATATCTGGCCATCCCTGTGTCTAAGAAAAGAAGTTTAATTAGTACAGATATAGATTGTAAGCTTGCGAGCAGGGTTCTCTTACCTCTCTGTCTTTATGTATTACCCAGTACTGTCTTATTAATGTTTGTTCCCAATTGTAAAGCGCTACGGAATTTGCTGGTGTTATATAAATAAATGTTGTTGATGATGATGATGATATAAAGCACTTTTTTTTACTTTTGGTTCTCATCATTAGTCAACTTAAATATTTACAGTTTATAGGTGCAATCCAGACTTCAGAGATTTAGCTTGCCATTGAATGAGATACTAATATCTCTCTAGTTTATTGTCAATACTTTGTCAATTACTCTGATCTGTTATCTACACTTTCACTGCACCCAGGGTCAACAGCTGGAATTAGTATCTCTGCATAATGAAGATTCCTGTTCTTAAGGGGTATTCAATTGTTGCTTTTAACGCGCTAAAACAAAAAAAACGAGCACTCGAAAAATATTACAGTTTATACTGTAATATGCGCGTAAATACCATTAATACGGTAGTTCACTTGCTGAATTTAATCTCGCAGCTCAGGGAGCTGCGAGCGGAAATTTAGCGAGTAATTACCATATTAACGCTAATATTTTTAGAGCGCTCGTTTGAGAGCGTTAACGGCAACAATTGAATACCCCCTTAGAGTCTGCAGCAGTAAATGAGGGTGAGACAATATTCCCTTTTCATATTCTCTGGAAATATATAAGCTATTGCTGGGATTAAAGCAGCCTGATTGTACATTTCACTTTTCTTTTTCAAAATAAGATATCATTTACAAGGTTCACTGTATTTCCTGGCTGTACTTTTTGTTACTTTTCACATAAGGTGGGTGAAGTTGTTGCCTGCTCAAATTTTAAGCAATTGTCTTTATTCCACTGCGCTAATTTCTTGTATACCAAACTTTGCCTTTACACAGCTACAAATCTAAACACATGTTATGTTTACTTATTAATTTTCTTGAGCTCAACATACAAATCTGGGGCCTGATTCATTAAGGATCCTAACTTGAGAAACTTCTTATTTCAGTCTCCTGGCCTAAACCATGTTACAATGCAATTTTTCATGTAGCACACAAATACTTGATAGCTTATTTGTACACTGATATTTAAAGTTGATATTTGTGTGCTACATGAAAAAACAGTCAGTATTTAACTTAAGTGCAAAACAGAATACTAATTTGTATCCCTTGCATTGTAACATGGTTTTGTCCAGGAGACTGAAATAAGAATTTTCTCAAGTTAAGATCCTTAATGAATCAGACCCCTGATCTTTAACACCGTATTCAATATATCAGGATTAAAGCTACCAACGCTAGGAAAAAAAATTCACACACTGAGCAGTTATTTTTGCGAGTCCTGAAGTAGAGTGGAGTCCACTTTTTCTAGCCCCAAAGCTGTTAAGTCCATAGCTATTGTTTGAAAAAAAAGATTCTCCAATGCGAACGCAGTGGTTCCAAAGCACATAGGTTTTATTTGTATATAGGCAAATACAAGGCAAAGTTTGGTATGCATAAGTGTCAGGTTCAGAGCATAAATCTGAAATGATGAAACAGAATATTAACTGTCAGGGCCCAAATAAAATATTACATTGATACATAGAAGTGAACCTGATTTTCCCCTCAGATAAAGGTTTGTTTCCTTTTTAAAACATTTGGTCAATTAGCCCAGTAGGAGGTAATTAGGTTGAGCAGACCCTTTGTGAGGAGACTAGCTTAAGATATGCAGATCCTAGGCATCCATTGTTTTGAACATGTATTTCACTTCCTAATTGACTTCCTTCAATAGGTAGTGTAAACACAAAAGAGCCACTAGGTGTAAAATAGAGAGAGCCATATAACTAGATGAGAATCTTACAGGCAAAGACAGCATTTGAAGGCCTAAACAGGTATATAAAAGTATGAGCTTCAAAAGGAAAATGTCTTCATAGTTCATATTTTGGGAAATCTGGGTGCCATTCCCTACTGAGGATCAGATATCACGCCACGGTTGTGAATGACAGGTACTGGCGGTATCCGGGAACAGCTATAATCACATATCTTTGGGAAAGGTATGTCACATTGTCATAAATCCATCATGTTTGGTATTTAAATGTGTGGGAGATTATGACCAGTTTATTGGAGGGGGAGTTATGTCTCTGGGATATATCTGTAAAGAATTACCCAAAGGTCAAAATGTTGGAAATTTTGTGAGCAAGCTATAATGAAAACCAGGGGACATCCCTGCCCCCCTAGTAGCATTAACACTGCCCCTGTGAAGACCGTCCCATTTAATTTTGCTTAAAAAAAACTGTATTGGAAAGGGCCAAATTGTCAGTCTTTTGGGAAAATCAATCCACATTGATAAGCTGTCCATCTTCCTAGCCAATTTCCCATGGCACAGACTATATAACTCATGTAAGTTATACTCTGAATGTAACTCCTTTTATTTTAAACTGCTTTGCTTGTGTATGTTATGTCAATTGTTTAGTAATTGGTTTTTTTAAACTGAATGCCCTGTACCTTTCTATATTAAATCTATAAAATTAATAGGTGGCGTCCTTGATACTCGAACAAATCCATTAGCCTGTTAAGAAGAATATAGCTCGACCAAGTTAACCCTTTGAATGCCGGTGTGTGATTTGTTAATACATTTGGCTAACAAGACTAATGTGTGCTTGCATTTACATTTGTGTAACAGACTGGAGGTGTGACAAGATAACCCTTTGATTGCTGGTGTGGGCTTTGCTACCCTGTGGGTAGCCAGAAGCCTTGTGTGCCAGTGTGGGACAGTATATTGGGGTCCTATTGCCCGTATTTAATAGGCAAACCTGAAGTGTGTGGGGGTGTGAGAGCGCTGTTGCAGGACGACTCAGTAGGTCTATAACCTGTGTGATAGGTAGAGAGAGACTGCGGGCTGGAATCATGTTTAACCTCATACAGCAAACACCCCAAAGTCATAAATGCTGGGATTGTGTTCGTAACATTAAGCATATGCTGCTAACACTTGCCCAAGCTTCTATCAGAACGCTCTAGGTTCCAAAGCCAGTGCTCAACAATTTATACACTGTACAGTTGTGAAAGACAGTAACATTACACAGATACTCAGTTACAGTATTAAGGTCTTCATTCATAGGTTGAAGGGTCTTGACCTCCCAGGAACTGAGATGTAGCATTGGTAGATTCCTCTGGTCATTGTTCCTTGAAACTTCCAGGTGTCCTTCTCCAGATTCTCACCTCTAGACCTGTATAAACTGATTTTTATGATCTCTGTGAGCTGGCTATTTAGAGAATGAAAAAGTGATATTATGTATAACTAGTTTTCGCAAAGTGTGAACACTGCATAAATAATACTGGAAACGTTCTCATGAAATTGCGAACAGAATGATACCAAACTCAATGTAATTTGTATGTTGTAAAAGTTATTAAGCCTCTTTACAACTTTATGTTTTATATTGACTAAAATTAATACATTAAACTTATTTGCATATTGTTATTTGCAATAATCATTATTCTGTTGCGTACTAATCTCATCACAACTGATTGTAGTGTACAGAAAATATCAATTACCACCTTCATCCTATTATTAAACTTCAGCACGAGTTATCCTTGATATAGATATAGTTTACCAGAAGTACCTAAGGTACAGAAAAAAGGGTTAGCATGCAAAAACAAAAACAATCAGTTCTTATATGCACTATTTGCTCAACTAGGGGTTGGGATACTGTCAGACAGACTGCAACAATAGTTAGAAATTTTAAATAAGGTGATAAATGAAATTAAAGAATCACTTTCTATCTATCTAAATGAAGAATTGGCTCAAATAAGGAAAGTGTCATTACAAAACCGAGAAGTCCTTGATGTGATACTAGCAGACAGGGAAGGAATATGTAAATTAATACAGCAAGAGTGTTGTACTTTTATTTCAGATCAACATGATGTGGTTGAGGGGCATTTAGCAAAAAAGTGTGACTTACAGAAAGAGGCAACGGAAATTACTAGACAGACATGTCTAGTAGGCGCAGGTTTATCCCAATGGATGTCAGCTATAGTACAATATATAGTAATAGGTCTTGTATTCCTAGTGATCATTTATAGAATTATAAGAAGCCTTTCTATACTAGTTAGTGTCTTATGCAAGCAAGGACAGAAAAAGATGAAAAACCACGGTCAGAAAAAATAGACCTAAATGTCCAGCATTTTATAAAAATTTAGAAGAGGTGACATAGTAGGTCAAGCAAATTATAAGATACCGGAGATATCAGAGGGTGGATTGATGTAAAACGGTTTGAATATTCAGTCTAGATTACAAAATGGAGTCTAGCAGCCATTATTGTAACTATATTGTAGCTTTAATGAAACAAAGTTTTGCAAAAAATGTAAATGTTTATACCTTTCATGCTTCATGGAATGTACCTTTTCTCTAAGACCGTACTGACTCGTACTAGTGCTTATTTAGAAACATTGACAAGATAAACCTCAGAGACAAGGCCTCATATTTTAACACATAGGGGTATATTTACTAAGCTGCGGGTTTGAAAAAGTGGAGATTTTGTCTATAGTAACTAATCAGATTCTAACTTTCATTTACTTAGTGCATTCTACAAAATGACAGCTAGACTCTATAGGCAACATCTCCACTTTTCCAAACCCGCAGTTTAGTAAATATACCCCATAGCGATTAAGGAAGCATATTCTTTGAATAGAGGTGCACGTAATTAATAGTTAGCCAATAAGTATAAATGCCAAGCTAGACGCCCTTCTAGTTAGCCAATAAGTATAAATGCCAAGCTAGACGCCCTTCTACGCAAGGGGGCCAAGATTATTGCTTGTAGAACATATGTATAAATGTATTATTATTACCTCCTGCTTTAATCAGACTAGTTGGTCCGTGTACATGAGAGCTTATAAAGTTTACTCTATTTAAAAATATACTGTTTTCAGACTCCTCCTTTGAAATAGCTATGACATGTAGCTACTGTGTAGCAAAGAGCCTCTTTCTGTAATTATAAGACTGGCAGGAGGGTTTGTCCGACTTTTGTGATTTTTGAGAATAGTGTAAATCATAGGAAATACATGGTCAGTGTCGTACACCGAAGCCACAGCAAATTAGGATACTTATATAAAATCATCAGTGGTGAAAGTTCTGTAATTATAATATAATGTATGTTGCAGCCTTTACAGACACACATCCATTAATAAATGTATGTTAAACCTATTGACGATACATAATGAACTACTACATAAATAGTTTAATTTCACATAAACTGTTCCAGGGCTTACAACAGGTGATGGAGAGGATTATAATAAGGGAAATAGGGTGACTGCCTGAGGCTCATGGTAATAGGGGAGCCCACAGATCTGGCTCATCCACTCTGGGGACCCGCTACCACCTATATATTTTTATTTTACTGCTTGAGGTTGCTGCTCTTCTCTGCATACTGCCAGTGGCAATCAATGGCTTTCTGCAATTCTTTCCCACAAGGTGCACTAGCAGTGTGAACTACTGTGAAGAACACAAGAACTGTCCTCCACCAGAAACCACAGCTATGTGTGGGTAGTGGGGTTTGTGCATACATGACGAGGGGGAGAATGGTGAAGGAGCATATGTGACAAGGGGAGAGGGTATGGGCATATGTCCCCTCTCTGCTCTTGCACATGTGACCCCCACCACCCTTCCTCCCAATGTTACATATATATATTTTTTACCCCAATAATAATATTTATACTACAGCACACCTGCCATTACTAGACTCCTCTTTCACTAGTTCAACAGTCAAGAATCAGATTAATGGATAGTCCCTGCGAGTAGGGTACTGAATCTGCTCTCTTATCTAGAAGCAATGGAGAGCTGATTTAGTAGTATAGTAGTTCCATTAAAACTGATAGTAACATATATGTAACAATGGGAGGCATGGTCGGAGTCATTTGTGAGCAGCAGTGTAAAGGTGAAGGGGCATGTGTGAGAAAGGGAGAGAGAGATGGGGGGCATGTGACAAGAGGAGGGATGGGGTATAATGTGTGCCACTGAGTGATGGGGGTTTATAATGTGACCCAGGGCCAGGATAGAGGTACCTACAGTAGCACCATACATGTCTTGAGTACATATTAAATGCAGTCGAGACTTGCATTTAGGTGGGGGCCCATAGCATATGTACAGCCCAGGGCAAAAGATCATCTTAGCCACCACTGACAACAAGTATCAACAATATACCTGAAGCTGAAGTGAGTATCCGGGCCCTCTTAAGAACATCTTGGGCCCCCGGGCACAGCAGTGCACCGGGCCCTTATATATACAAAAAAAAAAAAAAAAAAAAAAAAAAAGATTATATATATATGGGCCCTGCAGCCCAGGGGGGCCCGTCAGAGGCAGCAAAAAAAAAAAACCTGAAAAAAAAGAAGAAAATACTTACCTTGCAATCAGCTGGCGATCCGGCTCCCTCCCTGGTCTCCTCCTCCGTCGCACTCCGCAATGGATATCGGGCGGGCGTGAAGTATTTTCTTCTTTTTTTTCAGGTTTTGGTTTTTTTTGCTGCCTCCGACGGGCCCCCCTGGGCTGCAGGGCCCCCGGGCACCTGCCCATTGTGCCCAATGGGAAAGACGGCCCTGGTGAGCATGGTACCTCTTAAACAAATAAATGGCAGGGGGCCCAGGGCCAATATGTTGTTATGTTGTGTTTTGTTATTCTCATTGAAAGTAGACTTATCTGTATAAGTAATTTATAGTCAGCATAAAGAAGTAAAGGGAAGTGGGGAGAATTGAACAATAAATTGCAAAAACAAATGATACAATACACAGTATGGGTTCTGAAGGGAAGGGTGTTCGCAGTTTGAGGGTCAAATAAAGGAAAATAATAAGCCATGCAAACATTTACTTATATTTATTCTATATAGAGTTTTTCATAGATACTATCGATTTAGTGAAAATATAATACAAGGAACTCTCAGCTAAAACTAAACTGCAGTAGACTCAGTATAAGAATACATTTTATAATATTCAAAACTAGTATATACAATTTACAACCATGACAGTATTTGGGATATATAGTATGATTTGCCTCATGCAAATCTTCTTTGGGCAATGATACCAGTGTCGAAGTCATCAAATTGGATAAAGTCATTTCAATTAAAATCGAGCAAACTTGGTTGTCTTTGTCTGAAAAGATGTGTACGGTACGCTACGGCGTACAAGGGCACGCTACGGCGTACGCAGCTACTACACGTGGCAGCAACAGTATTTGGTCTTTTACCATACATTCGCACAAACACGCATACTTATAAAATAGTACACATTAATGGTAGTTGCAACACATAGTCAGTTATGTCGAAATATAGTAGTATTTATGTGTTATATTAAAGTTACAAGCATATTAGTGAAATATATGGAACAGGTTGAAGGAATCATATCATGAGTGGTATCATAATAAACCTCTTAACATTTCCTACTGTTTGGTTCACTCTGCAAAGGAATCGCAGAGTGCATACGCAAATTATGAATGATAGGGAATTATGAACTACTTAAGACTAAGGAATCTTGGTGGGAAGAGCAGAGCATACCCCCTGGAGAGATGACCCCCTCCTTTGGATTTCTTAGGATGAACTAGCCAATGATTGACAACCCCTTGGACCTTCCTGAAACCTGGACCAATAGAAGCAAGCTATACCATCTTCATTGTATTACTGTATTTCTGTGTGCATATAAGCAGCAGCTTCTCATCTAGTGTTCAGACATCTTGTCCCCAGACTTCAGGATTGAATGACTGCACACTGGATCCAGAGCGCCTGCGATAAGTAACGGCTGTATTTATTATCACTTCGCTTGAACATATTATACTACTTTATGCGAATAAATCTTTGTGCTTTGGAAACACAAATCGAGGTTCGACAATCGTTATTGGTTAGCGACAATACGCACTTAACACCAGCAACAGCAAGGAATTGTTATTTTCATCTATGCGACACCAAAAAATATAGGTACAGCCTCAATTTTAAGTTTCTGCTGTCTCACATAAAATAATTACAGCTATAATAGGAACTTTCACTCTTTGTATGTGGTCATTTCATAAAATGAGCTGAGAAAGTGGACACTGTGCACTTCAAATTACTTAGAAATTCCTAACCTGGATGTGATGTGCTTATAAAATTTGTCTATCCTTCATGTTGCATGCTTCTCATTAGCCTGCAAAATACTATCAGAACATTTGCATATCTGGTTCCTGCAGTTTTTGTATCATGTCCCTCAACATGCTGTTACAGAGAGCAGCATATGGGTTTAGGAGAATTAACTGCTGTTTGGCAAAATCACTGCCTTGATTGGCTGCTTTCTGAAGGTCTTTTCTAGCTGCTTCATCATCTCCTTTTAGGCGCAGAATTAGTCCTCGCTGTACCAGAGCCTGACATCCTGCAACACCTTTCCCTCTACTCAGTTCCACTGCATGGTTCAGGTCTTGCAGGGCACCTGGGGATGAAAGAGGAAGAGACAGTTGTTTCAGTATAATTTACAAATACTTGCATAATTATTATTAACAATTTATTTAATAACTATTTAATACAAATTTGATAGTCCAATATAAAGAGGCAATCCTAAAATTATCTCCTATTCATCTCAATATGGCAAAAATTTAATTGATGGTAACAAACACTTTTATTTATACTAAGATATCAAGTGTTCCACAGCATGCTGTCTCTTCCCATAGTGAACTAAACTATAGTCAAATTTTACATAAAAAAATGCAATATCACACTGTGCAAATGACAGCATTGAACATTACATAAAAACAGATATCAGATAAGATCAGCATATAAGACACAGAGCATCTGCTGGGAAGTAATCGCTCTTAATGTCTGCTACAATTATAAGACTCAAACTCAAAGATATAAGAGCCTTTCAAGGTCATTTAACTAGTCAAGCATTTTCAAAATTGCACATGTTACAAAAGTGCACAGCAGATTTTTTGAAACAAGTTTCCGGGAGAGGAGGCGTGACTGGAGGGCAGGAAGGGGAGGGACGAGGCCAATAGCGTAATTTTGGCCCCGCCCCCGCGAAACCGTAATTTAAGCTGCGGGGGGCAGGACCAAAATGACGCGATTGACCTCGTCCCGCCCCCTCCCGCCCTCCAAAATGACGCGATTCTCTGTGAAATCCAGGATGCGGGAGAAATGCCAGCTCGCCCGGGAGACTGACCCGAATTTCGGGAGTCTCCCGAACTTTCCGGGAGAGTTGCCATTTATGAGATTGACACCAGGCAACACTCACTAGACAACTGGCTGACATCTATTGCCCCACCTGCAAAAACAGTGTTTTATCCTCCACCCAAGCACTGCAAACCAATCACAGAAAACAAATCAATTACACCCATGTGGTGAACCTGTGTGTTTGTGTGCTGCAAGAGAATCCCTGAGGGAATTTAATCCTGTATGCAGACTCCTTTGCATTGTACCTATCCATCTATAGTAGGCAAATAAGTTTGTCACATACCCCTCCCATTAGTGTCATCAACCTCGGTGAAGGGGACACCACAGAGAGCGCATTTGGACATCTCAGTTTTTATGCAGGCTCCCGGGCCTATGCTTCACTGTATAATTGTAGGGCTGGATCGCTAGGAACCACCAAATTAACCAGGCAGTCACTTCCTTGTTCCTATGCATCCGCTTCAACAGTGAATGATCAGTGACCAATGTAGCTTGTACCCAGAAAGTAGTATCTGACAGCCTCTGTGGCCCTAGTTTGGGGTGTACTCAGCACCAGGCTATGAACCCCTTATGTATCAATTGATATGATTATTACCCAATATAGTTCGGGGAGGTGCTCCAGTACTGTTTGGGAACATTAATACATAAAAGAGAAAAAAAGGAATAGTACTGAAAGGAGCACTCTTTTTATCAGATAATAGAATTTTTTATCATTTGTATATATTAAAATGAACAACCTTTATTGGTAAATTTAAAATTAATAAGCGAAATGTTTAAAATACGAAATATGGTGCAAATTGACCTGAATATTACATCAGTTAAAAAAGGTAGAAAACTACCATGTTGGCCTGTTGCTATGTATATCCCTCTTATTACTTAGTGGAGTGTATTAATGATACGTAGTAACTCAGGGTAATTATAAGCAGGGCTGTGGTAAACCTTATTATTTTGAATCCACCAGGAGGCAGGCTTGTGTCCGCCTACTGAATAGACTTAGCTAGTCCACATGAATCCTTATTACCACTCTCTAATCGTTATTATTATTATAAGGAGTGAGGAAATAACAAATCTAATGATTCATCAGTGAGAAAAGTGATCCCTGTCAGGGTATCACTACTCACTGGTTATAAGGGTAGAGACTAATGTGCTATATACATAGTCTAAGGAAGGTCCACTGGTTAATATGTCCACCAGCTTATAGAGCCCCTTGGTTCTAGACTGACTGTATAGATTGTTGTAAATTCACCCTAATATCTTCTATTTGGTGTATTATAGCGCTGAATTATCTGGCTGAATACATCGCTACCTATTGGTAGTGATTCTTGGACTGCTAAACCCTATGATACATTTCATGAATATAAGAGATTATATTGTTGTAAAACACAGATACTCTTAATTATTAACTAGTGAGGACATAGCACACAGGCTCAGCGTGAACGCCAACGCGCGTTTCGCTTATGAGCTTTAACGAGGCAACCAGACTGACGGTTCCAATTGGCTTTATAAAGGGATAAGCCCGCCCACTCTATGACGCTCGTGTGTAGCGTTAGATAGGATACTCTGCATTCCCCTGCCTCTGTGGCCCAGTTGATTGCTAAGCACTCACGTTCTACCATGGAGTATTTCTTCTCCCGTGGCGGAATATTGCAGCTTTTAAAGAGTATGGGTTTCTCTATCCCATCAAACCTCTGTGAGAGCTCAGCTCCCAAACCCACTCCAGTTGCATTAATTTGTAGATACAATCTCCTGTTGAAGACTGGTGCTTGGAGTATTGGTGCTGAGCTACTTAAAGATCTTGCTAGACAGCCTTTGCTGCCAGTTCAACTTGTCTGGACAAGACTTTTTAAGACGCTCAGTAAGAGGATCAGCTCTGTTGGCAAGGTTCGTCATGAACCGGCAATAGTACACTACTATGCTCAGGAAATTTCTCAGCTGGGTATTCCACACCAGTTTAGGCCAGTCTCTGACAAGCTACACTTTGTCCACTTGAAGCATGTGGTAGGATAAGGTGAAGTCACCCCCTTAGTATTTAGCTTCTAGCATGACCAATGCACACTTCTCAGGATTGGCAGTCAGACCGCCAACCTGACTGATGCCAACATTGCCTGCACCTTGGGTAGATGTGACCCTCTACCATGGGAGTGTATTACTATATCGTCTAAGTGTGCAGCTGCATACTCCTGGTGCGGCGTCAAGAGCAGATTCATGGCCCTCTGAAAGGTGGCAGGAGCCCCATGAACCCCGATAGTCAGTACCTTATACTGAAATAATCCATCTGGGGTTGAAAAGGCTGTCTTAGCCTTGGCAGATGGCATGAGGAGGATCTGCCAGTAACCTTTGGTCAGAACTAATGTGGTAAGGTACTGACTGTTGGCCAAGGTTTCCACTAACTCTTCAATTCTAGCCACTAGTATGTGTCTAAACAGGAAACTTCATTTAGCTTTCTAAAATCAGTGCAGAAATGAATACTTCAATTTGGCTTCGTTACTAACACAACAGGGCTATTAAAGTTGCTATTGGATTCCTCAATGACATAAAGTTCCAACATTTTATTAATTTTCTGTCTCACAGCTGTATGCCTAGCTTCAGGAATGCAGTATGGTCTTACTCTCACTACAACCCCTGGAGGTGTAACTATATCCTATTCCATGCAACTGGTAAATCCAGATACTTCAGAAAACACATCAAGGTTCCTCTGAACCATTTCCTCAATTTGTCATCTCTGCTCCAGCGACAGATCGTCCCTTATGGGAACTTTGTTTCCTGCAAACTGCGTTTATTAATGCGGTTTGTGACTCCTCCCTCTCATGCATTGGTTTCAGGAAGTTGATATGATATGTCTGGATTGGTTTCCTCCTGCCTGACTTTATAATTAACAAGCCCAACAGTCTGAACCACCTCCTACGGCGCCCCTGCCAATGTGTGAAGAGTTTACTCACTTGTGTGGGTACCAGAACTTTGTCACCAGGTCGGAAAGTCCCAATTACAGCTGACTTTTCATAGTTCTATTTCTGTCTTGCTTGCACCACATGGGTTCTTCACAGTGTTGCTCCCAGGCCACCTTAAGAACATCCAAAATGCCCCTTGGCTGTCTGCCATATAACAGGAGCTAAATCTTGTGAATGCTTGAGGCACCTCTCTCATTGTGAAAAATAAATAGGGTAACAACACATGCCAGTCCCATTTTTCCTGCGCTACTGCACCCTTAACAACCGGCACAGCTCTTTCATGATGTGGGTCATAAAGAGAATACACTGATCAGTCAAGATTTATTTGGGAATACTCAACCAGGTGCAGTACAGGTGGAGTTCTTTTGCTATTGTACTGGATTTTATATTACTGGGTCTATACCATTGGAATGGGTCCGACGTTGGATAAATTCTCTGACATACCAGACAAGTCGGGCAAAACTTCTTTTTTGCATCGTACAGCCCTGGTTAATAAAACCTGAGTAATATAGACTCCCAGGTTTTGTCTTCTCCCAAGTGTCTCCCACACAGATGTGTATGTGCAGCATTAAGTACAAGTGGTACATGGATTTGTGACACGAACAATTGCTCTACAATTTTATCTTGAAATTTAGAAATTCTATGCAGCAAATCATTTTTCAGAAATTAATAGGCAATACCTTCTGAAGGCCTGTCAGCCATTTCTACCTAATTTATCTCAATGACATTTTTATAGACATTTGCAAAGGTAGCATCTCCAAGTTGGTTTCGGCCAAATCTCTCAGTAGAAACAAGTTGGATAACATTGACCAATCTGAGTCTTTGTTGGGAGACGTGGCAGCTTCACCCAAGCTCTCGCTAACAAATGATGACAGGAACCAGTTCTGCATTGGAAATTGCCTAGCCTGCCTTTGTATTTTTACCATCCATTTAGTTGGTGGAGGTTTATTCTCCTGAACAGTACTCTGTTCAGGTTTTGTGGCAGAGCATGACACTTTCTCTCCCTTTCACTCAAGCTTGTTTGATAAAGTTGGACCTTTAGATGGTGGTTCAATTGCCGAGATATCCAGCTGGTCTTGCTCCTGGAGGATCTTTTTCAACAGCTGAAACTCTCTGCCAAGTATTAAAGGGTCAGATAGCTTTGGGGCAACTGACGCTATTACCATGACTGTTTGTCATCTCCCATCCGTTACTGTGAACTAAGAGACTGTATTTAGCCTTGGATCATCATTGTGGAACCAATTGGTACTGTTAAAACTTTTATTATTAAATATAGCCAGGTGGGCTGCACATGGACCAGTTCGAATATAAGGGGGCTGCAACACTGTTTCTGGCTACCCCCTCCAACCATGAGGACAGGAGTTTTGAAGCCACTAAAACCCTTTCCAAGTCATAATAGCATCCGAGGGGTTTAAAGAGGGAGTTGCACTTCATCAGCTAGGACCAAGTCCTGTGTACATTAATTTAAGCAACTATTGTTTCCTTTCAGATTCTGTCAGACTTCTGGGCTTCATCTCAGCAGGGGAAATGACTAACATCCATCCTACTCATTTCCAACCCTTGGTCATCTCTCAGCCATTCACAGGACCTTAGAATGACTTTTACAGGATGGAAATTTTCCTCATGGGGATTTTGGACATGTTAAAAGGACCCTGCAATGGAAGTTCCGAGTGTTTTGAGGATTTACTGAGCCTGGTGTTAGAGCTTTGAATCTTACCAGCTCATTTGTTATACCTGAATCTTGCAAAGGGCAGAGTAGCGTGATATCCTCAACTTCTAGAACCACTTCGCTAGATGTTCTCCTTTAGCAGCCCCCTTTGTGAAGAAATTGTTACATTCCACAGTACTCGGTTGCCCCTAGGACTTAGGTTTGGGTAGTAGCAGTTGTTGACCTGCCCGATGGAGAGAACAGAAAATCGTGGAGGTAATGAGCAATCAGGATATATTAGCCGAACACTGAGCCAGACAGGCAGTCTGGCACTTGTCTGATGGAGTGGACAGCTCACGGTAACAGGTAGTGAGCAACCAAAATGTAGTTGGAGGAACGCAGAGTCAGACAGGCAGGGATCACAAGTAGAGAAGACAGCGGAATCCTTTAAACAAGCCAGGGGTCAGGATAGGTAGAGATATAAGATCAAATCCATTTAACAAAGCCAAGAGTCAGTAGTGGAGAAGACAGCAATTCTTGTAAACAATCCGGGTCAAACACTGGTAGCAGAACAGGCACAAGGCACATTGGGTCAAGCAGGATATGCTGCCGGGAAGAAGTCTATAGAGGCAGCAGCACCAAACAGAACTGCAGGATGATTAGCTGCATTAGTGTGATAGGTGACTGCACACCTGAGGCTGCTAGACTGAGAGCTGAATGAAGCTTGTAACTATTTCCCTACCAACTAGTTGAATCTGTGAACTACAGTGTCACGAGCCGCAAGTCCACTGCTGGTCGCCGCGGCTCGTTTCCGGCTGCCTCTAGCATCCCGGTTGTAACTTCCATCTATACTTCTCGACTGTCAAAAGGGAACAGCCGTGACGTTTTTCACAGCTGGCTAAAATGACAGCGGCCTGGCTATAATGACAGTTGGGCACACGCGCACTGGGGAAATTAATTAACAGCCTCCCTGCCGGTTATAGTTCTCAGTTCCTGTTAACTATCCTGCTCCTGTGCCTTGTATCTATTTTTTTGGATTGGATTGCTTGTGTATGACCCTTGGTTTTTGATTCCCTGCCTGTTGCCCTGACCTCTGCTTCCAGTGGCAGCCTGGGCTGGGGGGCAGGGGGTGCATCTGCCCCCCGGGCTGGTCCCTTAGTGTACCTCCTTGGGCTGGTGCACCTGTGTTTTCCATTAAAATAGGCTGCTGAGTCGACTCTTGTCAGCCCTCCCCTGTCTGCTTTGTTTATGAACCTTCCTTATTTGCTGCCAGCCCTGACATCTTGCCTGTTCCTGACCACAGTATCTGCTTCGGACCTTAGACCACGCTTTGTTTACCTGCTACTCTGCGCTGCAGTACATACATAAACTTGTACTACTCTGAGTATAGGACCTGGGGGCATCCGAGTACCTGTGAGTGTAACGAGCTCTATGGGAAAGGTGGCTGCTATAGGTGAAGACCTCTCCATCTTGTTCTACAAGTGCATGATAGTAACCGCTAGCCGTAACATACAGGAATCCTACACATAGTAGTAGCAGTAATTGCACAGATGATAGACCAAACAAGCAAACAGAAAAACTCCAAATTTTTAACATTCTTCTTGAGGAGGGGTAGAAGGATCCCAATACAGATGTTTCCAAGTGTTTCTTTTATGGAAGTTATCCATTAATGTTTTAGCATGAAGATCTCTGGCTGGGACCCGGGCCATATCTTTCTAGTGGACAAATTTATTAGAAGGCTGCTGAAGAAGATTATACATAATCAATTATTATATATATATTTCATTTTCCTTCCTTAAGTAGCCATTGATAAAACTGGTTTCTATCCTCCCCACTTTATATAGCAAGACAGTAGCATTTGTCTGTGAGGTCAAATACATTTACATATGAAAACAATTGGCTTCCAACCACTTACATTAGTCCCTCCCCCAGAAGTGTCAGTAATTAACTTCTGCACAATTTTTTTTTTTTTACAGAGACCTGCTTACACAGACACACGAAGAACCTCACTCTCCCTATTTGGACACATGAAAAGTGTAACGTATATGGGCCCATCTGGGCTGTTTTAATATGTGTTAATAAGGGAATATATACTGGTTAAAAATGTTGAATATATGCAGTGTATAGACCCAGTGTATACTGGCAATGTTTTACTGGTAAAAGCTATAAACTATAGGAGCTGCATTAGGACAACATGAAGGGCTGGTATATTGGAAAAATCACATTGTCAGTAATGATGTGGTGTTTGAATGTGAATTGTACTTTGGTTTGTAGAAATGTTTGTGACTGTGATATTGTAACATTGTAATAAATTATAGTGAATACATTGTTTGTAAAGATATTTTAAATAGATGTCTTACATTGTTTGTAAGTAAGTGAAGATTGTTAAGAGATATTAGATGGAAAAAAAAGGTTGTTGTGGATATCTGTGTTGTAAGAAGATTGCAAAAAGTTATTTCTAAAAAATATCTGACAGAGCCATAAGCCATGTGGTCTAACGTTTAAGAAGTGTTAGTTTGTCAGTGATTGAGAGATATTGTTACATATTGTTATTTAGGAAGATACAATTAAATAAAATAAGTTAGTTTAAGTGTTTGGGAAATTCTTACTTGGGAAAGATTGTATACATTGTATATATTGAAATACATTTTATTTGACTGTGCCTATAATATAGCTTGTGTTATAGACCTCTCCCTAATGGAGAGTACTGGACAATGTGTAATGGCTACTAGTTAGAAATACAGACAGTATTGTGTAACACTGTCAGTGGCGCACGCAGGGGGGGTTTCTGAGTCTCTAGAATTTAAGACCACTTATTAAATCATGTACCATGTTAATTCGGTGTCTAGTTTCCTTGCTGGACAAATTTCTTACTCTGTTATTTCCAAATACAAGAAGACTTCAGTGGAAAATCTCCTTCACTCCTCTGTGTGTCCTTATCCCGCTTCTCTGTCGCTTCTCAAACCTTTCCCTGTCTGCTGCTTACCTCTGGAACTCTATCCCTATTCATCTGTGTCAAACTCTGTATCGTTAACGGTCTTCATGTTTATGCTTAAATACCATCTCGGCTGCAACTCGCCTATAACTGTTATAATTAATTAGAACCAATGCTTAGCATATCAAACTACTTGGCGACTATAATGTGGTTATATGAAATTCCAAATGCTTTCTCCTAATAAAATACACTGTATTCTGTATTGTAACTGGCATGATGCTGAGAGTGATCTAGTTTTGCTTTAGAATCGGTCACTCCTCTATGAAGTCACCGCCGAGAGACTTGGTTATTTTTTTTATTATCAAAATGGGTCTCAAAGAAATAGGACATTAAAGAGATCTTATAAAGTCCAATTTTAGCACATGCCATAGGTAAAACGGGAGGGGGGGGGGTTCCTAGTGCATGGAAAACCCCCCTCCAAGCCTGGGGCACTGTATAAATGAGTTGGCTGGACCCTGCCCCCGGTTCACACAGCTCTGCTTGAAAAGGGAGAGCTGCGTGCACCCAACAGTAGTCCACGCAGCATTGTCCATGTATATTATGGGGATAGGAAGAGTTGGAGAGCAGCCAAGCACTGTCTAAAATTATAGCCACGCCCCCATGCATGCTGGCCACGCCCACTGGCGACGTGGTGTGGAAACCCCCCTCTACAAATCCTGTGTTTGCCCCGGACTGTAAATATATGGTTAAGATAACAATATAATTGAACAATATGGCTAGATCTTCTAGTGACTCCTGGAATTATGGGACTCAGTAAAACAGGACATGTAATAATTTCAGTTTTGTTATTCAATATGGCAGGAAGGTGATATTTATACAGACTGTATTGTATAATATGCTTTATATATGATTGTGTTAATTAGAAGTATACTGTACTGGTTTTATAGCCACATATCTTGAGTGGCATAAAGCAGGCAATTAGAAAAATGGCCTCCAGGGTGCCACATGCTGTTCAGAAAGCATGAGATGAGGTTGGCCATTTTAAACAGAGACGTTGATGCAAGACTTGTCTGTAAGATAAGTTTTAATTTTATAATTTATTTTATAAGTTTAGTAGAAATAATAATTTTGAAAAAGGTTATGAATATAATTTTCTCTTTAGTTATTATCTTTTTGATGTAGTATAATAAGAATTTGTGAAGAGCTGCAAACATTTTATGGATTAATAATATAGATTAATTACAGTAATGATAAACCAAATCGGCGCTAGAAGATACTTACAGCTATAAGAGTAATAGAATAAATTACACCTTAACTATATCTGCTGCTCCCAGTGGGCAATCTACTAAAATTGCCCCTTAGGAAAACAAGAAATAATGAAAAAATGGAAATGCTGATATAGTAGATGATATATATTCAATAATTGTAAAATATTCAAACATGTAAATACATATAGTAAAAAATTGTGCAATAATATCCACAATAAATTGCTAATTGAAATCACTAAACCGGTATAGATATGCAGTCTGCAGGCGCCATTCTAAATTCCTTCTGTGAAAAAGGCCAGACAAATGAATATACGTATATCCTTACTCCTCAATATAATCCTCAAGAAGCATTGCCTATTAGTGAACCAGTAGGACAATACTGTTAAGAAAAGTCTCAGATGAACAGATCAGACATCGAACAGATCTTGTAGAATCCTCTGTACACAGATATATCAACGTCAAATACCTTGAGCACGTATTATAATTCACCTTAAGTGATTGATCTCAAGATAACGTCCATAGTGGATTTATTCGATAAACACAAGGCATTAATAGACGTGTCTCATTCCAATCTCCGTTAATAGGATGACAGTTCTTATTAGCCAATCTTGGCAAAAAAAATCTCATTTATATATGCACAAATCTTAGCGAGGAGTCACTTATCTGAGCTGGAACACAAGGACGTTTAAGGAATCCAGTCTTTCCTAATCCCATGCAAGTCAGCCAGCATCCAAACAGCAATGTTAACTGAAAGTGATTACATCACTTAACACGTTTCTCTGCCCGTGGCAAGGTTGACCTGTAAGTCTACAAAAATCCCTGTGGAAGCCCATTGGTATCTACCACACTTTGGGGTATATTTAAGAAATAACGGTAGTGCACTATCGTGCACTTACCGTGTAAATTAGTCCGGGATGTCTCATACTCAAATTTATTAAAGGTGCATCGCAGCAGATATCATGGATATCTGCTGCTTTGCACTCCTCATCGTTTTTGCGAGCAGTCACCATACAACAATATGGTGACTGCTCCTGGCCGCAGTCTTAAAAATATTTTTTTCGGGAACTTGTTGTGTTAATGTACGCCAGCTGAAGCTGGCGTACATTATCAGAATTGAAGAAATCCAATGCTGTCAGCTCTGCTCCGAAGAGCAGAGCTGGACAGCGCATGTGTGGAGGGATCACATGATCCCTCCCTGTCACTCAGCGCTCTCTCTCTGCAACGATTGTTGCAGAGACAGAGAGGGGATCTTTGCGCGCATGTCCAGTTCTTGGAACTGGACATGCGCAATTGAAGAATGAAAAGAACGAGGAGAAGACCCGGAGACAGCGCTTCCGAAGAGGGGGGTAAGTATGTTTTTTTACATCTTTTTTTTTTTTACAGTTTTTTTACATCAGTTCCGAAAAACTGCTGTTTCTGTGCAGGGTTGTACATAAATGTGAGAAATAGTTCAATCCTTATCATTGCGATAAGGATTGAAAACTACTTTTCACTTTATGTGAATATTGATAAATGTGCCCCTTTGGCTGATATCTTTATCTTCACCACACACCTACCAAGACTCGCACGATCGAGAATCATTGCTTTGAATCATCTCTAACATGCTATAACAACCTATGTCCCTACTACATTGACGGCAGCAGCAAGACAGATTCAGTCGGCGGATATACGAATAGAGCGCGCATGCGCCACTCCCCGAACAGACTCCGACTACAGGCAATGTCCACCCGTTATTTGGGAGGAAAAAGAGCACCTAAACCACAGGAGGAGAACATTATCCCCGACTGGCCGTGCCCTCAATGAAATGTAAGTTCATTGAACTTTCTATACGTACACAGCATTTGGACATTTATGGTTACGTATCCGTCTGGACTTATATGCATTTTATATTCATTTGATACACATCCCTGCATACCAGCATTATTGATCCACCTTGTACACCCCTTCACGTTTATAACTTTTATGGACTCCAATCATGCCTAGCTGGATTGATATCATCATATTTGAACTACGAGTTTACTCTTTTATTCTGATCACATTAGAAGTACCTCAATAAGAGTTGGGACTTTTATGCTTTATTACAATCTTGAACCACATTGGAAGCCATTGTGCCTATTCCAATATTTTATTTTATCTATATCTGTACCGGCCGGAATATGTTTATGTATGTTTTGTACAAGAAATAAATCCCAATATAAATCATATATTTACTTTATGTGCCCAGAACCTATTTCCGATTTCTACATTATCTCTTTGGGAGGGTGGGGATTTCCCTCCACACACCTCTAGGTTCTCATTTGTGGCTGCATATACATCTTGAAGGTAGCGCGGCCTTACCCATTCTTTTTTCTTGGCTTCTAAGATATTGAATAAGTACTCGATTAACCCTCTCAGTTTGTCCATTAGTTTGAGGATGATAAGCGGACGAAAAGTTAAATTCCACATCTAAGCTTGAGCAGAATGATCACCAGAATCTAGCTATAAACTGTGAAGCCCTGTCAGAGATAAAAATTAGAAGGGATCACATGGTAATTTAAAGATGCTCTGGATGAATAACAAAGCCAACTCTTTGGCTGAGGATAGCCCATGTAGAGGCACAAAATGTGGTCAACTACCACCCATATGGTGGTGAACCCCTTAGAGGGAATAAGGTAAACATTGAAATCCATTGAAATAAATGTCCATAGCTTACTGGGAATAGGGAGTGGCAGAAGATGTCCCATGGGGGGTCCACTAAGGCTCCTTTTTTTAGCACTTTTATCACAGGCTTGAATACATTCCTTTCTGTCCTTCCTCATAGAAGGTATCACTGATATAGGTAGGAGATGGTAGTTACTTGCAAGTATTTACACTACTGAGCTAGGAGATGTGGAGTCTAATGCGCCAATTGTGTTCACCAGGGAACCCCGCAAGGAGATTTGGACTTTGCTGCATGGGAAGTGCAGGACATGGTGCTCTAAGTCAGTTACTAGTGAAGTAGCTAGGTGAACAAAGAATATACACAGACAGTCTGAGTTTAAGCCAGCCAGGAATAAAGTACAGATTTGATATCCAAAGAGTGGTTGGGGAAGCCAGAGGTCAGAAGCCAAATGGTAGCAGAAGTACAGGAATCGGAATCTAAGAGAGTAGTCACAAACAAAGCAGAGTGAGGAACCAGGGGATAACCAGATAGTGAGAACAGTGAAAAGGTTACCAGGTGCAGGATACAGGAACAAGGAGGAGAGCTGGAGCAGGGGATACCTAATACTTTGACATCCTAATGGTGCCAGAGTCTCCTTAAATAATGAGGCAGGCTAATTAGGGGCTGATTAGGAGTCTCACGCGGCAGGTGATGTCACCGCCGCCAGAGCTCAGGATCGTGTCCCATTGCCTGGCAAATGGATTGAGCATGTGCCGTAGTGCTGCAAGTACGGCTGGGGGAAAGGTGTCCTGTTGCTGAGCAAAAGCCACCAAAAGACCGACGACTGTCCCTGCACGGCAGCAAGGAAGCAGGAATGGCGCCTGACAGAAGGCCACTAAACGGTACAAGACAGATCTTGGAAATTCTTATAGATTCCTGGTTTTCATTCGATTCTCTAAAAGCCATTTGCATCAGATGCTTAGGGACAAACAAGATATTTTGCGGAGTTTACGATGGAGCCTGATTCTGAGATGATTTCAACTGCATAGACAGATTCCGGTTTAGAACAACAACAATTTTTGTGGAAGGTATAATTGGAGCTGGAGGTTTCACTTCAGGGTGTTGTTGCAGAAAGCATCTAGAGAGGGCGTTAGGTCCAAAAGGTTATACTGAAGTTGAACCTGGAAAAGAATAGAGCCCAGTGAGCTTGCCTTGAGTTTAGTCTTTTTGCAGACTCAATATTCTGCAAGTTCTTGTGATCGATATACACAGTAATGGGGTACCTTGCCCCTTCAAGCCAGTGCCTCCATTCTTCGACGGTCAACTAGACGGCCAACAATTCTGTGTTGCCTACATTTTAATTCATCTCTGCTGAGGAGAATTTTTCATGAGAAGAATGCACATGGGTGTAATTTGTTTTCCAAGGGGTTAACCCATGACAGGATAGCACCGGCTCTGAGATCAGATGCACCCACCTCAATGATGAATAGTTGCTCGAGATTAGGGTACTTGAGCACGGGTGCTTTACAAAAAGCCTTTTTTTAATATAAGAAAAGCTTATGAAGCTTCTGAGGACCAAACCGACAAATCTGCTCCTTTACGGGTCATAGCAAGAGGAGTAACATTAATGACAAAATAAAAAGACAGTTGTTGTTAGCGCTTATCCTTACACTACATATCTGTGTGTATCTAGCAAAATGAAAACATGAGGTATTGGTTCATATTTTGATCACAACATTTAAGCTTGCATCCCAGCATCAGGGGCACCTCATTGTATGCAGGTCCTACACGGACGCTTTGAAGCAATATTAAAATGCAGTTAAAATCAGATGTACTCACCTCCCATATATAGATGTGTTGGAAGAGTACACTGTAAGGGATAAAAACAACAGCTAGTCCAGGATTTACTTGTAAACAGCTTCGCCGGAGAAAGCCATTATTGGAAATATACAGTGGACCTAAGTACCAGTTACCATGACAACTGCATCAGGACCACTTTGTTCGGAAATACATCTTGGCCAGACAGAAATCCCATAAAGAGTATTCTGTCTTAGTGAGGTAACTGTGAAGGACCATTAGCCACATTTTGTTAATTGAAAGTAATAATGGCTTAACATAAAATGACTCCGATATACTGTAAGGACTCCTGTGGGAATTGGCAACATACTGGGTGTTGTTTTAATTGTTCCATATTATTGTCTTAACTGTTGTATCTTCCATTCGTCCTTCCCTGTTTGAACAAAGAACGCCTAGATACTATGGTTGCCTATTGAGCATAAGTCCTAACACTCTAGTATTATCACACCACCCACAGTCAAAAAACATACTGGTAGGTTAATCTGACAAAAATGATGTGTGTGTCTGTGTAAGTGTATGTGTACTTGTATTCCTATGCTTGTGGGGACATTGACCTGTTTACAGCGGTAGGTGAAGTGGGCATGCATTTGCAACATAGGGTAGTGTGTGTTTGGGGGGGGGGGGTAACAGTAATGTGCATGTTGCAGATCATTGGTGATCCGATTGGAATTGAGTGAAAAATGGATGTTATGGGTGTATCTCAATCCACTGTAGAAAGAGGCTGAAGTGGAGAACTATATTAGGGTGGGGGATGGTTCCCATGGGCAGGGTTGGGAAGATGTTCTTGTATGAGCAATAAGCATTGAAAGCTTTAAAATTGCACCTTAAGACTCACACTATATACACAGGAACTATTTTCAAGCTGTGAACTTACACTCCTTATTTCAAAAACTATAAACTAACTATTCAAAGTATAAATATTAAAGGCTATAGACAGCAGACAAAACAGCATTCAACCCAAGAGCTCTACACTACACTCTTTTGCAAAAGTGCTGCATTTGCTGCTATCTAAAAAAATCTTATCACATATGATCTACTTACATCACAAGCTATATACAGAGTGCAAAGAAAAAAATATTTAAACCTACAGTTACAAGAAGATTTGAACTTCAAGGATAACAGATAAATTATTCTAAATAACACCCACAGAAATCTCCCTACAAGGATAATTGCAAGTGCAGACGGTCCAGAACTCAAAAATAGCCCGGCCTATCAGTGGCGCACGCAGGGGGGGTTTCTGAGTCTCCAGAAACCCCCCCCCATGCGTTAACTCAGTGCCCACCATATCGGCACTGTCCTATACAGCAGCCGCGGCGCTGTCAAAGAAGCGTCCGCGGCGGTGCTGTATTGTATACAGCAGCGCCGCGGACGCTTCTTTGGCAGCGCTGCGGCTGCTGTATAGGACAGCGCTGCCGAAACGGAGCTGCGCAGCAGCTCTCTCTCGTGGTTTTTTTTTTTTTGGTCAGGGGGGGGAGGAAACCAACCTCCTTCCAGCCTCCCACCTACCGCCCTCCCTATCCTGCCCTCCTCCTGCCTCCCTCCTCGTCATTCTCCTCTCCCCCCTCTCCCTCTCTGCATTCTCCCCCTTTCCTCCTCCTACCCTTGTGTCTCTGTCCGTCCTACCCTCCTCTTAGATTGTACGCTCCTTCGAGCAGGGCCTCCTCTCCTCCTGTTCTCCACCACCTTAACTCTGCTCTCCAGCTCCTTGTCTCCTCCGTGAGGTCCTCCTGCCCTTCTACCCCTCTAGCTACACCGCTGGGGGCTCTCACCTCTCATCTAGCTGTACATTGAGCTTCCGAGTTACTGTGCTTTTTGTTAACTGTTCCGTGCTGTCTCTCCCTGTATTGTGTTTCTGTCTGTCCCTGTACGGCACTACGGATACCTAGTGGTGCCTTTTAAATAAAAATTATTAATAATAATAATAATAATAATAAAAATAAATGTTGCCTGGGCATTTAAATTTCCCAAGCACTTGAAGGAAAGCTGCATGCAATTTCAAATTCTTTGGAATATAGTAAATTTTGCATACAACTCTGAGGTAATAAGGACAAGATGCAGTGTTTGATTCCATGCAAACAACCAGAAAAAGACATGGTAGCAACACATGAAGAAATATAAGCTAAACCACAGGTGCGACAAACCCAAACCTAGAAAAAACAGTATCCTGTATATGTGTCTTTGCTCAGCCTGTGCCACTTGACATCAACGGTAGGTTTTGAATGACATGACTAGGTGTCAGTGTAGTGCTTGTATATGATGTCCTCAGACAAACTGAATACATGATACTGTCTCCACAAGGCAGTGAACTGTAAATCTTTTGGTCTATGTCAAACTGAAAATCTAAAGTGATAACTGTGGTGACAGAAGGCCTGATTCATTAAGGATCTTAACTTGAGAGACTTCTTATTTCAGTCTCCTGGACAAAACCATGTTCCAATGCAAGGGGTGCAAATTAGTATTCTGTTTTGCACAGAAGTTAAATACTGACTGTTTTTTCATGAAGCACACAAATACTTGATAGCTTATTTGTACACTGACATTTAAAGTTGATATTTGTGTGCTACATGAAAAAACGGTCAGTATTTAACTTATGTACAAAACAGAACACTCATTTGCACCCCTTGCATTGTAACATGGTTTTGTCCAGGAGACTGAAATAAGAAGTTTCTCAAGTTAAGATCCTTAATGAATCAGGCCCCGAGTCACTAAACATACGCATTTAATTGTCCTTTGACAGGACATAGTAAATGGATCTCCCCATGTGGCATGTTCCAGACATGGGTACCCACAATGCAATAAAAACAAGTGTATGTGTGCGTGTGTGTTTAGATTGTAGGCTTAACATGAGGCAGGACTACATATTCTCTATTCTGGTTGGTGCTATATAAATAAATAATAATAATACTCAATCAAAAGAAACAGCACACCAATCAGGAATGGTAGATAACAGATTCAAGGAGAAAAAAATATTCTGAACCAGTTATTCAATATATTGTATATTATATTTTAAAGTGGCTATACACATTGCAATGTTTTAGCCAATTCGATTGATTTAGAACTGGGCACAAATTGCAGTGTGCTTCGGACCAACAAATTGCTGGAGCCAATCAAAATTTTGATGCCTGGTAAATCTAGATGACTTATAACTACATATGTCTATGTATGCAGTCATTGTCTGACCATTATAACTGTGCCCTATATGATCTGGCCATTCAGCCTGAGTGACAGACAGTTTGATGTTCCAGACTTGTCGACACACATCTATGTTTGTGTATGATCAAACCAACATAGATTTGGAAGCTGGACAGTCAATCTGAGCAGCCAAATCACCCTGTGAATGGGCACCTCTTTGCTATATTCAAAAGCTTATACTTCCTGTATTTAAATAAGTTGTATGCATGAACAGATCATATAGAGGTGCATTTGACACATTATTTGACAAGAGCCTAGTCTGATTATTTTGTGCTGTTGCTAACATTTACATGCTCAGATTGGTGACTGGTGGGTCTAGCCATTTTACATGTCATATGCACATGCAGGTGTATATGTATATGTATATGATGTATGGAACATGGCATACCCAAGCCCCATAACAAAATTTTGGCGAGGGCATGGCAATTCTATTCACCTCTTTGCCGCATAGAATCCGCACTCCCTGCAAGGGGCGGTAGCTACGCCATTGGGCTGACCTGACCTAAAATACTCTGTATTGCTGTTTTAATTCTATTGTTCTGAATCGCAAGAGCCTCACCCATTCTTCTTCTGCTTGTCTATGTGACTCCTGTTTTGAAGAATGAAAATAAAAGGTGCTAAGGTCAAAATCAAAACTCCTATAGAAGATTAATGAAACGTGTTTCATTAATTAGCATCTTTAAACCTTACAAAAAGCCTCTTACATGCCAGAGAAGCATACATACAGGCAGAGCCTGATTAACGTTTTGGTCTCTCTGGGCTATACAGATTAAGGGAATGGAGGCCTCTGGGCTAAGGCCCCCCCCCCCCCCCGTGATCCGAGCTGCCCGCGCCCCCCCCCTGTGATCCGAGCTGCCCGCGTCCCTTCCTCCCCCCGGCACTTACCTCCTTCTCCGGCGCGCTGTACGCTCTTTACTGAGGAGATCTCATGAGAGTGAGACTCACGAGATCTCCTCAGTAAGGAGACTACAGCGCGTCTGAGAAGGACCACAGTGAAAGTGCTCAGCAGCACTGATCACGCCGGGTGCCCCCCAGCCCCCGACCGATCAATACTGCTGCTGAGCACTTTCAAGGGCCGCCTGGATGCCATAGGCCCCTGGGCTGTAGCCCAGTTAGCCCTATGGTTAATCCGGCCCTGGCTATAGCCCAGGGGCCTTGGACAGCCGGGGGGCCCTAACAAAGATTATTACTTAATGTCAGCGATCAGGTCCCTTTCATTCAAGTTAGGCGGGCGCAGCTTACAGCAAATCTGATACTGTTAGCTGCCCTGGTGTCAGTGCAGGCGCAGTGCACAGCATGCTGCTTAGTGAAGAGGTATCATAAGACTATGACATAGTCTCATAAGACCTCCTCACTGACCAGCACACTGCGCACCATGCCCACACTGACAGTAGAGCAAGAAGAAATAAGAGGCGCCGCCCGGAGGCTGAACCCTGCAGCGTAGAAGAGCAGTTAAGTACTGTTTATCTATGTATGGGGGGAGCGTAGGTGATAGACTGGGGCTGAGGGGGGTCATGACGGGGGGATGGGAGATGAATTGGATGCAGGGGGGATGGGGCACTTTACAAATTACTGGTAGGGGTGTGCACCGGCCACTTTTGGGGTTTTGGGTTCTGATTTGTTTTGCCAAAACACCCCACGAAAGGTTTTGGTTCTGATTTTGGGTTTTGGGTTCTGATTTTTTTTTAAAAAAAGCATAAAAAGTGCTAAAATCCATATTTTTTTGTTTTTTTTTCACTCCTACACTATTATTAACCTCAATAACATTCATTTCCACTAATTTCCAGTCTATTCTGAACACCTCACACCTCACAATATTGTTTTTAGGCCAAAAGGTTACACCGAGGTAGCTGGATGTCTAAGCTAAGCGACACAAGTGGGCGGCACAAACACGTGGCCCATCTAGGAGTGGCACTGCAGTGGCAGACATGATGGCAGTTTGCAAGAGTTTGCTAGAGGTGCAAGATAGAATTGTCCTTGGGCCCTCCCACCCACCCTGATGTTGTTGAAATAGGACATTCGCACTTTAACAAACCAATCAGGAACAGTGAACGTAGTTTAATCTCTGGTACTAATATTTCTGGACAGCAGGAATAGTGAATGTAGTTTAATCTCTGGTACTAATATTTCTGGACTGCAGGAACAGTGAACGTAGTTTAATCTCTGGTACTAATATTTCTGGACTGCAGGACTATCTCTGATCGAGATGGTGGAGGAAATTGATGAGGAGGGTGTTGTTGGTGTGGATACAACAGGACCAAGGGATTTAGGGGTCCCTGGGCTGCTGACGGTCCTAGTCACAGGTCCTGAACTAAACACTGAATTATGAAGGTTCTTCAGGTGAGGTATAAGGGAGGTTGTCCCTAGGTGGCCAAGATCCTTACCCCTGCTTATTTGAGCTTTACATAAGGTACATATGGCCATACATTTGTTGTCCGGATTGGGATAGAAATAACTCCAGACCGAAGAGGTGCATTTTTTGGTCTTCTGCCCAGGGCTTTTTCATCCCATGGACAACAACTGTTTCCTTCCCTGGTGCCTCATTTAAGATAACCACATCAGCATCCTCCTCGTCAAGTTCCTCCTCAGCGCCAGCTACATCAATATCCTCCTCCCAGTGTACAACATTCACACCTTCATTAGCCAAATCTGTAACTGGACTGTGGGTGATCCTTCCAACATATGCAGAGGGCGTGCTGCAAATGGTGGAAGGAGCCACCTCTTCCCGTACAGTGATGGGAAGGTCAGGCTTCGCAACCACCAACACCCTTGGACTCACCTTGGGGATTTGTGATGTCATCTGTTTAGAAGGCAGAGTTGTTTGCTGTGTTGTTGATGACAGCTTAACTCTCTTTATTTTTTTGGAGGGGGGGGGAGGAGGAGGGCTTAGATCCTTGGGTGAAGCTGAACCACTAGTCCTGAACACGGGCCAGGGCCTAAGCCGTTCCTTGCCACTCCGTGTCGTAAATGGCATATTGGCAAGTTTACGTTTCTCCTCAGATGTTTTTAATTTAATTTTTTTGCTAATTTAAGTTAACTTTGGGTTTTTGGATTTTACATGCCCTCTACTAGGAGATTGGGCATCAGCCTTGGCAGACGACGTTGATGGCATTTCATCGTCTATGTCATGACTAGTGGCAGCAGCTTCAGCACTAGGAGGAAGTGCGTCTTGATCTTTCCCTACTTTATCCTCCAAATTTTTGTACTCCATTATAGTTTAATCTCTGGTACTAATATTTGTGGACTGCAAGAACAGTGAACGTAGGTAAATATTGCAGTACTAATATATCTGGACTGCAAGAACAGAGAACGTATTTTAATTTCGCAGTACTAATATTTCTGGACTGCAAGAACAGTGAACGTAGGTAAATATTGCAGTACTAATATTTCTGGCCTGCAAGAACAGTGAACGTAGGTAAAAATTGCAGTACTAATATTTCTGGACTGCAAGAACAGTGAATGTAGGTAAATATTGCAGTACTAATATTTCTGGACTGCAAGAACAGTGAACGTATTTTAATTTCGCAGTACTAATATTTCTGGACTGCAAGAACAGTGAACGTAGGTAAATATTGCAGTACTAATATTTCTGGCCTGCAAGAACAGTGAACATAGGTAAATATTGCAGTATTAATATTTCTGGACTGCAAGAACAGTGAACGTATTTTAATTTCGCAGTACTAATATTTCTGGACTGCAAGAACAGTGAACGTAGGTAAATATTGCAGTACTAATATTTCTGGCCTGCAAGAACAGTGAACGTAGGTAAATATTGCAGTACTAATATTTCTGGACTGCAAGAACAGTGAACGTATTTTAATTTCGCAGTACTAATATTTCTGGACTGCAAGAACAGTGAACATAGGTAAATATTGCAGTACTATATTTCTGGACTGTAAGAACAGTGAACGTAGGTAAATATTGCAGTACTAATATTTCTGGCCTGCAAGAACAGTGAACGTAGGTAAATATTGCAGTACTAATATTTCTGGACTGCAAGAACAGTGAACGTTTTTTAATTTCGCAGTACTAATATTTCTGGACTGCAAGAACAGTGAACGTAGGTAAATATTGCAGTACTAATATTTCTGGACTGCAAGAATAGTGAACGTAGGTAAATATTGTAGTACTAATATTTCTGGCCTGCAAGAACAGTGAACGTAGGTAAACATTGCAGTACTAATGTTTCTGGACTGCAAGAACAGTGAACGTAGGTAAATATTGCAGTACTAATATTTCTGGATTGCAAGAACAGTGAACGTATTTTAATTTCGCAGTACTATTATTTCTGGACTGCAAGAACAGTGAACGTAGGTAAATATTGCAGTACTAATATTTCTGGACTGCAAGAACAGTGAACGTAGGTAAATATTGCAGTACTAATATTTCTGGACTGCAAGAATATATTGCACTAAAAAATTTTTTTATACTTTTCAAATAATTTTTTTATCTTTTTTTTAAATTATTTTTGTATAATTTTTTTGTTATTTTTTTTATTTTTTTATGATTTTTTAATAATTTTAAAATAACAATGGCCTTAGAAGAACAGAGCACAGGACACAGGCAGCACCACTGGACTCAGCAGTACAGAGCACAGGACACAGCACCACTGGACTCAGCAGGACAGAGCACTGGACAAAGCACCACTGGACTCAGCAGGACAGAGCACTGGACAAAGCACCACTAAACTGATCAGAAGGACAGAGCACAGGACTAAGTAACCACTTCAATAAGCAGGACAGAGTGACAGGGGCTCCCAAACTACAACCTCCCTCTTCAGTGATCTGACCCAGAATGAAGATGGCGGCCGCGAGCGGGGAATTTATGACATCCGAGTCTCGTGAGATCCGACGCGAGACTTGGATGTCATAGCCCCGTTTTCGATTCATTTCGCCGCCGGAAGTACCCGAACAGTGCTCGGATCCCGTCGGATCCGCACTGTTCGGGTGGGCTCGGATTAGCGCAATCCGAGCCCGCTCATTTATAATTACTGTTGGCCTCACAGTACCCTTAGCCCAGGGGCCTACATTGGCTTAATCCGGCCCTGCATACAGGAGAGAACCAAAGCCCTGAGAAATAGTTGATAGTTGAAGTCAATGAATTAAAGCATTTTTGTAGTCCCACAATGTAAGTAATTCTTGCTATGCAACATACAACTTTACTATATTTTTACCTGTCACATTCCCCTCTAGTCGTAGAGCCTGAGCACGATTATTGTATGCAGATGCCCGATCAGGAAGGAGGGCAATAGCCTCACTGAATTTCTGCACAGCTGTCTTCACATCTCCAGTATCCGCTGCATTAACACCGCAGAGCTCTAAGTTACGAGCTTCTTCCACAAGAGCAGCTGGGAAACTGCTATCTATAACACAGTATCAAAATTGTGAGCTCAAAGTATGCTACAGAATGGAAATATTAAAATGAAGATTTTTGCATGTTCAAGCAGACTTAGTGAATATAGTATTAACTTATGTTACCTTAGATCAGTGGTTCTTAACCAGGGCTGCATGCTTCCCCGTGGGTGAAAGTTATCACACTAGATTTTTAGCATAAAATCATTTTTAACATTTAAATGTGTGAGTGTATACAACTCATCTTCGAGCGACAATTAAGACAGGCTACAATTTCATGGGCGGAACAGGGAGGAGAAGGGGTGTATATACAGTAAGGGAGTGCCAGGTTCAAGTGCACGCAGCATCATCCAATTCAAGCTTTGGGGCGTCTCTAAGGTAAATGATTTGCAGTTGTATCACTTGCACCAGGTACACTTGCATCTGGTGTCAGTGCCAATGATGATGGTTCCGTATACATGCTAGAACATGTGTTTGCAATGAAGAGTGAATGTAAAAATGCACTTTGTGTATAGTAGACATTAACATCATAATGTATTTCATGGGCGGGTCACTATATTATTAATATGTTTCAATATTTTGATACTTTTTTTTTTTTTTGTGCTGTTATGAGTGTTTTGTCGCTATCAAATAACGATTGTCGAATCTCGATTTGTGTTTCCAATGCACAAATATTTATTCTCAAAAAGTAGCAGAATATATTCAAGCGAAATAATAAGTACAGCCGTTACTTATCGCAGGCGCTCTGGATCCAGTGTACAGTCATTCAGTCCTGAAGTCTGTGGTCTAGGTGACTGAACACTGCATGAGAGCTACTGCTTATATGCAAACAGAGATACAGTCAAACAATGTAGGTGGTATAGCTTGCTTCTATTGGTCCAGGCATCAGGAGGGTCCAGGGGGTTACACATCATAGGCTGATTCAATCTAAGGAATCCAAAGGTGGGGGTCTCTCCAGGGGATGAGCTCTGTTCTTCCCGCCAAACTGCTCTGTTCTTCCCGCCACACTGCTCTGTTCTTCCCGCCACACTGCTCTGTTCTTCCCGTCACACTCCAATTACAATCAGTCCATTTGCATTTGACAGTTAATAATCATAGAAAAGATTTATTCCCTGACATCAATAACTAGAGTATGCAATGTGCAATCTCTTCGCTGAATGCACCAAACAGCTGCTGATGTAAAGGGGATTACTATGATATTAGACATATGACACATTTCTTTTAACCTGAACCATATGTATCACTAATATGCATATAACTTATAATATTACACATAAACACTACTATATTTCGACATAAATAACTGTGTTGCAACTACGAATAATGTGTACTATTTACAAATATGTGTGTTGGTTCCATTACACTCCAAAAAGGATCTATTAGCCAACCCTGTCAATCACATTCCCCAAGTAAAAAGAAAGAAATTCGGAGAGGCACAAGAGGTGGAAAATATCAGAAATTAAAAAGATATGCTATTTCTGCCAATGAAGAAAAAAGTCCTATAGTTAACCTTAGTCAACACACCCTTACCGAAGATCAGACATCACTTCTACAGAAGGGTCTTAAGTTTGCACCACAATCACAACCCAATAAATTCGAGATGTATCTCGATTTGCATAAATTTGTAAGGAAATTATGTCTTAAGAAATATTTTTTGAGACAAACACAAGAAAATGTACAGAATAAAGAAATTTCTGAGTATAAACATACAGATCTTAAATCAAGCAGCAAATTTTATCCATCCTTAGTGAAAGGTTCATCTATTGTAACATTTCAGAAGTTGGTAGAAAAAGAAATAGAATCACTTCCGGAAAAAATCAAGTCCAAACAAAACATATCACAAGGTGAGAAATTAGCTATGGAACAACTCAAAAGGAATAATGATCTAATAATCAAGCCAGCTGATAAGGGAGGGGGTATAGTGGTCATGGATGTCATTAACTATTCCAGAGAGTGTGAGAGACTCTTGTTAGACGAAAGCACGTATAAAAAACTCGAAAGAGACCCCACTTCCCAGTATCTGGTAGAATTGAAAGAACTGCTGGAAGAGGGACTACATTTAGGTATATTGAATAAAAAGAACATTCATATTTGTGTATTGAGCATCCAAGAATACCTGTGTTTTATTTTCTACCGAAAATACATAAAGACAAAACCAACCCTCCTGGTCGTCCGATAGTGTCTGGCATTAATAGTATCACTGCCAACCTATTAGGCTATATTGATTACTTTTTACAGGATCTGGTTAAAATCCAACGGAGCTATCTCAAAGACACAACAGCAATTCTAAAGAGTTTAGATAAAATCAAATGGAAAGATTCTTACCATCTAGTCACATGCGACGTGAAATCGCTTTATACTTGCATAAGACATGCAGAAGGATGTGAACACACATACTATTTGTGACAGACCCGGGCCTTATATTGAGAATATCCTGCCAACCCGGTCTGTCCTCAGTGGGCCAACTGAACAACCATGGCCCACTCTGTTATTAAATGCCGCCCGGTGGCCAGATCTCTTATTGCTGTGGTGTCCAGAGAGGGAGGGGAGAGGCAGCTCACAGGAAGTGGGAATCAGCTGTGGACCCTGTGACATCAAAAAGTAGTGGAATGGGTTAAAAAGAGGAGGGTCAGGACCTTATCTAAAATCAGGAGGGGGTCTCTCCCTGTTTGCTAACTATTGTTCTAGCAAGTCTGCAACACAGTCCGAATGGCACCATCACCGCAGGGGGGAGACCACTGATGTCATGCACTATTTCCACCCCTGTTACCACCCAAACTCTCCACACCACCAATCAGAAGAGGACAATGAGTGGGGGGTTGTGGAAGGGACAAAAGGGGAGCTGTCTGGGGGAGGCAGGAAGTTGTTGGAGAATCTTGAGACAGTGAGGACTTGGACTGTTGGAGAGTAACCGTATTCTCGCAGGGCCTTAAAGGAATGCTTAAGGCAGGAGCTTCTTGACAGAGATCGGACAGTGTACCTCTAGGACTGATTCTGTTACCACTCCATCGGGAGACACTCGCAGATTCTGGGGAATTGGTGAGCCTACATCGGTAGGGAGACTATACCCAGGGTCCCACCAATCTGGTGGAGAGTTGGCCGAGCGGCTGGGATCAGCAAGATACACAGACCCACCTTAAGGATCAGAAACCGTGGCCCACTTGGATTGTCAGCTGTGGATTTTATTACCAGGAGTTTGGGCCTGCTAGGACTCTGTGCTTGGAGGTAACCTGCTGGGGACTTTGTTGGGGAGTTTTTACTTGCACTGGTGATTTTCTGACACTTGATATATCTGGTGGGGGAACAAGTTTCTCCTTGGGGAGCACTGTTGTATTTTACTAAGTGTGTACACTTTGTTTAATAAAAGGGATTATTATTTCTTTCCTGTCACCTTACCTGTGTGACCTGTGAGCCTAGAGGACAGAGTATCTAGTGAGCTTTGGTTCTAACCCCGGTGTCCTCACAATTTTGGTGGCAAGCAGTGGGGTCACACAGTCCCAACGTTTGGGTAGAGCGCAGGGACTCGTATCCAGATACGGTCAGGCTCTGTAAGGACACAAGTCAACAGTCTGTCAGCACCAGTGTTAGTAAAAAAAGAACCTACCTGGGAAGTCAGCAGGAATGGCCACAGAAGCAGAGCAGATCAGTTTAAAAGCCACAGAGAGATTCTATATGAAAGCAAGGAAACAACACTTGCAGGGGTTCTGCAGAACCAAAGGGGTGGACTTTGATGACACAGACGTGCGTGAAGTTCTGGTGGCCAAACTAATGGAATGGAAAAGGGCTTACCCTGTGGAGATGGAAGAGTCAGAGGTGGAGGAGGAGGAGGCCAAAGGCCAGCCACAGAGACCCCCCAGTGGGACACAACCCAGACCACCGTCCGGCACTCCAGCAGTGTTTCAAGATTGGCTGACAGCACTGGGGGAAAGGGCAACCCTGCATGAAAGGGCAGCCGTACTCCAAGCAATGTTGGGGGTAGCAATTGAGGTACCCCAGATGCAGAGAGAAGAAGGTTGGGGAGAGGCCCGGTTGAGACCTCAGCTGGGATATAGTGGAGTCCCAATTTTTAAAGAGGCAGTTGCAGACATTGATACCCATCTCCAGGTTTTTGAAAACTTGATGGGAGTCCATGGGATTGAGGAGGAAGAGTGGTCCAAATATCTGGGACCCAGCCTGACTGGGAGAGCGCTGGAAGCTTACCAGGCTCTAAGCCCTCAAGAATGTGGGGATTATGGTACGGTGAAAAAGGCGCTGATGGTAAAATTCCAGTTAAATGCAGAGACCTACAGATACAAGTTCAGGACTTTAAATAAAGGAGGGTCACAGTCGCACCAGGAATTTGCCAGCCAGCTACAGAGGGCCTGTGAGAAATGGTTGGAAGGGAAAGGGGCTTGCTCCGCTAAGCAAATTAAAGAGCTCATTATGCTGGAGCAGCTGACTCTAAAAATGGCCCCAGAGATCCGGGAATGGCTGGCGGACAGAAAACCTGAGACCCTGGAGGAGGCAGCAGGGCTAGCTGATGAGTATGTGGTGAGTCGACCCAGGTGGAGAGCCCCTAGTATGCCTAGTCAAGCAGCTGCAGGGAGGGGGAGCCGACCAATTCCAGCAAGTCTAGCGACACCTGGAGGCCCCTTTATTAGAGAGAACTCTGCCCGGAATCCAAGAGATGAACCAGTCCGATCCAGACCCTGGGACCTGAATCCAAAGAGGTGCTATCGGTGCAACCAGGTGGGGCACTTCCAGAGAGATTGTCCCTGTATCAAAGGTCCGATGCCAGGAGCCAGAGCTGCACCAGTGGCCGCTGTACAGTATGCCCCAGGAGATTTTGAAATCGGCATTGAGGCCGAGCCACCCTGTCCTGATGTGCCAGAGGCAAGGGACGGGGTGTATGTGGTGAACCTGATTTTGGGGGAGGGGAGGCAGAGCCCTAGGAATATGCAGGGTCATCTACAGGACGTGTGGGTGGGGGACTGCAAGGTCCAGGGGTTGAGAGACTCAGGAGCATCCCTGACCCTGGTGGAGCCTGATATAATTAAAAGATCCCAAGTTATGGAGGGACAGCAGGTACGGATTTCCACGGTGGGGGGCCATCTTGCAGATATTCAAGTGGCCCGGGTACATTTGGATTGGGGGGCGAGATTTGGAATGGTGGAGGTGGGCATCCTGGATGGACTACCAGCAAAAGTGATTTTGGGGAATGATTTGGGCCAGGGAGTGGTCACTCACTTTGTGCAAGCTGTGACCCGCAGCCAGAGCTGAGTGCAAGCCACAGCTGCACAAGAAGCCGTAACGCCAAGGAGACCACCAAGACTAACCCCAGAAACCAGAACCAAGGAGCCAGAGGCAGCACCATTGGTGAGTAACCCTAAAAGATCTGATGTTGTACCAGAAATTGATTTGGGGGAGGAGGACAGAAGGGAATTTAGGAAGGCCCAACAGACTGACCCATCCCTAGCCAAACTGAGGAGTGCAGCAGACGCTGGGGGAGGTGAAGTGGCAGGCAGTAAAGTAGTGTGGGACAAAAGGCTGTTATATAGGGTAGTCACCCCCACCCTAGATCAACACCCAGGGACAGAAGTGAAGCAGTTGGTAGTACCCTGGGCTTACCGGACCCATTTATTAGCGCTGGCCCATGACATTCCAGCAGCACTTTGGCACCAGAAAAACGTTGGCCCGGGTGTTGCGGACTTTTTTCTGGCCTCAAGTCACCCAGGATGTGAAACGGTACAAAGCCTCCTATGACACCTGCCAGAGAATAGGGAGAGCCCCTAAGAAAGTCCCACTACAATCCCTGCCTATAATTGAGGAGCCCTTTGCACGGGTGGCTATAGATATCGTAGGTCCATTAGCCATCCCCAGTTACACCGGAAAAAGATTCATCCTCACCCTGGTGGACTTTGCCACCAGATACCCAGAGGCAGTAGCCCTGTCGTCCATAGACGCAGAGCATGTGGCCCAGGCTCTGGTGGACATTTTCAGCCGGGTAGGATATCCCAGGGAAGTGGTTACTGACCAGGGGACCCAATTCCAAGGGGACCTAGTCCAGACCCTATGGGAAAAGTGCGGCATTAAGCCCCTGTGAACCACTCCGTACCATCCCCAGACCAATGGGTTATGTGAGCGTTTCAATGGAACGCTGAAACACCTCCTGAAGGCATATGTACAGTCTGAAGGGAGAGACTGGGACAGGGCCCTGCAGCAGCTCCTGTTTGCATACAGAGAAGTGCCCCAGGAGTCCACCGGATACTCTCCTTTCGAACTTTTGTATGGCCGGAGGGTACGAGGCCCCCTAGACCTGGTTAGAGAGAGCTGGGAAGGAACGTTCCAGGCTAATGAGCAGCCTATCCTTAAATATGTAGAGAAGATGAGGGAGAGGATGAAGAGGGTAGCGCAGCTGGCGCAAGGCCATTTAAAAGGAGCCCAGGCAAGACAGAAAGAGTGGTACGATGCCCACGCTCAGGATAGGAAGCAGAACGCAGGACAGAAGGTGATGGTGCTAGTCCCAATGAGACGGAATAAACTTCAAGCCACCTGGGATGGCCCATACAAAGTGGTGAGGCAGGTAGGGCCGGTCAACTATGTAGTAGCGCTGGATGATGAGGAAACCTGGCTGAAAACCTTCCACATCAATCGACTAAAAAAGGTTATGTGGAACGGCAGATGGCAGCAATGGTGGTGTGTTGTCCCCCCATGGGTCCCACAGAGGTAGACCCCCTACTGGAGATGATAGGGGAGGTGAGAGAAGAAAAGGGGGTGGAGACCGTGACAGTGGGGACGCAGCTAGGAGAGGGAGAGAGGCAGGAAATAAGGGAGGTGCTGGAAAAGGAGCAGGCCCAATTTACCTGTAAGCCCGGGCGTACCCACCAAGTCAACCACCATGTAGACATGGGGGAGGAGAAGCCCATAAGGCAGGTAGCATACCGCATGACCCCCGCAGTACTGGTCCAAGTACGGAAGGAGATAGAGGAAATGCTGGCCTTAGGAGTAATTAAGAAGTCAAATAGTCCATGGGCTGCAGGGGTGGTATTGGTCCCGAAGAAGGATGGGACTACCCGCTTCTTCGTGGACTACCGTAAACTAAATGAGGTCACCACCACTGATGCTTATCCCATGGCCCGAATAGATGAGCTACTAGACAGGCTAGGGGCAGCCAAGTTTGTGTCCACTTTGGATCTGAGCAAGGGCTATTGGCAAATTCCCCTCACCCCCAAAGCTCAGGAGCGGTCAGCCTTTATAACCCCACTGGGATTGTTTGAATGTACGACCATGCCCTTTGGGATGAAAAATGCTCCAGCCACATTCCAACGGATGATTAATGACCTGTTGGGGGGGTGTCAGGAATTTGCCCAGGCTTACTTAGATGACATTGCCATCTTCAGCCAGACGTGGGAGGATCACTTAGTGCAAGTGTCAGAGGTCCTGAGGAGAATCAGGCAGGCAGGGTTGACCATTCGCCCAGACAAATGCTTCATGGCAATGGCAGAAGTGCAATACTTGGGGCACCGTGTTGGTGGGGGAATCATACGCCCTGAACCGGCAAAAGTAGAAGCCATTGTTCAGTGGCCCCGACCCACCAACCAAAAGCAGGTACGAGCATTGCTCGGGATCGCAGGGTACTACAGAAAATTCGTGCCTCAGTATAGCACTGTTGCCAGGCCCCTGACTGACTTGGCAAAGAAAAAATACTCCAGACATATAGAATGGACCCCAGAGTGCGAGGGAGCCTTTGACGCTCTGAAGGCAGCATTGACCCAGTCCCCAGTGTTAGCAGCCCCAGACTTCAAGAAACGATTTCTGGTACAGACAGATGCTTCAGGGTGTGGACTCGGTGCTGTGCTCAGCCAAGTGGGGGAGGATGGGCATGAGCACCCAGTGGTTTATTTATCCCGAAAGCTTGTGGATAGAGAGGTAGCCTATGCCACAATTGAAAAAGAATGCCTGGCCATAGTGTGGGCCCTAAAGAAATTACAACCCTACATTTATGGGCAAGAGTTCACAGTAATTACAGACCACAACCCCCTTTACTGGTTACAAAGATCTTCTGGGGAAAATGGGAGGTTATTACGGTGGAGTTTAGCATTACAAGGTTATAACTTTACTATCTCGCACAAAAAGGGGAAAGACGGACGGACTCTCCAGAAGAGAGGAAGAGAACCCTTCATTAAGGAACCCACCGTGCCAAGGTAACATCTGGAGCCTGACCACCAGACTCCAACTGTCCCCTCGATTTAATAAGGGGGAGGTATGTGACAGACCCGGGCCTTATATTGAGAATATCCTGCCAACCCGGTCTGTCCTCAGTGGGCCAACTGAACAACCATGGCCCACTCTGTTATTAAATGCCGCCCGGTGGCCAGATCTCTTATTGCTGTGGTGTCCAGAGAGGGAGGGGAGAGGCAGCTCACAGAAAGTGGGAATCAGCTGTGGACCCTGTGACATCAAAAAGTAGTGGAACGGGTTAAAAAGAGGAGGGTCAGGACCTTATCTAAAATCAGGAGGGGGGTCTCTCCCTGTTTGCTAACTATTGTTCTAGCAAGTCTGCAACACAGTCCGAATGGCACCATTACCGCAGGGGGGAGACCACTGATGTCATGCACTATTTCCACCCCTGTTACCACCCAAACTCTCCACACCACCAATCAGAAGAGGACAATGAGTGGGGGGTTGTGGAAGGGACAAAAGGGCCTTAAAGGAATGCTTAAGGCAGGAGCTTCTTGACAGAGATCGGACAGTGTACCTCTAGGACTGATTCTGTTACCACTCCATCGGGAGACACTCGCAGATTCTGGGGAATTGGTGAGCCTACATCGGTAGGGAGACTATACCCAGGGTCCCACCAAGCTGGTGGAGAGTTGGCCGAGCGGCTGGGGAATTGCCACTGGCGTACCTGCTGCTGTCGTAAAGTTTCTAAGATGCCAAAGGGCCCCAAAATCATGCACTATCCCGAAGGCGTACCTAGAGTCAGTATATATATTAGCTGATTTACCTTCTGCCAACTCACACGCTCTCCTTAATGCTACTAGTTCCGCCACTTGGGCTGAGTGAGGTGGGCCAAGGGGTTCAGCTTCTACCACACCCTGATCGTCTACAACAGCGTAACCAGTACATAGTTCTCCCGTCTCTGTCTGTCTATGACAACTCCTGTTTGTATAAAACGTATGGGGGTGTCACGTATGTCGGACCTTGCAGTAAAGGTCTGGTTCAGGTGTTCCATACAATCATGCGTATCAGTACTCTTGCCTAACTCATCATCAACCAGGGTCTCCTCACCTCCCACCCTTTGTGTCTCTAGAGACACTTATGGAAGGTATGTAGCTGGATTTAAGGTGCTACATCATTTGATGATAGTGTTTGAGGGTGCCATCAGAGCTAGTTCCCACTTTGTGAATCTAGCTGAAGAAACATGTCTGGTTTGAGCTGAATTTAACAGAGCTGATACAGCATGGGGTGTATTGACAGTTGAATTATGTCCTGAAACTACGTCCTCGCTCTTACTTACTAGAAGAGCAGTTGCTGCTACACTTCTGAGACATGTTGGGAGTGATCTTGCCACAGTGTCCAATTGTGCACTGTAGTATGCTACCGGTCTGCTAGCGTCACCATGTTTCTATGTGAGGACACCTGCTGCACAACCATCAGCTTCCGTACAGTATAGTTCAAAAGGCTTTCATAATCAGGTATTCCCAATGCAGGTGCTCTAGTCAGAATATCTTTGAGATTAAAGAACGCTTGCTCTGACTCTTCTGTGTGTACGACACGTTCTGGTTTCGAGGAAGAGACTAGCTCCTGCAATGGTAATGCCAGAATAAAAAAAACCTGGGATCCAGGATCTACAGTATCCACACATCCCCAAGAAGGTACGAATCTGCTTCTGGCTCTGCGGCAGAGTCATGTGTTGTATAGCTTCAATCCTGTCGGTTGTCAGGTGTCTTAGCCCCTTGGTGAGGCAGTGTCCTAAGTATTTGACCTTAGTCTGACATGGCTGTAATTTATCCTTTGCCACCTTGTGCCCTGTTTGTGAGAGATGGAGCAACAACAATTTAGTATCATGTAAACATGACATAAAAGAATCAGAGCACAGCAACAAATCGTCCACATATTGAATTAGAACAGACCCATTGCGGGGTTGAAAGGATTGCAAGCAGTCATGTAAGGCTTGGGAGAAAATACTGGGGCTGTTAATGAACCCCTGCGGTAGTCTGGTCCATGTGTATTGCACTCCCCGGTAGGAGAATGCAAAAAGGTATTGGCAGTCAGGGTGAAGAGGGACTGAGAAGAAAGCAGAACATAGGTCAATGACAGTAAAATGACTAGCAGATGGTGGAATCTGCATGCGGATGACAGCTGGATTCGGCACTACGGGGAATTGGCTCTCAACAACTTTATTAATTCCCCTTTAGTCCTGGACTAATCTATAGCCCCTCTCCCCACTCTTCTTCACAGCGAAAATGGGACTATTTGCTCTGCTGGATGTACGAAGTAAAATCCCTTGTTGCAACAGCCTCTCAATAACAGGATATACCCCCAATTCCACCTCCAGTTTTAATGGATACTGTGGGATTTTTGGAGCTACCCTACCACTTTTTAGATTTACCATGACAGGGGCTACGTTTGCCATTAGTCCAGTGTCCTGTCCATCTCTGGTCCATAGTGAACCTGGTATTTCCAGCAACATCCCCTTTACTTGAGATGGACTTTGTTCTATAACAGTAGAGTGTAACATTAACCTTTGAGGGGTGTCCAATATATCCTGTACCTCATGCGCGACCTTCTTTAGTATGTCTAAGAACACACCATCTGAAGTACAGTATATGACACATCCCATTTTACATAACAAATCTCTCCCTAGCAAGTTAGTAGGAGCCGCTGCAGCTAAGAGAAACGAATGCTTAGTATGCAGGGGCCCGATAGTAACTTCAGCGGGTTTAGTTAGAAGATAATGTAACACTACTCCCGTTACCCCCATAGCTGGAATAGTCTAACTAGTTACCTGTAGCTTGAAAGGAGAGGTTATCACAGATCTGGCCGCCCCTGTATCTATAAGAAAAGTTTGCTTCCTACCAGCTATGTCAACTATCATTATTGGTTCTTCTCTCAGACTCTCAGTTAACCTCACTGGCTGTAGACTACAGGTATGACCTTACCTCTAGCGCTGACTATTGCTTTGCTGCTGTAATATGCGCGGGCAGGTGTGAGTCTTCTAGTCTATGTGAATCCCTCCTTGGAGGATATCTATGCGACCCTTCATTAGAATTATTTCTTCCCTTAGTACAATCTCTCCTCATATTTCCTTCTTCTTTGCAATTATAACATCTCAACATTCTGCGTTTCCTGTTATGTGGGTTATAGGCTGGTGGTCGTGTATGCATTCCCTCTAATGCTTGTATACTCACCGTCATCAACTTGTCACTCTTTTCTTCCTTTTTCCTAAAGATATTTTTATCATGCTGCACAGCAGACTCCCTAAGGGAATCTACCGTGATGCCTCTCCAATTAGTTAATGAGGTTTGTACTCTGGTTTTAAAATTTTCCCTAAGACCATCCATTAGTACTCCTACAGCTACTTCCCTGTGATGTGGGTCCTCCCCTATGTTTGATATCCCAGTGAACCATGTTATCGCTGCTATAGCTCTACTAAAGTAATCTGATGCTGTTTCACTATCTTTTTGTTTTATAGTGAAAATCTTACTCCAATTCGCTACTACTGGAAAATAGATGGCTAAATGTTTGACAATCTGTTCTATATTCTCTTGATTAATCTCATCTGTCAAGGTGTCGTCTTCCTCCAACGAACAATCTTTAATAAATTGTTGTACGTTAGTATTGGGAGGAAGACACGCCCTCAACACTACACGCCACTCCTTATCTGTTGGTTCGTGTGCATTTCCCAAGTCTTTAACAAACTTCTGACACTTAGCCAACTCTTTTCTAGGACCTGGGAATTCAGTCATAATGGAACGTAATTCTGATCTAGTCCAGGGACAATGCATTGTAACATTTCTTAAAGGAACTACACCATCCTAATCCGCCTTCCCATTGGGAACTGATATTGTGCGGACTGGATACGTACCCACTGGTTCACTATCTTCAGGGTTAGCTACTTCAGTACTTTGAATATTGTCTCTCTTAGTGGTCACACTAATCTCACCTATCTCAGCCATTGCCCCCTTTCCATACTTACGCTGAACCTCTAACATATTAACAGCATGGGCAATGGCTGAAATTACCGTGGGTTCATCCTCTTCTTCAGAAACACTTGCTTTTAACTGACTTAAAACAGGATATAACTTAGCAATTTCTTTTTTTTCATTTTTAATAACGGCTGTACTTACTCCCCCCGCCACACAGGTTGGCGGGGCCACGCTTCTCAACGGCTACTTCCGTTGTGCGCGCGCTTTTCGCCACGCCTACTTCCGCTGTGCACTTGCTGCTCTGCCACATGTTGCCTTCCATTTGCCACAATTTTAAACAGTCATTATGTTTATTTCTCACTTTTGTTGACTTATTAAAAGCACACTTTATCTTTTACGTTATTTGATACCTCTGCATTAAAACTCCCTATTGTTGGGAAAGGCCTAACACAATCTTTGGTCATCTTGACCCACGTGTCGCAATACGCAGTTGCGTATGCACCATATTTATTACACATGAGAAATCTTGCTGAACCAATAGACCCTTCCTTAGGGAGTACCTCGGCCATCTCTAGTGTCTTCTTAGCACCCATGTTGAACAATAGGGTCCCAGTAATATCACAATATCCTGCCACACAAATAGGGTTCCAGAAATATCACAATATCCTGCCACTAATTTCAACACTCTGCCACCCGCAATCTACCGCTAGAGATATTTTACTGGCCCGTGAACGTATTTGCTACAAGCTGTGTCCACTCGCTTCCTCTCGTATTGAACGAGGACCCCTAATACAGAAATATCAATGCGGACTAAAGGGTTATCAGCTCCTCGATTACCCCTGACTCTCCAACAAAATCTGTTGAGTTTATTACGTCTGGCAGCATCCGGTTAAGTCAATTACCAGCCTTACCAACGTAATTCCTCCCCGTTACCCTCAAGTCACAATCACGGCTTTCCTTGCCGTGCGGTGCAATAGCAACGCTTAAAGCTTATCAGCAAGCGATGAGATTACCCTTGGGTGCACGTTGCGAAACTTGCATAGTTTCCGCCCCCGGTATACCTGCCTTGTATACCGTACACCAGTTGGGCACCTGCCTCGTCAGACAGCAACTGACACTCTATTCAACAATAGATCAAACCTTAGTGTATTTAAAGTCAACAAATCACACGACATACACCTTTTCTGCGCAGAAAATCAAAGTTCCCAACAACAGTAATAATGTCCCAGAGGTTTTAACAAGTAATTATACTATGCATGTATAACAACTATCAAAACGATTGTTTAACCACGTGGCAAATCTACCGGAAGTTCGCGTATGCAAAGCAGGAAGTACACTTATGCTAAGCAATGCAATACAGTTAAAACGCACAATGACAGTAAAAAGAAACAGTTTTCTCTTTTGTCCCTAGATTCAGTTAGCGTACCTTAGATAATGCAAAACGGACATTCGGTTTCACAACACAGAGTAAAATTCAGGTTTTGAACACATTGCGTTCTTACCCGTATATGACGCGTCTCCACCCTTTGTTGGGGAACCGAAATCCGTTGGTCTTGCGTATCGTCCGGCAACGAAACCTCCAAACTCAAGAGCCCCCAAATTGTTATGAGCGTTTTGTTGCTATCAAATAACGATTGTCGAATCTCGATTTGTGTTTCCAACGCACAAATATTTATTCTCAAAAAGTAGTAGAATATATTCAAGTGAAATAATAATAAGTACAGCCGTTACTTATCGCAAGCGCTCTGGATCCAGTGTACAGTCATTCAGTCCTGAAGTCTGTGGTCTAGGTGACTGAACACTGCATGAGAGCTACTGCTTATATGCAAACAGAGATACAGTCAAACAATGTAGGTGGTATAGCTTGCTTCTATTAGTCCAGGCATCAGGAGGGTCCAGGGGGTTACACATCATAGGCTGATTCAATCTAAGGGATCCAAAGGTGGGGGTCTCTCCAGGGGATGAGCTCTGTTCTTCCCGCAACACAGCAAAATTTCTTCCCGCCACACTGCTCTGTTCTTCCCGCCACACTGCTCTGTTCTTCCCGCCACACTCCAATTACAATCAGTCCACTTGCATTTGACAGTTAATAATCATAGAAAAGGTTTATTCCCTGACATCAATAACTAGAGTATGCAATGTGCAATCTCTTCGCTGAATGCACCAAACAGCTGCTGATGTAAAGGGGATTACTATGATATTAGACATGACACATTTCTTTTAACCTGAACCATATGTATCACTAATATGCATATAACTTATAATATTACATATAAACACTACTATATTTCGACATAAATTACTATGTGTTGCAACTACGATTAATGTGTACTATTTACAAATGTGTGTGTTGGTGCGAATGTATACTAAAGTATAAAAACTGTTATTGCCACGTGTTGTGGCTGGATACGCCCTTCCACGCCGTAGCGTGCTCTACGCATAATTTCAGACAAGACCAATCAAGTTTGCTCGATATCAATTGAAATCACTTTATCCAATTTGCTGACTTTGACAGTGCATTCTCCCAGGACTTTATATTCCATATTGTATGTATCCTGCAGTGCATTGTGTCTGTCAGTGCAGAGCGTACCTAGACCCGTAATCAACAAGAGACGTCTCTTCACATCTGCTTGCAGTTGAATACGGACGTGCGTGTGCTTAATTTATGTGTGTTTTCTAAAAAAACGCACATTACAATGATTTTTATATTCCTTAATAAGACAGGCCCTATATGGGGAAATGGACAAAATGAGGTAAAAAATTCTGAATGTTTTCACAAATTTTTTAATAGTAGTTTAACATAATTAGTGCAAATTCAAACACAATTAGACTTCTGAATACAGTGATACCAAATATGGGCAATTTATATGAAATCTAATGCAATTATCACACCAGGAAACAAAAGGAACACATTTTCATTTTGAACATTGATATCTTGGATTGGATAAGTAATGTCAACATTTAAAATGTCTACACCAAAATGACGACAGTAATAATGTCTACCTGTTCATAATGTCAACACAGTTAAATTGTCAACATACATAGGGCCTGATTCATTAAGGAATGTAAAGCAAAAAAAAGGAGTAAGTTTTCTCCTGGACACACCATGTTACAATGCAAGGGGTGCAAATTAGTTTATTATTTTGCACGTAAGTTAAATACTGGCTGTTTTGTCATATAGAACACAAATACTTGATGGCTTAATTTTTGCACTAAACTTTAACGTTGATCTAGTACATGTTCTTACTCAACTATATATGTACCCACATTTAAAATTTACCTTCCCCTCCAATGCAACATGGTTTTGCCAAGGGGCAAAGTTTATCCTTTTTTTTTGCTTTACCTTCCTTAATGAATCAGGCCCATAATGTCTACACATTCAGAGGTTGACATGTAAAATGTGTACAGGGGTTGTAATGTCGACACTGAAAAGAACAACATAAATGAATAGATGTAAACAATAAAACCGCAAATAAATGTAAATAAGTAAAAAAACAAAAAACGGTATGATCCACCCCCAAATAGCTTAACCAACCTTGGTGCTGCCAGCCTAGGCTGCTACTAGCAAAATCAGGGATCAAAAAGCCTGTGGTCCCCCTGATTTTACCTTTACCAGCACTAGGCTTTGCCAGCCTGGGTTGGTGGCAATATAGCAGGGAAACCAACAGTGTGGGGTCCTCCTACCATAATCCCAAACCAGCATCAGGCTTGTCAGAACAGGGATGGATTCCCTAAGGAGATCGGGTCCACACACACACACACAAAAAAATGCAAGTTTCTTTCTCTGATGAATCCCATTTCAAATTGTTTGGGGCATCTGGAAAAAGGCTTGTCCAGAGAAGGAAAGGTGACTATCATCAGCCCTGTGTCATGCCAACAGTAAAGCATCCTGAGACGATTCATTTGTGGGGTTACTTCTCAGCCAAGGGAGTGGGTTCACTTACAATTTTGCCTAAGAATACAGCCATGAATAAAAAATGGTAGTATCCTTCAAGAGCAACTTCTCCCAACCGTCCAAGAACAGTTTGGTGATGAACAATGCCTTTCCCAGCATGATGGAGCACCTTGATATAAGGCAAAAGTGATAACTTAGTGGTTCGGCTATCAAAATTTCAAAATTTTGGGTCCATGGCCAGGAAACCGCACAGACCTTAATCCCATTGAGAACTTGTGGTCAATCCTCAAGAGGCAGGTGGACAACTAAAACCCACAAAATCTGACAAACTCCAAGCATTTATTAGGCAAGAATGGGCGGCCATCAGTCATTATGTGAGAAGTTGATTGACAGCATGCCAGGGCGAATTGCAGAGGTCTTCAAAAAGAAAGGTTTACACTGCAAATATTAACTATTTGCATAACATTAATGTGATTGTCAATAAAAGCCTTTTACACTTATATAATGTTTGTAATTTTACTCCAGTATACCATAGAAACAGGTATCAAAACACTGAAGCAGCAAATTTTGTGAAAACCAATACTTGCGTAATTTTCAAAACTTTTGGCCATGGCTGTACAGTGCTTTCTTATATGCACACTTGTATGCAGATGCAGAGATGCAGGTTGTCGTCTGCTACACGTCCATGCAGTTTATATATGTTGTGGGCAGACTCTCCTAGTAACTATGGGGAGCCTCCAGATCACTTTGTGAAGTCTTTGGGGACTTAATAACATATAGTGGTACACAGCTATCTCTTGCTGCGTTCGGTCTCTTACTCAGTATACTGGGAAGTACTCATATAGCTGAACATGTCAGAAACATTAAATAAGGCTTAGAATCACAGTGTGTGTGATTGTAATAGTGAGCGCCGAATCTGTGTTATGTTGGGTACTGATTAAGATGTGGACTAACTGTTAGGAACCCCTCCAGCCAGCACAACACAACCCGGAATCTACTCTGCCAGTCAGGTGTTCACTGGAGCCCCTGATGGTGGGGACAGACTGGGCTGCAGACTGACAGAGGGTTGTGAAGTGTGTACCGGCTGGGGAGAACCCAGGCAAGAAGAGTCAGGTCCACGCAGAGGTCAAAGGCCGGCAGCAAGTAGCAGTATCGATGAACAAGCTGGGGTCAGAGGTCACAGGCAAAGTAGCTGAACGAGTAAACAAGCCAAGGATCAGGGTCACAGGAAACACGAGCGAAGTCCAAAACAAAGCCAAGGGGTCATACACAGGAAGTCAAATATAGATATCAGGATACAGGAACTGGAACAAGCAGGTCAGCAGACTGGAACACAGGAGCTATAACCGGCAATGAGGCAGCAGACCTCATTGCCTTAAATACCCAGCTGAACCAATCATAGGTTGAACACACTCCTGCAGGTTAATAGAGCAGTCACTAACAGAGCCAATCAGGGCTTGCCCCTGACCTGCACAGTTGCAGGCTAATGCCTGTAATTGCCTCCTATAATCTGCCCATAAATTAGCCCACAGGCTGTAGAACGCTGCGCCCGGCCTCCTCCTATTGCCGGGACGCAGCTCTGAAGCGTCTACTGGTTGCCCCGGCAACGGCCGGGTTATGGCCGGAAATGACGCCCCGGTCGTCATGGCGACGGCCGGGGCGCGGGTGTGTGAGTCGCGGCGGATGGGCACCGCCGTGGCTCGTAACACTAACTTATGATTCCTGGCTGCTGCTTTACAATCTAATTACAACTTAGTCCTGTATTAGGTTAGCTGTGTGCATTTCTATTTTTGACATTTAACAACAGGGAATTTAGTTATGTATAGGAGACGGAGTGTTGGCGATCCATTCCAAACAAATAATAATAATAAAACGTCATTGACATTAGCGCTCCAATTTTTTCCCACTCTGTCAGAGCCTGAGGTTATAAATAAACCTGTCGGCTATTAGAGTTTAATTTCATTATAAGGCGGGTTGCTTCTATATTCAGTTGCTGGATTATTTTGGGGATCAAGCTGCCAGACAACAATTTTTTTTGGGCAAAGACACTTGGAATTTTTTTGGGGTTTTTTTTTTTTTTTACTAACTTAATTTGGATTTAAAGCTTACAAGACTGGATCCTACAGAAGAAAGAAGTACAGAGTTGGTAAGTATGAATTATTCTTTAAAATAAAATCTTGTGGTTTTAACGAGGGGTGTTTTTTGTTAACATTTTGCTTTGGTGCACTACAAAACACAGCAGGCCCTAGGTGTCAGGGCATGCTGGCACTTGTGGCTCCCCAAATTCCAGCATGCCCTGGCAATCATGGGTATGATGGTGCTTGTAGCAATCCAAGCACCAGCATGCCAAGTCTGTTCATGGCAGCCCGTGCTTGCTAAAACCTAGAGTGCACCAATGTAAAATAGTGTTTCATTGATTTTCTTCTCTCTTTTTTTTCTAACCATTAATTACCCCACACCCAGGGCCGCCGAGAGGGGGGGGGGGGCGGGTACAGTTTACCCGGGCCCGGCCATGCCAGGGGGCCCGGGCCGGGCCCTCGCTGCTAATTAATTTTTTATTTTTATTTTTTAATTTTTCTCTCTTGCGCTATTTTTTTTTTTTTTTTCCGCGGGGGGGGGGGGGGGGGGGGTCTTGAATTTCTTGGGAGCTGGGAGAAAGAATAAATTGAAAAAAAAAAAATACTCACGTGATCGCGCGGCGCCGTGTCCCTCCTCTCCTCCATTCACACTGACTGCCGGGCGTGACGTCATCAAGTCACAGCTGTCAGTCAGTGAGGAGCGCCGCAGCCAGCATGAAGAAAGAAGACAGAAGAGGAGACAGAAGAGCAGAAAAGAAAAGAAAGAAGTTGACAAAAGGTAAGTAAAGAAACGGAGAGGCAAGGGGAGGAAAACAGAGAGGGACAGTACTATAAAGAAAGGGGACAGAGAAACAGAGGAGGAAAAAAAGGAGAGAGCTACAGAGGAATAAAAAAAAATTGGGGAGAGAGGAACAGAGGAGGGGAAAAAAAGTGGGAGAGAGGAACAGAGAAGGAAAAAAAGGAGAGAGCCACAGGGGAATAAAAAAAAAATTGGGGAGAGAGGTACAGAGGAGGGAAAAAAAATTGGGGAGAGAGGAACAGAGGAGGGAAAAAAAATTGGGGAGAGAGGAACAGAGGAGGAAAAAAAGGAGAGAGCCACAGGGGAATAAAAAAAAATTGGGGAGAGAGGAACAGAGGAGGGAAAAAAATTGGGGAGAGAGGAACAGAGGAGGAAAAAAAGCAGAGAGCCACAGGGGAATAAAAAAAAAAGTGGGAGAGAAGAACAGAGGAGGAAAAAAAGGAGAGAGCCACAGAGGAATAAAAAAAAGTGGGAGAGAGGAACAGAGGAGAAAAAAAAAGTGGGAGAGAGGCACAAAGTAAAAAAGAAGGGGGAAAAGCAGCATGGAGGTCGCAGTGTGAGCATAAGGGGGTACAGTGTAGTTGTGATGAAGGGGCACAGTATAGTGTGTGTGATGGCACAGGGGGCTTGTTGCAATGTAGTGTGTGTGAGGTAGGTGGCAGCTAATTAATGGGCGCTATTTTGTTTGTAGGGTGATGGTGAGGCAATTTAATAGTAGGGACTATTAATTTAAGATGGGGTGGTTTGGGGGCTATTGAATCTTGGGGTGAGTTTAGGGAGAATGAGGTCTATTTATTAAATGTGACTATGAGTTATTTAATGGCAGTGATGGTTGCGGGAAATAGGTATTGCTGGGGCTGTTTGCAGGAAGGGAAATAGGTTTATTTATTAAATGTGAATAGTATTATTTTAATGTTGGGGCTGGAGGAAGGCCTAATTATTAATCGTGGGTGCTATTGATTTAACGCCGGGGCTGGCTGTAATTTTCTAAATGTAGCCATTTTTTTTTCAAAATAGGTCCTTCAACATTTCTGGATCCGGACAAGCCACAACTAAAGAAACCAGCAGCCACAGGTGGAGAAAGTGAGAAGAACAGGTAGGAGAGAGCAGCACAGTGTGTGAAATGTTGTGATTCTAGTAGGGACAATACCAATTTTTGGTGAATGTTGTGCCCAATGTAAGGTGTAGGCCAAGACTGAACTGTTTGTGTACACACTGCATTGTTTGTATACTACCCTGTGGTGGTAGATGTCCTGAAAGTCAGGAGTGCTTGAACATATGTGACGCTCCAGCGAATTGAGAGCCTAGTGTTTTTTATGTTAGCCACGCCCCAATGGCACGTTTGCCACACCCCCAAATGCATGACCACACCTCCCAAAAATTTTGCACCGCCGTTTGGCTAGCGACGCCCCTGAATGTATGACCATACACCTAAAATTTTTTGCGCCGCCTTAGGGCTTACTTCACTATGAGGGGGGCCCCATGAATTTGTTGTACCCGGGCCCTGAATTCTTCTTGGCAGCCCTGCCCACACCCACCACCCACAGGTGTGGGAAGAGTACTAGTGCTGTCAGCACAGGGCTGGGTATCCCTAGGGAGGAGGACTGCAATTTTTAGCAGACCCCAACTCCCTAGGATATCCAGTCCCATGCCGACTAGCCTGGAGCTGGTCAGCACGGGTTGGCATCATGGCAGGGGGACCCACTGCTGCAGATTGTCCTTCAACCAGCCCTAGGCTGGCAGCACTAGGGCTGATACGACTAGGAAGGGCATGTTTAATTTTTTTGGGAAAAATTATTTATTTTTATCACTCTATAGCCGCTTTACCCGCTGGCATTTTAATGGCGGCATTGTGTCTGTCGGCATTTTCACTGTCGGCAATCACAATGTTGGTATTTTGTCCATGTTGTTGAATTTTACATACAGGCATTTAGACTGTCTGAATTTTCGTGTTGGTGGTATTTCTACCGTTGTAAATATGACTACCACTGGCCAAGACGCAGGGAAGGAAAGTGTGGCAGATGGGGTGCCCGGAGGCAAGAAATGAAAGTGTGGTGGAAGTGTGGTTGTCTGGATGTGCGGATGTTTGGAAGCAGGGAAAGGGAGTCTGGCAGATGAGGTGCCTGGGTGCAGGGATGGAGAATGTGGCAGATGCGGTGCCCAGGCGCTGGGAAGAGGGAGTGTGGCAGAACGGGGTGCCTGGATGCAGAGAAGGGAAGGGGGGGTTACAGATGGGGAGCCACCAGTCTCCACAATATATTAACCCTTTACACACACAAACACACACGCAGACCCAACAATAAGATAACCCTTTACATACACACACCAATCCCTACCAGGGGCAGATTTATATATTTTCTTAGGGGGGAGAGAGTCATCCCTCCTAGCAGGGGTGAGCTGCTTGCGGGTATTCACTAGGTACATGTGCCTGGCTGCCGAGAGGCAGGTAGAGGATGCTGTCCGGATGCTCTGATTGTCTTTAAAATACAACTGAAGCACCAGGACAGGATTCTCTGTCTGCTCTTGGTCACCAGGCACATATAGTTAGTGTGTGGCCACAAGCAGATCACCCCAAATGCCCCCTCTGGATTCGCTAGTGATCCTTATAGCATGTTATCCTTTTACATATACACACACACACATAACAGCATTTTAATAATTTACACACACACACATCAAACCCTACAGCATTTTAACCATTTACGTACACACATACCAGCCCCTGCAGCATTTTTAACATGCAAACACACACACACACACACACACACAAAGAGCTTCTGTGCATGGGTCGTTGCTTCTCCCCCTCCTACAGGAACAAGAAAGAGGAAGAAAGTTCTGTCTTCTTTCAAGGCATACTACCTGACCCTGACACCCCTGGTGCACGATCTTGGCCCCGCCTCATACAGAAAGGAGGTATGGCCTTCGGCCAGTGGGGCCCCCTAGTTAATCCAGCCCTGTGCTGACCGGCAAAGCCTAGTGCTGGTAAAAGTAAAATGAGGGAGACTCCACAATTTTTGTCCCCAGATTTTGTTATTACCAACCTAGGCTGGCAGCTGTTGAATAAGAGGCTTGGGGGGAGAGGGGGGTTACAGCCGTTTTGTCTTTTCATTTTACATTTATTGACATTTTTATTGTTTACATAGATTAATATGGGGACTGCGAAGCTCTACAATGCTTTGAAAAGCTTTGCATTTTGCAGAAAAGTAATGCCTTCTCAGAGTGGCGCTACCTGTAATTTTCTATGGGATCCAGTTGAAGCCTCTCTGGCTTTGCTGGATCCCTCATTGTGGAAGTGATAGCACTTTCTCCAGTCACCAGCAGCGCTACAGGGGGGAGAGTTCATCTGGGGGGGTGGTACAACACTACAAGGGGGGAACTGTCCGCAGTACAGGGGGACTTCGCAGTAGCCCAAGCATGGTACATTTCCGCAAGGCTTAAAAATGCATCACTGCAATTTGCATCGATGTATATTGATTGGCACCGCATGATGTTAATACATAGACTAGCGGTTCCCAAAGTGTGCGCCGTTGCTCCCAGGGGTGCCGCGGCGCTATCACAGGGGTGCTGTGGCCATGGGGAAAAAAAAGCTTACCAATCGGGTGGCGTCCGTGACCCAGCATCCTCCTCTCTCCTCGCTTCTCACTGAATGTTGGACATGACGTCATCACGTCCAACATATTCAGTGAGGAGCGGCAGGAGAGAGGAGGATGCTGGGTCCCGGGCATCACCAAATTGGTGAAAAGACAGAAGAAATAGAAGAAAGAAGGCCAACAGGAAACAGCAATGGAGGGTCAAAAAAATTAAGGAGGGGGCAGAGTGAGGATGAATGGGCACAGAGTGTGAGGATGATGGGGCACAGTGTACGGATATGGGGCACAGTGTGAGAACATGAAGGGGCACAGAGTGTGAGGATGAAGGAGCACAGTGTAGGGATATGGGGCACAGTGTGAGAACATGAAGGGGCACAGAGTGTGAGGATGAAGGGGCACAGAGTGTGAGGATAAAGGGGCACAGAGTGTGAGGATGAAGGGGCACAGTGTAAAGGTGAAGGGGTACAGTGTGATGATTTTTGTACATGTTGTAGTTTCATTTTGTTTTATCTTATTCCTCTTATTAGCTATAAATTATTATTTGACAGAAATATAATTGAAAAAAATATATATAAATATTGTTTTCCCTTGGATTTATGTGTATTATTTTTGCAAACAACTTACTAAGTATTTTTGTCATGACCTAAATACTTATTACGTTATTTTGACCCAACTACTTAGAAAATTGGACTGCTTTGTAATTATTTTGGAGGGGTGCCTTGAAAAATTATGACGACTCTAAGGGCACCGCGAACTGATAAAGTTTGGTAACCACTGACATAGACCCTAAATTTGTAACTACAAGGTACATGCATTACATACAAATAATCTGATTCTGGAACTTGTCATAGGAATCACTGACATTAGTGAGTAGAACAAGCTGTTTTATCAAGAGATATGAGCTCCACAAAACATATGAAAGATAATAAATCATACTCGTCCGGGAGAGGGGCGTGACTAGAGGGCGGGAGGGGGCGGGGCGCCTCGAATTGCATCATTTTGGCCCCACTACCACGAGTAAAATTATTATTTGTCGCGGGAGGCGGGGCCAAAATTATGCGATTCTCTGTGAATCGCATCATTTTAACAAGGGAATTGCGGGATGCCGGAGAAATGCCAGCTCTCCCAGGAGTTTGGGGGACTGACCCGAATTTCAGGAATCTCCCGGACTTTCCGGGAGAGTTGGCAAATATGGAATAAATGTAATCTATGTATTGTGATCAATGAATTGCCTGTATGATAAGCTTGATTTGCTTTTGGGCACTGTCACATTAAAATAAATTGGCACATTAAACAATGAATATATTTTTTCAGCATAATGCCATTTTGCAGACCTTATACTAATTGTGATAAACCTTATTATATGAGGTGATTTGTTGAAATTGACAAATGTGGATTAGTAGCTTGCAATAACAGCATCTGCAGTAAGCCTTAATCAGTGTAATAAAAGATAATGAAAGTAAATTTCACTTTGGTTGCTATGACTTACTGGACATTTGCACTTTTGTACCACCTTAGTATATTATCATCTCTATTTTATTATTTCTCTTGCTGTATATCTCCATGATAGTTTCCCTGATTTAACGGTTTCCTTTTTAGGAGCATCGCATTGAAAAGTACTGCATGCATTTGTTACTCTTAAAAACAGTAAATAACTCCCATGAAATGCTTTTTTTTAATAATAAAATTATCTGGAAAACTATAAGATAGAATACCGAAGTCCAGGACTCTGCAATTCCCACTGTACTCACCCCGGCCTTGGCTGGCTAACTGACAGTTGTACAGGGATCAACAACCTGGAAGTCTTTAAATGAATACAGAGAACTACACAATTATTATGTGCTTCTCTGTGAAAAGTCTGCTCTTGTAATGGTTGCTAGTTTAGAGATGTTTGTGAGGAATACTTACTGCACCTATACTGAGAAGCATTTGAACTTTCTAAAACGCTATAGCATTCAAATTATTAAACAAATATTTACTTTGGAAAGCACACATAATGTGTGATGATTATGTGTTATAACTACAAACGGTAGTTTAACCAAGTTTAACATGATATAACTCACCTAGATCTGCGTCCTCATGTGTATCACTGTCTTTCTGTCCAGAAATATCACCAAATGGAACATAAGAATTAAATATGGCATGCAAGACTGCTGAATCATTTGGGGTACACATCGTGCACCTACCAACTAAGTGACGCTTCTGGAGTTATGTGAGGAAATGTGCAGACACTCTTATCTTTCAGAATTTAAGGAGTGACAGCAGCACCCAATAGGACTGAGGGGTGGATGTGACTTTTGGCCAGATGCAGCACACAGCTGGTAGTACTAAAATACAAAATGGGAAAATAAGGGGGGGTAGTGAATGTTACAGAAGGAGGCACATGCTAGGTTTATTTTTTTCAGTAGCAGATTTCTCATTGCTTTTATTGCCAATATGTTTTTTTTTAAGATTAAAAAGGCCCTCCCAGGATGAGAAAGGGAAAGGGAGAGAGAGTGAGAGAAACTAGAAATCACCTCCCTAAGGGGCCTATTTAAGAACCGCAAAATATGAAAAATACTTTTCAATCTTCATCACATAGATAAGGATTTAAAGATCTTTCAAATGTATCAAAAAAATCACGCAGGAACAGCTGTTCCGAAAAACAGCTGTTCCTGTGAAGGGTAACATTTACTTTTCAAGGGCTATTCATTGCCTCTTAAGTCCAAAGAAAATTGCGATTATTGCATCTTCCTGCAAATCCTAGTGATGACACATGCGCTGTCAGCTCTGCTCTTCAGAGCAGAGCTGACAGCACTGAAACTTTTCAATGATGATAATGTATGCCAGCATGATAAAGAGATTTATTTTTTTCTTTGACTATTGTTAAATAGCGTTGTTGATCGGTCCCCATACACTTTTATGGGGACTGCTCAGTAAAATGAACACAGATGCAAAGCAGCAGATATCTGTGATATCTGCTGCGATGCAATGATGATAAATTACATTTTTGCGTTAACAGGGGAATATTGTTTGATAAATAGTCCCCTAGCTGAGAGAAAAAGAATGAGAAGCAGAGAGATTAAACAGTCTTCCCCCTAGAAGACAGAGAAATAAAGAGATTAGAAAGTGCCCTCCTTTGATTATAGAGAGATAAATTAGAAACTCCCCCTATATGAGAGATAAAGAAAGAAATTATAAGCAATAATAAAAATCTAGTTGTACCCCAATTTAATAAGAAAACTGAGTGATACTCAGCTCCCTGGAGATGCTGGTAGGTAGTGGCAAGAGAACACTTACCACTTACCAGTTAGTGAAGGGTGCCTCTGAGCATGCACAGTGGAACAAAATAAATGTAAATGTATTTTTATTTTTTTTAAAAAAGGTAATATTTAGAACAATTTTAACATCTTTACCTAAGGAAAAAATTATTTACATAAACAATATTACTGACGCCCTGCTTTCGCGATCTCAGGAGAAAGAAAGCGGTGGTTCATGGCTAATAAGCTTCAAAGCTATCAACCAGGTGACTTTGATTATAAATAGGCCCCTAAGGGTTGTGTCAAAAAGGAGCATTTGATTGCTGCATATCTGCAGACACTATCAAGGAGTGAGATTGCTGTCACTCACAAAATAGTGGAGCTGCAATGGTGGGTACCATGCTTGCCAACTTTAATGGAATTTCCATGAGGCTCACAAATTTATGGGAGTCCTTCCTCACTAGTAGGCATCCTCCCGTGGTGGAGGCAGGGATTAATGATGGGATTTTGCATCATTAAGCCCCGCACTCTCTATGCAATGCTGTTGATTTAGCCATTTCCTAGCAGGGGCAAGACCACACCCCCTAAGACTCCTGTCACATGACCTCCCCTCTGGGATCTCCCAGAGTGCAGGTTTCTAAAGTCGAGAAGTATGGTGGGGATGTTCTCCCCGTGTTTTCGTGGGTTTCCTCCGGGTGCTCCGGTTTCCTCCCACACTCCAAAAACATACTAGTAGGTTAATTGGCTGCTAACAAATTGACCCTACTTTGTGTGTGTGTTAGGGAATTTAAACTGTAAGCCCCAATGGGGCAGAGACTGATGTGAGTGAGTTCTCTGTAAAGAGCTGCAGAATTAGTGGCGCTCTATAAATAAATGGTGATGATGATGATGTGGACTATATTTTGTGCTACATAACTGCTCAGACCTTCAGTTGTATATACTGCATGTGTGTATTCCAGTGAACACATAAATCCGTGAATTAGCAGCTGCACCATTTTGTGGCCTTAATTGTCTTAATTTCATTGTTTTGTGGAGTTTGAGTTCAAGAGTTTCAATAGTTTTCTTACATTTTTGAAAGGTGTGTATGTGTAAAGAACCTTAATCAGACATGTTAAACTGTAAGGATTTCTTTCTATGGAATTTCCTAGCTTTTTGTAAAGTTAGAATATTTATGATATAAAATTCAGAAACATGAACACCAAAATTTTACGGTATATATGAATCCTTTGGCCCATCTAGTTTCCACTATTGTTTCTAATCCCTAGTAAACAAGCATGTTTAAATTGCTCTATAAACTGCATAGTGTTAATGTCTCTTTTTTCATGCACCTCAAGTCACATTAGTATGATATATGTGTTACTGTTACTTAACCTAAAAATAACCACACAGACACATTATTAACTTTGGAAAAAGGTTGCAGTTTATTAATAATCATTATCTATAATATAAAAGCCTAGCGGCGTGTGTTAGTCTGTGTGTGAAAAAAAAAAACAAGCAGCAGAGCCACCTGCTGGGCGGAGTTATACACTGACCTACTAAATTCTTAGCATTATCTAATATATAAAAGTAAAAGCCTAGCGGCGTGTGTTAGTATGTGTGTGTGTGTGTGTGTGGAAAAAACTATTTTCTCAGAAAGGGCTCATCCAAATGACCTGAAATTTGGTATACTGACATTATTTGACAAAAAAATTAGAATAGTGAAGTCAGTTAACTTCCATCATCCCCCCTTCCCCCCGTGGGAGGGGTAGTAAAGGCTAAATTTACGAGTTGAGGGGTCAAACTCATTTTCGTGAGGTAATTTTACCTCATGAACACACATTAAAAAGGGTGCTTGCATCGGGACGTAACGCTCTTCCCCTGAGGAGGCCTGGGCTAGGCCCAAATGCATGACAAGAACCTTTTTAAGACCTTAAGTAGCTTGATTTGACTAGAATGCATGAGTATCATGCACGGGTTAACTTGTATCTATATATGTATATATGATGGCGGCGAGAGCAGAGCAGTCAGCTAACAACCGTTCGTTAAACCAAAGCAGTGTAAGTCCAATTTGCCACTGATCCCAGGAATAATCCTCTACTATTGGTCGGTGATAAACCTGACGTCAGCCAGGATTCTACTTCCCTTCTGAACTTGACATTGACGTGTCCACACAAAGCAGGTTAATGGATCCTTTGAAAGGGGCAGTGACGTGGGGTCAATCACTGTTAGCATCATCTTGATTAGTCGCTGACTGCATTGCTCTCCTTACCACCACTGTGATCTTTTAATGGACTCACAGCCCGACATCAATAGACCTTACCCCAAATAACAATATAACTGATCTATAAACATCCAGAGCTATTCCTAGGTAAGGTGTACACTATCAGGCCAGAACAGGTGTCTCTGCTGTATCATAATCAATGGGTGTGCAATTACCATACCTCCCAGGGATACAGTGACTCACTCTGTGGCTCTATTAGTTTACTGCAGGAGTCTCAATAGAAAAAAGGAGGAGAAAAGTTGTAATATAATAGGAAAATTTCTTGTGCGGGAGACAATCCAAAGTATCCAGTTTTACTGCAGGAGTGTCCGCAATATGGGTGCAGAAATGGGGGTCCTCCAGGAGAGCCGGGAAAATAATATTGGAGCAGATACTCTCATCACTGGGCACCGTGGATATATAGCAAGTCTTCTCTAATGGCTATAATCAAGGACTTACCCATGCCTAAATCTTTACCCTCAAGGTGCAACACAATTATGTCAAGGGGGGGGGGGCAGACAGAGTTATTTCACCCTCCACAAAGGCATGAGAAAAGGCCTCTAAGGCTTCCCTTACCCACACGCCTGAGGTCGACAGTTAGGGGAAAGGGGACAAATCAGGGGCTAGCTGGTGTTTGGCAGCCCAGTGCACAATTGAGTTGCCCATTACCCATATGTGGATCCTCTGGCCCAGTATACCAATAACAAGGAGAAAACATCTTGATAAGGGCTGTGTTAAACATGCCAAAACAGTAGGCTAGGGGAACAGACTCCTGCCACAACAGTGGGTCGCACACCATTAAGTATAATCCTGCCAGAACAGTGGTCAATGTACCAAGCAGACTCCTGCCAAAACAGAGGGTCGCCTTAAATTATTGGACCCCTGCCCTAACAAGGATAAATAGGATGAGAAGCAGCCACTGCCATGAAAACAAGGCGTATGGGAGGGGTTAGACAGGAGAGGGGAAAACGGTAAACCATATGAAGGTAAAAAAAAACATAAAAACTTGGAGGCTCGTTAGCTAATCAGGCCTGTATCCGGGGGAAAAATGGAAAAAAGTCTCTTCATGCCCAAGTTAAAAGCGACAAGCAGTTGAGCCCTGGTTTTTCTGATTTCCAACAGCCCAGGAATCGAAAGGGCAAGGAGGAAGCGCCTCTTTTGGCTTCAGCAGTAGCTGACATAATCCTGAAAAATGAGGTGTCATAGAGGGCAGGGTCTGGGACTACTTGAACCAGTTTTTAGAAGAGCATTAAACTGAAATTTGGAGAGGGGGGACTCATCAGCATGTAACAGCTACATGTCTCGGGGATGAACCCCCGCCAATTTGGCACACAGAGTGAGTGGGCATATGGCAGACAAAGTTATCCATCGCCCTTTGTTCAATTGATCCATCTTTGTATGGTGCAGTTTACAAGCTATGTGTGTGTTAGCGATAATTGTGTACTTAGCGAGCAAAGCTGTACCTATAGATCTGTTGGACCACGCAACTGGCTAACATCTAAACGCACTGTGAAAGACCAGCGAAAAAGCAAAACTTAATAACATGGTCTCATGTGAACTGGCAGCTATTGCTCCAATCAAATGCTTCAGGTTATCAACGGAAATTGGACATCTACTGCCATCCCTGTGGGGTTCATTTTTGCCCATCCTTTCAGGGCCTTAGAAATCATGAAGCATTTGGTAGCGTTTGTTCTACTGTGCAGCCGTGCAATAAAAGAAATGCCCGCTAATGTTGAGGCCATGGTCGTCTTGCGTCCTGGTCATCGCACTGCTGTGGTATCTGTTCCACATAAAATTTACAATCTTGTCCATCTGACCTAAGGTAATTGGGGCCCTTGAACCCAAGAAAAGTTCCCACTGTCGCTCAATAAGCCCACCTTGTAGATTGTGCCAGGGCTGCTTCAGCCAGTCCTATTATTTTGATTTGATCATCTGCCAAGTGAAAAAGGTACATGAAATACTGTTTAATTCAGCAGAAGGGGCAGGTTCTCTGAAGTGGTGTCAGTGAAATTGTGAGATGACATCTGCTAACTGCGTTGTTTCTGCCAGGAACATGGTGTGCTTGGAAATTAATATCATTCGCCATATATTCCAACACCAGCCTACGCAAAAGGTTTACAGTGGGTAACAAGGTTGCACTTTGGCGATTGATTGCCTGCACCACCCCCAGATTATAACACCAGAAAAACATATTCTGGCTAGATAGGCATTGGGACCACAGTTCTATTGACAAGGGGAACAGTTCCAGCACCGGCAAATTACCCACCAGACCGCTATTTCACCAAGCTGCTGGCCAGGGCGCAAGCACACCATTCTCCCTCGATAAAGTCCCTGAAGTCATTGGCCACAGAGGCGTCAATGTGAAATTTCAGGGATAGGTTAGAGACTTGATGGCTAGGAAAAAGTCGAACAAATGCAAAGGTGTCCTTGGATCTTTTATAAATTCCACTACTGGCTAATTTCAGATTGTATGATCATACAAGAAAGGAGAAGATGTCCTCCAAATATTATTCAAAAACAAAGCAGCGATATTTTTAATATGTGTCCAGCTGATAGAATGAATTTAGGTAACATAGCAGATTAGCCAAGAGTCTTGTTTTGTAGTGTAATAGCCAGTGTTGTTCACGGAGAGTCATAGCTCACACCTGCAATGCTCCGAGATTTACACTTCTCACAATTTTATCTCTCTAGCTGCCAGTGTATAAAGCAGATTACCTAGCCAATAAACAACCTACTGGGGAGATAACCAGGTCCGGAAGCAGAGGGGTAGGAAAGGGGCCAACCCTGAGTCTCAGGCTAACCTCTTTGTTCACCTTGGTAGCCAAGATGCCAGGCAGTAGGGCGGCTGACCGGAGGTTAAGCATGGTGGTATACCGCACCTCTTCAACCATGGGAATATGAAAACTGCAGAAAAAACCTTGTGCAAGAAAATTAGCCTGTGAAGCATTGGGGAATAGCTGGCGCCACATGTCCAGCACTTGCAAATTAGTTGGAGACTGGGCTTTAAACCTCCTCCTGTGGATCTGCTACACACCAAGCTCCTGGGGCATTCTCGCATTGGGTGAGGGTCACTGCAGTTGGCGCAGATATGTTGGTACAGATATGACCCCACCTACTGCAGGTTATGCAATCGTATGAGAAGCAACGATTTCTAAATTGTTGGGGAATGTTATGCCTCCCCGACCCTGGAAACCTGCTGATTACTGGCGCCTAATAGGCGACCCTGCTCTGGCACATCAGTGCCATCCATGCCTTAACGTCCTTGCAACCAAAGGGGATAACTGTCAGCCTGCTCACTTTACATCAAAAACATTCATCGTATGTTCACCAGACGTTAGCTCCATCAGTAACAACCATTTTGTTTATTAGGTGGAGGTAGCACCAGACATCTATTAGGGTCCCTGATCTGGTTTCTAAATAGGAAGCCGCAAAGACACAATACCCGTACAACCAATTAGGAATAATCCAGAATGCTTCCTCAACTATCCCCCCTTTATTGCAGGCTGCTAGAAGCTTCATCTTTGACATATCTATAAGGGAAAACATGTCCATATATATCCCTTTGTCTATTTTGTCCTTCCCACTGCAGCGCAATCCTGTCAGCAACACCGTGTTAGTGATGATTTGTCGTAATTATGTCCATTTGTAGCTAGAGTATGTTATTTATTTTTATCAATCTCAATAGCTAATATTCTTTTGAAATATATATAAAAAGGTTTATTTCTTACATTTCGTTTGTAAAAGACATCTTATAATGTAATTCCAATTGAATTGCCCACTCGTTTATCGGAAGTGGATGGACGTCTCCTGCGGTTCAAACCAATTTCCAGTTTGCATTTCAAATCTCTATGTGGATTTCTAGATTGTACTTGGAACCTTATATGATTGATTTTCTTCTACTGCATATCGGAAGTGGATGAACGCTATTTGCGCTCCAAAAAAAAGTTTCGGTCTGTATTACAGGCTTCCAGTGTATAGATCACCTATACAAATTTCCACCATGCTTTTCAAGACTCTATTTCGATTTATTCACGAGTGGTGTAAGTGTTACCGCTACCAGCTATTATCATAAGCTTACAGAACTATCTGCAGAGGTGTTCACCTATAGCAGCCACCTTTCCCGTAGAGTTAGGTATGCTCACAGGTACTCAGATGCCCCAAGGTCTTAAACTCAATGTAGTGCAAGCATTTGAGTAATTCCGCAGCATGGGAATAGGAGGTGATGACAACAGGCACCATTGGCAGGAACAAGCCAGGGTCATAGGGCAGGGACAATCAGCGAAGTCAGGTTCCGTCAAAGATCAGGGCCGGCAGCAAACAAAGGTATCTGAGTCACAAGCAAAGGTCAGGGTCATGAGCAAATAATCAGAAGTCCAGGAACACAAGCCAAAGATCATTCACAGAAAACAGCCCAGGAATAAGCCCAGTAGAAAGGAACAGGTCAGTAGCCAGGAACTGAACGCTATAACCGGCAGGGAGGCTAAAAAAAAATAATTTATACTTGTGGCGGAGCCGTCATGACGTCACACGTCATGACGGCTCTGTGGGCTGGGCTGGGACGCGCTTCAGGTTTGCGGCCGCGCGATGTAACGTCAGAACGTTATGTGCGGCCGCGTAGGACTGGCTCAGAGGGCGCACAGATTCCCGGAGGCTGCAGAGGCTGCTGAGGTGAGTATTTTTTTTTTTCACAGGGAAAATGGGTGCAAGGAGGGGGAAGAGAATGTCTGCACGGGGGGAGAGAGGACAGACCCTGATAATCTCTCATGGGGGAAGGGGGGCTGTGTGTCACTGGGGGACTGGGGTGGGCTGGCTGGTTATGTGTCAATGGGGGGCTGTGTGTCACTGGGGGGGCTGTGTGTCACTGGGGGCTGGCTGGCTGTGTGTCACAGGGGGGGCTGGCTGTGTCACTGGGGGGGATGTGTGTCACTGGGTGGGGGCTGTGTGTCACTGGGGGGGCTGGCTGGCTGTGTGTCACTGAGGGGGAATGGCTGTGTATCACTGAGGGGGGCTGGCTGTGTGTCACTTGGGGCTGGCTGGCTGTGTGTCACTGTGGGCTGGCTGGCTGTGTCACTGGGTGGGGGGCTGTGTGTCACTGGGGGGTGGCTGTGTGTCACTGGGGGTGCTGGCTGCCTGTGTGTCACTGAGGGGGGGCTGGCTGTGTGTCACTGAGGGGGGGCTGGCTGTGTGTCACTGGGGGCTGACTGGCTGTGTATCACAGGGGGGGGTGCTGGCTGTGCGTCACTGGGGAGGGGGGGGTGCTGGCTGTGTGTCACTGGGGGGGTGCTGGCTGTGTGTCACTGGGGGGGGCTGGCTTGTGTCACTGGGGGGGCTGTGTGTCTGGCTGGCAATTGTGTGGAGTCTGGACATTTTATATATATATATATATATATATATATATATATATATATTAGTCTGTGTGTAGGGCCATATTTATATTAGTGTGTGTGTGTGTGGGGCCATGTATATATTGTGGGTGTGTGTGCGCAGTATTTTAATATAATATGTGAGGGAAGGGAGGATCTTAATATAGTGTGGGAGGTAGGCTATTTAATGATGGAGTGTAGGTGGGGGCTAATTATTTAAGGTGAGGTGAAGGAACCTTTAATTTCATGCTGGGGTGGTTTAGGGCTATCAATTGAATATGGTGCTGATTTTGGGGAGGAGGTCTATTTATTAAATGTAAATATGAATTATTTTTTGCTGGGGATGGTTGTGGAAAATGGCTATATATATTAAATTTTAATGCTATTTAATTTATTGCTGGGACTGTTTACAGGAAGGGAAATATGTTTTGAGTAAATGGGTATATTGTTAATATAATGTTGGGGCTGGTTGGAGGGAAATAGGTCTACTTATTAAATGTGAATAATATTATTGTGGGGACTGGAGGGAAGCCTAATTATAAAATGTGAGTGCTATTGTTTTAACACGGGGGCTGATTGAAGTTTTACAAATTTCATGTATCCCATTTTTTTTCAGAATGGGGCATTCAGTATTCCAGGATCAAGATAAGAAAGAACTGAGCTAAAGAAACCAGCTACTACAAATGGTGAAAGTGACCAAGACAGGTAGGAGAGAGCAGGACAGTCTGCCAACTGTCCTGAATCTGGTGGGGCAGTCCTGAATTTGGATGACTGTCTCACTTAGTCAGGATTTGGTTTGACGGCAAGGACAGTTAGGAGGTATGTCCCGCTTCACAACGTACTGCTTGTGAAGGCAGAGCTGTGTGCTTCTAACAGTAGTGCACACAGTATTGCCTGTGTATTTGTCTAAAATGATAACCATGTTAGATAATAGGGGCCCTGCTGTCTTAAATACCCCGGGTCCCCTGAGCCTTAATCCAGCTCTGGTTAGGGGAAGGGAACTGATAGCTGCTCTCAGTTCCCGGACAGGACACACCCTGCAGAGCAAGCTGAGGAGCTCTAAGTATCACAAGATTTGGTAATCTCGTGAGACAAAGAGCTTCCCTGCTCACTCTACAGGAAGTTCCCACCCTGATGGATGTCAGCAGCACTAGAAGCATACATAAGTACAGTGGGCTGGGGATGGCGTGATGTGGCTGGGAGGGCGTGATAAATGTAATGTTTTATTATAATATATGTATTGATGCCCCATGTTGGCCACACCCACAACACAATGTGGTAACACCCTTTTCGGCACTGCCGTGCAGCGGTGGCACACAGTTTCTTTCATTCTGGGACTGCGGCGGGCCTGTGTACTTTAAATGCCAGGGCTGATTTTTACTCCCAGTCCGGCCCTGTTGATAACCCTGGAGAATGGATAGCAAATTCCACCAATGATAAAACTCCAGCTGGAGGTGAATGTCCCTCTTCGCCACAACATGTTTATATATTAACAACTACCTGCGCATGTGTCCGGCTGCTGGATCACGCCGAGATGCGGAGCTATTTGCAAAGAACGTCCTGACTGTTGTCCTGGCAATGGTCGGGATACAAGGGGAAATTACGTCCCAGTTCCAGTCCTATTGGCGACATCCAGGATGGAGCTGACGAAGGATCCGAGAGTCACGGCAGCTAGGGGCACCGCCGCGCTTGTGACAGTAAGATGATGTTCAATAAATTAATACATTTTGGAATATTTGCTATTAAACTGACATAATTATTCATTCTTTGTCTTAATTATCATAATGTACATCTATATAAATATCACCGAGTATGTGATATCATATAACACAATATACATAATAAAACTCTTTCATGCCTCATACAATGAAATACCCAAAATTAACACATGTGGATTACATTTCATTCAAAATATTTTCCTTAAGGTGTGTTTACATTCTTGCAATACTAAAAGAAAAGGGAAAAAGAACAAAAGAACAAAGAAAAAACAAGACAAAACACAAATTTAATATAGAAGCCATTTCAAGTCTATATTTACGCAGTGTTAGAGAAATGCACCATCTTACCTCCCAAAGCATCATTGTGCGCTACTGCAGCTGTCTCAACTTTAGGAGTTTTAATTAGGTGGACATGCAACAATTTCAATAGACTGCGTGGACCCTGCTATGCTTTGGTCGAGTCGCCAGTAGTGGTGGACATAGGAGGGCTCAAATTGGGGGTGGTTGTGGTCATACAATTTGGGGCGTGGCTATGCATCATTGGGGCGTAGCTAGCGGGGAAAAGCTCTAGGCCATGAATTCGCTGGAGCGTGACTTTCAGGACATCTAGCACCACAGTGTAGTATAGAAAAAATGCAGTGTGTATAAAAAGAGTTCACAGTCTTGGCCTGCACCTTACATTGGGCAGAATCCTCTCCAAAGATTGGGATTGGCATAATAGAATCACAACATTTCACAAACTCTCCTACTCTCTCCTACCTGTTCTTCTCACTTTCACTACATGTGGCTGCAGGTTTCTTTAGTTACGGCTTGTCTGGGTCCTGGAATGTTGGGGGCCCTATTTGGAAAAAAATGGGTACATTTAGAAAATGACAACCAGCCCAGCGTTAAATCAATAGCACCCACAATTAATAATTAGGCTTTCCTCCAGCCCCAACATTAAAATAATAGTATTCCCATTTAATAAATAAACCTATTTCCCTCCCTACATACAGCTCTGGCAATAAATTAATACTATTTACATTTCATAAATATACCTATTTCCTGCAACCATCACTGCCATTAAATAATTCATAGTCACATTTAATGAAAGAGACCTCATTCTCCCCAAACTCAACCCCACATTCAATAGCCCCCACACCACCCCATCTTAAATTAATAGTCCCCACTATTGTTTGGAACCCCTCCAGCCAGTACAGCAAAACCCGGAGTCTGCTCTAAAAGTTTGGTGTTCACTGTTGCCCCTAGTGGTGGGGACAGACTTGGCTGCAGACAGACAGAGGGTCGTGAGGTGTGCACTGGCTAGGGAGAACCCAGGAATAGAGTTACCAAGGCAGTAAAGTAGGAAGTGCAGGAGGGAGTCAGGTGAGACACCGAGTGGATGGTGTCAAGACTGATATATCACCCGTGGCCACTGGAATAAATATAGGAACATCTGATAGAGAAGTTCCCTGCTACACAGCAACATCTGTACCAGTGCTTTTCCGGAAAGGAACTTGCAGTGATAGGTAAAGATTATGAAACTGAACGTAGGCAATTGCCAAGGGTAACTAAAACCCACAGTACCGGTGAGAGTCCAGAGATATTGCCATCTACTATCAGTGCTCAGGGCTTCCTACTTCAAGGACAAGATTGATGATATCAGACTAGAAATGGTATCCTCTTCCTCGACAAGCAATCAGCTCAATTCCTTCCCATTACCCTCTGACACCCTCTCTTCAATTGACCCCACAAATGAAGAGGAAATTTCTACGCTCTTCTTATCTTCCTACTCTACCTCCTGTCCTCTTGATCCTATTCCCTCGCAAATTGGTAGATCCCTGTCTTCTGTGCTCATTTCACCTCTAACTCAAATCTGTAATCTCTCACTCTCTACTGGCATCTTTCCATCACTATACAAGCATGCAGTGATTAATTCTATTCTAAAAAAACAAGATTCCGACCCAAACTCTCTATCAAATTATCGTCCCATCTCTCAGCTGCCGTGCCCCTCCAAGCTTCTAGAGAGACTTGCCTACACTTGCCTCACACACTTTCTTTCTGCTAACAACCTGTTGGATCCTCTTCAGTCTGGCTTTTGTTCTCAACACTCCACAGAGACTTAGTTGACCAAGGTTGTCAATGATCTGATCACTGCTAAAACTGAACGCCATTACTCTCTCCTAATTCTCCTGGATCTCTCGGCTGCATTTGACACCGTTGACCACTCTCTTCTCCTACAAACGCTGTAATCCCTAATCCCTAGGTCTTCAAGACACTGTTCTATCCTGGTTCTCATCCTACCTTTCTAATCGCTCTTTCACTGTTAATTTCTCTGGAGCCACCTCTGCTCCGCTTCCCCTATCAGTTGGAGTACCACAAGGCTCAGTGCTAGGTCCTCTGTGGTTCTCTATCTATACCGCTTCTCTTGGAAATCTAATAAGTTCCTTTGGATTTCAGTATCATCTCTATGCGGATGATACCCAAATCTATCTATCCTCTCCTGATCTCTCGACATCTGTGTTGTCCCGTGTAACTGACTGTCTTTCTGCCATTTATTCTTGGATGTCCTCTCGCCAACTCAAACGTAATCTTTCTAAAACAGAGTTAATAATATTCCCACCCACCAACAAGAGCATACCTGACATTTCTATCTCTGTTGCTAACATGACCATAAATCCCACCCCACAAGCTCGCTGCCTAGGTGTAATCCTTGACTCACACCTATCCTTTGTTCCCCACATTGACTCTATATCTAAATCCTGCTACATACATCTAAAGAACATTTGCAGAATTCGCACATATCTCACGCAAGACACTGCAAAAACCTTAATTCATGCACTCATCATCTCCCGCATTGACTATTGCAATTCCCTCTTTACTGGTCTTCCCAAAAACAGACTTAAACCTCTACATCTATTTTGCACGCTGCGGAAAGACTGATTTTCCTTGCAAATCGTTCTTCCTCTGTTGAATCACTCTGTATGTCTCTACACTGGCTGCCTGTTTTGTACCGAATCCAATATAAAATACTTTTACTAACCTACAAGTCCATCAACAAAGCTGCACCAACATACATCTCCTCTCTTGTCTCAAAATATCTCCCAACTCGGCAACTCCGTTCTACACAAAATCTGCGTCTCTCATCCACCCTCATTACATCCTCCCATTCCCGGTTACAGGACTTTTTTCGGGCTGCACCCACTCTATGGAATTCTCTCCCTCCCACAGTAAGACTCTCCTCTGGTCTACAAACTTTCAAGCGTTCTCTGAAAACCTACCTCTTCAGACAAGCTTATAATATTCCTCAGCCACCCTCTTAACCTCGCTACCTTTAGCCTGTTACACAATTTCACACAAGACAACTACCCCCTGACCAACATTGTTGTGTGACGGGTTCATTTAGCTTATGAGTCACTTTTACCTTTGCAGTCTGGCTGGGCCAAAATGCAAAATGTAGACTTAACCTCATGTGTCAATCTCCCATTGTCCCATAGATTGTAAGCTTGCGAGCAGGGCCTTCTCACCTATTTGTCTGTTTTACTCAGTTTGTTTATTAGTTTACTATGTTTGTCCCCAATTGTAAAGCGCTACGGAATATGTTGGCACTATATAAATAAATGATGATGATGATATTAGGGAAACCGTTCTTAGGCGGTTGCCAGGGGCAAGTGCAACCCACAGTACAGGTGAGAGTCTAGAGATTTGAAGAAAACAGTTCTTAGGCGGTTGCCAGGGGTAACTACAATTACAGGCACACAGTGATATATGTAAACAGTCAAAAGTACCTGTGGCAAGGTTGAGTCCGGAGCCAGAGGAAGATTGTAGAAATCTGAGCGTAGTGATGCTGCAGGGGCCCTGTCTCTGTATAAGGTTAGGATGAGCAGAGGAGCTGCAGATCACGCCGGAGCCATGCCTGGGAGCACGTCTTTACCGGGGTCCAGGAGATAGTCCAGGAGATAGTTGACTGGTGAGTAGATAGTAGAATAGGCAGTAACACAATCAGATCTGGTACACGGGATATCAACACAGGAGAAGAGTCAAAGCAGAGCCAAGTTGGGAAACACAGGGGAGCCCGGCGAGTCATGACCACTATTACATTGCCCCGCCATTACCCCAAAAACAAAATAGCACCCATTAATTAGCCACCATCTACCTCACGCACACTACATTGCCAAAAACTCCCTGTGCCATTACACACACATAATTGTGCTCCTTTATCATCACTACGCTATACCCTCTTATGATCGCACTGCGTCCTCCATGCTACTTTTCCTCCCTTCATCACACTGTGCCATGCTGCTTTTGCCCCTCTTCACACTCTGTCATGCTGCACCCTCCCTTCATCACCCTGTACTAGCTGCTCCACCCCTTTCTTCATCCCCCTGTGCATTTTATCCTCAACTTTCTTCATCCCCCTATGCTTTTTTTTCCCCCCTTTCTTCATCACCCTGTGCCTCTCTGCATTTCTCCACTCTTTTACTTACCTCTCTATTGCCTTTTTTCATCTTTATTTTTTTTTTACTATCTTCTGTCTTCCGTGCGCCGCTCCTCTTCATCACCCTGTGCCTTTTAGTCCCCCCCTTTCTTCATCTCCCTGTGCCTTTTATCCCCCCCTTTCTTCATCCCCCTGTGCCTTTTATCCCCCCTCTACTGGGGGGGGGGGATAAAAGGCTCCCCGCAAAAAAAAAATTTGCGCCCACTTTTATAAATTATTTGTTCAGTCAATAATGCTTTTTAATTTAATACAAATCATATAACACACTTTAATAAAGAGAGTAATATAAATACATTAAACAGCAAACATGAATTGCTTTATAAATAATACAAATGAAGAATATGTATTCTTCGTAATAAGATTTTACATTTTTTGCTAATTAGTTTGGTTGTGCCCTCTCCATCACACTATGCCCCCTTTTGATCCCACTGTGCCCTTCATCATCACACTGTGCCCCCTCCTCCATCACACTGTGCTTTCTCCTCCATCACCACTGTTGCCCTCTTCCTCCTCCATCGCCACTGCTGCCCTCTCTCTACTCCTCTTGATCTCCTCAGTCTTTTTTTCTTCTCGTCCTCTTCTGTCGGTGTGTTGGCTCCTCTCTACACCGCTCCTCACAGAGTGTGATCGGAGCAGAGGGAAAAGGAAGATGGGTGCCAGGTGCAGCAGACAGGGTTTTTTTTTTGCTTTTTATGTCGGCAGACAAATGGGAATAGCAGGCAAAAGTGGAGCGCCCCTCAGTCTTGGCGTCCTTCAGCATTGCTTATCCCGCTTATCATATTCCAGTGGCCCTGGCTACATACTTATGTGATCCGAAGTAATGGAAATAAATATTAGTACTAAGAGTTTGATAATAAATGTTGTTTTAGAGGCCTGTTCTTGCGCCTGTGTAACTTTGACTAAATTTAAAACAGTTTTTGTTAGATCAACCTGATTTAGTGAAATATTAAAAGCAAAAAAACATAAAATTTGAAGCCATAGGTGGTAGTGGTTCTACAATCTTGTCTCCCTTTTAATATTGGTGAGATTTTACAATACCAGTTTTAAAAAAAAAAAATTGTCTTCTGACACGTGTGGTGTAAAGTGTTAGCAGAAGTTCCATTCAACCACATGGTTTTGCAGTGCTGCCACTTGGATCTGTGTGAGCTCTACTCTTTACATGTTAGGGTTTCTTCAGTGTCGCCCCCTGGCTGGTGAACCAAACCTCTCTGCCTTGTCCAGTTGTCCAGTGACATTCGTTTGTGTTGGGCTAGTGAGTATGTCACATTTGCTAGTGAGTGAAGGGAAAGGTGCAAGAGGTGGTGTTTGGAAAGCAAAAGGCTAAATTAGTACGCTTAAGATATGGACACAATACTGTGAAGAACACTAGTGTAGCAAAGGTGAATTCAATGCAATTAAAATATATATTTGCAGAATAGTATTTGACAATGAAAATTTCCAAACTCTCTTTAGAAAGAGAAAGGGCTCACGGCACCAAGTATAAAATTTAAGGCATTACCCCTTAGTATATCTTCAATTAAGACTATTTCAAGAAATACATAATCTTGAAGGGTGCACCCAACACATTATATTGGAAATATCAAAGAGAAAAAGAAAAAGCATGTGTATCCCAGTGGCGCTCCGGGGTGGCCAGTAATTAAAATATAACTTTTATTAGGTATACATTAAAAAGTGTAAAATTGAGTGGAGAAAGAGCGAAATAATAAAAACAGTGAAAATAAAAGACATATGTGCTGTGAATTTAAAAACGCAATAGAAATTGCATAGCCTCGCTGTTACCCCAAAAATATATTTCAATAATGTGTAAATAATCATAAATCCGCTTATTCTTAAATTAATCTTCATCTATCATTTGCGATAGATGAGAAAAGAGGGTTTGATTCTGCCTTTTACCAAGTCAATTCCACTATATCCAGAAATAAGGCAGATATATCATCTAGGTCATATTTTTAAATTAATCCCATAAAGATATGAAATTCTACGTTTTATGGAATCCAAACTACATCTGTTTATTGCTTCCACCTCATTATTCGTTGGATTCAGCAACCACGCTGCAGATCGTTGCGCATCACCTCTGATCCTGCTTAAGGACTTCCACAGCTCATCAGGACCTCAGTGCTTCACCATCCTGCAGCCTGTTGTTCTCCTGTGTATCACCTCTGCAGTCATGACGCTGCTGCCACTCTGGAGATCATTGCGCATCAGCTCTGATCCTGCTCCAGGGCTTTCAGCTCATTGGAACCTCAGTGTTTCATCATCCTGCAGCCTTGCCCTTTTGTGCATACCTGACTCACCTTCTTCGCAGTCTAGATGCAGCTGCCTCTCTGCAGACCGTTGTGCTTCTCCTCTGACACTAATCCAGGGCCATCCTGTTCACCAGAACCTCAGTGCATCAGCACCCCATAGACTGTGACTCTCTCTTGCTATCTAGAACTACCACTTACCTGTTGGAGCCGCATCAGTACTCTGACATATCTGCATTGCCACCTTTATCTTGACCATCCATCTAGTCTCGCTCATCGTCCCCCTAGAGGACTGCGACCTGTGGTTAGTGAGCCGCTAAGCCCATATCCCTTTACGGGGATCCCTGGTGAAAATCTCTTCCGTTAGACTCCGTGCCTCTCTGGGGGTAGTATCCACCTGAGCAGACTTCTATGCCCATCCTGACTCTGAATCCGTGACAAATGCTTACAAATGGTGAAGGAATATCTGACGTAAATGTGTTAGGAACCTAGAAACCAGGGATCATCAAGCAGAATGGTTTAGAATAAGACAGAGACTAACTCATACCACACAAAAATTGTGCTAAATTTTAGGAAGGCTGACAGAGTTGAGGAAATTGAAAGGAGTACAAAAGAGGTAGGAAATAGTTAAAAATGCAATACTAAAAGCAACAGACCTTTTTTTTTTATCAAAAGGGTCAAGAAATGCATAAGGAAAACTAAGCCAGTGTGGTTTGCAAAAGAAGTAGCGAGTATTGTGAAAGTAAAAAGAAGGCCTTTAATAAACATAAGCAGACTCAGATTAATGAAGACAAAGAGGTGTATCTGATTAGACAGAAGGAGGCCAAGAAGTTAATCAGATTAACAAAGGCACAAGCTGAAGAGAACATGGCCCAGTCAGTAGGTAAAGGGGGCAAAACTTTTTCTAGATACATAAGTGAAAGGAGAAAAACAAAAGAAGGAATATTAAGACTAAAGACAGAGAGTGAGAGTCTTCTTGAGGGAGACAATGTAAATAGATCAACTTAATTATTTTTGCTCAGTGTTCACTATAGAAACAGGGGAAGGGACGTGGCCTGGAAGCCATCATGAAAGGACACACAGAGACAGAACTCCATTCTTGCACACAGCAAAAACCTTATTTGTGCACCGAATGGTACTATTGGACCGCACCTGTGATCAGGGCCGGATTAACCCGAGGTCTAACTGGGCTGCAGCCCAGGGGCCTCGGGCATCCAGGGGGCCCTTGACAGAGTTCAGCAGAGGTATTGATCAGGACGGGGATGGGGGCGGGGGCGCCCCCGGCCCCATCAATGCTGAGCTCTGTCACTGCAGTCCTCCTTCTGCGGCGCTCAGTAATCTCCTTACTGAGGAGATCTCGCGAGAGTGTCACGAGATCTCCTCAGTAAGGAGCTTACAGCGCGCCGCGGAAGGAGGACTGCAGTGACAGGAGAAGAGAAGGTAAGCGCTTGGTGGGGGCGGTCGGTCGGCTAACAGGGGGGCCGGGCTGCTAATGGGGGGGGCCAGGCTGCTAATGTGGGGGGGGCCTCACGAGGGGCCCCATTCCGTTAATCCAGCCCTGCCTGTGATTCTGCACACTCTCCAAGCTACACTGCTGAAGCCTGCAACCTTCACTGCTGACTGTCACGGCAGACATCTTAATCCATGGTTGCTTCCACAGCCCGGCGCATTGTGCTCTACCAAGTCGCCTCAGCACTCAATTCACTTAGGACCACTTCAAAATTTACCTCAACTGCTCATACAGAGTCTCCCTGGACCACGGTGCTACCGCCAGCTGCTCCTTCTGACTGCACCCGCATTGGACTTCTCCACCAGTGGCTAACCTGGTGTTGAGCGTCCCGCCAACCCGTGTTCTTTCCTGGGTCGGATTTGGCCATTGAGGATTTCGTGCTCCAGGAGTCCTGCTTCCCACTATCACTTGAGATATATTCCAGCAGCCATACATTGACGCATCTAGAAGCATCTTATACCCAACATTAAGTACTACACTGAGGAGGATTCAGTTTGTTTTAAAGCAGGGTAACGATATTCGTTCTGCATTAAAATCATTTTAAGAATTTTATAATCTCGCAGCAGTGGCATAAACGTCTTATTTATACACTGTAAGAACTGTTAGCACTTGATATAATCTCTCTGTATTCTTTTTCCTGCCATTGCTTTCCCAGGTTCCGATCACTAGTCACAATCTTGGATTTTGGTCCTTCAAATTGTGAAACCTGGCCTTTAACTTTAATTAAATTGCTCTATATCCCACCAACTGTGTGAAACACAAACTCGTGTTAAACAGTAAAGATAGCCAAGACTGAAAGCTTAATTTCTTCCTCCGCATTAGAAGTTTTTAAATTTATCAGTATATAGAGATTTATCCTATATATTCTTATTGAATTTTGGCTCCTTACTGAATACTGCAAGACTCGACTGTATGCCACCTTCCCTTTCTTCATACTGAATCTTGAGTGTTATGTTTTATAAATTTACAGATTCTTTAAAAAAGCAAAGCCTTGTTATGATATACTACCATCTAGTGATCCAATGTGGTATTGCGATCAATTACTCATTAATTTTCAACTACACATTTTAAAAATCTATTTCCTGTTCAAGTTGTTTCCTTTCAAATTATTAATTGTTCCCTGAAGAATTGCTCCTTCAATCACTGAACTACATTTGTTGGTCACTCTTTTGTACTCAGCACATAACCTTGTATGAAAATTTAACATTGTACCATAACTGAATCTGAGGATCATCTCACTGGACTCACTCCTCCATTTGGATCCCTGTTTTACCTGTTTATATATTTTCTAATTTTTATCTTCTCAAATGGTTAAATGAGTTTAGCAGAAAGTTATTAACTTGTATAGTCTAACAGAAATTTATATCCTTTTGTGACTATCTACTTGTGAATAGGGATGAGCGCACTCGGATTTATGAAATCCGAGCCCACCCGAACGTTGCGGATCCGAGTCGGATCCGAGACAGATCCGGGTATTGGCGCCAAATTCAAAAGTGAAACTGAGGCTCTGACTCATAATCCCGTTGTCGGATCTCGTGATACTCGGATCCTATAAATTCCCCGCTAGTCGCCGCCATCTTCACTCGGGCATTGATCAGGGTAGAGGGAGGGTGTGTTAGGTGGTCCTCTGTGCTGTTTAGTTCTGTGCTGTTTAGTTCTGTGCTGTGCTGTGCTGTGCTGTGCTGTGCTGTGTTCTGCAGTATCAGTCCAGTGGTGCTGTGTGCTGTGCTCTGTCCTTCTGAGGTCAGTGGTGCTGCTGGGTCCTGTGCTGTGTCCTGTTCAGTCCAGTGGTGCTGTGTCCTGTGCTCTGTGCTTCTAAGGGCATAGTTATTTCCCCAATATTCCCCTGTGTTTAAAAAAATAAAAAAAAGTTTTTTTAAAAAATACCAAAAACTACTTTAATTTTTTTTAATTACCACAAAATTTGCACAACCAATCCTGCAGTATAAGCCCATTGGTACTGCAATATTACCAAGTTCACACATTCAGCAGTAAAAGTCCAGTGGTACTGCAATATTACAAAGTTTACACATTCTGCAGTATCAGTCCAGTGGTGCTGTGTCCTGTGTTCTGTCCTGCTGAGTTCCGTAGTGCTGCTGGGTCCTGTGCCGTGTCCTGTTCAGTCCAGTGGTGCTGTGTCCTGTGCTCTGTGCTTCTAAGGGCATAGTTATTTCCCCATTATTCCCAAGTTTTTAAAAAATAAAAAAAAAGTAAAAAAAAAAAAAAATATATAATAATTATAACCAAATTTGCAAAACCAATCCAGCAGTATAAGTCCATTGGTACTGCAATATTACCAAGTTCACACATTCTGCAGTATCTTGTGCTACATATAATGGAGACCAAAAATTTGGAGGATAAAGTAGGGAAAGATCAAGACCCACTTCCTCCTAATGCTGAAGCTGCTGCCACTAGTCATGACATAGACGATGAAATGCCATCAACGTCGTCTTCCAAGCCCGATGCCCAATCTCGTAGTACCGGGCATGTAAAATCCAAAAAGCCCAAGTTAAGAAAAAGTAGCAAAAAGAGAAACTTAAAATCATCTGAGGAGAAACGTAAAGTTGCCAATATGCCATTTACGACACGGAGTGGCAAGGAACGGCTTAGGCCCTGGCCCGTGTTCATGACTAGTGGTTCAGCTTCACCCACGGATCTTAGCCCTCCTCCTCCTCCCCCCCCTACAAAAAATTGAAGAGAGTTATGCTGTCAGCAACAAAACAGCAAACAACTCTGCCTTCTAAAGAGAAATTATCACAAATCCACAAGGCGAGTCCAAGGATGTTGGTGGTTGTCAAGCCTGACCTTCCCATCACTGTACGGGAAGAGGTGGCTCGGGAGGAGGCTATTGATGATGTAGCTGGCGCTGTGGAGGAACTTGATGATGAGGATGGTGATGTGGTTATTGTAAATGAGGCACCAGGGGGGGAAACAGCTGATGTCCATGGGATGAAAAAGCCCATCGTCATGCCTGGTCAGAAGACCAAAAAATGCACCTCTTCGGTCTGGAGTTATTTTTATCCAAATCCAGACAACCAATGTATGGCCATATGTAGCTTATGTAAAGCTCAAATAAGCAGGGGTAAGGATCTTGCCCACCTAGGAACATCCTCCCTTATACGTCACCTGAATAACCTTCATAGTTCAGTGGTTAGTTCAGGAACTGGGGCTAGGACCCTCATCGGTACAGGGACACCTAAATCCCGTGGTCCAGTTGGATACACACCAGCAACACCCTCCTCGTCAACTTCCTCCACAATCTCCATCAGATTCAGTCCTGCAGCCCAAGTCAGCAGCCAGACTGAGTCCTCCTCAATACGGGATTCATCCGAGGAATCCTGCAGCGGTACGCCTACTACTGCCACTGCTGCTGTTGCTGCTGTTAGTCGGTCATCTTCCCAGAGGGGAAGTCGTAAGACCGCTAAGTCTTTCACAAAACAATTGACCGTCCAACAGTCGTTTGCCATGACCACAAAATACGATAGTAGTCACCCTATTGCAAAGCGTATAACTGCGGCTGTAACTGCAATGTTGGTGTTAGACGTGCGCCCGGTGTCCGCCATCAGTGGAGTGGGATTTAGAGGGTTGATGGAGGTATTGTGTCCCCGGTACCAAATCCCCTCGAGATTCCACTTTACTAGGCAGGCGATACCAAAAATGTACAGAGAAGTACGATCAAGTGTCCTCAGTGCTCTTAAAAATGCGGTTGTACCCACTGTCCACTTAACCACGGACATGTGGACAAGTGGTTCTGGGCAAACGAAGGACTATATGACTGTGACAGCCCACTGGGTAGATGCATCCCCTTCCGCAGCAACAGCAACAGCTGCATCAGTAGCAGCATCTACAAAATGGCTGCTCATGCAAAGGCAGGCAACATTGTGCATTACAGGCTTTAATAAGAGGCACAACGCTGACAACATATTAGAGAAAATGAGGGAAATTATCTCCCAGTGGCTTACCCCACTTAGACTCTCATGGGGATTTGTGGTGTCAGACAATGCCAGTAACATTGTGCGGGCATTAAATATGGGCAATTTCCAGCACGTCCCATGTTTTGCCCACACCATTAATTTGGTGGTGCAGCATTACCTCAAGAGTGACAGGGGTGTGCAGGAGATGCTTGCGGTGGCGCGCAAAATTGCTGGACACTTTCGGCATTCAGCCAGTGCCTACCGCAGACTAGAGGCACATCAAAAAAGCATGAACCTGCCCTGCTATCACCTCAAACAAGAGGTTGTGACGCGCTGGAACTCCACCCTCTATATGCTGCAGAGGATGGAGGAGCAGCAAAAGGCCATTCAGGCCTACACAGCCACCTACGACATAGGCAAAGGAGTGGGGATGCGCCTCAGTCAAGCGCAGTGGAGACTGATTTCCGTGTTGTGCAAGGTTCTGCAGCCATTTGAACTTGCCACACGAGAAGTCAGTTCCGACACTGCCAGCTTGAGTCAGGTCATTCCCCTGATCAGGCTGTTGCAGAAGCAGCTGGAGAAAGTGAGGGAGGAGCTGGTAAGCCATTGCGATTACACCAAGCATGTAGCTCTTGTGGATGTAGCCCTTCGTACGCTTTGCCAGGATCCGAGGGTGGTCACTCTTTTAAAGTCAGAGGAATACATTCTGGCCACCGTGCTCGATCCTCGGTTTAAAGCGTATGTTGTGTCTCTGTTTCCGGCGGACACAAGTCTACAGCGGTGCAAAGACCTGCTGGTCAGGAGATTGTCCTCTGAAGAGGACCGTGACATGCCAACAGCTCCACCCTCATTTTCTTCCACATCTATGGCTGCGAGGAAAATGCTCAGTTTTCCCAAAAGAGGCACTGGCGGGGATGCTGATAACATCTGGTCCGGACTGAAGGACCTGCCAACCATTGCAGACATGTCTACTCTCGCTGCATTGGATGCTGTCACAATAGAAAAAATTGTGGATGATTACTTTGCTGACACCATCCAAGTAGACATGTCAGACAGTCCATATTGTTACTGGCAGGAAAAAAAGGCAGTTTGGAAGCCCCTGTACAAACTGGCTCTATTTTACCTGAGTTGTCCCCCCTCCAGTGTGTACTCGGAAAGAGTTTTTAGTGCAGCGGGGAACCTGGTCAGTGAGCGGCGAAGGAGGTTGCTTCCTCACAACGTTGAAAAAATGATGTTTATAAAAATGAATAATCAATTCCTCAATGAAGTACAGCACTGCCCTCCAGATACTACAGAGGGACCTGTGGTTGTGGAGTCCAGCGGGGACGAATTGATAATGTGTGATGAGGAGGAAGTACACACTGTAGGGGGAGAGGAATCAGAGGTTGAGGATGAGGACGACATCTTGCCTCAGTAGAGCCTGTTTAGTCTGTACAGGGAGAGATGAATAGCTTTTTTGGTGTGGGGGCCCAAACAAACCAATCATTTCAGCCAAAGTTGTTTGGTAGGCCCTGTCGCTGAAATGATTGGTTTGTTAAAGTGTGCATGTCCTATTTCAACAACATAAGGGTGGGTGTGAGGGCCCAAGGACAATTCCATCTTGGACCTTTTTTTTTTGCATTATATGACCAATCAACAGTCGTTTGCCATGTTCAAAAAGTAAAACCAAATTTAAAAAAATACAAGAAATTAAACCAAAAGTAAAATGCCGTGTCATAATTTAAAACAAGAGGTATTGACGTGCTCTAAAACTACTGTATTGTTGTTTATATTTTATAAACACTACACTTGAAAGCTTGAGTCTTTCAATAAAAAAGTAACTGTCCATTGCACGAATATTTGCAACAGGGACAATTTTAGGGTTAAGAAAGTCAACTAATAACACTTCGACGCTGTCTGTCTTTATAAACACTACACTTGGAAGTTGGAGGAGGTATTGTGGCCCCGGCACCAAATTTACTACCGGGGCCACTCCACTGTGCAGTCCATATTTAGGTGTATCAGATATTAAACAACGTTGACAGTTGATGCCCAATTTTTTAATTATATTGTGGCCTCGGTACCAAATTGTGTACCGGGGCCACCACACTACGCAGTCCAGATACTTGTTTGGTGGAATTCAGACCAGTTGAGGGTTTTATTATTATTATATTGTGTGGACCACTCTATCTATACCACACTACAACTCTATATACCACTCTATTTCATACTTTAATTCTATTTCATACTTTAATTCTATTTAATACTTTAATTCTATTTCATACTTTAATTCTATTTCATACTTTAATTCTATTACTAATTACCATAAAGAGGAACAAAATAAACCAATTTTACCAAAAGTATAATATGACTTAGACTTACAAACACTACACTTGAAAGATCGTGCCTTTAAATGAAAAAGTCAGTCTTCATTGCACGACTATGTGCAACAGGGACAGTTTTTTGGGTTTACAAAGTCAAACAATAACACTTTGACCCTGTCTGTCTGGGATCTCAATGACGAATTGTCTGTACCATGTTTGGAGGAGGTATTGTGGCCCCGGTATCAAATTGGGTACCGGGGCCACCCCACTATGCAGTCCAGATACTTGTTTGGTGGAATTCTGACACGTGGAGGGTTTTTTAATTATATTGTGGCCTCGGTACCAAATTGTGTACGGGGGCCACCACACTACGCAGTCAAGATAGATAGATGCGTATCATAGATAAAGTACATTCAGTGGTGTGGGGCAAATTGAAAAATATTCAAAATGCACTGACATTATCAAAAACAAGAGGTTGTCACACGCTAAAACTCCAACATGTATATGATGGAGAGGATGGAGGAGCAGCCGTATGTGTAGTGTAATGCAGATCTGTTGAAGGTTTTTTATATATTTTATTGTGGTGCCCAGTGCCCACTCCTCTACGCAGTGCAGGTACATTTATTGGTGCGATTCATAAAAGTTCAGGGTTTTTAATATATATTGTGGTGACCCACTCCTCTAGGCAGTCCAGGTACATTTATTGGTGCGAATCATAAAAGTTCAGGGTTTTTAATATATATTGTGGTGACCCACTCCTCTACGCAGTCCAGGTACATTTATTGGTGCGATTCATAAAAGTTCAGGGTTTTTAATATATATTGTGGTGACCCACTCCTCTACGCAGTCCAGGTACATTTATTGGTGCGATTCATAAAAGTTCAGGGTTTTTAATATATATTGTGGTGACCCACTCCTCTACGCAGTCCAGGTACATTTATTGGTGCGAATCATAAAAGTTCAGGGTTTTTAATATATTGTGGTGACCCACTCCTCTACGCAGTCCAGGTACATTTATTGGTGCGATTCATAAAAGTTCTGGGTTTTCAATATATATTGTGGTGACCCACTCCTCTACGCAGTCCAGGTACATTTATTGGTGCGAATCATAAAAGTTCAGGGTTTTTAATATATATTGTGGTGACCCACTCCTCTACGCAGTCCAGAAAGATACCTTGTTGCAACGTTTTGGACTAATAACTATATTGTGAGGTGTTCAGAATACACTGTAAATTAGTGGAAATGCTTGTTATTGAATGTTATTGAGGTTAATAATAGCCTAGGAGTGAAAATAAGCCCAAAAACTTGATTTTTAAACTTTTTATGTTTTTTTGCAAAAAAATCCGAATCCAAAACCTTAAATCCGAACCGAGACCTTTCGTCAAGTGTTTTGCGAGACAAATCCGAACCTCAAAAATAACGAAAATCCGGATCCAAAACACAAAACACGAGACCTCAAAAGTCGCCGGTGCACATCCCTACTTGTGAATGGCGGGACGGCACGCAATATGGCATCTTAAGGTCTTCTCTTCCACAATGAAAATTATCTCTTAACATCACAGATAGTTTATATATGGAGCTAGCCGCTTGGCTTTTAATATCTCTACCTCTAAGGGCTAGATTTACTAAGCTACGGGTTTGAAAAAGTGGGGATGTTGCCTATAGCAACCAATCAGATTCTAGCTATCATTTTGTAAATAAATGAAAGCTAGAATCTGATTGGTTGCTATAGGCAACATCCCCACTTTTTCAAACCCGCAGCTTAGTAAATCTAGCCCTAAGTATCTATAACTCCTTCAATGTCTCACTACTTACATGCACACATGGTTTCTTCATTGGTATTTTACTTGTACTAGTTTACTTGCTTCAATCAAGTTCCAACTCTTATTCTATTCAATTCGTTCTACCGAGTACCACTACTTTATGTTCACACTGGTTTATGGCTAATTGAAAGTATGTGATTTGTTACCACTACTCATACATTATACATCTGTTATTAAATAACATGAATACCCCTATTATCTATTATAACTCTAGGACTATCACATTGGATAACAAAAGCTTTGAGTATGACACAGTAATACATTAGACACATTTCAATACACCTTTACCCAGACATATTTCATTAGTACACCACTGTATACTTGAGGATCCTGCATGGTGGTAATTGGATGGCGTGGATTTGTTTTATCAGGAGGAAAACCCATCAGCAGGAGGGATATGGGATGGCTCTATTGGTCTACCTTGTCCATCTTTCCAGAGTCCACCAGACTCCTCACCACATCTCTTCACCTTCCAGACAGTTTATTCCTCAGGTAACACAAATCTTCATATATTCACCAATATGTGTATGTGTGCATGTTTGTGTGTGTGTGTTCACCTTTTAAAACTAAAACAATACAACGAAAAATAAAACAAAACATAGATTTGTTAGCTGTCACATAAAACCCTGCTGTCTATTTGACAGCTATGTTCGCCCTGGTGTGACAGCCATGTATGGTCGTGTGTGTAAGTGTGGACTTTACTAGCAGATACTTCAGTTGGTAACTGTGTCACTGTATAAATTCCTCTATCTAGTGTCCTAATCATGTGCTGGTATTGCTATAAAACGATTTCTCAGTCACCTCAACATCGCCCCCTAGACTAGAAAAATGCTGAAGGCCAATGTATATCAATCGATTTTCTCTCTGCCAACTCACATGTCATTCTCAGTACCTCACATTCAGCTACTTGAATAAGTGAGGAAGACAAAGTGGTCTATTTCTATAACACTTTCTTCAAATATAACAGTACCTAGTACATGTCTAAAAGTGAAAAATATAAAACACGAAAATTCTACATTTTCTAGGGTTTTACATTTTGTCGTATCTTGTGGTAAAAATCCTACTCCAATGTTCTATACAGAGATGCATATCTGTATGCCTAACCTCCAGAAATCTCCTATCCACCCTTTGTGCATCCATATAAAGGCACATTTTTGTACAGGAGGCACGAATCACGAAAAACAAAAAAAACAAAACAGATATGCAATCTATAAAACATGAATCATATTTCCACAACAGAACCTTTCTGCTTAAAATCAGCAGTTTCTATACACATGAAAACAAAACCCCTGACTGTTTCTGTAACTCATGTCAATCTAGTGTGTGTATCTCTGAATTTGTCTTATGTAAAAAAATAAAAATATGTCTTAGCCCCATTGTTGAGACTGTGTAAAGAATGAGAAATAGGAAAGCAATGAATGATGAGAATACAAAGATTTGAATACAAACATACATGGAGAAAGGGAGATTTTACAGCAAAAATGACAGCTGGATTGGACTCTATGGGGAAATGGCTGAATTCATTCCACTGCTCCCCTTAGCCATTTGCTAACTATGACCCCTCCCCATACTTGACTAGGGGGTCTTAACCGTGCAATCCAGTGTCGTCCGTCATTTGTTCATTAAGAACTCTGTATCTCATTGACTACATACCTTTTCAACGGACTTTCCTAACTTATGATAGCGAAATGTAAAAATTAACTGTTGACTCGACTCATCTGAGATACATAAAACGATATTTTGAAGCAAAGTGTGTACATACTTCATTGTTGGATAATGATTCTCAGCCAAACAAATTATCATGAGACACTGCAGCCTAAAACAAAGAGTGTTCCATTTGTCTATTGTTAATTAGTCTTTCAAGAGTAATTTTTTTCTATTTCTCTATCCCACCCTTGTAAACACTAAGTCTATATTTCTTTCGTGTACCCTTTATCTGTAAGAGGGAAACAAGAGAGTTATCTCAAAACAGCAAACAAAACAAACATTTCCATTCTTTACCATCGGCCAGCGATTAGGAAAACAAGCATTTGACAACATAAAACAAACAAACAAAATCAATAAAGATTACCTTTCAAAACCAGTTTCTTCCTAAAAGTACACAATGCTTACCACAGATTAAACCTTTACCTTGTCTAGTTGAAGGATTACAGGTCTGACCTGTACTCTAGAGTTGACTATAATTCTCCCCCAAAGTATTAGTTGTTACAGAGTGTGCAATCAATTGTAGGGGAACCTCTGAGAGAAGTGTACGCCTCCTTTGTGGATGTCTATGTGATTTCCAACCCAGGTATCCATTCTTCTCTCTACAGAGTTCCTACTCATGTGTCCCTTCTTACGGCAGTAGAAACACGTCCCTGTCATGTCTGCACAATATTTTGCTAGGTGTCCTATTTTATTGCATTGAAAACACTTCCTCAACTCATGTTGTTTCCTTTTTACAATCTCTCCTAATGTGTCCTTCTTCTCTGCAATTGTAACATCTCACTATTCTGGGTTTCCTGTTATGTGGGTTGTATGCTGGTGGTCGTGTGTGCAGTCCCTCTAGTGCTGGGATACTTACCATCATTACCCTATCACTTAGTGTCTCTTTCTGTTTATTCATACTTCTATCATGTCCTATAGCCGACTCCCTGAGAGCACTTACAGTGATTCCTTTCCAGTATGGTAATGAAGTTTGCACCCTTCTTTGTAAGTTTTCCCTGAGACCATCCATTAGAACTGAAATAGCAACCTCCCTGTAATATACATTATCTTTTATGTCTGATACCCCAGTATATTTGGCCATCTCTATCAGAGCCCTGCAAAAATAGTCTGTTGCATTTTCACTATCTTTTTGCTTGATAGTAAAAATTTTACTCCAGTCCACTATCACTGGAAAATATATGGTCAACTGTGTGATTATATGTCTAATATAATCTCATGCTCCATCCCACCCTCTCTGTTCTGCCTCTGACCGTCGCCTCTCTTCCCCCCTTATAACCTCCTCCCACGCGCGTATCCAAGACTTCGCCCGCGCTGCCCCCCTCTACTGGAACAAGCTCCCTCCCTCCATCAGAACTTCCCCTAATCTGTCCAGTTTCAAAAGGGCCCTAAAACCCACCTTTTTCTTAAAGCCTTTCTGTCTCCCACTTAACTTCCTACCTTATCTTCTGCCTCTGTCCCCCTACTCTCCCTCTCTCCCCTGCGTCTCTCTGTCTGTCCACCCCTCCCCTTAGATTGTACGCTCCTCTGAGCAGGGCCATCTCTCCTCCTGTTTCCACCACTTCTAACTCTGCTCTCCAGCTACTTAGCCCTCCTCCTCGAGAGTCCCTCCTCCACCCCACGTCCACTCTCGCTCCCTCCTCCCCCCTGGGGTCTCCCTGTCTTCCGCGCCCTCCTTCTTGGGCCCCGTCGTTTGCGGATCCTCCCTCCCCCTTCCCCACCCTCTCTAGCTGTGCATTGAGCTTACTGAGTTGCTGTGTTTACTTACTGTACTGTGCTGTCTCCCATTGTATTGTAATTTTGTTTGTCTCTGTACGGCACTGCGGAAGCCTTGTGGCGCCTTATAAATATTAATAATAATAATAATAATAATAATAATAATAATATTGTCCTGATTATCATCCTCGGTTAAGGATTCATCCTCCTCCAACATACAATCCTTAATGAACGTTTGTATATCGGTATTAAGAGGAGGACAGGTCTTCAATAATATTCGCCAATCGTTATTAGTTGGCTCGTACACATTACCATAATATCTAATAAACTGCTGACATTTGGTCAAATCTTTCCTAGGATCAGGGAAATCAGACAAAATTGAAAATGTTTCAGACCTAGTGCATGGATCATGCTTTGCTACATGTTTTAAGGGAACATCACCATCTCTGTCCGCTTTCCCATTGGGAACTGTTGTAGTGCAGACAGGATGAAAGTCTACCAAATCACTATAACGAGTTGCTGAAATTGCTGCTGCAGTACAATGGATGTCTTCCCCTGTGTTAACCTTTACATTATTCTCACCACTTTCCGCTGCCCCTGCTGGTGGGATCATTCCTTTTCTTTGTCCTGAAACATTACTTTTAACATTACTTAAAACAACATACAAGTTACTAGTTACAGTTTTCAAATTTTTGGTATTGGCTGTACTATCCGCCCCGACCGAATTTGTCAGGGGCGTGTTTGCGCTCAGTTCGCCACGCTTTGCAACGCACACTTCCGGAATACTTGTTTCCGGTACGCTTACTTCCGCTGAACACGTGTTTTTCGCCACACTCACTTCCACTGTGTATTCGCTGCTCTGCCACGTGTTACCTTCCATTTGCCACGATTTTAAACAATCATTATGTGAATTTCTCGTTTTTGTTGATTTAATCAACCGCACTTTATTTCTAACAATATTTAACACCTCTGACTCAAAACTACCCATGTTTGGGAAAGGTCTTTCACAATCCTTGGTCATTTTGACCCACTTGTCGCAATATGCAGTTGCGTATGCACCATATTTATTAAACATGAGAGATATTGCTGAACTAACCGGCCATTCATTAGGCAGCACAACACGAACTATCTCTAGCGTTTGCTTCACATCCATTGTGAAAACAACCTATTTCTCAACGCTATGCAAAAAGACTTTTTACCTGTTCTCCTTTCAAACAGAACCTACTAGAGATTTTTATCCGTGGATGGTTTCACAGGCTACGCCCACACATCTCCTAACACAGAAATATCATTGCGGACTAACGGGCTATCAGCTCCTCGATACCCTTGACTCTACCACAAAATCTGTTTTCACCATATACCCTGTATACTACTTATTCAAATCACGTGTTTCTTCAATACACCGTATGCTACATAAAAATCCACATACTACCAATATCACTGCACCGTATGTTACATAAAAAAAATCCACATACTACCTATTCCCACACCATATACAGCTTAGAATACTATATATTACCTATAACACCGTATGTTACATAAAAATCCACATACTACAATATCACTGCACCGTATACTTTGTATACTACTTATAACAACGTATGTTACATAAAAAATCCACATACTACCTATTAAAACTGCACCGTATGTTACATAAAAAATCCACATACTACCTATTAAAACTGCACCGTATGTTACATAAAAAATCCACATACTACCTATTAAATTGCACCGTATGTTACATAAAAAATCCACATACTACCTATTAAATTGTTCTTATTTCAAACACAACCTTGCTCATCCAGTTTCCCTGGTCAGGCAGCAACCGATATCTCTGTCTTTTCAATAGTAAATCACCTCTTTGTCTGTCTTCAACAGTATGCAAATTCTTCCGTTATCTATCTCTTTTCAACAGTATGCAAACCCTTCTCTTATCTTTATGCATACCATTCACATACAACCTTTTGTTTTCTGCACAGAAAATAGATTTCCCAATCAATGGTAGTTTTACAGAGGTTTTAACAAATGCTTATATAACAGACTATGAACATATTAACACATATGTAGACTATGTTACATATATAACAGACTATGAACATGATTGTTTAAACACGTGGTAACAACACCGGAAGTTCATACACACTAAACAGGAAGCACACATACACTAGGCAATGCAATACCCTTTAAAACGCAAAACGACAATAAAAAGAAACATTTTTCTTTCTTGTCCCTAGATTCAAATTAGCGTTCCTTCAGTCTATGCAACAACGAACATTCGGTTTCGCAACACAAAGTGAACCACAGGTCTTAAACACATTGCGTTCTTTCCTGTTATGCGACGCGTCCGCCAATCCACCCTTTGTTGAGGAACCGAATACCGTGAGCGTTGCATACCTGCCGATAACGTAACTCCTAAACTCACGAGCCCCCAAATTATTAAAGTAATTTTATCGTTTTCAAATAAGCATTGCCCAATCAATTGTATGTGTTTCCAAAGCACAAAGAGATTTATTTTAGCAGATGTAAACAGTTAACAATTCAATACATTATTATATTATGATACAGTACAGTACAGTACAGCACAGCACAGCCAATACCAAAAGATACATACATACCACTGCTATCGCATGCGCTCGCTGGGCTAACCACGGGACCCAATGGACAGTATATCTGTTTAGAATACTGTATCAGAGTTTACTGAGGCTGGGTGTGCAGCTATGATCATATATACACATTCAGTGTTACAGAGAACAATAGAGATGACGTAGTTTGTTTCTATAGGTCCAGACGTTGGGTGGCTCCAGGGTAAACAGGTCATAGGCTGATTCAATCTAAGGAATCCAAAGGTGGGGGTCGTCTCTCCAGGGGGTCTGCTCCTTTCATAGCCAGCATCATACAAAGGTTTATTCTCTAATATCAATAACTAAAGTATGCAATGTGCGATCTCTTCGCCGACTGCACCGGACAGCTGCTGATGATTAGGGGATCAATATGATATCAGGCATGACACCTTTCCTGTAACCTAAACCTTTAATAACACTAAAATGTACATATAATCATAATATATATATATATATATATATATATATATATATATATATATATATATATATAGACTAATAATAAACCACATACTATCTGCTCATAAATTACAGTGTGACGGAACCAATATGAATATGAATTACATAAATAACTAAATGTTGTCATGCGAGTGTGTGTGCATGCGTATATTACTGAGCAATCGCAATATGCCAGTGCAATCGCCCAATAAGACAATATCAACCAATATACTTTCGTTCATCCAATTATAAGACTTCGACAATATATATATATATATATATATATATATATATATATATATGATACAATACATATATCTTCTCTGTTTATTGTGGATAAACATTAGTGAAAACAAACACGCTTACCTTGGCCGCGATTCCTCCTTTGAAGATGTGTATATGCACTCGCGCATACCTTTTTCTCTGTTCACCGTGGAGAAATACCATTGAAAATAAACATACTTGCCGTTTCTATGATCCCCGTATATAAAACTAATATACAATATATTTTACAGAGGATGATCGTATAGCCGCTAAACCCAAATGCAGACATTCTTTAAGTATGAGTGGAAGAAATACTTAGTATCGGTGTAGCTTTAAATGATCAAATATATGTCTACACAGATTATTGTTATTACACATACTTACCACTTTTATGATCCCTGTAAAATAAGCTATTTTCATAAATAAAACCAATATCACGGATATCTTGTGGATTGTTAGAATACTGAACTGATATTTACCACCATTTGAAGATATAGAAATAGAGCTAATATTTAGGAACTTCATGTGTATTAACTAAATAGACAAATCATGCTTTATTTATAAGAACCATTCAATTTCGACTAAATGTCTAAATTATAAGCATGAAATGTGCAATACATATATGAAGATCTAATCACCTATATGACACGTTGAGTCTTTACCACATTTGATATCTGATTACAAATTTTTACTGTGAATATCCTGGATAGGGAGATACATATATATATGTGATTTCATCATCACTATACTCCCACTATACTCATTTCATTAACCTGTCCCAGACTCCGATATTTTAATATTTCACTTTTATAATTGCTATTTTTAATGTATATCAATAAAACTTTTGGTTTTTATGTGTTACGTTAATGTATTATCCACCTTCACAAACCCTCATAATGATGTGGAATATCTTTCCACTATCAGAATGAAAGAAAAGAGCAGTACTAGAAACACGAATATTCAGTCTGTCATTAGCTGTCTCACAGTATTCTTTCTCCACCACCAATTTACCAATTGATTTAAATAAACTGTGACATAATAATTTGCCACCTCAAAAAGGTGTCTGTGTATTCATTTAATTATATATGTAAAATTAATGTATAAGGGTGATGTGCAGAAGTAGGAGACATCCACAATATACAGTTTAGGTTTCTTATACGGCTTTCTCTACACAGACACCTGAACAACTAAAATTTGTTGGATGCTGCATTTTGCTTTATAGTACATGTACACTTACATATGTCACTGGACAGTGGGGTCAATTTTCTCAATTCATTTGCTTGTTAAAATGGGGACTATTTCATACAGACCTTACTGTATTTTAATTATGACAACACATTTCAAGAGAGCAATACTGTTGTTTCTTGTTAAATCCTGCTCTACAGCTGCTGAATTACATGTTGTTGCAATTATTTTAAGATACAGTTTTTCCTGTAAAGGGTGGACTATCTGTGATGGCATCCATACACTTTTCTTGTCAAGTTTGCTGACCATTACATTTGCAGTCTGCAATAAAGCTCAAGATGTACAAATTGAAAAAAACCTCTGCATCTCGCTCTATATAAACAAGTCTTTAAAAAGGAAACACTTGCATCTTTAAAAGGAATTTAATCAAATACAGTCCCTTATATGAGTTAAGCCATTCAAAATAAACAGGGCACCCTTAGTGTCAGTGGTATCTTTTTTTTTTTTTTTTTTGGATGATCATGGCTTTGCTATAGGATAGAGTTATCCTTCAAATATAATGAAAAGTGTCGTGGGACATCATATGAAGACCCTACAGATCTCAAGCTTAAAAAAATGTGTTTTTTGAATCATTGTTGCCATTTGTTAAGAAGTATTTGTAATTTGTTTGATTGACCTTCACTACAGTAGTGTGTAATCATTTAATGTTGTTTTCGACTTAAAGCTTACAAACTTTCCTTAAATGTTTGAACTTATGGTTAAACCTTTTTTTTATGGTTGTAAAGAAGCCAATTTTAATTCTGAACTCTTACAAGCTCCAGTTAGCGACACTAGAAGCCCAACACAAAAATACACCTCAGGATCCCAAGATTAAAGCCGAACTGATTGTTCTACGTAGGAAAATTAATGATGATTCGCTTTTACAGATAAACAATAATATAACTAGACTAAATCAATGATTTTATACCTTAGATAACAGAGCTACTAAACTGTGGGCTCGCAAGCTTAGAGGAAAGAATGCTATCATGAGGATTTAAGCTATACGTAACGCACAAGGTACCCATATTTCTAACACCCGTAGCATAGTGAATGGATTTGCTCCATATTATGCTGATAATAATGCTTTATAGCCTAAGGACAGATGCAACTTTGACCCAACCATCTTCTGAGTCTATTAATAAATTCTTAGCCTCCATTTCACTCCCATCCTTATCCTCCGAGACGGCTCTGGTTTTGAGCTTGGACTGAACCGCGGATGAGGTTAAAGGTGCCATAAAGGCCATGAAACGTGGCAAGGTCCCGGGCCCCGATAACTTCACACAAGATTTCTATACCTCTTTCCAGACCGAGCTGACCCCGGTCCTTACTAATCTATTTAACTCAGTGACCCAAGATACATTCCTCCATGCAGAAATGCTTGAGGCGCAATTAATTACCATCCCAAAACCAGGTGAAGATCCATCCCGTTGTCACAACTACCGTTCCATAGCTCTCCTTAACTCTAATCTAAAAACATTTTGCCAGATTGATTGAGAACCTGTTAGTCCACATCCTACCACAGCTAATCCATTTAGACCAAGTGGGATTCATGCCTGGTAGACAGGCACCAGATAACACAACAAGGGTTTTAAACATTATTGAGACTCACTCAGCTAACTCTGTACCTCTGTTATTACTATCGCTGGATGCTAAAAAAAAACTTCAATAGAACCCATTGGGCATATATGTCTGCAGTCCTAACCAAATTTAGGTTTGTTGGATCTTTTCTCCAAGCTATCGCCACTTTGTACACTACCCATTCTGCCAGAGGCCTCAGCAATGGGTTCCTCTCCTCTGTTTTCCTGATCATGAATGGCACCAGACAGGGCTGCCCCCTCTCCCCACTGATTTTTAGCACTGGCTATGGAACCCCTAGCCACCAAGATTAGAATGGCGGATGATGATTGATGGACTATTCTAGATACCACACACCATAAGATCTCCTCTTCGCGGATTGATTACCTGCACAATCCAGAATTTTACAGGAATACTCAGACCTCATACTATAAGTTTAACACATCCAAATTGGGAGCATTTGGGGTGGCATTCACACACGACTGCTTAAAATCCCTAAAGGTGTTATACAAATTCCAATGTACCCTTTCTATGATATATCTGGGTATACATATCTCCTAGGACCCTACATCGGTCATTGAATGTAACTACCAACCTCTGCTGTAACAATCTGATATGCTCACTAAATCCTGGGTAAATTGTGAAAACTCTTGGATGGGCAGGGGAGCTGCCTTGAAATTGATGTTGCTTCCAAAAATGCTATATTTGTTTCGATCCATCCCCTACCTTGTTCCCATGCTCCTACTCAATAAATTCTATTCCATTGCATTTAGCTCATTTGGCTTAATAAGAGACTTAGGCTATCTAGAAAGTGAATGTTTAGATGTAAATGAAGAGGTGGCCTAGACATGCCTAAGTTGGAATCTTATCAACATGCTGCCTTACTAGATCAAATTACAGATTGGCAGGCTCCTTCTCCACTTAAACCTTGGGTGTCCATTGAACACCAAAGTTCCTCTCCATTCACGTTGGCAGACCTTTTATGGCTAGCTAAATCTAACAGACTGAGTTCATCAACTACCCTCTGCAGTATAAAAGACTCACTTGTTGTCTGGGACAAAAGGATAGCCTTATCACCAGATTATCAACTCCCCTCAGCTAACCTCTGCACTATTGCCCTGTCACAATTGATTCCAGATCTTTGCCTTGACTTTTGGCATAGGCAAGGAGCTAGGCTAATAGAGGATCTTTTTGACAGAGGTTCGCTCCCTCCATTTTACCACCTGCAAGCCAAGTACAATATCCCAGGCCAAGAATTTTACAAGCATTTTCAAATTAGACACTGGATACAATTCCATCCTTAACATCCTCTGGCGCTGAGGCCCCCCCCCATCCTCTCTGTATCCACCTGTTGCTCTCTCTCCCTCTACCCACACAGGTGGAATCTCAGGGTGGTAACGGCTTCTCCTGTTGCCTAGTGACGCTCGTGACCTGCCGGTTCAGGCTACATGGGAAACTGATCTGGGGATTAGTATCTCAGCAGAAAACTGGGAGGAAATCTTCCAAAACATTTAGAACATATTTAAGTGTATTAATCACTCAGAGATGATAATTAAGATGGTACACAGGTAGTATTTCACCCCTGATAAGCTACACAGAATGTGGCCCTCAGAATCTAAATACTGCCAGAGGGAATGTGATGAGGTTGGTACACTTGTGCACATTTTTTTGTCTTGTCCCAAACTCCATTCATTGTTGGAAGTGGTCTTCCACCTAATTTCACAGTTCACCAAGTCTATTATTTCCCCTTCCTTTACTGTGGCGCTTCTACATTTATACCCTTACCCCTCTGTCTGTATGTATTACCCAGTATGGTCTTATTAATGTTTGTTCCCAATTGTAAAGCGCTGCGGAATGTGCTGGCGCTATATAAATAAATGTTGATGTTGATGATACCTTCCTCCCCTCCAAAGACATAAACAATACGTCACTGGACATATACTCATCGCCACTAGGGCGGCAATAGCCAAAACTTGGAAAAGCCTCACTACCCCATCTCTCTCTAAAATTATCACCAAAATTCAACGTAGTTATGAGATGGAAAGCACCGGCTTTAAGTATTCAACAGATGTATTCTCCCCACTGATTAAATCCCCCTCTCTTCCCCCCCATGTATCTTGGGTATTCATATTATGTCTTTGTATTATGATTTTGTTATATATAGGCAATGTTTAACGTGTTTACATAACAGATTGAATGCAGTATCCATTGCTTTATTTATTTAATTTATTTATTTATTTCTTGAGAATTATTTTTTTTATTGAGTTTATAAAAATGTACAAGTTAAAAAAAAAAGTTCAACAAACTCACACAGAAACAGGAGGGATAGCAGGTACAGTTTAACAAATCAATAATCTGTAAGACTGCAGGGAGCTGCCTGGTTACTAATTGACAGAGCAACTGCGCAAACCCACGGCAGTTCATAGCACAGCTAGGAAACATTGCCACATGGCAGTGGCAGAGAAGAAAAGTGGTGCAAGATGGAATTGTCCTTGGGCCCAACCACCCAGCCACCCTCATGTAGGATATTGAAAAGGACATGCACACTTTACCAAACCAATCACTTCAGTGACAAGGAGTGCTAGTTTTGTGTCTGAAATGCTTGGTTTGTTAAGGCCCCCACAAGACAAACTACCAATAGGCTTAAGGCAGCTAAACTAACAGTGCTGTTAATGAACTCTACAGTGGCAAGTCATGCACCAGTGGAAGCAGTTCTTGCCAGTGATAAGAAAAAGGCCACTGTCATGCCTGGGTATATGACCAAAATATCCACCTCTTATGTTTGGAATTATTTTTACCCAATTCTGACAACAGTTGTCTAGCCATTTGTAGCATTTGTGAAGCCACAGTCGGTAGACCATCTAGGAACGTCATCCATGTTACACCATTTGAAGCGAGTTCATGACAAGCTCTTGGGAAAATCTGAAACTTATGCTAAAAAAATAACTACAAGCAGTCCAGCATCAGCTAGCTCCCTTCTCTCTCAGCTAGATCCCCGCTCCTGATATCTACACCCCCAAAACCTTCATCATTAATATCCTCACTAGTGATCGGAGTTAGTCCTGCATCCAAGTTACTAAAGTTAGATGACTCCTCTCCTTTCCAGGATTCATCAAAGGAATCCTTGACACTGGGGATGGATTTTCAACCCAGAAGCAGACCAAAAACATGACTATTAGTAGTTTACAACAATTGTTTGTTAATCCTTTGCAAGAGGAATCAAGTATGACAGCTGTCACCCAGTCACACAGCGGATCACGGACACCATGGTGACTATGCTAGTATTAGATCTGCTTCCAATATCCACCATTAATACAGCAGGTTTAATGCAGTTGAGGTCCTGTGTCCCCGCTACAAAATTCCATTTTGACACCATTTTACTAGACAAGCAATTCCTCATCTGTACCAGGAGGTTACAAAAAAAAAAAAATGATTGGGCAACAAAATGCCATTCTACCCACTGCACACAACCACAGATATGTGGACAAGCGGAACTGGGAAAACTAAAGATTATATGACTGACAGCCCACTGAGTTGGTGAATCGCCTTCAGCAGCAGGAACAGCAGCAGAATCTAAAAAACAATGCCAGATATTTCAGAGGCAGGCTACTCTGTAATACATGCTTCGCTAAGAGGTATACCGCTGACAACCTGTTTAAAAAACGAAGGGATGTCATTGTAACATGGTATATCCCCCTTGGACTCTCCAGAGGATGTGAGATTTCTGATAATGCCAGCAATATTGTTAGAGTATTACAGCGGGGATAATTCGATCACATTCCCTGTTTTGTTCACACAAACAACTTGATTGTACAAAACTTTTTAAAAAAATGACAGTGACATGCAGGAGATGCTGTATATGTCCCAAAATATTTTGGATCATTTTATGCATTCTGCAGCAGCATGTAGGAGATTGCAGCAGCTGCAAGAAGAATAGAATTTGAGGGTGAATGTACTTTAGTCCAGCACAGTGGAGAATAATTTTCGTGTTGTGCAAGCTGCTGAAACCACTGGAAGCAGTCACCTGTGAATTGAGTTCAGACACTGCTAGCTTGAGTCAATTGATTCCCCTAATTAGACTTTTGGAAAAGCACCTTGGTGTAATTTCTTGGTTTCATCTCCTCCTTCTATTTCACAAGTATGTCGGACTTGTGGATCAAGTACTTTATTTGCTTTGCCAGGATCCAAGAGTTATCAACATGTTGAAATCGGAACACTACATTTTGGCGACTGAGCATGAGTCCAGGTTTAAGAGCTATATCTTCTCTTTCTTTCCAACTGATCCAGATCTGAAGAGATGCAATGAGCTCCTGGTCAACAAGTTGACAGATCAAGTGGTACATGACAACAAAGTCTCCTCCTTCAGTATCTCAAGCAACTGCTGCTAGGAAAAACTTAGCTTTCCCAAGAGACCCAGTGGTGATGCAGATGAGTCAGCCCAACATTTTGACTTTTGGTCTGGTCTAAAAGAATTTACCAAAAATCATGACAGCTCTGCCATAAAATAAACTACAAATTCAATGAGGAAGGCCTTTAGGGGCAAATACATCAAAGTAGACAGACTTCTGTAATGGTCGATTCCAGGGAAAAATTAATATTGTGTAAGGAAGATGTACACAGTGATGAGGATGAGGATGAGGATGATGACAATGCAGATTGCAGGTGGTGGGATCTAGCTGAGAGAAGGAAATAGACTTTCCCTTTATTAGAGGTTTTTTTCGTTACCAATGTAAGAGATTGTTTTTTAGGATTTTAGTTTCCCTGACTTAAACCCACTATACCCTTGACCATAGGCTTTAGTAGATGACATAGAAGGACTAGCATCATCAGGACTGGTGCCAGCAGCGGTTGCCATATCAATTCCACTGAGCTATGGCACTGGAGACTACCAGGAAAACTGCCACCCCTCTTGTATGAGCAATGGCACACAGCTATGTCAATGGAGACTGATAAGAAGACTACTACCTTCCCTCCTGTTTCAGTGTGAGCTATGGCACAGTACAATGTCACTGGAGATTGGCAAGAACACTGCCACCCCTTTTGTGTCTGTGAAATGGCGGAACTCATAGGATCCAAAACTTGCAAGATCCAGTGACGCAATAATAACGTTTTGCCTCGTTTTCAGTTCCAAGGGAGCATGAAAGTACTGAGCCTGCTCAGCACTCGGATTTGCGAAGTTCGGGTGGGCTCGGTTTTCGGAAACCTGAGCATCTCTAGTAACAAGCAGCAGAAAAAATGTCTGCTCCTGGTGCTTTCCCCAATTTCTGGCCCTATATGGGTTGTATATTTTATTCCATAGAAATCTCTGCCCAGTTAAAGGGCTCTAACCGTAGATTACTTGGGTTAGTGAGAAGACGAGAGAAACGAATTTATGATTTTGATTAGTTTAGGGCTAGATTTAGTATTATTTGCATTGTATATTTTTTGATAAAATTAAATTTTTTAGTTATTTGAGGAGTCATGAATAGTTGCCTTTTTGAGTATGTTTTTTCATTTCATTTTTAACCTTCGCTTATACGGTAATAGATTACACAGCGCAACAAAACTTTTTTTTTTAGTTGCTAAGGATATCTGAATGAATTTAGGGTATTTTGTGGTTTTTAAATTAAAAAAACTAAAGTAGTCTTTTCGAATTAGCTCTACTTCTTGAGATTATGGATACCCTCAATTAATAGGGAATTTAGTCATAACATGTGCATATGGGAATCTACCAGAACATTCTAGAAGATGAGAGACACAAGTATTCTAGGTTTTCACTCTGATCACTCTAGAATATTCTCCATCCATATGTAAGTGATCAGTCACACAACCAACAGTCAGTTGACAGTTGAGCAGTTTGAGTCGTCTATTGTGATTTTCTTGTTTATCGTCCAAGTAATATATTTGTATGCATATGAAGCAAGATCACTGGATAGAAGGGACATAACCTTTAAGAGAACACATGATTATAGGTGTAGCAAACGATTAAAGAGCCATTGGCAGACAGGAGAAAAAAAATATCAATCATTCTCCCATCACTCCATATCAAGCTGGGACTAATGAAACATTTTGTTAATGCCTGGTGAAGCTTCTACCTGGTGCATTTATGCTTCAGTTTTCACAAACTTCTTGGGTAACCACAAAGCAGACAATTATGGAGAACTTGTGAAAACCATGATCATACTTTAAAAATCTCGGTACTAATAAGACCATAAAAAGGTACATTTTCTCTATAGCCACTTACACAAATTTCCAGATAATCTTGGTGATTTTTATTGAGGAGCAAGGGGAGAGGTTTCATCAAGATATAATAGTGATGGAGGAAAGGTATCAAGGCAGATGGGACAGACACATGATTGCTGACTATTGCTGGAGTCTTCAACATGATTGTCCTGATAACCAACATAAAAAGAAAATCATAAAAAAAACAGCATTTTACTATGCATTGGTTGTAATTATCCGAATCAACTTACTATGTTTAGCTATTAGGGGCAGCACGGTGGCTTAGTGGGATCATGAGTTCGATCCCTGACCATGGCCTTATCTGTGTGGAGTTTGTATTTTCTCCCCGTGTTTGCATGGGTTTCCTCCGGGTGCTCCGGTTTCCTCTCACACTCCACAAACATACTACTAGGTTAATTGGCTCCTATTAAAATTGCCCTTAGTCTCTTTCGGTCTGTGTGTGTGTATGTTAGGGGATTTAGATTGTAAGCTCCAATGGGGCAGGGACTGATGGGAAGGAGTTCTCTGTACAGCGCTGCGGAATTAGTGGCTCTATATAAATATATGATGATAGAGATATATATATATATATATATATATATATATATATATATATATATATATATATATATATATATATATATCTATATATATATATATCTATATATATGTATCTGCAAATATTATACCGCATAAAATGCCATTATAGGTTTCATTTCGTTTGTATGATTTGAGACAATTTCAATTTGATTTGTAGGTAGGGTCAGCTGACCATTACATTTTTTGCATTTTTTAGTTTTTCCAATGGGGTACCAGTTATCTAAAAAATTAGAGCCAATTGGGCAAACCCCATGTCTTATTCGGAATCAGCACCACAAAGTTACCCCAAAATCACTGTATTAGGATTGGCAATAAAATGTGTTATCGTCTTAATCCACTCTTTTCATTAAATCTCTGGTTTAAGCATCTCTGAGCTTGCTCATTTTTTTGTGTTTACATATTTTTGAGTTCTGGCTTGCTACTCATTAAGAGAAGAATTTAAAGCAACTTTTAAAGAGGAACAGGCAGACATTAAATATTTAGTATATTTATTTTAATGTGACCAACATGATTTGTGAAACAACAAGCACACCCAGTGTACCACATGTAGAGTGAGAAATGAGGTTATTTACAATAATCCTTAAATTCAGGATTACTTTTTGGGGGATCAACAGTGGAATAGACCCAGAATGCACGACAGATAACTTTCCATGTGAGGTAGATCTTCACATCCCAAACATCAACTCCATAAGTGCTAGAAATTAGAACAGCGGTATTAAACAGATGCATCACTACTATTGTATTTTATTTCTAAAGTAGCAAGATATTTTGTAAAGTAAAAATAGTTTGATATTTAATTTAAACAAAAAAAGGGGAGAAAAACTAAATGAAAAGAGAAAAACCTCATAGCAAACAGATGGTTTTATGCTCTAATAAAATAAAGAATCTGTTCAGTTGATATGGCCAACATCTTTTGCAACATTTTCTACAGCAAACTGGAACAAAATAATTTCTTATTTTAATATGCAGTGCCAATTCAATTGGGAAAACTAAATATGCAAAAAAGTGACTACAATTCGCATACTTTATAAACATGATATATTGTGGCATTACCTAATTCATACCCAATAGTTGATAGCATTGGGAGTGGTGGAAGATGGACAATATGAGATTATAGAATATGTCCTGCAAAAAAGGACAATGCTAAAATTAAAGCAAAAAACTAAATTTCCTTTTCTTTTATAGAAAATGACCCAAACTAGTTTCCACCACTACAATGTTTACATTATGGGAGAGGTGTGTGCACACAGGTGTCAGAACATAAATTGTCCAATGATTTAGGCGATTATTTTAGAGGTTCTTAAAACCATTTCCTTTCTGACTTCTCACCATCAATTTTTAAAGTCCCTAACTTTGAAAAAATAAACATTAGATTTATAAATCCAAGTCAACATTCAGTCATTTAAACTAAAAACAAAGCCGCTTATATTTCGACACTTCATAACAACTACATCATTTTAGTATATACTGCTAATTTGGACATATCCAAATTATGCATGAATCAGTTGTCACGTAGACAAATTTACAATTTGGAGACCTATACATAACTTATCCTGATAACTGGTTTCGGACAATCACTGCTCAATACAACCTGCTTGGCATGTAGCAAATTGTAGTGACCGAGATCTAACATGTGCTCACAATAATGGAGGACTCAATCCATCCAGTGTCTTCAATAATGCTCTGTGGAACTCTACTGAAGAGAACAGAAATGATTGCAATCACTCTGTGAGTACAAGCAGGGCCGCCGAGAGGGGGGGCGGGTACATTTTACCCGGGCCCGGCCATGTCAGGAGGGCCGGGCCCTCGCTGCTAATTTAATTTTTTTCTTTTGTGATCTTTTATTTATTTTTTTTACTTTTTTTTCCCATGGGGGGGTTCGTTGGCGGGGGGAGCTGGAAGAAAAGAAAAAAAAAACCCCCCAAAAAAACCACAATACTCACGTGACCGCGGCGCTGTGTCCCTCCTCTCCTCCATTCACACTGACTGACGGGCGTGACGTCATCAAGTCACGCCCGTCAGTCAGTGAGGAGCGCGGCAGCCAACATGAAAAGCCAGAAGAAAGAAGAGAGAAGAGAAGACAGAAGAAAAGAAAAGAAGAGAAAGAGGCTGACAAAAGGTAAGAAACGGAGAGGCAAGGGGGGAAACAGAGAGGGACAGTACTATAAAGAAGAGGCATAGAGGAGGAAAAAAATGGGAGAGATGCACAGAGGAGGAAAAAATGGGAGAGAGGCACAGAGGAGGAAAAATAAATGGAAGAGAGGCACAGAGGAGGGGAAAAAAAGTGGGAGAGAGGCACAGAGGAGGAAAAAAAAGTGTGAGAGGCACAGAGGAGGGAAAAAAATGGGAGAGAGGCACAGGAGGAGGGAAAAAAATGGGAGAGAGGCATAGAGGGAAAAGGAAGGAGGGAAGGCAGCATGGAGGGCGCAGTGCGAGCATAAGGGGGCACAGTGTAGTTGTGATGAAGGGGCACAGTAATGTGTGTGTGATGGCACAGGGGGCTTGTTGCAATGTAGTGTGTGTGAGGTAGGTGGTGGCTAATTAATGGGTGCTATTTTGTTTGTAGGGTGATGGTGAGGCAATTTAATATTGGGGACTATTAATTTAAGATGGGGTGGTTTGGGGGCTATTGAATGTTGGGGTGAGTTTAGGGAGAATGAGGTCTATTTATTAAATGTGACTATGAATTATATAATGGCAGTGATGGTTGCGGGAAATAGGTATTGCTGGGGCTGTTTGCAGGAAGGGAAATAAACCTATTTATTAAATGTAAATACTATTATTTTAATGTTGGGGCTGGAAAAAGGCCTAATTATTAATCGTGGGTGCTAATGATTTAATGCCGGGGCTGGCTGTAAATTTTCTAAATGTAGCCATTTTTTCCCCCCAAATAGGTCCTCCAACATTCCAGGAAAGCAGCAGCCACAGGTGGAGGAAGTGAGAAGAACAGGTAGGACAGAGCAGCATAGTGTGTGAAATGTTGTGATTCTAGTAGGGACAATGCCAATGTTTGGTGAGCCCAGTTGGCGCAGGCCAAGACTGAACTCTTTGTGTACACACTGCATTCTTCCTATACTACACAAGGGTGCTAGATGTCCTGAAAGTCAGGAGTGCTTGGACAAATGTGATGCTCGGCTGAATTCAGGACCCAGTGATTTTGATGTGCTAGCCATGCCCCAATGGCGCATTGTCACGCCCCCAATCATGTGACCACACCCCGCAAAAAATTTTGCTCACTTAACTATAAGGGGGCCCCATGAATTTGTTGAACCGGGGCCCTGAATTCCTCTTGGCAGCCCTGAGTACAAGTGATTATTAGTACTGTGTGGCACAATCTGATTTACAGATTTAGTTAAGAGGATGAGGTCCCTCCTATGGACTTTTACTGAATATTTTGCCTTTATTTCCTTTACTTTATTGTTATACCTGTATACAACTATATCCAATGCAGAGCACAGCAAAGGTATCAAATCTTAAGGCAAAAAAACTGTGTGAATAGAAATGCCTGGCTAAAAAGCACATAGGAAAGCTTGAATGAAAGAAAAGTGTATATAGTAAAAGTTATAGATAGGTTTATAAGCATTAAAGTTACCTGAAAGTGTAAAATACTTTTAAAGTTGAACTGCTCGGCTTGTGTAAGGCATTGAATTAGGTTTATCAACTAAATCAGCAATAGTTAGATATTCAACTATCCATTTTTTTTACTACACCTGTTATCTATGCAAATTTAATAAGAGTTGGGAGACCAAAATTCAAAAGCCTATGCCCTGAATTTTTCCCTGATTTTTAATCCCCATTTAATCACTTTATAGAAGTAACTTAAGAGTGTCCAAAGATTTATGGTTACATCCCCAAGCTAGTTATTGGTCAGGCTCCTAATGTCTACAACAGCATACACAACTGTGTATCGTGATTTTATTTTAAATTTGTTTTTTATAGCCAATTGTGTTGTGTTATTTAATATTCAGAACATTGCATAGTAAGTTATATTCAAATAAAATAGTTTGAAGGCATTAATAATTTACCAACTGCAGAGTACATGTACATCATATAAAACAGACCACCCCCACTTTCCTACATAGAATTTTGGACACAGGTGGGAATGTGCATGCCAGCAAACGTAAAATCATCAAATGTTCTGTCTACTATCGGACCACCCTGTTAATTCATTTCAAACGAGAGCACAAAATCCCAAGAGGGGTTAGGGCACACGCTGGAGATTAGCTGGGGGTTGTAATTAATATGGATGTGAGGGAGATAAAAGAATGGAGAAACCTATTATGTAGACTGAGGAGTCTACTGCACACCCACAGTTGGCAGCTCACACCCACCAAAAGTTATACATAACACAAATAAACAAAAAATGAGGGTCGCGCTGCTAAAGGGTCAATATAATAAAAACTAAATAAAAATATACAATACACGGAGGTTCCCCTGTCGTGTGAGATCAGACATGATTACGTAATCCCTAGTCATATAAAAACCCTATATAGTAGAATATAACCGATTTAAAATGCAACACTATATTAAAAACAAAATATGCAAAAAGACATATCACAACCGTGGCCGTAGAAAAATGAGTTGGTGTACACAGAAAAAATACATCCAGATACAAAATAATCGACAGTCATAAATCCGGAATATAATTCGCATAGTACTATAGATGATAGCCCATAAATACTGTCTCCTCCATATACAGACTGTGTGAGTGGCGAGAAAAAGTCTTAATCACCTGGTTTGCATGGTCCGTCCGAGAAGTTGATAATACGATTTACAGATGGAATTGCTCCCTCCAAGATTATCCAATCTCTATACCACGGACTCCGCCAGACAGCTCAGATCCAATTATGATGTTGTCTCATTACCAGCTGTATCGCACTCAGCACATTGTGCATGCAGCTTGGAGCCAAAGTTCTTGGAGACTTTCTATACGGACCAGCAGATTTAGTATAATCCTCAGGATTATTGTTGGATAATTAGAAAAGAATCGCCAGTTTTAATCAAACACACATGTATGATACAGTGGGAGGCTCTTTCGAATCCGGATAAATGACACACAATACCCCGCTGACGCATTTCGTGCCTCTCAGGGCACTTTCTCAAAGCTACTGAGGGGTTTGTGAGAAGTCCTTAAGTAGAAGGCTGGTCCACACCTGTATTGACTGATTATACATCTCCTCCAGAGTATTATGTGCTTTAATCAGGCCCGGCACTCCCATTAGGCAACCTTAGGCAGTTGCCTAGGGCGCCGGGACCTGCAGGGCGCCGCTGACTAGATTTTCTAATCTAGTCAGCAGCTCAGGAGAGGGTTGCAGCGGCGGCGGGGTGCCGACGCTGTTTTTCAGTGTCCACGGGGCATCACTCCGCCTCTGCGTGAAGAAGGCGCGGATCAGCTAGAGAAAAGGTAAGTAAACTCTACTTTTTTTAGTGTGTTCGCCGGGGGGGGGGGGGGGGGGGGGGGGGGCGGCGACAAAATTTTGCCTAGGGCGCCGTGAACCCTAGCGCCGGCGCTGGCTTTAATTAATGGCTTGTATTCACACATTGATCTTCAGGGCACCCGTATGAAAAAATAAATTAAATAAAATAAAATAGTAAGCGGGAAATAAGTTGTGTACAGACAATTATGCACTAACACCCGCACAATCACTTGTATGAGCCAAGCTCGTCATAATTAATAGCATATATCCAGAAGATTTTATTCATTAACAAGGGAACATAATAGACACCAGGAAAATCCACTGGAATAACAATCTAATACTGACTACAGCATATTGAAGCACCTTTATCCCTATATCAGAAACAAAATATATATACACACACACACACACATGTAAAAAAAACACGTAATTATATAAAAGTGGAACATGAAGGCCACAACGATTCCAATCCTGATTTTATAGATGGGTATATGACATAATACTGTTGATAAACGTATTGTAATATTTTAGACTATTCTTAACATACCCACAGTTTAACCAAAACTACAAATGCTAAAAAGACATATAACCAGACTGTAATCATTGAAATATTGTCCTAACCCAATATGAGACTTAAGTATCATCAAACATCCGTCGTCATAGAGACACAAAAACACATAAACGTGTATGCAAGCACGCAAAGGTATTTGAACATGAACCAGCGTAAATGAGCAACATATATGCAAATTAGATAAATCTACAAAGACCTAATAAATGAATAGTCCTCAGCAGTAATGTTGTACATAATATCGCTATAATTAATAGGTGCCATGGCCCTAGAGAAATTATTATTAGTTCAAACAGTGATGGTCCAGCGCTTCATTTAGACCAGATGAACTTAAAGTGCCCAGTTTAAAGATCCATGATGATTCACACAGACAGAGTTTTGTGAACCGATCACCCCTTCTCTCCGTGTTGATCACCTGTTCTACCCCTATTAATTTCAGACCATTTGGGTCACCCCCGTGATGCTCGGCAAAATGCCTTGAGACACTGTGATTTTGAACTTTTTTACAGATGTTCCTCCTATGTTCTCTGAATCGTGTTTTGAGAGATCTAGTTGTTCTCCCCACGTACTGGAGTTAGCACCCACATACCAGAACATACACTACATAATTGCTCTCGCAGTTAATAAACCCTTTGACTGGAAATGTAGTACCAGTGTGGTTAGATGTAACAGTTTTAGATTTATTAGAAATGTGACTACATGTCAAACAAACTGATTTCCCACATCTGAAACAGCCTTCAGGTAGTTTAGGTAGCCAGCTGTTGGTTGGGTTATCTTTAATTTGTCTCAAGGAACTGGGTGCCAGTATCCTTTTAAGATCCAAGTTTTTTCTAAAAATAACAGTAGGTTTATCTTCAATACAATCACATAGGATATTATCCAGTCTAAGTAGATCGAAGTTAGTTTTGATTATATTGGTAATATGAGTCGATTTAGAATTATATTTGGATATAAATGCTGGTGTTTTATTATTTACACACAAATCATTGTTCTTCGATTTTTTGTGATTTTTATTGTGAACAATAAAGCTTCCTCTATTCAGAGAGAGCGCACATTTTTTCGTATTTTCCAAAAGGACTTCAGGATACCCTCTTTGTTTAAAGGATTCCAGCATAATATCCAATTGACACCTAAAGTCTACTTCATCCGAACAGTTTCTTCGAAGTCTTCCTACCTGGCTTTTTGGTATATTTGTAACCCAGGGTCTGTGATGTCCACTTTGATAGTGCAAAAAACTGCAGACATCAACAGGTTTGTTAAAATTGGCTGTCACTATTTTACCTTCTTTGATGGTTAAATTAATATCCAAAAAGTTGATCTCTTGAGTACTCATAGAATAGGTAAATTAGGGGTGTGCACCGGGCACTTTTAGGGCCTGAGTCATTAAGGAAAGTAAGGCAACAAAAGGAGTAAATATTCTCTGGGACAAACCATGTTACAAAACAAGGGGTGCAAATTAGTTTATTATTTTGCACATAAGTTAAATACTGACTGTTTTTTCATCTAGCACACAAATACTTAATAGCTTTATTTATACACTGAAATTTAAAGTTGATCTATGACATGCCCTAATCCAACTATAAATCTGTCCCCACATTTTATATTTATCTCCCCCTCCAATGCAACATGGTTTTGCCCAGATACAAACTTACTCCTTTTTTATACTTTACTCTCCTTAATGACTCAGGCCCTTAGTGTTTTGGGTTTTGGGTACTGATTAGCTTGAGGTTTTGGGTTCTGATTTGTTTTGCCAAAACACCTGACGAAAGGTTTCGGTTCTGATTTAGGGTTTTGGGCTCGGATTTATTTTTAAAAAAGCATAAAAAGTGCTAAAATCCAGTTTTTTGGTTTTTTTCACTCCTACGCTATTATTAACCTCAATAACATTCAATAACAATCATTTACACTAATTTCCAGTCTATTCTGAACACCTCACACTATTCTTTTTAGTCCAAAACGTTGCACAGAGGTAGCTTTCTGGACTGCATAGTGAAGTGGGCCCGGTACCCAATTTGGTACCGGGGCCACAATATATCACCCTCAACTGGTCTGAATTCCACTGCACAGATATAAACAAAGAACATAGTATTAAAAATGGCAGTTCCCCTTTTTTGGAACTACAGAAACAAAGAACGTAGTAATAGAAATGGCGGACACCGGACGCACGTCTAAAACCAACATAGCTGTGCCGGTGACATGGCCTGCAGGAATATCTCTGATGGAGATAGAACTAGGCCCCAAAGAGCACATAATGCCAAAAAAAGAGTTGCAAGATGTCCTTGGGCCCTCCCACCCACCCTGATGTTGTTGAAATAGGACATGCACACTTTTACAAACCAATCATTTCAGCGACAGGGCCTACCAAACTACTGTGGCTGAAATGATTGGTTTGTTTGGGCCCCCACACAAAAAAAGCTATTCATCTCTCCCTGTACAAACTAAACAGGCTCTACTGAGGCAAGATGTCGTCCTCATCCTCTGATTCCTCTCCCCCTTCAGTGTGTACTTCCTCATCCTCACACATTATCAATTCGTCCCCGCTGGACTCCACAACCACAGGTCCTTCTGTAGTATCTGGAGGCCAGTGCTGTACTTGATTGAGGAATTGATAATTCATTTTTATGAACATCATTTTTTCAACGTTCTGCGGAAGCAACCTCCTTCGCCGCTCACTGACCAGGTTCCCCGCTGCACTAAAAACTCTTTCCGAGTACACACTGGAGGGGGGACAACTCAGGTAAAATAGAGCCAGTTTGTACAGGGGCTTCCAAACTGGCTTTTTTTCCTGCCAGTAACAATATCGACTGTCTGACATGTCTATTTGGATGGTGTCAGCAAAATAATCCTCCACCATTTTTTCTATTGTGACAGCATCTAATGCAGCGACAGTAGACATGTCTGCAATGGTTGGCAGGTCCATTAGTCCGGACCAGATGTTGTCTGCATCCCCGCTAGCGGGTCTTTTAGGAAAACTGAACTTTTTTCTTGCAGCCTTAGGTGTGGAAGAAAATGAAGGTGGAGCTGTTGCCATGTCACGGTCCTATTCAGAGGACAATCTCCTGACCAGCAGGTCTTCGCACCTCTGTAGAATTGTGTCCGCCGGAAACAGACACAACATACGCTTTAAACCGAGGATCGAGCACGGTGGCCAGAATGTATTCCTCTGACTTTAAAAGAGTGACCACCCTCGGATCCTGGCAAAGCGTACGAAGGGCTTCATCCACAAGATCTACATGCTTGGTGGAATCACAATGGTTTACCAGCTCCTCCCTCACTTTCTCCAGCTGCTTCTGCAACAGCCTGATCAGGGGAATGACCTGACTCAAGCTGGCAGTGTCGGAACTGACTTCTCGTGTGGTAAGTTCAAACGGCTGCAGAACCTTGCACAACACGGAAATCAGTCTCCAGTGCGCTTGACTCAGGCGCATCCCCACTCCTTTTCCTATGTCGTAGGTGGCTGTGTAGGCTTGAATGGTGTGACGCGGTGGGTCTGACAGCCATCATTTTCCCCATCTGTCATTTTAAACACTTAGAATGAAAGTTGCTTGTGCTTAGTTGAACACTGGGTTGCTTTAATTTATTAACCTCATTTGTTACATAATCTAAGTGTGTATAAAAACCTATGAGATGGACTTAAGTTAACCATATTATTCTTAAATAAAGCCAGGTGGGTTACATGTATTCATCTGAACATTATATCGGATTACAACATGGTGGATGTACTGTTTCCTGACCAAGGCATCACCTCCCTCTTACAGACAGGAAACCGAGAGTAGCTGGAGCCCCTCTGACATCACAAATGACTGGAAGGGGTTAAAACAGGGAGGCTCTCTTACTTAACCAGGAATAAGTCAATCAGCAACTGCTTGGAGCAGCTATTGTTCCCCCTGGAACTGTGTCAGACTCCTAGTCTCCAAAACAGCAGGAGGGAAAGCCATGAGGGAAGGACAGCTCTCCACTCCCATCTCCATCCCACTCATACCTCCCAGCCAATCCCAGCATCTGTGACCTGTGGATAGCCCTGCAGTGAGGGATTCCACACATGGGAAATATTGTCCCTTTAAGAAGACCTGCAGGAGAGACTTCTGGGTGTGTGGGATTTTTGCTTCTAGAAGCTACTGGCGTTGGAGTTTCGGCTACTGCCCGTGTGCTGAGGATTTTACCTGGGAGTATTGTGGCTATTGGATTACAAGCTTTTCCTGGACTTGCAGACTTGTTTGCTCTGCCTGGCTTATTCTATTAATCACGGACATCATCCTTCCCCTATAACTTGGACTGGTAAAGAAAACCTATTTTCGTTATAAACAATTTGGGGTTATTGAACACTGGGGTGTTACTGGGTGATGGTTGAAGTTTGGTAAACACTGGGTGTTGTTTGAATTATGGTTTGATATATATAGGCTATTGTTTGCAGTGAGCTGTAATAAAGATACCGTTGTATCCACACCTTTTCTTTGCCTGTGTGATCCTGAACCCCTTGATACCAGGACTTTCTTCTGGGTTCCTACCCTAACATCCTGGTATCATCACAAATGGCCTTTTGCTGCTCCTCCATCCTCTGCAGCATATAAAGGGTGGAGTTCCAGCGCGTCACAACCTCTTGTTTGAGGTGATGGCAGGGCAGGTTCAGCCTTTTTTGATGTTGCTCGAGTCTGCGGTAGGCACTGGCAGAATGCCGAAAGTGTCCAGCAATTTTGCGGGCCACCGCAAGCATCTCCTGCACACCCCTGTCACTCTTCAGGTAATGCTGCACCACCAAATTAACGGTGTGGGCAAAACATGGGACGTGCTGGAAATTGCCCATATGTAATGCCCGCACAATGTTACTGGCGTTGTCTGACACCACAAATCCGCAGGAGAGTCTAAGTGGGGTAAGCCAATCTGAGATTATTTCCCTCAGTTTTTCTAAGAGGTTGTCAGGATTTTGCCTCTTACTAAAACCTGTGATACACAACGTTGCCTGCCTTGGCACGAGCAGCCGTTGTGGAGATGCTGCTACTGATGCAGCTGCTGCTGTTGCTGTGGAAGGCAATACATCTACCCAGTGGGCTGTCACAGTCATATAGTCCTTAGTTTGCCCTGAACCACTTGTCCGTGGTTAAGTGGACAGTGGGTACAACCGCATTTTTCAGAGCACTGAGGACACTTGTTCGTACTTCTCTGTACATCTTTGATATCGCCTGCCTAGTGAAGTGGAATCTCAACGGGATTTGGTACCGGGGACACAATACCTCCATCAACCGTCTAAATCCCACTCCACTGATGGCGGACACCGGACACACGTCTAACACCAACATAGCAGTTACCGCCGCAGTTATCCGCTTTGCTATAGGGCGACTACTGTCGTACTTTGTGCTCAGGGCAAACGACTGTTGGACGGTCAACTGTTTGGTAAAAGACGTAGCGGTCTTACGACTTCCCCTCTGGGAAGATGACCAACTACCAGCAGCAACAGCAGCAGTGGCAGTAATAGGCGTACCGCTGCAGGATTCCTCGGATGAATCCCGTATTGAAGAGGACTCAGTCTGGCTGGTGACATGGCCTGCAGGACTAAATCTGATGGAGATCGTGGAGGAAGTTGACGAGGAGGGTGTTGGTGGTATGTATCCAACAGGACCAAGGGATTTAGGTGTCCCTGGACTGCTGATGGTCCTAGCCACAGGTCCTGAACTAAACACTGAAATATGAAGGTTCTTCAGGTGACGTATAAGTGAGGATGTCCCTAGGTGGCCAAGATCCTTACCCCTGCTTATTTGAGCTTTGCATAAGCTACATATGGCCATACATTTGTTGTCCGGATTCGGATAAAAATAACTCCAGACCGAAGAGGTGGATTTTTTGGTCTGCTGACCAGGCATGAGGATGGGCTTTTTCATCCCATGGACAACAACTGTTTCCCCCCCTGGTGCCTCATTTATGATAACCACATCAGCATCCTCCTCGTCAAGTTCCTCCTCAGCGCCAGCTACATTAATATACTCCTCTCGGTGTACAACAGTCACACCTTCATTAGCCAAATCTGTAACTGGACTGTGGGTGATCCTTCCAGTATATGCAGAGGGCATTCTGGAAATGGTTGAAGGAGCCACCTCTTCCCGTACACTGATGGGAAGGTCAGGCTTCGCAACCACAAAAACCCTTGGACTCGCTGGACTTGGACTAGTTGTTGATGACAGCTTAAGTCTCTTAAATTTGTTAGAGGAGAAGTGCTTAGATCCATGGGTGAAGTTGAACCACTAGTCATGAACACGGGCCAGGGCCTAAGCAGTTCCTTGCCACTCCGTGTCGTAAATGGCATAATGGCAAGTTTACGTTTCCCCTCAGATGATTTTAATTTTCTTTTTTTGCTAATTTTTGGGAACTTTGGGTTTTTGGATTTTACATACCCTATACTATGAGATTAAGCATCGCCCTTGGCAGCTGACGTTGATGGCATTTCAGCGTCTATGTCAATGTCTTGACTAGTGGCAGCAGCTTCAGCATTAGGAGGAAGTGGGTCTTGATCTTTCCCTACTTTATCCTCCAAATTTTTGTACTCCATTATATGCAGCAAAAGAGAGCGTACCCCTAAACCACACACACTTTGGGACTACAGAAACAATGACCGTAGTAATAGAACTGGCAGTTCCTATTTTTTGGGAACTACACAAACAATGACCATAATAATAGAACTGGCAGTTCCTATTTTTTGGAACTACACAAACAATGCCCGTAGTAATAGAACTGGCAGTTCCTATTTTTTGGGAACTACACAAAACAATGACCGTAGTAATAGAACTGGCAGTTCCTATTTGTGGGAACTACACAAACAATGACCGTAGTAATAGAACTGACAGTTCCTATTTTTTGGGAACTACACAAACAATGACCGTAGTAATAGAACTGACAGTTCCTATTTTTTGGGAACTACAGAAACAATGACCGTAGTAATAGAACTGGCAGTTCCTATTTTTTGGAACTACACAAACAATGACCGCAGTAATAGAACTGGCAGTTCCTATTTTTTGGAACTACAGAAATAATGAACAGTATATAAATAAATAAATCGCAAATAGCAGTACCTATTATTTTTTGGTACAGCAGCAACAGTGAACGTAGTTTGACTTTGAAATAGCAGTACCTAGTATTTTTTAACTACATTTTTTATAATTTTTTTTAATTATTTTTGTATAAGTTTTTTTAAAAAATGTTTTTAATTTTTTTATGACTTTTGAATAATTTATAAATGACAATGCCCTTAGCAAAACAGAGCACAGGAAAAAAAACACACTGGACTGATCAGCAGGACAGAGCACAGGACCAAGTAACCACTGGATATTAAGCAGGACAGAGTGACAGGACACAGGACGGAGCACCACTAAACCTATCTCTTCAATGATCTGAGCCCGACTAAAGATGCCGGGCGCAAGCGGGGAATTTATGCAATCCGAGTCTCGCGAGATCCGACGCGAGACTCGGACGTCAGAGCCTCAGTTTCATTTTTTGGGGCGACGGAAATACCCGAACAGTGCTCGGATCCTGTCGGATCTGCACTGTTTGGGTGGGCTCGGATTAGAGAAATCCGAGCCCGCTCATCCTTAAGGTAAATGTTAGATTAAACGGGTTGATATTAAGAAAATTAATAAAGTCCAAAGCTAAATCCCGACCGCCATTCTAAATTATAAAGAGATCATCTATATAGCGGCCATATAGGACCATGTTCGCGGCGAATGGGCCATCCCATATAAATTGTTGTTCAAAAATGCCCATATAAAAGGTTCGCAAAGCTCGGCGCGAACCTGGTCCCCATCGCAGTTCCGGTGGTCTCTAGATAGAACTGTTTTTTCAAATACAGCATATTGAAGGTGCTTCAATATGCTGTAGTCAGTATTAGATTGTTATTCCAGTGGGTTTTCCTGGTGTCTATTATGTTCCCTTGTTAATGAATAAGATCTTCTGGATATATGCTATTAATTATGACGAGCTTGGCTCATACAAGTGATTGTGCGGGTGTTAGTGCATAATTGTCTGTACACAACTTATTTCCTGCTTACTATTTTATTTTATTTATTTTTTCATACGGGTGCCTTGAAGATCAATGTGTGAATACAAGCCATTAATTAAAGCACATAATACTCTGGAGGAGATGTATAATCAGTCAATACAGGTGTGGACCAGCCTTCTACTTAAGGACTTCTCACAAACCCCTCAGTAGCTTTGAGAAAGTGCCCTGAGAGGCACGAAACGCGTCAGCGGGGTATTGTGCGTCATATATCCGGATTCGAAAGAGCCTCCCACTGTATCATACATGTGTGTTTGATTAAAACTGGCGATTCTTTTCTAATTATCTAACAATAATCCTGAGGATTATACTAAATCTGCTGGTCCGTATAGAAAGTCTCCAAGAACTTTGGCTCCAAGCTGCATGCACAATGTGCTGAGTGCGATACAGCTGATAATGAGACAACATCATAATTGGATCTGAGCTGTCTGGCGGAGTCCGTGGTATAGAGATTGGATAATCTTGGAGGGAGCAATTCCATCTGTAAATCGTATTATCAACTTCTCGGACGGACCATGCAAACCAGGTGATTAAGACTTTTTCTCGCCACTCACACAGTCTGTATATGGAGGAGACAGTATTTATGGGCTATCATCTATAGTACTATGCGAATTATATTCCGGATTTATGACTGTCGATTATTTTGTATCTGGATGTATTTTTTCTGTGTACACCAACTCATTTTTCTACGGCCACGGTTGTGATATGTCTTTTTGCATATTTTGTTTTTAATATAGTGTTGCATTTTAAAATCGGTTATATTCTACTATATAGGGTTTTTATATGACTAGGGATTATGTAATCATGTCTGATCTCACACGACAGGGGAACCTCCGTGTATTGTATATTTTTATTTAGTTTTTATTATATTGACCCTTTAGCAGCGCGACCCTCATTTTTTGTTTATTTTTTGTTAATTTCAAACGAGTCCCGCTTAAACACCCACTTAAAATGTGCACTCTCCAACTCTTAATGCATTGAAATGCTGTGGGCAGCACAGTGGCTTAGTGGTTAGCACTTCTGCCTTACAGCACCAGGGTCAGGAGTTCAATTCCCAACCATGGAGTTGTGTGGAGTTTGTATGTTCTCCTCTTTGCATGGGTTTCCTCAGGGTTCCACAGTTTCCTCCCACACTCCAAAAACATACCAGTAAGTTAACTGGCTGCTATCAAAATTTACACTAGTCTCGCAGTGTGTGTGTGCGTGTGTGTGAGTGTGAATTTAGACTGTAAGCTCCAATGCGACAGAGACTGATGTGAGCGAGTTCTCTGTACAGTGCTGTGAAATTAGTGGCGGTATATAATATGATGATGATGATGATGATGATGAAAGGTCTCATTCCACAAAACATATAATGTTTCATGCTTTATGGCCAACCCATTCGGATCCTTATCAGAGGAGGCAAGATGTGTAACCCCAAAGTCCCCACCATATTGATAAGTTAAATTATTTGCCTGCCCACATAAGAGGATACAATCATGGACAGGATCCCAAAGCTGAAAATGTTCTGCAAGGCCTCAGATTTTCTGGTGACCCTTACATGTGCTAAAATAATACAGGATATAGCATGTTAATTGTACCCTCTTTTCAGATAAGTGATAGTTAATTATAAAGTTTCTTTTATAACCTGGTTTGTTCATGCTCCTTCGCAACACAAGTAGTGACTCATCCGATAAGGCATGCATCTCTGCGCGGAATTTTTTCCGTCCCTGGCGCGTTAGTTTCCACAGACAAGAACGTCTGTGTCCATCAGCACATACCCAGCCAGCACTCTTCTCAAAACTACTGCTGAAGCAAAGGTTGTGACGAACTGTATTCTTCCAGCCATCTGGAGCAGCCCGGAAAAATGGAAACTGCTCCCTGAGAATTGTAGAAACAAATAGCTTGTATCAAATTATGCATAATAAAACAAGCTTGTATATCGAAAACTCCATAACTTTCACAAAATGTGTGAATTATTCCTGAAGGCCATTACTCTCTTCCAATTGTCCTGGATGTCTCTGCTGCATTTGAAACTATTGACCACTCTCTCCTCATACAAACGCTACAATCCCTAGGTCTTGAAGGCACTGTCCTATCCTGGTTCTCATCCTACCTATCTAATCACTCTTTCAGTGTTAATTTCTCTGGATCCACCTCTACTCCACTTCCTTTATCAGTTGGAGTAACCCAATGCTCAGACCTAGGTCCTCTGCTATTCTCTATCTACACCACTTCTCTTGGAAAACTAATAAGCTCCTTTGGATTTCAATATCATCTCTATGCAGAGGATACACAAATCTATCTAACCTCTCCTGATCTCTCACCATCTGTGTTGTCTCGCGTTACTGACTGTCTTTCTGCCACTTCATCTTGGATGTCTTCTCGCCAACTCAAACTCAATCTTTCAAAAACTGAATTAATATTCCCACCCAAAAACAGAAGTTTCCTGCCTGACATTTCTATTTCTGTTAACATGATCATAAATCCCACCCCACAAGCTCGCTGCCTTGACTCACAACTATCCATTCTTCCCCATGTCGACTCTATATCTAAATCATGTTACATACATCTAAAGAACATTTCCAGAATACACACACATCTCACACAAGACACTGCTAAAACCTTAATTCATGCACTCATCATCTCCTGCATCAACTATTGCAATTCCCTCCTTACTGAGCTTCCCAAAATCAGACTTGAACCCCTACACTCTATTTAGCATGCAGCGGCTATATTGTTTTCCTTGCAAACTGTTCTTCCTCTGCTGAGCTACTCTTTCAGTCTCTACATAGGTTGCCTGTTTTTCAACGAATCCAATATAAAATTCTTCTAATAACATACAAGACTGTCAACAAAATTGTATCGACATACATCTCCTCACTTGTCTCAAAATATCTCCCAACTCGACACCTCCGTTCTGCACAAGGTCTGTGTCTCTCTTCCACTCTCATCACATCCTCCCATTCCCGGTTACAGGACTATTTTGGGGTTGCACCCACTTTGTGGAATTCCCTCCCTCGCACAATAAGACTTTCCTCTAGTCTTCAAACCTTCAATCATTCTCTGAAAACCCACTTCTTCAGACAAGCTTATGATATTCCTCAACCAACATCTTAATCTCCCTAGGTAACCCATTTATCACCCTCTACACAGCTAACACAAGACAACAACCCTCTAACCAACATTGCTGTGTGACTGATCACACAGCCCACTCAATAATTATTACCTATGCATTCTAGCTGGTCCAATGTGCAATATGATGTAGCACGTGCCCTTGTGTTTCAAACTCCCATTGTACCATAGATTGTAAGCTTTCGAGCAGGGCCCTCTTACCTCTCTGTCTGTCTGTATTACCTAGTATTGTTTTATTAATGTTTGTTCCCAATTGTAAAGCGCTACTGAATTTGCTGGCGCTATATAAATAAATGATGATGATGATGATTCCTTGGGGAGGTGAATTGCATGTGAAAGAAAAAAAGTTTAAAAATAATGGATGGGACTGATGTAAAAAGAACAAATAAAGAAAAATGAATCCCGCACTGGGCTGCACCACACCAAATAAACACAAATCGCCAATTACTAGCCCCTAATCAATAACCATCACAAACCAAAAAAGGCAGCACTGAATAGTGATATAAAGCTGTGTCCTTAACTTGAAAATCCAAATGAAACTATGGTAGGATACATAAAACCTGAGATAGTAGTATATAAAAAAAAAAATATTTTTAATGTCTCAATAAATATAATACAAAGGCCTCAAATTAGTTAATTGGTAATTGAAATCAAAACATATACAAAACACTGGGACTAAAAGCTGTATAAATGGAATCACAAATGATGTCTATAAACAGACTAAATTGATGAGTATGTCCATGTAAATCTAGTAAATATATGGTAGTTCATATAAATATATAATCACAATAAAATCCCTCCAAGATTTCCAGAAAATTGTCCCATAAATTGAAAGATATATAGCAATCAAAGTAATGCTAGTATATTAATGGTATTCCCTGTCCAGATCCTGATGGAATGTCCCTGGCAAAGGACTTGCATAGGAAATTACTGATATAACTCATTTAATGGTCACAGCAGTTCCAATGGTGCAACTCCGTCCGGGTGTTCTGTACACAACTGTCAGAAAACATTACCCAGAAGCACAGAAGTAGGTTTCCTCGCCTTTAGTGACGTTAGAAATAGCAAAGGTAAGTAGGTCTTCAATTGCAAAAAAACGTGGGGATTGATTTCAGAATTGGTAGCAAGTTCCAATTAGAGCACATAAATTCTGGAGGGAAAAAAACTGGTACCAGTGTAAATATAAAATGAGTCCAATATCAGATAACTGAATCAGCGATCCCAGTGTAGTATATTTGGCACGTTTCATCTGTTGAACCCAGTCTTGATCAAAAATCTATTTTTTTTTATATGTTTACTTTCAATTGCCAATTTACTAATTTATGTGGACTATGTATAATGTATATATTTATTTATATACTACTATCTCTAGCTTTATGTATCCTGACTTGGTTTAATTTGATTTTTCAAGTTAAGAACACACCTATATATCACTATTTAGCGCTACTTTTATTTTGATTTATGGGATTGATGTACTGATGACATAATTAGTGTGCACCTGGAGCTGGAAGTGTTTATTTCCAAGTTTAAAAACAAACCTTGAGGGCAGGTGAGAGTGATAAGTGGGCTTTTAGCCAATAACCAAGCTTTTACATTCAGCCTATAACAGCATACCAACTCACAGACTATAGACAACAGAAGCTAATGCTTTGGTGAAAAATGCACAGATTAACCACGGCTTATTGACTGGTACAGAAAGTAATGAATGGAGTAATGGTAAATGCAGCAAAAACTTGCATGCTTAATTTTGGTAGATGCACACACAGGGCCTGATTAAGGGTTCTGGCCACCCTAGGTTAATACACACATAGCGCCCCCTCCCACCTCAAAATTCAGGAGTATTTTCTCGTAAACAAATTTAGACAGATTCTCTTACCTGTTTTTTCTTACTTGTTCTTGCAGCTTTGTTGTCATTTAGCTGTCTTCTGGAAAGTTGGGGTCCTGTTTTGGAAGTGTGCAAACATTACAAACCCTCAATGATTAGGCAGGGCCGTCTCTTACATAGGGCATGATGGGCAGGTGCCCGGGGGTCCTGCAGCCCAGGGGGCCCGTCAGAGGCAGCTAAAAAAAAAAAAAGTTTCTGAAAAAAAGAAGAAGAAAATACTTACCTTGCTCTCAGCTGGTGATCCGGCTCCCTCCCTGGTCTCCTCCTCTGTGCGGCGCTCTCAGTGCATGTCGGGCGTGACGTCATCACGCCCGCCCGACATCCATCACGTCATTTTGGCCCCGCGTCGTACAGTACTGTGACGCCCCCCTCCCGCCCTCCAGTCACGCCCCCAACTCCTGGAAGCAAGTTTCCGGGAGTTGGCAAGTATGGAATAAACAACATTGAAGTAGGAGTGGTTATGCTGTCTGCCTGATTATATTCAGGCTAAAGAGAAGATTATAGTGAAGACAGAACAGTAAAACATTGGCTGTCGGCAAGTGGAATACATATATTCTAAATAAACAGACCTGCTACGCTGCCAACTCAGCTATCTGCATAGGACAACTCAGCAGTTTCTACACAGTCTGCAACACAGTGGCCACTCAGCAAGAGGAGTACAGGCACTTGACTTCACAGAAACCTACAAATTGTCAGTGAAGCCATCCTGATTCAGCAATAAAGTAGTTCCTGCATAGTCAAGCACCTCCTTAAAAGGAGCCAACACTCTGACTTCTCAGAAACTGGCACTCAGTATACGCAGTTACCTGTATACTGAAATATAGTGATCTCCATACAGTCAAACACCTACCTCTCAACATCATGTCACAGAAAAAACAAGGTCTCAAACACCTGCTTCCTCAAAATCCTCATCTGTCAGCAACGCAGCCATCATTGCCCATGCAAAAGCTGTAGCCGCGAAAGTACGCACCAACTTTGCAGAGCAAGAAATGCAATTGAAAATAGAGAAATCACGTCAGGAGGCAGAAATGACAATAGAGAAATCACGTTCGGAGGCAGAGAAATCACGTCAGGAGGCAGAAATGACAGCAGAGGCAATTATGGAAAAGCTTGCTGCAGAGAAGGAAGCCGCAGCTGCCATTGCTGAAGCAGACTTCTTGGAGACTGCAGGTCGCCCTGATATAAAAGGCAACATCAATGTACTTGACTCAGAGCTCGGATCCCAAGATCCACTGCAACGCACATCAGAATATGTCCATCAAATCTCCAAAATGAGTAGCAACCCTCCAGAAGCACAAGGTACAGACTTTATCAGTGAAAAAAGTCTAACACGCTGTACAGTGCAACCACATGTGAACAACAAACCCCAAATTTACAAGCAAGAGAATTCTACACAAGGTGAAACCACAGGGGACATCCCTCCCCCACGCCCAGAGTTTGAGTCTGTAAACTACATCAAAGGCAGCGCCTCCTGCAGACAAAAGTGGTATGACACAAGCCGGCTGGAAACAGACAATCCTAGCAGGTATGACCACACACCACTTACTCACTATGTTCATACACCGACAGCACATCCTAGAGCCAACCAGGACACACTAGACTTTGCCAAGTTTCTTGCACGACGAGAGCTAATATCACAAGGACTTTCAAAGTTTAATGATCGACCCGAGAGCTTCAGAGCTTGGCGATCCTCCTTCCTAGATGCAATCAGAGGCTTAGACCTTTCATATAGCGAGGAGATAGACCTCTTAATTAAATGGTTTGGAAAGGAGTCTGTTGAATATGCTAAAAGGATCAGAGCAATTAATATAAACTACCCAGAGTCTGGCCTTAAAATGATCGAGGGATAGACTTGAGGAATGTTATGGCTCACCAGAAGCAATAGAAGGTGCACTATTCAAAAGAATTGATGATTTCCCTAGATTACCTAACAAGGGCTACCAGAGACTTAGAGAACTGAGTGACTTATTAATGGAGCTTCAGGTAGCCAAGTCTCAAGGAGACTTACCGGGACTTGCCTATCTTGACACAGCCAGAGACATTAACCCCATACTTCAAAAGCTACCTTACAGTCTGCAGGAACAATGGGTCACCCATAGCTCCAAATACAAACAGCAGAACAATGTGCCATTTCCCCCATTCTCTGTTTTTGTGGACTTCGTACACCAGCTAGCCAAGGTCAGGAACGATCCTAGTTTTGCCTTTACCCTACCCCAAGCAAAACATTAGTTGCAGTTCACAAGACTAATGTGTATCCTCCAGATTCCTTCCACAGGTCTTCCAGATATATCAGTCAAGAGACTAAAGACAAGGATCTAGCAAACAGTGTCCTCTACATCGGAGACCACATCCACTCCTGAAATGCAGAACCTTCAGAGAGAAGTCCCTGGAGAACCGCAAAGCCTTCCTTCGAGAAAACCACATCTGCTACAAGTGCTGCTCTTCAACATCCCACTTCGCCAAGGACTGTAAGGTCAGTGTCAACTGAACAGAGTGCAACAGCACAGATCACAACACAGCTCTACACCCTGGGCCTCCCCCATGGACTTTATTACACAGTCAAAGTGACACCGAGCATGGCGGGGAGCACAGTGGAGAGGGAAGGAACACTACTACAGTCACACCAGAGATCACTTCACAATGTACTGAAGTCTGCAAAGAAGCCATAAACGGCAGATCTTGTTCCAAAATCTGTTTAGTAAGAGTCTACCCAAAGTTGTCAAACTCTATGCACTCCTAGACGATCAAAGTAACAAGTCTCAAGCCAAATCAACCTTCTTTGAAATCTTTAGTATCAAAGGCCCCAACACTCCTTACTCCTTAAAGACTTGTGCAGGGAGTTTTGAGACAACAGGGAGGAGAGCTACTGGTTATCAAGTCGAGTCCATGGATGGAAAGACTTGTCTTCCCTTACCAACTATCACTGAGTGCAACCAGATCCCAGATAACAGGTCTGAAATCCCTACACCATGTCACGGTCGTCTGAATGTCTTGATCCGATTCGGGACCCTTGGGACTAGCTGGAGCATGAGTGAAACAGAACTTAGCAGCCTGGATGATCTTTTTGCTCATTGTAGAATATAGCAGAGGAATGAGCAGTCTAGAAATGTTGACAGGAACACTGCACTTGTAATGCAGTCAGGAACAGTGCACTTGTAATGCAGTCAGGAACACTGAAGCCAAGAACTATCCTCTGGAGAGAAGTGTGTTGTTCTGGCAATGAACAGATCACAGCAGCAGGTTTAAATAGGATGTCCCAAACAACTATTGGCTGATCAGTTCATGTGATCACAGCTTCTGAATCTGGTTGGTTTGGAATGATCACCTGACTGCATCCAAGATGGCCGCGCCCATGCAGCAGGACAAACAGTATGTGTTTGTTTACAAATGAAGGTGTGGAGAACGGGAATGCTGCAGATGACCAGAAGGGACCCAGGTAGCCGTGATATGACAGCGGCGGATGAGGTAAGTGCGGCTAAGATCCCGATTTGTGACACACCAGATGCAGCTATTCCATACTTACCAACTTTCTGTTGGTGAAATCCGGGAGCCTGCAGAGGAGGTTGGCGTAACAGGGGGGCGGGGCTCCAAGTGGCGTCATTTTGGACCTGCCCCCATGACGTGATGACGCAAAATGCGTCATTTGACAGCGGGGGGCGGGGCCAAACGCCGCGATTCACCGGGAATCGCGGCGTTTGGGACTTAATTCTGCCCACTTCACTAGGAAGTGGGCAGAATTATCCAGATGCGGGGGATTGCCACACTCGCCCGGGAGCCCGGGAGACTCTCGCAAAATGCGGGAGTCTCCCGGATATTTCGGGAGAGTTGGCAAGTCTGAGCTATTCATCATGCACACTTGAAACGTATAGCACACCTGTTACCGGAACTGGACCCTAAAGCCCAGATCATTCTACTCATAGGGAGAGATATCTTAGGGGTTCACAAAGTCAGAAGCCAGATCAACGGTCCATACAATGCACCTTATGCTCAACGACTCGATCTGGGATGGGTCATAATAGGAGATGTATGTCTGGGAAACGTACACAGACCATCTTCTGTTAACAGCATGCTTACCCATACCTTGGGAAATGGACGTCCTTCAATTTTCCAACCATGTCACAATCGCTTTCTCATGAAAGAATTTCCACACTGTCCTGTCATAAACTCCTCTAGTGACAATCACATCTGTGACAACTACCAAGATCATCTAGGCAGGGCCACCTTAACTACTTTATGGGCCACCGGGCAATGCAGTGTACCGGGCCCCTAAAAAAATAAATTAAAAAAAATAATTATAATATATATATATATATATATATATATATATATATATATATATATATATATATATATATATATATATATATATATATATATATATATACATATATACACACACACACACACACACGTTAACCCGTGCATGATACTCATGCATTCTAGTCAAATCAAGCTACTTAAGGTCTTAAAAAGGTTCTTGTCATGCATTTGGACCTAGCCCGGGCCTCCTCAGGGGAAGAGCGTTAGTTCCCGACGCAAGCGGCCTTTTTAATGTGTGTTCATGAGGTAAAATTACCTCACGAAAATTAGTTTGACCCCTCAACTGGTAAATTTAGCCTTAACTTCCACCATCCCCCCTTCCCCCCGTGGGAGGGGTAGTAAACTGACTTGACTATTCTAATTTTTTTGTCAAATAATGTCAGTATACCAAATTTCAGGTCAATTGGATGAGCCCTTTCTGAGAAAATTGTTTTTTCCACACACACACACTAACGCACGCCTCTACACATGTGTGTTCATGAGGTAAAATTACCTCATGAAAATGAGTTTGAGCCCTACCAAATTTCAGCCCTTTTTGAATTTTTTTTCCCACACACACTAAGAATTTAGTAGGTCAGTGCATAACTCTGCCCCGCAGGTGGCGCTGCAACTTGGGGTTTTTTTCCCCACACACACAGACAGACGCCACTAAGCATTTATATATTAGATATAGTGTGTGTATGTAAAAAAAAAGTGATTATATATACAATCACGTTTTTTTTTACATATACACATATATATATATATATATATACACATACACATACACACACATATATATGGGCCCCCTTAACTTACCTCAAGTCCGATCCTCTTCTTTTTTCCGCGCCGCTGAGTCTCTTCTGCCCTCTTCCGTGCTGTGGTTGCAGTGAATGCTGGGCGTGACATCATGCCCAGCATTCACTGCGAGCACAGGATTCAGATGGGCCCCCCTTGCCTGCAGGGCCCCCGGGCACCTGCCCATCGTGCCCAATGGAAGAGACGGTCCTGCATCTAGGGTGCACAGTCTTCCAAAGAACACAGAAGGATGATCAGGTGGCAATGTCCATTGAGGATAAACAATTCTTAGAAATAATGCAGAATGGACTAGTCAAAGATGAGGCAAACAGCTGGGTTACACCTCTACCCTTTAGAACCCACAGACCTCGCCTACCTAACAACAGAGAACAAGTACTTAAACGCTTCTCTTCACTTAAACGTAACTTTCACAGGAAACCAGAGATGAGAGATCACTTCTTCTCTTTCATGAACAAAATATTTGAGAATGGCCATGCTGAGATAGCTCCCATCCTCAAAGATACAGAGGAATGCTGGTACCTACCTATGTCTGGAGTATATCACCCGAAGAAACCAGGTCAGATCAGAGTCGTGTTTGACTCCAGTGCCAAGTTTGAAGGCATCTCCTTAAATGACATTCTGTTGACAGGACCAGATCTTAACAACAAACTTCTCGGAGTACTTATGCGCTTCCGAAAGGACGCTATCGCCTTCACTGCTGATATTCAACAAATGTTCCATTGTTTCCTTGTAAGAGAAAAAGACAGGAATTTTCTAAGATTCCTTTGGTTCAGAGACAATGACCCTTCTAAAGACATTGCAGAGTACCGCATGAGGGTACACATCTTTGGTAACAGCCCTTCTCCTGCAGTTGCCATCTATGGACTTAGACATTCAGCTCATGAGGGTGAGCAAGAGTATGGTTCAGATGTTAGACAGCTCGTAGAAAAGGACTTCTATGTGGATGATTGTTTAAAATCTTTACCAAACATATGAGACTGCGGTCAGCCTCCTCAAAAGAGCTCAGGAAATGCTTCTCTGCTCAAACCTCAGGCTTCACAAAATAGCTTCTAACAGCAGAGGAGTCTTTCTCAAGACCATACTAGTGATTTAAAGGTTTTAGATTTTATAACTGATTCTCCACCAGCTCAACGTAGCCTTGGGCTCTTATGGGACTTAAAATCTGATTCCTTCACCTTCCAAGTGAACAATGAAGAAAAGCCCTTCACTCGCAGAGGTATCTTGTCTGCTATAAACAGCTTGTATGACCCCTTAGGATTTGCAGCTCCTGTCACTATCCAAGGTAAAGCCCTGCTCAGGGACCTAACCTGCGAGTCATCTGACTGGGATGCCCCACTGCCTACACAGAAAAAGGATCAGTGGGAAGAGTGGAAGAATTCCCTATGTGCCTTAACTAACCTTTATATTGCGCGTCCATATGCTCCTGTGCCTTCTACAGAGGTGCAGAACCAGAGCCTGTGTGTATTCTCTGATGCTTCAATTAAAGCAATAGCAGCTGTTACATATCTTAAAACTGTGGACATAAAAGGACAATGTCATATCGGGTTTGTTATGGGCAAAGCAAAGTTAGCACCACAACCAGAGCACACCGTACTCAGACTGAAACTTTGTGCTGCAGTATTAGCTATTGAGTTAGCTGAACTCATCGCATCTGAGTTGCCTATTGAGCTTGCAGAAGCAGAATTCTACACAGACAGTAAAGTAGTGTTAAGCTACATTAACAATGAGACCAGACGATTTCATGTTTATATCAGCAATCGAGTGCTACGGATTAGGAGATCTACCAATCCAAAACAGTGGCACTATGTATCTACTGTTCACAATGCTGCAGACCACGCTACAAGAGCTGTCACAGCCAATCTCCTTAAAGACACTTCATGGATCACAGGACCTGAATTCTTGTACAAAGCAGATTGGAACAATCCAGAAAGCCACACATTTGAGTTAGTAGATGCGGACTCAGATGTTGAAATCCGTACACAATTGACTACAATCAATACCACAATTTCAGATTGTCAACTGGAGCCTCAGATTTCAAAGGTTCTCAACTTGGAAATCACTTGTCAGAGCTTTTACTTGTCTAACCCACATAGCTCGGTCATTTAAAAACGCCACACCTGTAAATGCAAATGGATGTAAGGGTTGGCATCACTGTCGAAATACTTACATAGTGTTACGAGCCGCGGCGGTGCCCAGCCGCCGCGACTCTCCTACCTCCATCCCGGTCGTCGCTATGGCGACCGGGACGTCACTTCCAGGGGCTTGCCTGCCGTTGCCGTGGCAACGGATGGACGCTCCTCTCTTCAGCGCCGCGTCCCGGCATTGCAGGGCAGCCAGGCGCGTGCGCAACAGCGGGGCAAGCCTGCGGTCTAATTTGAACAGCTGGATGTATTAGAGAGCTGGGCTCTCATTGGTCTGCCTCAGTATTTAGGGCAATGAGGTCTGCTGCCTCATTGCCGGTTATAGCTTCATCACTCCAGTCTGCTGACCTGCTTGTTCCTGTTCCTGTCTTCTGAACCTCTACTGATTTCCCGTGTATGACCCTTGGCTTTGAATTGGACTTCGCTTGTGTTTCCTGTGACCCTGATCCCTGGCCTGTTTACCGTTTCTGCTATCCGCCTGTGACCCCTGACCTCGGCTTGTTTACTGGTACTGTTGTCTGCTGCCGGCCCTTGACTTCTGCGTGGACCTCACTCCGCTTGCCTGGGTTCTCCCCAGCCGGTACACACTTCACGACCCTCTGTCAGTCTGCGGCCCAGTCTGTCCCCACCATCAGGGGCTCCAGTGAACACCTGATTGGCAGAGTAGATTCCGGGTTGTGTTGTGCCGGCTGGAGGGGTTCCTAACACATAATAAAAGAGACACAACAATCCAAGAACCTCATTATCCGTATTGTGCAACATCAAGCCTATGCTAGAGAGATTGACTGTATTACCAGTGGAAAATCTATACATAGAGACAGCGTCCTGAAGAAGCTAGACCCATTCCTCGACAAGCATAATTTGCTGAGAGTAGGAGGTCGCCTTGAAGAAGCGAACTTAGAATCCAATGAGAAACATCCATTAATCATTCCTGGAAGTCACCACGTTACTTCTTTAATTGTGCAACACTATCACAATGAAGTCAAACATCAAACGATCAGCTGGGTTCTGGATTATTGAAGCAAAACGACGTGTAAGTAACATAATCTTCAAATGTATCACTTGTCGCAGACTTCGTGGTACTTCTCAATCTCAGAAAATGGCCAATCTTCCAGCAGACAGGCTTAGTACAGAACCTCCCTTTTCTAACGTTGGTCTTGATGTATTTGGTCCCTGGATTGTTATCACCCGACATACAAGAGGGGCGAATGCAAGCAGTAAGCGCTGGGCAGTTGTATTCACCTGTATGGCTATCAGAGCTTTTCATATTGAAAGTCATAGAATCAATGGACACTTCAAGCTTCATTAATGCTCTTAGACGTTTCATTTCCATCCGTGGTCCTATAAAACACATCCGCTCCGACAGAGGTACTAACTTCGTTGGAGCAGCCAAATAACTACAAATTTGCTCGAACATCGACATGAAAGGTGTGCAAAGATACCGTAGTGAACAGGGTTGTGCATGGACCTTCAACCCACCTCATTCTTCTCATATGGGAGGGACCTGGGAGAGAATGATCAGCATAATTTGCAGAATCCTTGATTCCATCTTCTTACAAGTAGGAACTGCAAGACTCACTCACGAGTGTTTAACAACCTTCATGGCTGAAGTCTCAGCTATTGTCAATGCTAGACCTCTGACTTCAGTTTCTAATGACCCAGAAGACCCATTCGTGCTTACTCCTGCCACTCTTCTTACCCAGAAAACTGGGACTATCCATGCTCCTCCTGGAGAGTTCAACACCAAAGACTTATATAAACGTCAATGGAGGCAAGTATAAAGTCTTGCAAACACCTTCTGGGGCAGGTGGAAGAGACAGTACATCTCTACGCTGCAATCAAGGAACAAGTGGCAAGTTGCCAAACCCAACTTAAAACCTGGTGACGTTGTGCTTGCCAGAGAGTGTCAATCACAGCGCAATGAGTGGCCTTTAAGTCTTGTCACTAAAACATTCCCAAGCAAAGATAGGAAGGTCCGTAAGGTCGAGGTCAAGATTTGCAAGCACGGAGAGACTAAGTTATTTCTTAGACCAGTATCTGAGCTAATCTTGTTGTTACCTTCGGAGGACTTAAGTGGTGGTATCAATCGATACCAGGCGGGGAGTGTTATGCCTTCAGCAGTTATGTATTTACATATGTATGTATTCTGTGTAAACTCCATCTAGTGGTCAGCCTGGTATTAACTTAAATTGAACTCTCAGAGCCTCTGTAGTTTAGTTACCAATGCACCATGGATAGCTACAGGTCTCCATTTTAGATATTACATGCTAAGAAGCAAGAGGTGCAGTGTATAGCTTTCCCCTTAGCACAGCATCAATGGTAAGATTGCTCCTTAGTTATGCACTTTTGCCATGTGTTTTCATGTTTGCATTACAATACATTTGTTCATGTTGTAAATGTATTTCCTTATTTCTGTATTACAGTTTTACCACTTGAATTATAACATTCTTAACTATTTGAATAAACAACATTGAAGTAGGAGTGGTTATGCTGTCTGTCTGATTATATTCAGGCTAAAGAGAAGATTATAGTGAAGACAGAACACTCTGTATCCTCTTTGTGTACTGTCCACTCCCCTGGGTGAATCTAGCAGCAACTGACAGTCTGCTACAATGTAGTCCTTGCCTGTCACATAAAGGACTGAAAACTATTTTTCCGCCCATATCATAATTGGTGATAACGCCATCATGGCTTTAATCCTTGTTCCTCCTTGTCGATTTATGATTGCCACCACTGTCAGATTGTCTTAAAAAATCTGGAGAACATGGTGCTATTACAAGGCAGCAGCAGTATGTGCTACCGATAATACAGCAGTACTTGGTTGATGACATTTCTGGGCAGCTATCGGTGGCAAGTCATGGGTGAAATGAGGAGAGAAAAACGGAAGGTGGATACACAAATCTGGATCTAGTCACTATAGAAAATTTAAAATAGTCAGCTGCAGTCAAGTATAGCTGTGCTTTACCAGTTATAATGGAATTCCATTCTCCTCTGGTTGTTGAGAAGGCGTTTGCTTTCATGCTGCACGGACACTTGTGATTAACTGCCGACATGGAGTAGTGGAGAATAGTCTAGTGACATACTTTAGTATCAGGCTTACTGTTGGAAGCAGAACCAGGACTTATGCTCCCCATGTGCGGCAGCAGCTGTTTTCACCAAGGAAGCAGTAAAGATAACAAAAGGAGGAACTGAGATGGCAACAGCAATGACAGAGGGTCCAGCAGCTGTACTGGGATAGTATTAGATGCCCCATATAGAAAGTCAATTCCTTTTCTCAATGTCCATGTAGGACAAAACAGTGCAAACGCAGTGTTTTGTCATTTATCGAAAGTATGTTGCAAGGATGCCTGAACCATGTATCTTGTATATTAATGCCTTCTTTATGTTTCAAAAGGCTTTCCACTATTTCTGTATTAAATGATCTGGTTTCTTTTTATCTCCCCTGGTTCACTGCCTGAGGACCATTCACACTCCCAAAAAGTATCCTCTAATCCATATATAGAGGGCTTTCATAGATCACCCAAATCTAAGGATGTGTGATATGGTTCTTTTTAATCCTTTAGAAGTATAGATTTAACAAAAGAACTTAGTCATCCAACTAATCAGTTCTTTGACATGTTCAGGAGGCAGAGCTGGTTCTTCCCTGCTTTGGGGCATACAGTCTACACACAAGGTCCCTAAATAAACCCCAGTTTGCATCTTGTCATGACTCCATAAACCCTATTCTGAGGTTTTACGATATTTCCTCCACAATAGGCTCTGAAAGAGTACTAAAGAGAGAGAATAAACTCTTCTAATAGCGAATTCTACAATTCTGGAATGCACCTTCCAACTAGGGTTTACCTGGTACATGTGCTTTTTGGGGCAGGATCTGCGCCCATGCTTGCAGGCCATGATTGCATCCACAGCCATTTATGTGGTTATTGAGTCCCCTGTATTTTGTTCAATGCTGGTTCCTGTATAGTGTATTACCCAGAAGGGATATCAGATGTATAAGCTGCCCTCTGATGATGTGGCGGTCGAGTCTTTAACTATCCCTCATTTGCTCCTTCAGGGACTGTCCCTGCACCTGTATTTGCTACATCTGGAAACAAACGGTGCTCTGGAATTGCTCTGGGAATCAAAGCATAAAAAAAAAAAAAAGAAAGAAAAAGAAAGAAGAAAAGACACTTATAAAGAGCAGGTGTTACTTTATATAAACCCTCTGAAGGCATTTTTGGTTTTCCTTTCTCTGATCTGCTGATCCACTTGTTAGCGCTGCCAGGAAGAAGATTATGGTCATGGGAGGGTGTCATTTGGACACCGAGCCATTCAAAAGCTTTATTTTTTTATTTGCAAATAAAATTAAAACACACATTTACAGACTAGTCAGACAGAGAATATGTGCCAGAACAAAGTATTCCACATTACACTGGTGACTGAATAAGATACACCCATTATTTTGATCAGTGGTCATGACAAAAACATAGACCACTTCTAGAAATCCATTTTTACTTCACTTGTGCTTTTGTAATATTAAATGGGCTTTTTGAGGAGACATACAAACTATTTTTTGTTTGTTTTTAATTCCAGTAACTTTCGGGGATACTTGTCTCGGCCTATTGCTCTATGTGTGTTGGAAAATGAAAATATTAAACAATATTCACTTAAACATGTATTTTATAAGCTTACCTGACAAAACTGTAAATTTGTTGCACATTTAGACTGCCATCCTCACTATTTCTTAATGCCAGAGAGATCAAGTTGCAGTAATTTATTGGAGGCCGAGGCCAGCTGTCAAGCCGAGTTAGATTTCTCTGTACTTGCCCCTTCTTCAAATGGTAATTTACTTTCTGCATGTGAGCTGGAGATGGGCAGGTAATAAAGGAGTTGTCATCTTCTGTACACTGGTTTAAGGAAAAGACAATTATGTTATTTCAAAGCTACATTGATCTCATTGACGTCAATATGTACGACTTAGCTAAAGTTCAATATTTTTTCATTATTTAAATCACAGATAAACCTGTGAATTAATCATACCCATTAGATTTAACCTCTTTTGCTACCGTGGATGCAACTCTTACATCTGCACACCCCTGCTCTGAGGTAGGCATGGCATAAGAGTTCATTCTTTTATGCAGCTACCTATTGTGACTGACCAGTCTCTCAGTTTGATTGCGCTGCTTGAAAGAGAACCAGCACATTTTTCTGGATAGCATTATGGGATAAATATATGCGACGCAAAGAGAGCACTAACAAAAAAACAAACAAGCAAAAAAAAACATTGGCAAAATACAGACATGTGTTTCACTGATGCACAGCTTTAAAGAGGTAGGCACATTAAATTTAAGATCTATATGCACCAGCAATTCCATTGAACTTTAACAAAATAACAGACTGACAGCTTAGGCTGGGTATACACTACTTTACTTTCAGTCAATTATCGGGTCAATCAGACAATAAATGACCGATTGGCATGATATCATAGTAGTGTGCACCCTGGAACGATGAACGAATATCATTCCAAAGCACAAAATATCAATATTATTCAACTGAACTGAAAATTTTATTCAGTTCCTAATATGCAGTGTGAATACACTCTAATCTACGAAGTGAGAAACTTTTAAGATCTTCAAGTTATCTGTAAGTTAAAAGACGTGCATAAATAAGCACCTTCTGATTGCATGTGTTATGTCCGTTTCTATCATCACCGATAAAGATTGTCCGATGCGATTAATGTGGTTCCAATGCACAAAGAGATTTAATAGCAAAATATATCAAAGTATAACAACATACAAGAAAGTATAACAGATACATGACGCCGCACACTGATTCCAGTAACAGCTCATCAATCCTGAAGTCTGTGTGGTCAAAGATTGAGTGATACTATTCAGTGGATTTTTATGCAGTTTGAATTGACAAAAAAAATAATGTCACAATGTACACAAAAAATAACTCAGTTCTTCATTGCTTCAGGATTTATGATGTTCCAGTACAATGCAGGTCATAGGTCAGTTCAAACGATTCTTCTCCAAAGTTGGGGGCAACTCATTCCATCAGCTGTGTAAGTATCTTGCCTCAAGGAACCACCTAATATTTGGTTTAAATTAAGCCATTAACAGAGTACTTAATGAGAATTAATCTTATACTGATCATACGTGCGATAGCTTCTCCGAAGATACCGGATTCCTGCTGGTAAAATGTGGATTAATATAAGACCAAAACACCATACATTTCTTAGAACCTGAAACATAAAATACCTTTAATGTAGTTTTTTTCTTTGTGCAAATAATCTCTAATTCTTAATAATAAAAGAATGTGAGTTTGAACTTTATTAAATGTGAACTATTTACAAATGTAGGAGTGAGTATAAGTATTTGCTCTGTCTGCCCGTGCGATTGCGTAATTAACCCTGGTATGACCTAACATACTAAATCGCAAAGAAAACCATTACAATCAATATTTATTCATTTAGAATGACTACCTCCAATTATTTGACTTAGACACATGCATAGGATTCAAAATAGCAAATAATCTTAAGGTGATAAGACCACCAATATTCATTATATACACCCATATATAAATTAAATATTTGAGGGAAATTATGAAGTTTGAATGTTATCAGATGCAAGACATATGTGAAAATTAAGGAAAAGAGGCAACACCCGACTGTTGATAATAAAATTGTAGTAACACTTTCACAAATATCTCAATATATAACATATGCTTTGTTTTTAATATTCAGCTGTTTAAAGATCAAAGATGTTTAGGAATTTTAATGGATAAATAATTCAGATTTAATATTTTAAATGCGCTACGATACATTCAAGGAGTGACCCTACTAAAGAGATTTTTTTACTTTTTTCATTAACCTGTTTTCCAGGAAGAATTTTATTTATGTAGTTATCATGACAATATATATTAGACATATGTGACAGTGGCAGCCACTCTTTTGTTTCCATAATGAATTAAAATCTAAAAATAAATAACCCTCCTGACACACAGCATGTGTTTACACAGTTTTTTGTATCGTTATCATTAAAGGAAGTTTTTAGAATTTATTACTATGTACACAGTGGTCAAAGTGAAAATTTAGAAGTGGAGGTACGAAAAATAAAAAAGTAAATGGAATTTGATAATTTTGCAATGAAAGCAGTAGAAGTGAAGGTATGGGATATCACCATATGCCTGCCTACTTCGACCACCGATTGTACAACATGGAGGTGGTGATGGCAAATTCACTCACATTGAAGAATGGATTGTATGCTTTTGATACAAGAACTGGTATCTGTAGCTGTAATTATTAGAGAATTTATCAGGTTCCCAATTCATGAATGATCCACCCCCCCACCCCTTTTTTTGAGAGTCTCATTCCTTCTTTGTATTCAGCTTTGTTTCATTAGATTCAGTCCTGTCAGGAGTACACAGTGGTAGGGGAGAATAGGTGACACTAGGTATTATTTAAACTGAATAGGTTTGATTACTAACAGGTTTTTCGATATTAGGAAATAGATCAAACAAAGAAAATAGTATCCAGTATCAGATGTCATCGTGGAGCACATTCACGTAACGTTGTTTTCACAATGACGCAATGTTTTTTTTAAATAGAAACGCCTTAAATGGATATCCTGTCAGATCTTTACTCCTCATGCTGTACTACACTTTACACCTTTTTTTTTTTCTTACTACCACGTAATATGTGCCTTATAATATACACTACTATGGTCATATCCTGTAATTATCTGGCAGTGTTCAAAATTAAACTAATGTCTGAGAAGTAGATTTCCCATTATAAACATGGTTGCATTTTGCTCCTGTAGTCAACTAAGCATATGGGTCAGCACTGCTGCACAGTGGTTATCAATGATACCTCACTGAGCTTGGTTCATGGGTGCAATACCCAATAGGGATTTTATTTGTTAATTTGTAGGGTTGCGTTTGCCTGTGTCTCACGGAACAGGGTTTTAGAGCCGTAGCTCGCACTATTAACCTCAATACCAAGGTTCATAGATAACACAGGTAAGGTAGATTAGGAAAGATACAATAGTACCTTTTTTTCATTGCAAAATACTACAATATAATGCAAAACAGCAAAAACACTATGTACAAACCCAATGAACATTATCCAGATGATTCTCCAAAACCTTAGGTAGCACCCATACTCACACAGTCCATGATACACACAGAGGTAGAATTAGAGTCTTTAGTTATTTTATAGTAGCAAGGAAGAGCTCTGTGGCTCACGACTTGTGATACCTTTTCACATGGCCAGCTGAAAACAGATGTCGGATATGACGAACTGATGAAATCTGGACACCTGCTCACTTGTCCTCCAAAGTGGCACACATTCTGAAAATTTGCAACCTAGCTTTAAACCCTTGTTCTAGCTATCTTTTTATATAGTGAGCTATCTATGGTACCATGATGTCTGGAGTGGAATTGTCCTATGTTTAGCCTATATTTTTCCACACAATACGGCTCACTGAGAACATAATTAAATTGCCTCTGTACCCACACAATCTGCAAAGATCAATATGTCCCAGTGATTGAACAGTGGACCCTCCTGGCTAGATTTAATCAACATTAGATACATACAGTTCTCATTCGGAAAAGACACTTATATGAACACAATGAATACAGTAAAATAACAAGTATAATATTAATATAGCGTGAAACCCAACATTGAAACATATAAAAAATCCACATCAATGAACAATAAAACACCTTTTAAAAACTTGGGGTAAGCTCAACCCTCAAGAAATGGGACACTGACCCCTTTCCAGCACCCTGGGGATCTGGGGAACATTAAATTGGACTATAACATATCTTTAGTCCATATTTTGTGAGAAACAAGTTACAGACAGTGTAAAGTGAAATCTATCCTCATTTCCTCACAATGGGTGTCCTCCCACAGACCAAAAAATATACTGGTAGGCTAACTGGCTTATGACAGAAACGACCCTAGAGAGAAAATATGTGTGTAGTAGGGGATTTAGACTAGGTTCCAAAGGGCAGGGACTGATGTGAATGACTATATATTCACTTTGCAGCATTGTGCAATATTATTGTCATTATATAAAAATTAATAATAAAGTATACGGACATAACTGCTGATATCTCCCCATTTTATGCCTTACATTCATACATATGAATGCTAGCAGCCAAACTGGTTACTTTGCAGAGGTAAATGCTAAATAGAACTCCATTTCCATTGACCATTTTGTTAACACATTTTAAAGAAACTTGTTTTAGACCTCATCTAAACCTATACTTTACGTAACAAGTACTTTTATCCAATTTTTAATTTTCTTTCTACATCCCTTTGAAGCCAATATCATTCTCAAACTTTGTATAAAACCTAAATAAGCAATGCCACTTGTTTTTACCAGTTCACTGCTTGATGTTAGAGCTTCTTCTTCAGAATCTTCCACAGTTGAATAGTCTACAGTAGACTGTGTCCTATTCTCTGGAGTGAAGGACTTGTAAGAAGGAGTCATGTGAGGCTCAGGAGGCAAAGTAGTATACACCTCAGGGCACGGCATCACTAGATTGGGGTCCACAATGAGCCATAAGGTGGGCTTCACAGTGTTCTCTAAAACAAAGTAAAAGGCTGTGTGTAAACAGCAAAAGTAGTAAACAAAACTAGTTTAAAAATCTCTAATGCTGTTCTGCCTTATTGGTCTACAGATGCAGCATAATTATAGGACACCAATGCAAATCAAAAACCTTGCACGCTACAGGAGGCACTTGTTCAAGTTGTACAATCCTCTCCAACTCAGTCAAAATGCTAGTGACTGCATCACAGCTAAAAGGTGAACGATTCAATCAGAACTACACGATAGGTCCTCCTCAATTACATCTTTTTGTCTCAAACAATCATGCATCATCTGCATTGGGCAAAGAATGCTTTGCTTACCCAGTGTAGATCCTTCTTCAGACCTACAAGGTTGCACCTCCATGCAGTGTTGTTGTTTTAAAGAGTATTGGTCCACCTTCTCATCAGTACCTATAACTCAATTAGAGAACAGGTAATGCAGTTTTTAGTTTTTGCAGCAAATATATTTTGTTTACCTATAACATTATATATGGTATATATAATATAACCCATAAAAGAGGTACTCAAGAATTTACTCATATGGCATAGTGCCAAATGTTAACTGAAATGTAGGAATCTGAAATAAATTACCAGTGACTTTAACAAAGAGCATTATATAAAGACCCTTTAATTACTTACCTGGGGTCAAGAAATCAGCAAAGAAGAATTTACCCTTGCGCTGTGGTACATTTAGACATCCATGATTAGGAAAAGCAAAAAAAAACAAGTGTGTGTGCTACGATCCTCACATTGGCGGGTCCTGAAGACCCAGTGTGAAATTAAGATGCAAGTCTAAGCAACAATGAATATGTAATGAAATTATAGTGTAAGGAAATATAAGAGCTGGGTAAATCTGTGCAATTACCAAAATTTGGAAAGTGCTAACAAAAATAAAAATATTAACAGAAATAAGAACATTCATGTTGACAAAAAAAAGACTACGCACAAACCGTAATAGTTGTAAAGATATAATATATAATAAGATCTAACTGTGAACTTGTATTGAACCAAGTAGAGAAGCACAGAGTATGAGTATATATATATATATATATATATATATATATATATATATATATATATATATATATATATATATATATATATATATATATAAAAAATGTAGTTAATTTTATATACTATTAATTAGAGTAAAAAAACAAAAAAAAAAAAAAAAGAAGAAACCGGTGCTGGTGACTCCCAAATGTAGCGTCATTCAACACCTTAGGCATACCAAGCACCGGATACTGCAGCAATTTGATCTGAAAAGACCTGCATCTAGGATAATAATGAAAAAACACTTGCAATTATCAGAACATATTAACCAGCTAGGAAATAGAAGACCCATGTTAGGTAGATAATGTATTATTGAAAAACAGATATTAAGTTACGTATACCACTACATAAAAGAACAAGGTCTAATTAAGGGGAATAGCATGAAAAATAGAAAAATACTATACTAAAATCACCTATATTAAAAAAACATTACCAAGAGAGAAACAAACAACAGAATTCTCACAGAACCATAAATGTATGAGTGTTCATCAATAAATAAAGAAACAAAAAAAGGTTTCAGGGACTGTAGTGACATTGTATTCAAACACATATACTTTAATATGGAGTTGATCCCACTTTTGCACTGATAACAGCTTCCACTCTTCTTGGAAGGCTTTCCACAAGATTTTGAGAGTGTTTTTGTGGGAATTTGTGCCCATTCATTCTGTAGAGCATTTAGGAGGTCAGGTGATGTTGGATGTTGGACGAGAAGGCCTGTCTCGCAATCTCCATTCCAGTTCATCCCAAAGGTGTTCGATGGGGTTGAGGTAACGGCTCTGTGCGGGCCAGTCAAGTTCTTCCACACCAAACTCTTCAAACCATGTCTTTGTAGTCCTTGCTTTGTGCACTGGGGCACAGTCATGTTGGAATTGAAGAGGGCTTTCCCCAAACCTTTGCAACAAACTTGGAAGCATAGCATTGTCCAAAATGACTTGGTATGCTGAAGCATTAAGATTGCCCTTCACTGGAGATAAGGGGCCTAGCCCAAACCCTGAAAAACAGCATCATACCATTATCCCTCCTTCACCAAACTACACAGTTAACATAATACAGTCAGGCAGGCAATGTTCTCCTGATATCCACCAAACCCAGACTCGCCCATCTGACTGTCAAACAGAGGCGTGATTTGTCACTTCACAGAACACATTTCCACTGCTCCACAGTCCGGTGCTTTACACTACTCCAACCAACGCTTGCCATTGGTCTTGGTGATGTGAGGCTTGCAAGCAGATGCTTGGCGATGGAAACCTATTCTATTAAGCTCCCGCCGCACAGTTTTTGTGCTTACATTAATGCCAGTGGAAGTTCGGAACTCTTCAGCTATGGAATCAGTAGAGTGTTGGTGACTTACACACCATGCACCTTAGCAGTCGTTGACCCCGCTCTGATTTTACGTGCTCTTCAACTTTGTGGCGGAGTTGCTGTGGTTCCTAAATGCTTCCACTTTCCACAAAACAAGAAGTTTGTTTACAAAATAAGGGAACTGGGTCTAGGAAACAACATTTGTGATTAGGTTGAAAACAGGTTGGAGAATAAGGAACAGAGTTGTGGGAGAAATGGAACATTTTCTAATTGGTCAAAAGTTTTAAGTAATGTGCCTCAAGGTTCTGTGCTGGGAACACTGCATTTTAATTCATTTATTAATGACCTTAGTGATGGTTTAGAGAGCAAAATTTAAAATTTTTGCAGATGACACCAAACTCTGTAAGATAAAATCAGAGCAAGTTGTAGTTTCTCTGCAGAGGGTCTTGAATAAACTGGAGGATTGGGCGGTCAAATAGAAGATGAAGTTTAACATAGATATATGTAAGGTTATGCACTTGGAGATCAAAAACAAGTAAGCAATCTATAGATGAAATGGGACAAATTTACGGGAATCTAAAATGGAAAAGATTTTGAGAGTGCTCATAGAGAGTAGGTTTAGCAATAGTGCTCAATGTCAAGCAGCAGCTGCAAGAGCCAATAAAATATTGGCATACCTAAAAAGGGTATAGGTGCAAGGGAAGACAATGTAATTTTGCCACTATATCAATCATTGGTAAGATCTCATCTTGAATACGGAGTACAGTTGTTGGCATTATTCCATAAAAAACAACAACAATAAAAAAAAATGACATTTTGACATTTTTGAACTAGAAAGGGTTCAGAGAAGGGTGACAAAATTGATAAATATTATGGAGTCATTAAGTTATGAAAAAAGTTTAGCCAGTTTAGGCATGTTTACTTTAGAAAAAAAAGGTGTCTAAGAGGAGACATGATTACCATGTACAAATACATTAAGGGTCAATACAGAGAACTTTCATGAGAACTTTTCACCCGAAGGACTGTATAAGGACACACAGGCACACCCTAAGATTAGAAGAGAGGAAGTTTCACAACCAGCAAAGTAAGGGATTCTTTACAGTAAGGGCAGGCAAGCTATGGAATTCACTGCCAGGGAAGGTTGCGATGGAAGATTCAATTCATATATTTAAAAGAGGGTTAGACAAATGTTAGCTGAAAAAGTATCCAGGGTTACGACCACTAATTAAAATGAAGGACAGTAGTGGATCCATGGAGAAAAAGGACTCCGTTGGGTCAGGATGGAATTTTCCAATTGAAACAGATTGGCAGTTGCTTTATCTGGAACAATTTCAAATATAAGAGTGGGATTGCAGGAGATCAAAAACAGGTTGAACTTGATAGACTGGTATCATTTTTCAACCTCATCAACTATGTTATTCAATAATTAACAGGTGTGGCCAAATAGTTATGTCTATATAGTGTGTAAAATACATATAATCCATAGTTGTTCAACAAATGAACAGACCAGCAATAGCAAAAATAGGAAAAACCCCAAAAAACACACAAAATATAATTTGCCCAACAGATTATGTGGACACAGGTTTGCTGAACCACTTTGCTGTAATTTTATTCTTGAATGTCAGAACAGTAAAGTTAGCAACTCTTGTAGGTCCAATGTAGGTCTTGTAGATCAAATGAACAGAAGTATTTACAATATCATGCAACCCTGCTACTAGCTAGATACTTGGTCAACTCACTGGTTGATGTTGGTCGCCCAGTCCACAACATCAAAAGGAGCCATTTATGCTTCCTCCCCAAAACTAACTGGGTAAACCATTAATCATATCCATGTGCGCCACCTGTGTTCTATGTGTAGAAAAGAATGAAGACTTAACCCTGTCTGCAGCAACAGCCTGCCAGTGAAAATATTAGCCTTTCCCTTAATGGTCTGTGGTAAACTGCCCTTTTTGCCCCACACACACACACACACACACACACACACACACACACACACACATTAACAACAACCAGTAGCCACTACTTCATCTAAACTGACAGATTGCTGAACAACTAGTTTAATTTCAAACTATTCTTGCCGATTTATCCCTACAGAACTGCTTTACAATAATCACAGCTATTCTATGGCTTTCTCTGGCCCTCTTTCCCATTGTCCAACGCTGTATTCTGTAGTTAAACTTTAAGTGTTAATTTCAGAGTAGAGCACTCCCTGCACGCTGCATGTTCTAAAATGACACATGAGAAAACGAGGGAGGGTTAATTATAGAGGATGACGATCCCAAACTCACAAGTTTTTCATTGACATTTTGAGATCCGAAATTGGTACCAAATCATGACTCCGTTTCACTTACAACACCAAACCTAGGATCTGTCGGATTAGACAGAATCCAAACCGCTAATCTCCAATTAAAAAATAAATAAATTATATATTTATGTGGCAATAGAGCAGTTTGCCACACACTAGTAATGGAAAGACAAATAGTTTCCCTGAGAATCTGCAGGCTAAGGGTACAGACAGGATTAACTCAGCACAGGTGGAGCACCTGGGTGTAATTGTTTAGTGGAACAGCTAGTGCAGTGCTTGGAAGGAAACTTAAATAGCTGACTTGTGCTGTGGGGGGAAAGACTGGTCCCCACAAGGGGTCAGTGTTCAGTTAGGGGACTGTCTAGCAAGCATTAGGGATGCATGGACTTGTAAATATTGTTTGATGTGTTTGCTGAAATTACTGAGGGATGGAACTGTATGTTCCATCCCAACAAGAGAATAAATAACAAAAGGGTTTCAGCAAAGTTGTGTGAGGAGCATTTTCTTTGGCGTGCTTTTCACAAATGGTGTCATCGTGGAAAATGCAGAGATGGGTGTTGCAAGCGGATTCAAAGTCTTACAAGGAGCTTGTTATGACGATAAACCATTATTCAGCACTGCAACACATGCAGAGGGGAATCCAAAGCTATTGCTCAAGCAAAAGTGGACACCATGGCTGCCAGAGCAAGCAAGAGAAGTTTCCCCACCTGTCTGTTTTGAATGTGATGAACCTGGGCATTTCCGTGCCGATTTGCCAAAGCAACAGGCACCAACAGATTGTTTATGGCTCGGATGGGATCAGCCTTTCCTAATTGCTACACCATATCCCCTACCACAGGAAATTAGTCACTATGTCGGGTGACTGTCCTGGTGGACTCAGGAAGAGTTGACATTGCTTTCCAGTTCGGTCGTTCCAAAAGAGGTGTCTGCAGGGGTACCTAAGGTTAAGGTGCTGTGCATCCATGGAACTACTAAGGAATACGAGCAGACTCTCCTTTCAATTACCCTAAAAGGCTAAACAGTTGCGGTAGTGGCCATCATAGCCCCAAAACTACCATACCCCCTTATCCTGGGGCAAGACTTTCCCCTGTTCCAGGAGGTTCTTAGTGACCAAATTCAGCTGGACATGTCAGTAACTGATACACCGGCTGAAGTCTAATCTTAAAAGGAACCTGTCCAACTCTCAATGGGCCCGGGAAAAGAGACAACAGAACTGTCATTGAAGGATTCTGAATAAAGGTCCACAACCGCTACTCGTCCCAAGTCTTGCCCAAAGAAACAAAAGAAGGAATTAAGCCAATAATTTGCCAGCAACACTGTCATGGGGACTTTTTCGGTCACCAGAGGGAGCTGAGGACTACTCCACAATTCCAAGTCTTATTTCATTACAGGACTTTGCTAGAGTTCAGTTTAATGGTGCCTCCCTAGATAATGCATTTAAAACTGTTGTGGAAGTCAATGGTGTGGTAAAAGCTGCAAGGTTGGCAGATGATGTACCTTATTTTCACGTACCTTTAGCACTAAAAGCCACACACACACACACACACACACACACACCCCTTTGTGGGGGTCATTTGGGAAAGGACAAGACTTGGGAAAGACTTCCACTACAGTTTTACTGGCCAGGAATATGTATGGCAGTAAAAAAAAGGCATTATTTATTCTGCCCAGTATGTAAAAAAAAAAAAAAAAAAAAAAAAAAAAAAAAAAAAACTTATCCAAAACCTGATTACAGGACCCCATTGATTCCTATTCCAGTCATTCAAGTACCCTTTGAAAGAATAGGAATGGACTTGGTGGGTCTGCTAGAGAAATCGACTCAGACAGAAGTAGGTTTCGGTGATTCTGGACTATGCCACGCGCTATCCAGAAGCCATTCCCCTACGTAATATGAAGTCAAGAACTATAGCAAAAGAGCTCCTACTTCCTTATATGAGGTTGGGAATTCCAAAAGAAATTCTGACAGACCAGAGCACCCCTTTTATGTCAAAATTGATGAAGGAGTAAAGTCAGCTACTTGGCATAAAAGCCCTCCGCACCTCAGTCTTTCACCCGCAAATGGACGGGCTGGTGGAGCATTTTAACCGTACTCTAAAACAAATCATTAATAGGGTGATGGCACAATAAAAGAGATAGGGATACACTCCTCTCTTTTCTAATGTTTGCGGTTTAGGAAGTACCACAAGCCTCAATGGGGTTTAGTGAATTTGAACTCTTGTATAGACGGCAACCTGTGGGAATTTGGACATACTCAAGGAAGGTTGGGAACAACAAAAACCAAAGGAGCCAAATGTGGTTCAGTTTGTTGTCCAACTGTAAAAAAGGATGAGGCAAAAAGAACCTCTGTTGAAACAAGACTCAGAGGATGCCTAGCAGTGTCAGAAAAGGCATTATGACACTCTCGTAGCAATTTGCTCTTTCAACCCAGGCGATTAGATTTTGGTTCTTGTTGCCACCCAGGATAGCAAGTGGCAACTGCACACTGGCAGGGACCTTATAAAGTCAGAGGCGGTTGGCCAGGTGAACTATAGGGTCCGCCAGTTGGGTAGAATGTGAGAACAGATTTACCATGTCAATTTACTAAAACCTTGGCATGAGGAGAATCCTGGGACTTCAATGCTAGCTGTTAAAACAGAAGCCTGTGAGGTACCCATTGAGACCTCCCTGACACCACCTTGGAAGCAACAGGTGGCACAAATGGTGGCTCAAAACAAGGATGTCTTTTCTCCTGTCCCTGGGCCTACAGCCCTGATAGAGAATGATAGTCACATGATCTGGGGGGGTAGTTAAGCAACGGCCCTACCCTATACCAGAGGCCAGACAAGCTGCGGTGAAGAGGGAAGTTGAAAACAGACTATTGCACTCGCTGGTGGATTCATCCACAACGCCCAGTTTAAGCATGATTGTGTAGGTCCCAAAGCCTAATGGGACGATACCCTTTTCTAACGACTTTAGACAGTTTAATAAGGTCTCCCAGTTTCACACATTTTCCATGCCACGAATAGATGAACTGGTTGAGAGTTTAGCTGGGAGTATGTATTTATCCACTTTAGACCTCACAAAGCCTTTCCCCAAGCCCAACAGCCTTTCCCAAGCCAAAAACCACATTTTCTATGCCTGAAGGCTTATTCCAGTATAAAGTATTGCCTTTTGGGCTGCATGGGGCACAGGTCACATTTCAGAGGGCTATGGATAAGCTCCATAGAGCATATGCCATTGCATATCTGGAGGACAGTCATCTATGATCATGATTGGGAGTCACATCTTCCCAAAGTGGAGGCAGTGTTGGAATCTTTGAGGGCACATGGCCTTACGGCCAATACCGAAATATGTACATTAGCCATGCCAGAGGCAAAATACCTGGGATATCTAGTTGGACGTGGGAAGGTCAAACCCCAGGTAGACAAGGTGAAATCCATAAAGAATTGGCCAAAGCCAGAGAGAAAAACCCAATTGAGAGCATTACTACCACCGATTCATAGAGAGCTTTGCTAATCAGGCTACACCACTGACAGAGCTTCTCAAGAAAGCCTATCCAGACAAGCTAAGCCTGTCTGAAGCTGCTTGGGAGGACCCAAGGTTGGCATAGTGTACAACACCAATGCTAGAAGCACCTGATTTCGCTAAGGTCTGGGCACGGTATTTTCACAAAAAGTAGAGGGAGAGGAAAAACCGATCCTGTATTTAAGTTGCAGACCCTTACCTAGAGAGAAGAAATATGCAGCTGTTGTACAGGAGTTTCTCGCCATCAAATGAGCTGTGGAAGCCCTCCGGTACTAACTTTTGGGTAGCGAGTTCACGTTTGTGACAGACCTTGCTCCATTAAAATGGATGCAGATAAAAAAGGAGGCCAGAGTGACCCGGTGGTTCTTGGCATTGCAGCCCTTTCATTTCAATATAGAGCATAGACCAGGAGCTATGTATACAAACGCGGATGCTCTCTCCTGTAAACATGCGCTCCCTGCAGTATCCGCTTAGCCTAGGTTGACAAAGCTTAGGGGAGCTGTATGTGGCAATAGGGGCAGTTTGCCACGCACTACAAAGGAAAGAAAAGACTATTTTCCCTGAGAACCTGCAGGATACAGACAGGGTTAAGTCTGCACCCAGACAAAACACAGGTGTAAGAGCGCTCACATGTATTCTCTCCAGCATCTGTCAGTCGCTAGCCTGGGTTGCGATTAGGATCATCATGTGACCCTGTGGCTGGGAATCCGAACTAAAGAGAGGATCTGACATCATACCTGTGTCAGATCAACAGGTTATCCTCCTGACTACCCTTGTGTTCCCGGAGCTCTCTGTGACTGTTTGCTTCTGCGTTTCTGCTTCGATCCTGCAATACTCCTCCGTGAGGTTTCCACATCTGAACCGTGTACCGACTCGGCTAGAATGTTAGACCATTCTCCTGTTTACTTCATTACCCCATGGCCTTCAGAACCAAGTACCAACCAGCTTGGCTGTAAGACCGCTCACCTGTCATCCACCTTGTGTACCCAGTCCGCATTGAGCACTCCGCCCGCTCCGGTCTGCTTGTCCTACCTGTGAATACAACAGTCCTCTCAAAGGTATTTAGCCCCACTCCTTGTATTGTCAGTTTCACCTATCTCGCTCACTTCTAGGGGCCAAACCAAGAACCGCGACCTGCAGTTCCCTTGCAGCCAAGTCCATCCCACCTTGCGGTGGTTCTTGGCGAATACCAGGGGGTTTTTAGACTCCACACCTTGCTAGGTTCTTGCAAATCTAGACCGAGTGCATTCAGAACCTAACAACAGGTGGAACACTTGGGTATAATTAATTAGTGGAACAGCTAGTGCAGTACTTGGGAGGAAGCTTAAATAGCTGACTTGTGCTGTGGGTGGGAAGACTGGTGCCAACAAGTGGCCAATGTCCAGTTAGAGGACTGTCTAGCAAGCGTTGGGGATGAGAGCATAAGAGTGAAATAGCGAAAAAGATCGCACATGCGTACATATATACACTTCAAGCCAGTCTTTTCAGCACCTGCAACTCCCTCCTCTCTCCAATCCCACTCCCACTCCCCTCCTCGCTCTCTGCTATCAACTGTTACCCACTTCACCTCCAAAATCGAGTCAATATATCATGACATCACCTCCCAGCAGTCCCTTCTTGCCGCACCCTCTCTCCCACCTCCTCTGTGGATGCTATCTCCTTCCCCTCCTATCTACTTGCTAGCCCACACTCCTTGTCTTCCTTCCCTCCAGTATCTGCAGATGAATTCCGCTCCCTTTTCTCCTGCTCACCCCCTTCCACAGTACGAAACCCCCCTCTACTTCCACATTGCCCACCTCCTCAATCTATCCCTCTCCTCTGGAATCTTTCCCTCCTCCCTTAAACATGCTCTTGTCTCCCCTATACTCAAGATACCATCCCTTGACCCTGCCTCTCTCTCTAATTACCATCCCATTTACCTCCTTCCTTTTGCCTCCAAACTTCGACAACTGTCTTGCCTTCATTCTCTTTTCTCACTCACTCCTTGACCAACTCCAATGTGGTTTTCGCCCTCTCCACTCCACCAAAACTGCCCTTATTGTCACTAATAACCTACTCTTCGCTAAATTTAAAAGGACACTTCTCACCCTTCTCGACCGCTCTGCTGCATTCGATACCATTGACCACTCCCTCCTTTTGCAAACTCTCCTCCCCCCTCTTCCCTTACTTGTTAAACTTCTCCAAGGTTCCGTTCTTGGCCTCCCACGCTCCATCAGGTTAGCTTCTGCTCTCATAAGCTTTAAGCATGCCTGTCTTTATTCAAGCCTATCAGCTTAATCCCAGCTTTCACCCCCCCACTCAGTACCACCCTATTTGTGTCTCTACCTTTCCATTTAGGACAGTGTTTCTCAACTCCAGTCCTCAGGACCCCCTAGCAGGACATGTTTTCCATATCTCTTTGCTGGAGCACTGGTGTATTTATTATTGACTGACACAGTGTAGCAGGTGGTATTAATTTACTGGTCACCTGGCAATCCTGCACTGTTAGTGGGTCCTGAGGACTGGAGTTGAGAAACAGTGATTTAGGATGTAAGCTCTCACAAGCAGGGCCCTGTTTCCTTGTATTCTCCTTCTAATATTCAATCACCATCTGTACCTCTGAGCCTGCTTCTCTAGCCTTGTGTTCTTAAACTTAGAAATACTTCTTGCTGGTCATTGCTATCACTCTCATATAGTTTGCATATTACTGTGCATATACACTTCCCCTTGGAGCCACACAGACATATATAGGTGTGTGTGTGTGGGGGGGGGGGGGGGTCACAGTATATGCAGAAAAAGATGGAGTGTTATATAACAAACATTTCATTATAACAAGTAAAAGTATAGGCGGGGTTGTCACACTGCATGTAGATCAGAGGCACTTGTGCCAATAGTCCCCATTTTTTGTCAGATTTACACTATCCAAAATGGAAGGCTGCAGGTTATTGCTGGAAGGGCATAGTTTGGAGACATTCGCTGCATTGCATATACATTTTACAATATGGAATTTTGGCAGATATATTCCATAGTTGGAGGTCATACTTTCCATTGGTCCAGATTTAGGTGGGACAGTCAGCACGTTTGTCAAGACTTCAAGGTAGTTTGGGAGTTATATCCCTGCTCACCATGGTTAGCAGGTGCGTGTGGCACTGGCAGCAAACCACAGGTGTTTTCAGAGAAGTGCAAGTGGGTTTAGAGATAGCCTAGCAATTCTGTAACACCAGGGAAACTCCTAGTGATGTGACATGCCTATATGTGACATGGCTTTGCCCAAGGCCGGCGGAACATAGTTAGCAAGGCGGGGCACCATGCCGGAGAGACACTTCCCCGCCAGCAAAAAAAAAAATATATATATATATTTGTGCCCTCCTCTCTGCTCCCTGACAGGGTCGGGCCGGACATCAGCACCTGCCAACCCAGTGAGTAATGATACGTACAGGGAGCAGCACATACTGAAGAAACAAAGACAGAAGAGGAAGAAAAGATCATGGAAAAATAAGGAAAGAATAAAGGAGGGCACAGTGAAACAATGTTGTGCTATTTTTTTTTTTTGAGGGTACACCAGTGGGTCAATGCGGAAGTCCTTTCTGGGCTGTTTGTATCTATTATTGAAAAGTTATCTTTTAAGTACGTTTTTTTGTTTTTAAGGTTAGCAAATATTTAGCTAATTTTATAGCCTAGGAGGTGGTGGTAATGGATGCATAGTCCCCACTTCCACAGCAAGGAGACTCAAAGTCAATATGGACAGATCTTAGGAGAAAAAAAAAACACAACAAAACAAACAAAAAAAAAAAACCCATTGCTCCACTGTATAGGCAGTTTCCTTGTAACTTTTACCACGAATCCAGGACAAAAATAGGACAGGGTGGGGGGGGGGGGGGGGGGGGGGAATAGAAAAAAAAATACACAAAATTCATATTTGGGAGGGGGGCACAAACTGTGATACAGTGTTACGAACATTGAGCAGTGTAGTGAAGAGTTATGGAGGTATGTTCAAAAGGGAGGATGTGCAGTGTTGGATGCTGTTTACAATATTCTACTACTATCACATTGCTTGCCTCGAAGAGAAACTTTGTTGTTTTATGATACCATGTACTCCATTTAAAAAAAACAGAATTCTGACCCTAAATCTCTCATAAATTACTGCCCCATCTCCAAGCTCCCATGCCCCTCCAAGCTTCTCGAGAGAATTGCCTACACCCGCCTCACACACTTTCTTACAGCAAACAACCTATTGGATCCTCTTCAGTCAGGCTTTCTCTCTCAACACTCCACAGAGACTGCGCTGACCAAGTTGTCAATGATTTGATCACAGCAAAAAATAATAACCAATACTCTCTTCTAATTCTCCTGGATCGATCTGCTGCATTTGACACTGTTGACCACTCTCTCCTCATACAAACGCTACAATCCCTAGGTCTTGAAGGCACTGTCCTATCCTGGTTCTCATCCTACCTATCTAATCGCTCTTTCAGTGTTAATTTCTCTGGATCCACCTCTGCTCCGCTTCCTTTATCAGCTGGAGTTACACAAGGCTTAGTCCTAGGTCCTCTGCTATTCTCTATCTACACCACTTCTCTTGGAAAACTAATAAGCTCCTTTGGATTTCAGTATCATCTCTATGCGGATGATACACAAATTTATCTATCCTCTCCTGATCTTTCACCATCTGTGTTGTCTCGCGTTACTGACTGTCTTTCTGCCATTCCATCTTGGATGTCTTCTCGCCAACTCAAACTCAATCTTTCAAAAACTGAATTAATAATATTCCCACCCAAAAACAGAAGCTTCCTGTCTGACATTTCTATTTCTGTTGCTAACATGACCATAAATCCCACCCCGCAAGCTCGTTGCCTAGGTGTAATCCTTGATTCACAACTGTCGTTTATTCCCCACATCAACTCTATATCTAAATCATGTTACATACACCTAAAGAACATTTCCAGAATATGCACATATCTGACACAAGACACTGCAAAAACATTAATTCATGCACTCATCATCTCCCACATCGACTATTGCAATTCCCTCCTTACTGGTCTTCCCAAAGTCAGACTTGAACCCCTACAATCTATTTTGCATGCAGCGGCTAGATTGATTTTCCTTACAAACCGTTACTCCTCTGTTAAACCACTCTGTCAGTCTCTACATTGGCTGCCTGTATTTCAACGAATCCAATATAAAATTCTTCTACTAACATACAAGGCCATCAACAAAATTGCACCGACATACATTTCCTCACTTATCTCGAAATATCTCCCTACTCGACACCTCCGTTCAGCACAAAATCTACGTCTCTCCTCCACTCTCATCACATCCTCCCATTCTCGGTTAAAGGATTTTTTCCGGGCTGCACCCACTTTGTGGAATTCCCTCCCAAGCACATTAAGACTTTCCTCTAGTCTTCAAACCTTCAAGTGTTCACTGAAAACCCACCTCTTCAGACAAGGTTATGATATTCCTCAACCATCATCTTAATTTCCCTAGATTACCCTATTACCATCCTCTACACTGCTAACGCAGGACAACAACCATCTGACCAACATTGCAACACACATAGCCCACTCAGTACTTTTACCTTTGCAGTCTGGCTGGTCCATTGTGCAGAATGATGTAGCACATGCCCTTGTGTTTCTAACTCCCATTGTCCTATAGATTGTAAGCTTTCGAGCAGGGTTCTCTTACCTCTCTGTCTGTAATGTATTACCCAGTATTGTCTTATTAATGTTTGTTCCCAATTGTAAAGCGCTACGGAATTTGCTGGCGCTATATAAATAAATGATGATGATGATGATGATGATGATGATGATGATGTACTTACATACACCAGAATTAGATTTACAAGTAAACTTATACTTTTGGAACTTGGCACGCAATGTATAAATTTCTTTACAGACCAACAGTTTTACTTTGGTGAATTACCAAATTCTTTAATATTAAGAGTATTCATGCTTGATCACTACTCATTGCTTGCAATTTCAATTTTGTTGTGGACATAATAGGGAGTTCAAGCCAGTATTACTAAGGGTGCCACATTAGATTGGCAAGCTGATAATTCAAATATTCCTCAGATGACAGTGTTGGACACCTTTTAAGCATTCACCAGGGACTCTTTCACAACAGCTACTACATTTCATCTTACAATTTCTAGCCCCCAAGTTTCTGTATTTAATGTAATTTCCAAATCCAGTCCCTCAGGGATACTATGAAACCATTTTAATCTGTCACAAAAAAAAATCTAACTCTTTGCACATACAAGATTAACACCCAAAGTTATAACCCAGTTCAATAAGATTGCCTGCTCGCCAGTCCTTGCAGGAAAAGTATGGAATTTAGCAAGCAAAAAAGTTGAATGCGAAAATAAAGATGGTGTGTACAATCTTAAACAGCTCTAAATGCCTGGCTGGTTTTTACTAAACTACTGAGGAACTACGTGTCGCATCACGCATTGGCAGCCACTGTCTGGAAGTGGATGTCCCCAGCTCCTGTGCCCGAGAAGCGGGCGAAGATGCCCGCCATCGCCGCGTCCCTGGAGGGACAGAAGATGTCCCCAGCTCCGGTGCCCAGCAAGAGGGTAAAGAAAGAAGAGGAGAAGAACTTACCCATCCAGCGCTCCAGCGGCGGTAAGTATAACCTCTTCCTTCCAGGTTCTGGCAGCGGAGGAAGGATGAGCCAATCAGGGCTCATCTTTCCCCGCTGGCCAATCAGTGGCCGGATACGCGAGCCAATCGAGGCTCGCGCCCGGCCATTTAAAAGATTGGCGCCAACGCGAGCCAATCAGCGCTCGCGCCGGCTGATGACGTCATGCCGGCGACTATATAAGTCGCCGGGTGGCGCCATTTTGCCACAAAGAGTCCGGCGGCGGAGAGAGAAGGACGTCGTGGGACGTCCGGAGTGGAAGAAGAACAGAAGCAGCGGAGATCGTCGGCGGGGAGCCCTTGTAAGGACTGAGAGCGCCCCCGCCACAGAAGCAGCAAGAAGACCCGCGCCGAACGGGAGAAGAGGCGCCGCTGGCTGGAGGGTCTGGAAGACCCGGAGAAAGAAGGCAGAAGACGGCATGGCAAGTTCAGATTCCTGCGCAGAGCAGGTAAGTAGCCTCAATGGTAAATTCGGGCACTAGGCCCGTTGCTACGGTCGGGCGCAAGGCCCGTGGGAGCAGTAAATTAGGGGCACAAGGCCCAGGGACTTGGGCACTAGGCCCCGATAAAGTTAGTGGGCCAGTAGGCCACAATACTTTTGTTAACGGGCACAAGGCCCTGTTAGTTAGTTAGGCAGGGGGCGTGAGAGCCCCAGGTGCAAGGGCACAAGGCCCTTAGGTAGTTAGTGGCCTAGAGGCCATAGGAAGGCCACAGGGCCTACGTAGGGGCTGGTAGCCCATAGGCTTAAAAGGGCACAAGGCCCTCAGTTAGTTAGGAAGGCCACAGGCCTAAGTAGGTGGGGGCTAGAGCCCCTAGGTAGCAGGGCACTAGGCCCTAGTTAGTGGGCTCAGAGCCCTGAGTTAGAGAGGGGGCTGAGGCCCATTAATCAGAGCACAAGGCTCTGTGTGCAACTGGGCAAGAGGCCCATGGTGTGAAGGACAGACGGCCCTGGTGGTGTGGTAGAGGCGCGAGAGCCTCGTGAGTGTAGGCGCGGTCCTGTGTAAGGTGAGCACACGGAGTTAGGAGGTACAGTGGAGCGAGGCTTCTGTGGTGCTGTAGCAACCGGCTGGTTGGCTAGCAGCGGTGTGCTCTGGTAAGTAGCGTGCAAAGTACTGTATACTGCATTTATTTTGTCTGTGCGGCGAGTATTGTTTGTATTACTGTATTTTGGGGTGTGCTGCATAACTGTGTCCAGGGGCAAGACGTCAGGCCCCCATTAAAGGTAGGCTCTTGTTCCTGTGTTGTTCTGTGCTAACCCGTGCTGTGGGGGACAAGTGTAGCTACCAGCGTACACAGTCAGGGGAGAACACACGTAGTTTTCCCGTCCCTTAGGTCCCCGGAGTCACACTGGTTCCCAGATGGGGGTGGCTAAGTGAGTTGGTGGCAGTGGAGCACACCTTAAGGCAGTTCCAGGGGCGGCCCGTGGTTCTGGTTGAGGATCCCCAAGGCCGGTTACGTGCAGATGGACCTGTGGCTCCGGACATAAGGACACGTGTGAGATACCAGAGTACAGGCAGTCGGGCGGTTCAGTTTCGATCGGCTGTTCCGTGCGGCAGTCGGCCCGCGGGTTAGTGGGCTGTTCCACTGAGCCTTAGCCGGGCTTGAAGCAACCAGTCCTTAGGGTCTGTGGGTGACCCCATAGTGAGGAGACAGTCTCCTTGGTTAGACCTGGGTGAGGGGGGTTAGGAACCGCCCTCCGGTATAGTCCGTGAACACCGGCTGGTGTTCCCCGTAGTGTGTAAGTGAGCAGTTCCGTTAGTGCACCACACCTAGTTAGTCATAGTGGTTTGACTTAGTTGCGTTGCCGACCATTAGAGTGTTGTTAGGGTCGGGTCGCAGTTGTAGTCAGTCCAGTTTTGTGGGTGCCCTCTTAGTCTCACTGACAGTGCAGAGGGAGGCTGTGTGTTCTTGTCATCCGCAGGTGTCGGGAAGGTGCAGAAGAACAGGATCGTAAGTGGGAGTGTCCCGGTGAGTATCACGCTCGATTCCCCCTTTCGGTTAGGCCCTCACCAGCAGGTGTGGGAGGTACTTGAGGCGGGATTAGTCCTGGGACTAGTCCTGGTCTTAAGTGGCTGTAGTCCCCCGCGTCTTGGCAAGAGCAAAGTGAGGAGGCGGCAAGTGAGCTTGGACTGACCGTGTCCTCGTTCTTTGCTGTATTCTCGGACAGCCCTTACCTGGTAGGCACGGCCGTAATCTTTGTCTCTTTCTTAGAGGGACGTGGTTGGAGGTGACAAGGGTTGCGGCTGCGGATCTGCTGGGATCGGATCGCAGTTGGGATATCGGAGGCGGACTGGAGGTGACCATCGTTTACAAGGTAAGTTCTTTTGTGTTGCGTCTGTCCCTGTTTCCCCGCAGGGGGGGCTCTACACATGCTTGTGCTTCAGCAAACTGCAGCATGCCTTTCCAGTCAATGGCTCCCAGTGCACACTGGAACATTTTGGTTTCACAATAGAAAATACAAAACCACATTTTAAAATAACGTTCAATTTAATAAAGTGCTTAATGAAACCTATTGTCATTGCTTTAATATAAAATAAAATATTTCATCTGACAGGACTCAGCGTATTACATCAATTAAAGATATCTTTCAAGGAACAATCTGCACTACGTACCTGTGAGCGTTTTTAATCCTTGGTCGGCTATTAAATTTTATAAAAAGGTAGTTTACTATGTCGCCTCTATTCTTTTGATCCACATGTCACCCTCGAATAATATCTGTAAGCACTATGGTATGAAATTTTAAAGCTCAAAATCATTTGTAACGACGGATATGGAATATAGCTACCCAGCGAATTGCCCAGTAACTACTGACATACATACTGGTGCCTATATATGTAAAACTTTACTGCTAATTATTGGGACACTTTCTTCATTTAGAAAAACATACTCGAGTTTCATATGCTATGAACTCTGACTTCAAGTGAAATTCATTTAGTGTGGATATAATTGCAGAGACACCCATTGTGTCATGGGAATTCGGATTGAATCGTGAACATTCGATGCATGCTTTATTAATTTTTTCTGTGTGCAACATACAAAAGCTAATTGCACTTTATTGTGATTTATAGATTTATGATATGATTTTAGGCCAGCAGACTTCTACTTTCCTGATGATATTTTGTCCCTGGTGTACTCATAGCTTCCCTTATGCGCCTTGTCCCTTGCGTTGTTGCCACAAACCCCAGTAGGGTGTGGCAGCAGTCTGAATGATCTTCCCCCCCGGTTTCCTCAAGGTGCTCCACATCGATCAATTCTGTGTAGTATGAAAATAAAATCTTTGTTCATCCTTCCATGGGAAGTTCTTCTGTCTTTTAAACCATTGTATGAAAATACAAAACACAAAAAAAAGGCAGACCCTGCTTTTAGGGTTAAAAGAACAAAAGAATTTCCCTTTGGATCACAGACACAGGACAACAAATAAAGAAGATTATTTTATAACCTAGTGGTAAACTAGTGTTTGGGCAGTGTTTATTATTTTTATTTTAGGGACTTTGTTCCATTATATTTCACCACAATGGTACCAATCTTTCTCGATACCGGAGATTTTCCTGCCTCACAGTCTAAGGGGTGTGGGAAAAGCCCCATGGTATATCAGGGCAAAGAAGGAGAGGCCACACCTTTTTTCCCCCCAACCTCCCTCCTCCCAGAAAGTTCCAACACCGCAATGACAAAATGATGCTGGTTCCCACTTTGATAGATGGACACCTTGTAGAGAGTATCCCTTTTATAGTGTGACAAGCCCAACTGCTCTTGATTGTTCAGATTTCCACTTTAGCAGGGAGAACTTACATCAGTTAATATTTGATAAATAGGCCTGAAAAGCGACAAAGGCAGCAGGCGTTCATAGTGAGCAGTTGCGTCTGCTTGTAACAAAAAACATAAAATATATATTATTCATAGATTATAACTCATCCAATGTCCCAAGTCATTATTGCCAGGATATTGGGATTCTAGCTTAAGATTTGGCCAAGTTCAATATCATCCAGTATCATACACCCAGGTCAATCTGGGTTTATGCCCGATAAAGCCAGACATATTAATGCAAGATGTGTGTTAAATAAATAAAGGGGACCGTCAACCAGGCAAGAGTATTTGACTCAGTTAAAGGACAGTTTTCATGGGCAGTGAGTGTTTGTCAAGGTTTGCCATTAATGTATCAGACATTAAAACAAATTAAAACCAATGTACACATTTTCTTCTGGGATGGGGTACCTGGCAGGGTTGCCTGCTTTCACCTTTCCCAATTGGGTGTTGTGATTTGTTACTTGAACAACTACTAGTTTTAAACTTGGCAGACATGAGCACTGGATCTCCTTTTGATGTCCTTCAGTGGTTGAAGTGGAAATTTAGAAATGCTGGTATGGAACTGTCACTTTTAAATAAACAGCCGGGGTTCAATTACATTGCCTTTGTCATTCTTAAGCTTTTATTCACAGGTGTAATAGTCGGTTTTGCGTCAACATACCATACTTTGTAAGTATATTTTCGATGTATGCCTGTTGATCAACTGTAACAGTTCCTTCATTCAAATTCTGCACGATCCTGATGCCCAACAGCTTGTTTACAGGACCTAGATCTTTCAATTTGATTTTCTGTTTCAACAGGTGTTTGGTACTGGTGACGTGTCTCTCTTGGTCTGCTAGCAGATCATCTACGTACACAGCTATAAAGAACATCTTTTCCTCTATGGTTTTGTAATACAAGCAATGATCAGTCTCTGACCTATTAAAGTCCATGTCTAGCAGTACAGCATCAAGTTTTATGTACCAACATTGACCACTTTGTTTAAGACCATAAAGTGACTTCTTTAGGAGGCAGACTTTACCTTCTTTGCAGACACCCTCGTTGTAGTGTTCAGGTGGCTCCATGTAAATCTCCTCTAACAATTCTATATTCAAGAATGCAAAATCAAAGTCAAGCTGATACAACAATAAATCACTAACCTCAGGTTGCTGTTTCTGGCAACAGGCGAGAAGATCTCTCCGTAATCGATCCCGGACTTTTGTTTGTAGCCCTTGGCCACAAGGCGGGCTTTATAGCGTGCTTTGGTACCGTCCAATTTATTCCTGATCGGTTCTCAGATACTCGGCCTGTCAACTACAGTCCAGGTATGATTGTCATCCAGAGCTTTTAACTCTGTATCAATAACAGCTTTCCACTGTTCCCAGTTGTTGCTTTATTTATCCTCTTCAATATTTTGCAGTTCACAAAAGGCTAGATTAACGAACTCCTCGCTATATCTCCTAGGGGGAATACCTTTGTTACTACTCATAGAACTTCTGTTTTCGGGTTGGGTATCCACAATAAAATTTTCTGTCTCAATCACTCTTTCTGCTGCCTGAACATCCAGTGTCACAAACTTTTCTTGTGGTTGCTGTTCCACTACTCCACTAGGTGGCGTTTTTTCGTGAACCACCACATCTCTGGATTTGATAAGACGTTTATTGTTAAATGTCCCAAAGTCTGTATCCTTTACTCTGTAGGCAATACCCGAGCATGATACACTCGACTGACTAGGTATCGAACTTACGTTGCTTTTCTTTAGGAATACAACTTACAGCCAAATACACGGAGATGGTTGACACTTAGCTTTTTACTGGACCACACCTCCAGTGGTGGTTTACCTTCCACAGCTATTGTGGGAGCTCGGTTTTTATGGTAGACTGCAGTGAACACTGCTTCCGCCCAAAACCTTTTCTCCAGACCTGCGACATTCAACATAGTTCATGTTCGTTCAACAATTGTGCTGTTTGCTCGTTCACTCACACCGTTCTGCTCTGGTGTGTAGGCAATTGTTAGTTGGTACTGTATGGAATATTTTCTTAAGAATTCAGCTAAAGTCCTGTTGCCGTATTCTCCCATATTGTCGGATCTCAAGTCTTTTTATTTCAGACCTGTTTGAGTCTCTTCAAGACTTGTGTATACCCTAATTTTTCCTTTGGCTTCACTCTTGGCTTTTATGAAATAGACATGTGTCATCCTAGTTGCGTCATCAATGTGTGTCAGAAAGTATCTGTAGCCACTGTCTGATTTCACCTTCATCAGACCACACACATCAGTATGCACTAGAGCTAGGGGTGCTTCAGCTCTAGTTGCCAACTTTGGTAACGGGCAATGAGTTTGCTTACCCTTTCTGCAGCTATCGCATGTCGGTCTCTCAGAACTGTTCACAGTGATGCCTGTCACCATTCCCATCAGCAAGCTTCTGGACGTTGTCATATTCCAGATGACCCAATCTCATATGCCACAGCTCCATTGATTGACTTATCTGAAGCCGCCAATGCATGACATTCTACTGTGTCTAGGACATAAAGACAGTTATACATGGTTGCTGTTACAATTACAATACCTTTCTGGTTTTCAACCACATATTTGCCCTCTGCGAATTTGACCTGATAACCCTCCCCCCCCCCTCCCCCAAGATGCTTATAGTGACAAGGTTGGTTCCCAACTCTGGTACACACAATACGTCTTGCATATTTGTGATGGTTTCACCTTTTATATTCAGGTGGACTGCGATAGTCATGACTTTTGTTGCAGTAAGAAACTTTCCACCGATTCCTTTTACTGTAACACATGGTTTCAACAAACTGAACCATTCCAGATTGCAGCTAAAATGTTTTGTGGCCCCTGAGTCCATATACCAGTAGTCTTTCTTATGATTATCTGCTACATTCAATGTCGACTCATTAGGTTTTTCATGAGTTTTCAGTTCACTTCTAACTTTTAGGGCTAGATTTACTAAGCTGCGGGTTTGAAAAAGTGGGGATGTTGCCTATAGCAACCAATCAGATTCTAGCTTTCATTTATTTAGTACCTTCTACAAAATGACAGCTAGAATCTGATTGGTTGCCATAGGCAACATCCCTACTTTTTCAAACCCGCAGCTTAGTAAATCTAGCCCTTAGTCTGCATTCAGATGCCTTGTGCCCCATCTTATGACATATGAAGTATTTAAACTTAGGTTTCTTGGACTTTGCACTTTTTGTGAGTAGAGTGGTACTTTCAGCATTTGCCTCGACAGGAATTCTGTTTAAACTGCAGTAGCTTAGCTCTCACGATTTCTGTTGTTAACTTGGTACGTTGGACTCCAAAGCTATTACTAGGAAATCATACTCTGGTGTAAGATTCTGCAGCATCACCATTGCGACTTCCTCGTCATCTACCAGTGCTCCCACAGATGCCAATTGCTGGAATATCTACAACATTTTGTCTATGTACTCACAAGTACTTAATTAATTCCGCTCAGTGTACATCTCAAGTTGATTCTTCTCATCAGACCTTTGTCCTAATACGCATTTTTTCAGAGCAGTCCACATCTCCCTTGCTGAATTTTTATCATTAATGATGAATACACGTGCTGTTCTATAGCTAAGCCAATGGTGCCCATGGCTCTATTCACTTCATCAGCATTTGGAATGGCGTCTGTACCCACTGTGACTTTCCACAACTTTTCCCGTATTAACTACATTTGCATTGCAAATTTCCACGTTGCATAATTCTCAGAACCTTTTAATTTAGCAAAGTTCATACTGGTGCCTGTGCACATTTTTTGTGTACTGAATAAAGGATTATTCTGCAATATATCAACTTCCTTTTATTTTCTTGTACTTTTGCTATCTTTCTATATGTTTAAGCGTTTACCTTAACACACAGTACCTGGGCCTATAACCTGTTGGTTATACCTTTTGATGTTGATAAAAGGTGTTCAGTGGTGTTAATGTGGATATTACGCTTTTGTAACTTAAACAAAAACACTGTTTATTAAAAATGATAACAGATGAATAAATGCAGCTACTCACAGTTGGTAACTTGTAGTACAGCAGTAGTTCAACATTAGTAACAGTATGAATACAGTTGAACTTATACACTTGTATATACAGTATACAGATGCAGGTAGGTTGGTAATGCACTTGTGGGGTTCTCTATATGCACGTCTGTGCAGGTTATTATTGTGGGCATACAGATGCATCCCTTATGTATACAAGTAGTGGGGAGCCTCCAGTCACCTATGTGCGTTTGGAGGACTTATATATACACATACGGAGTGCAGCCAACAGTACTGCATCATTATTATTACTGGTCAGACAGGAAGTGTCCCCCACTTCCTGTTTCCTTACTCGACCACAGGGGGTTGTGCTGCGGTTGCCATAGTAATGCAGCAGGGGAGACGGAGCAAAAGCGCTCCTATATACTAACTATGTTCCTATATACCACTATCTTCATTGCAGGTATCCTCCTCTCCCCCCCTACCCGCTCTCCTCTATGCCTCACATACTGCTTCTCTCGCTCATCCCTTACTCCTTGATCTTCTCTATCTATCCCTGTTCCTGCTCCTATTGTACCCTTTCACTAGTGAATTCACATGTTTGCCTCTCCTCCATCACACTGCTGCCCCCTCCATTCTTTAGCTACCTTTTTATGACCTTCTTTCCTTCTGTTTTCTTCTCTTACTCTTTGATCTTATTTTATTCAGTATGCTGGTTAATCTTTGCGCAGCTACTCACTGACGGTGTCGGTATGTGATAACGTCACGCCCAACAGTTAGTGAGGGGGAGCCCCCATCACCTAGTAACTATTTACAGGGCCGGTGGACAAGCGTTCTGCTGGCCCTGGCTGCCTGCAAGGAAATGCGGTGAAGAAGTGCCAATATGTCATACTGGCTCATACTGCCCCACTTCAAGCACTGATGTCCTTTAATATCTACAGAACCCAGACACCTCACTCCTGATAATGCTAGATATTTTTAGGGGAATGCAGGCGCTTAAGTTTACTTAAACAAATCAAGTATATTTTCATTAGAAGCAGGTGTTTTCCTACTTATATTGGAATTTATGCAAAGTAATACATAGTTATTTAAAGACCTTCATCAAAATATTTAGCATAATTCCACACAAATAGTCACAGTGCTTCAATAGGCTTTCATTTGCTGGGGCAGATCGCCATAATGGAGTGCTATAGGATTTCGATAGTTCTCTAATGTGGCTGCCTGCCAAAAGTATTTGTTAGTTCACTTCCTCTCAATCCAGGTACACTAATATTGGCAGCATAGTTCGGGTCATATGAAAAAGGTTTAAATAATGTATATCTGTGAGCCTAACCCCAAAGGTTAGACTCACTGTACCTATGACTACAGTTTTGAGCGCATGAAAGGCAAAACTCACATGTTATGTTGTTCAAATGGACACTTTTTTTGGTTTCTAAAGTTCAACAAGTACGCATTGAAAAATCACAATTGGTCATTATCCCTGAATAAGGATATTGTTCTTTGCGGCCAGAGCACTTAGTAGCTCACAATAACACTGGAATTCTAGTCTGCAGAAAGGTGCAGAAATGTAGTAGAGTTGATAAATTACTTGACATGAATGACAGACAGTCTAGTATCTAATAAAATGCATTCATTAGCACATAGAGCACATATAGAACCAGGGCCGGACTGGGACTAAAAATCAGCCCTGGCATTTCAACCATACAGGCCCATCTCTGTTGATGAGCATGAAAAAAACTGGGTGCCGCTAAGGGCGTGGCCACATTATGTTGGGGGCGTGGTCAAGATGGGGCATTGATACATACATTATAATAAAACATTACATTTATCAGGCCCTCCCTATCATGCCACCCCTCCACCCCAGAAGCACATTACAACACCCCCAGTCCACTGTGCTTATCTATGCTTCTGATTCTGCGACATCCATCAGGATGGGAACTTCCTGTAGAGTGAGCAGAGAAACTCTTAGTCTCACAAGATTAATAAATCTCATGAGACTTAGAGCTCCTCGGCATGCTCTGCAGGCTGTGTCCTATCCAGGGACTGGGAGTAGCTATCCGCTCCCTCCTGCTAACCAGAGCTGGACTTAGTCTCAGGGGGCCCTAGGCACTTAAGACAGGGGGCTCCTATGATGTAATATGGTTATTAGACACATTTTCAACAAATACATAGGCAATACTGTGAGCACTACTATTAGGTGCACACAGTTCTGCCTTCACAAGCAGTACAATGTGAAGTAGGACATACCTCCCAACTGTCCTTGCAGTCAGACCAAATCCTGACTAAGCGGGACAGTCACCCAACAAATTCAGGACAGTTGGCAGACTGTCCTGGTCTCTCTTACCTGTCTTGTCATTGTCACCACTTGTGGCTTCTGGTGTCTTTAGATCAGTTGCTGCTTGTCTGGATCCTGGAATGTTGGGGATCCTGTTGGAAAAAAAAAAAAAAATGGGTACATGAAAGTTAGAAAACTCCAAACAGCACCAATGTTAACTCAATATAGCACCCACGTTATAAAATTAGGCCTCACTCCAGTCCCAACATTAAAATAATAGTATTCCCATTTAATAAATAAATCTATTTCCCTCCCTCCAAACAACCTCAGCAAGAAATTAAATAGCATTTATGTTTAATAAATATAACCATTTCCCACAAACATCCCAAGCATTAAATAATTCATAATCACATTTCATAATTAGACCTCATTTTCCCCAAACAGCCCCACATTCACTTAATAGCACACATTATAGTCATAAACTGTCCCCCACACACATTATAGTCATATACTGTTCCCACACACATTGGCCATTTTTATTATCCCCCTCCTACAGCCATTGCCCCCCCTTGCAGACATTTTCACTCGCCCCCTCTTCCCCCTGCAGACATTTTCACTCACCCCCCCTTCCCCCTGCAGACATTTATTGCCCCTCTCCCCCCCTGGAGACATTTATTGGCCCCCTCCCTGCCTGGAGACATTTATTGCCCCTCTCCTCCCCTGCAGACATTTATTGCCCCTCTCCCCCCGCGCAGACATTTATTGCCCCTCTCCCCCCCTGCACACATATTCCGTTTGTCTCCCCCCCCCTCCCTGCACACATATTCCGTTTGTCTCCCCCCCCCCCCCTCCTTGCACACATATTCCGTTTGTCTCCCCCCCCTCCCTGCACACATATTACGTTTGTCTCCCCCCCCTAACTGCACACATATTCCATTTGTCTCCCCCCCTCCCTGCACACCCCACCTGCAGACATTTTCACTCATCCCCCCTTCCGCCTGCAGACATTTATTGCCCCTCTCCCCCCCTGGAGACATTTATTGGCCCCCTCCCTCCCTGGAGACATTTATTGCCCCTCTCCCCCCCTGCAGACATTTATTGCCCGTCTCCTCCCCCTGCAGACATTTATTGCCCCTCTCCCCCCCCGCACATTTATTGCCCCTCTCCGCATACATATTCCGTTTGTCTCCCCCCCTCCCTGCACACATATTCCGTTTGTCTCCCCCCTCCCTGCACACATATTCCGTTTGTCTCCCCCCCCCTCCCTCCCTGCACACATATTCCGTTTGTCTCCCCCCCCCTCCCTGCACACATATTCCGTTTGTCTCCCCCCCTCCCTGCACACATATTCCGTTTGTCTCCCCCCCTCCCTGCACACATATTCCGTTTGTCTCCCCCCCCTCCCTGCACACATATTCCGTTTGGCTCCCCCCCCCTCCCTGCACACATATTCCGTTTGGCTCCCCCCCCCCTCCCTACCTGCACACATATTCCGTTTGTCTCCCCCCCCCTCCCTGCACACATATTCCGTCTGTCTCCCCCCCTCCCTGCACACATATTCCGTTTGTCTCCCCCCCCTGCACACATATTCCATTTGTCTCCCCCCTCCCTCCCTGCACACATATTCCCTACACTTACCTCAACACTGACAGCTGCCTCCACTGCAGCTCCTCCTACGCGGTAGCCGGGCCGGCGCACAGAGCCGTCATGACGTCACACGACATGACGGCTGCACACAAGATGGCCAGTCCAGCCCTGTATAGAACTTAATAGAAGTATTTTCTTGTTAAGCATTTCTCTAAGTCATAAATTATATACAAATGTTTAATGTAAACCATCTATTCTGTGACAAAAACTTTATTTTGTTCATATTTTACAAATAGATTTGTCATTTAAAAAATGAAATCATGATTTGTTTTGCATCCATTAGAGTTGCATCAAATAAAAATGTACTTAAGGCTCAATAGCCTATTTTTTATTGTTTTCATTCTTCATTATGTATATAAAAATAACTACTTAACACCTCATAGGTCATGCTAAACTGAAGATACATCCTAGTAGCCAGGCCTAGTATCTTGCATGGGATGCCTAAATCTAGTATACCAAGCAAGGCTACTACATCCATGCAAACATGGATCTAAGGATTTAATAGTGACTGTAATAAATATAGAGACCTGGGGGTAGATTTACTAAATCAGCCAATCAGATTCTAGCTGTCATTTTGTAGAATGTACTAAATAAATGATATCTAGAATCTGATTAGTTGCTATAGGCAACACCTCCACTTTACAAACCCGCAGTTTAACAAATATACCACCTGGGGGTAAATGTATCAAACAGAGGATTCTGCTAGTCAGGGGCGCACAGAGCATTTTTAAGGGGGGGTTTCCTCTCCACCGGAAAAAAAAAAAAGCGAGAGAGCTGCCGCACATGCGCCCGAGCAGCAGCTCCGTTTAGGCAGCACTGTACTATACAGCAGCTGCGGCGCTGTCAAAGAAGCTTCCGCGGCTTATACAGCACCGCCGCGGACGCTTCTTTGACAGCGCCGCGACTGCTGTATAGTACAGGGCACTTTTTTAGCGGAGGGATTTCTGGAGACCCAGAAACCCCCCCTGCGTGCACCACTGCTAGTCGCCAATATTCAGCGACCTTGCAAGGGAAATTTAAAACGGCCATTGTCATTTTAAATTTCCTCTGCAGAGTAGCCGAATATCTGTGACTTGCAGAACTCACTTCTTAATATATTTACCCCCTGATGTGTTAGATTCCCAAAAGAAATATTATGATCCCTTCAGTTCTCAGCGCTGGGTATTATGTTAGCACTTTATAAAAGATAATAGTTAAATTGGGTAATTTATTGTGACTGCTGGCAGTATGTAAGAGTATGAGAAGAATTATAAAAGTGCATTTTTGTAAGTGTTTCTACATTCAATGCAGACCTGCCAACTTGAATTTTTTTCATCTTTTGTTAGTAGATCATCAGGAGCTAGTTAGTACAAATTAGGAAGCACTTTGCATGCTGCATGAATTTTGCTTTCGCACTGCTTGCCGAATATAAAAGTATTAGAGTACCACCAGAGCCGGATTAACAATAGGGCTAAATGGGCTACAGCCCAGGGGCCTCGGGAAGCTGGGGGCCCTGCCGGCATTCATCGGGTCAGGGGCGTCCCCGCCCCCGGCTCCGACTGTCACCCGTTCAAGGAAAATGGCAGGCAGCTAACAGCAAATGTTATGCCGTTAGCTGCCTGCTGTCACTGTAGGACTTACGTGGCACGCAGTAATTTCCTTACTCTGGAGGTCTTGTGAGAGTGAGACTATGACTTAAGGAGTAAGGAGATTACTGTGCACCGCGCAATTGCTACAGGGAGTGGAACAACAGAAGGAGATAAGATCAAGGGGGGTGGGAGGCTCATGGCTGAGGGGCCTCATGGGGGGGGGGCCTCACAGTACCCGTAGCCCAGGGACCTCCCTTCCCTTAATCCGGCCCTGAGTACCACAGTGACAAAATTAATTCTGTAAAACAATGTGGAGCTTCAAACTTGCTTTCAAAATTGTACATTCAATTTAGTATGTATGCTATTGTAACAAATAATTATGGAAAAAAAGTCACTATTTATGGCAAAAGAAATACCATATATGCAAAAAACAACTGTCCTTTCAAATGCCTCCATATAACCTCATATGCCCTGTATAACAATACACCTGCATGTAGCATCACATAGCCAATACACCTGCATATGCACTCACATAGAGACAGACTAAAGTGAAACTTTCTCCCCTCCCCCTCACTTAACAAGCAGAGTATGTGCTGTGCAAAACCATCACAATGGGCCTTGTCACAGAAGGGTAAACTGCCCCAGTTATTTTTTTTTTTTAAGGTTTATATTTTGCATCATTTCTTCTCTTCCTCTCATTGTTCTGGGAGCTTTTTCTTCCTCAGATTCAAATGAAACAGAAAAAAAACAAACAAACAGGAAACAAAAATAAATAAAGCAAATAAAAAGCACTTGTGTACTACTGATGTTTTCTTGCCACATTGCATGTGTTTGCAGTTCTGTGTGTCAAAGCAAAAAATTTTAAACAAACAAAAACACTCATAACAATGTATAGACTCAGCCCAATAGACTTGTTTGGGAAGTTTGGGTCTAAAAAAACAGTCACCTTGTGTTTAGCTCCATAATATATGAGAACCACTGATTCTAAGCAAAAAAAATGTCCTATAAGCTGCATTGCATAAATTCAGAAAGCAATGCACTGCTTACCAGCAAAGTACTGATCAATAGTTACACACTGTTTCAGTTCTTCCATCATGTCCCAATCTTCCAGAGCTGTTGATAGGTGAAGGCTTCCATACCTGGTTCTGTCAGAAAAATGTAAAAACATCGCTTGTACTCCTCTTACCAATTCCAAACAACCATCACATTCAGGCTTTGAGCAGGTGTATTGTAAGGTTGCATCTAAACCCCACCCTCTCAGGTTTAAAGGGTCAATATCATTCGGCTTATAAATCTTACAGAAATGCAGTGTTTTTGTTTGGTAGAGATGTTCACTGACCCCCATGTTTTGGTTTTGGTTTTGGTTTTGGATCTGTATTAAGTTTGTGTTTTGGTTTTGGTTTTGCATCTGTATTTTTTAGAAAAATTGCTATAATATGCTAAAAATCACATAATTTTGCTCTTTTCTTTGTTCCTACATTATTATTAACCTCAATAACACTAATTTCCAGTAATTTCCAGTCAATTTTGAACACCTCACAGGTCACAATATTATTTTCATATACTTTCGGACAAAGACAGCAGCAAGCTGGCTGGATGCTAAGCAACAGAACAACGACAGAAACACAAGGCAGTATATAGCACATCTTGGAAACATAGATACACAGCAGTTGCAGAAAAAAAAGAGAGGTGGTACAAGATGGAATTGTCCTTGGGCTTTCCCACCTCCCCTTATGTAAGATATTGAAAAGGACGTGTACAGTTTAACAAACCAAGCACTTCAGCGACAAGGAGTGCCAATTTTGTGTCTGAAGTGCTTGGTTTGTTTTGGCCCCCACAAAACAAGCTACCGATAGCTTAGCTGCCTTAAGCCCAACAGCGCTGTCAATCAACTCTACATTATTAAATCATGTCTGCTCCTGCTGCATCTTTAATCTCCTTCTCCTCTGTGGACAGAGCCGGATTTAGACCTCATGGGGCCCTAGACAAGATACTGGTTGGGGGGGCTACGAAACAATCCATAGCACTATGTTTTTGTAGCATACCATATACCCCTATAGCTGAGTAGAAGGAAAGCTATGTGCTGCCGCGCAGCAGCGGCGTGCCGTCAAAGGAGGTGTGGCCATATCATTGAGGGTGTGGCTTGCATCATTGGGGGTGTTCCTAACAGCAATAACCTAGCGTACCTAGCAGCAACAACCAACATACCTAGTAATAACCAAGCAGTTCTCACTTTTATCCCTCCATCATCACATATGCCCCTTCACATTAAGGCTGTGCCTGTTCACAATATCACATGTGCCCCTTCATTGTCACTTTTGTACCTCCATCATAATACTGTGTCCCTTCATTGTTACTTTTGCCCCTCCAAAATGTCACATGTGCCCCTTCACATCACCTCTGTGCCCTTTAACATATCCTCTTTGCTCCTTTACATCACGTCTGTGCCCCTTCACATCAACTCTGTCCCTCCCTCTTCATAATTTTTTGGGAACAAATTATTCCCCCTTTTTCTTAGTGTGCAATTGTGCCTACGTTAGTTTGCTTACCTTTCTATTGCTTTCTTCTCTTCTGTTTTCTTCTTTCTGTTTTCTCATCTTCTGTTTTCTTTCTTGCCCTGTGGCACGCTGCTCCTCTTTGCTCCACAAAAGTCTTCAGTGAAAATGCATCAGGGGTGATTATGTGACGCCCAACATTCAGTGGAGCACAACTGAGCAGGAAGGAGGAGAGGAGATATGGGGGGCGCTGCAATCATGTGATTTTTTTTGGTTGTTTTTTATTGCTCCCTCAGACACAATATTTTTTTTTCTTTGCTGGCGCCCCCACCACCCACTGAGCCCCCTGGAGACTGCTGGGCCATAGGAAAGTGTTTAGGTTGCCCTGTCTGTGTATCCCTCCCTCTCATTCCTGAAGAACTGCCAAACTTATGTAGACACAGGAATGGATATGACAACTGGAGTGGCATTAGATCTGCTTCGGACAGACTGTGACACTGAAGATGTGAGCAGCATGGAATCCGTCATGTTGGAATTAAGGATGAGCGGGCTCGGATTTCTCTAATCCGAGCCCACCCGAACAGTGCGGATCCGACGGGATCCGAGCACTGTTCGGGTATTTGCGGCGCCAAAAAAAATTTAAACTGAGGCTCTGACGTCCGAGTCTCGCGTCGGATCTCGCGAGACTCGGATTGCATAAATTCCCCGCTCGCGCCCGGCATCTTCAGTCGGGCTCAGATCATTGAAGAGGGAGGTTATAGGTTTAGTGGTGCTCCGTCCTGTGTCCTGTGTCCTGTCACTCTGTCCTGCTTAATATCCAGTGGTTACATGGTCCTGTGCTCTGTCCTGCTGATCAGTCCAGTGGTTATTTTTTCCAGTGCTCTGTCCTGCGCAGTGCAGTGGTGCTTTTGTCCTGTGCTCTGTCCTGCTGAATCCAGTGGTGCTGTGTCCTGTGCTCTGTCCTGCTGAGTCCAGTGGTGCTGCCTGTGTCCTGTGCTCTGTTCTGCTAAGGACATTGTCATTTATAAATTATTCAAAAGTTATAAAAAATGTAAAAAAAAATTATAAAAAACGTATACAAAAATAATTAAAAAAAATTATAAAAAAATAATTGAAAAAAAAGATAAAAAAATTTGTTAAAAAATACTAGGTACTGCTATTTCAAAGTCAAACTACGTTCACTGTTGCTGCTGTACCAAAAAATAATAGGTACTGCTATTTAAAATTCAAACTACGTTCACTGTTGCTGCTGTACCAAAAAATAATAGGTACTGCTATTTACTATTTATTTATTTATATACTGTTCATTATTTCAGTAGTTCCTAAAAAATAGGAACTGTCAGTTCTATTACTACGGTCATTGTTTGTGTAGTTCCAAAAAATAGGAACTGCCAGTTCTATTACTACGGTCATTATTTGTGTAGTTCCAAAAAATAGGAACTGCCAGTTCTATTACTATGGTCATTGTTTGTGTAGTTCCAAAAAATAGGAACTGCCAGTTCTATTACTACGGTCATTGTTTGTGTAGTTCCAAAAAATAGGAACTGCCAGTTCTATTACTACGGTCATTGTTTGTGTAGTTCCAAAAAATAGGAACTGCCAGTTCTATTACTACGGTCATTGTTTGTGTAGTTCCAAAAAATAGGAACTGCCAGTTCTATTACTACGGTCATTGTTTGTGTAGTTCCCAAAAAATAGGAACTGCCAGTTCTATAACTACGGTCATTGTTTGTGTAGTTCCAAAAAATAGGAACTGCCAGTTCTATTACTACGGTCATTGTTTGTGTAGTTCCCAAAAAATAGGAACTACCATTTCTATTACTACGTTCTTTGTTTCTGTAGTTCCAAAAAAGGGGAACTGCCATTTTTAATACTATGTTCTTTGTTTTTATCTGTGCAGTGGAATTCAGAACTGTTGAGGGTGATATATTGTGGCCCCGGTACCAAATTGGGTACCGGGGCCACTCCACTACGCAGTCCAGATAGATGCGTATCAGATATTAAACTACATTCACTGTTAGGGGCAAATCCAAAGTTAATGAAAATGACCTGTCATCGTCAAAAACAAAGGGTATTGATGCGCTCGAACTACACCCTGTATATGCTGCAGAGGATGTAGGAGCAGGCAGCTGTGCAGTGGAATTCAGACCAGTTGAGGGTGATATATTGTGGCCCCGGTACCAAATTGGGTACCGGGTCCACTCCACTACGCAGTCCAGATAGATGCGTATCAACTACATTCAGTGTTGGGGCCAAATCCAAAATTAATGAAAATGACCTGTCATCGTCAAAAACAAGAGGTATTGACGCGCTCGAACTACACCCTGTATATGCTGCAGAGGATGTAGGAGCAGGCAGCTGTGCAGTGGAATTCAGACCCGTTGAGGGTGATATATTGTGGCCCCGGTACCAAATTGTGTACCGGGTCCACTCCACTACGCAGTCCAGATAGATGCGTATCAGATATTAAACTACATTCAGTGTTGGGGGCAAATCCAAAGTTAATGAAAATGACCTGTCATCGTCAAAAACAAGAGGTATTGACGCGCTCGAACTACACCCTGTATATGCTGCAGAGGATGTAGGAGCAGGCAGCTGTGCAGTGGAATTCAGACCAGTTGAGGGTGATATATTGTGGCCCCGGTACCAAATTGGGTACCGGGGCCACTCCACTACGCAGTCCAGAAAGCTACCTCGGTGCAATGTTTTGGACTAAAAAGAATATTGTGAGGTGTGAGGTGTTCAGAATAGACTGGTAATTAGTGGAAATGATTGTTATTGAATGTTATTGAGGTTAATAATAGCGTAGGAGTGTAAAAAAACCAAAAAAATGGATTTTAGCGCTTTTTATGCTTTTTTAAAAATAAATCAGAACCCAAAACCCTAAATCAGAACCAAAACCTTTCGTCAGGTGTTTTGGCAAAACAAATCAGAAACTAAAACCTCAAGCTAATCAGAACCCATAACCCAAAACACTAAAAGTGCCCGGTGCACACCCCTAGTAGGAATACACTGCATTGAACAGAAATTTAAACCAATATATAGATGCAGTTGATGAGACTGTTTAAGTTAAAAAGCTGGCTCGGCTCAGTACTCGGATCGGCGATGTTCGGGTGGACTCGGTTTTCTGAAAGCCAAGGGCGAGCATCTCTAGTGTGTGCTGTAATGTATTTTTATATAAATAATATTTAGAAAGGTTTTACATAAATTATAAGAAATTGCTAACTGTAACTGGATAGCCCACATTTACTGAACTACACATACATTAGTATGGATCGCTGACATCATTTTTCATTTCTAAGTGGTTTTAATGTATGTCAAAATTATATATCTTACAAGATATGTTTTCAATATGACATATTAGTTATCTTCACTGCAGGGGTTGGGTACGTTTTAACTATTCTGATAAGTCCGACATCGCCAATCCCTACAAAAAAAAGACGAAATAATTAAAAACCGACTTGAAAATAATGAGACTTAGCTTGAACACGACGCTGGAGATGACCAAATAAAGCATCATAATGACAGCAAGGCATTCCCTTGCTTGAAGAACTGACCGGCGGTGCAGCCTGACATCATCTCGACTTGTGTGAATAAAGATTTAAAGCGGTGTAAACACTTAACCTTAGGGGTCCCCACATTGCCGCTTTAAATTTTTATTCACACACGTCGCGATGATGTCACGCTGCACCGCCGGTGAGTTCTTCAATCGGAATGCCTTGCTGTCATTATGGTGCTTTATTTGGTCATCTCCAGCGTCGTGTTCAAACTAAGTCTCATTATTTTCAAGTCGGTTTTTGATTATTTCGTGTTTTTTTTGTAGGGATTGGCGATGTCGTAATTGTGGTAATTGGATAACCGATTACCACCGCACTGCAGTACCCATAGACTTCCATCCAACGTGACTCAAATTTAACAAGCTCTGCTTTTCACTATTAAAAAAAACTAATGCCAGCTTACCGTTTCAATGGAGTCCTATGGACTTCATTGCTGCAGGAAAAGTGTCTCTTCATCCAGCGCAGGGTCCCGTAGCAAAGAGCATGCGCAACCTTAGCCGTGTATCTGCAGTAGGTACTTGCTTCAGATCCTCTATTCACCAGCAGCGTTCGCCAGGACTTACCAATGAAACCTGGCATGGTAAATTTAAGGGCTGGTATTTTACATTACTGCATTTTGATTTTCCTTGCCGCCCAGTAATGATATATGGGACCCCAAATTCTTTTATGCAAGAGCTCACAATGATCCATTTTTGTTAGCAGTTAGTTAACCAATATAAATTCCACACAGATAGGGTCTTGGTTAAAATCGAACCCACAGCCCCAACGCTTTGAGGCAGCAATGCTAACCAAGGCAGCATAGTGGTTCTGTATTTAGCCTTCTTGCCTCACAACACTGGGGCCATGATTTTAATTTCAAAACATGCCACTATCTGTTTAGTTTGTATGTTTTCCCTGTGATTGCGTGGATATCCTCACATACTCCAAAATCATATTGGTAGGTTAATTGGCTGCTGATGCTGAGCCTAGTAGATTCTCAATCTTAAAACCTTTCACCTCATTTTAAAGGATGAGATCTGCAACTTATTTGTAACCCATACACTCTGTGATCAAATATTTTGAGACCAGCTAATAGGATCAGTGTTCTGAATACAGAAAAATAAAATCATCTGTATTTCTCAACCATTGTCACATGTATACCTGAACCATTATATATTACATTACCTCTAATTGTGCTTCATAGTGACATCACCACCCTATGGCCAATTTCTATAACTTTAACCCTTAATCAGAGTCACATCACCATCTTCTGGCAAATTCCTATATTATATTGATTTTAAATATTCATCAGAGTGACATCGCCACCTTGTGGCCAAGTTCTATATTACATTCTCTTTAATTCTTTATCAAACTGACATGCCATTTTCTGGCCTATTTGTTTAATGCATTGACTTTATATCTTCCTCAGAGTCGCATCACCATCTTGTGGCCAATTTCAATATTGTATTGAATCTTAAGCATCATCAGAGTGATGCTACCATCTTGTGGTCAATTTCTATATTATCTTCATTTTAAAGTTTCATCACAGTGATTTTACCATTTTCAGGCCAGATTCAATATTGCATTGACTTTGAACAAAATTATAGTTTCACTCTGATGAAGCTTTAAACTTCTATATTACATTGTTTTATCTCCTCAACTGGGGATCACCACCACCTTTGTACCAATTTATATATTGCATTGCTTTCATTCATTATCAGGGTTTTGTTAACCTACAAGATGCATGTCATAATCCTGATCTTTGTAGTTATACATTAATACAGCTACAAAACACTGTGTATGGCAAACCACACAGTGCATTCTCAATCTTGAAACCTGTCACCTCATTAAAACATTTGAGATCTGCAACTTAATTGTAACCCATTCACTCTGTGATCATATATTTTGAGAGCTGCCACAAGGATAGGTGTTCTGACTAAAGAAAAATAAAACATTTCTATTTCTCTACCATTTTCTTTGGTATAGCTGAACAGATATGTATTACATTAGCTCTAATTTTCCTTCAGAGTGACATCACCACTGGCCAATTTCAATATTGAACTGAAATTGAAGCTTCATCAGAGTGATACTATCATCTTGTTCCATTTTCTATATTGCATTGATTTATCTCTTAATCAGTATAGCACCACCCCCTTTTGGACAATTTATATATTGCATTGCTTCCACTCATCATCAGGATGATATCAACCTACAAGATGCATGTCAAAATCCTGATCTCCGTAGTTAAACATCAACACAGCTATAAAACACTGAGTATAGCAAGCAACACAGTGTCAGATTCTCAATCTTAAAACCTTTCACCTCATTTTAAAGGATGAGATCTGCAACTTATTTGTAACCCATACACTCTGTGATCAAATATTTTGAGACCAGCTAATAGGATCAGTGTTCTGAATACAGAAAAATAAAATCATCTGTATTTCTCAATCATTGTCATATGTATATGTAACACCCCCCTAGTGGTGTTCTAGTAAAACCCTGCACTTCAGTGAATACAGGAGGGGTCACCTAGAGGGTAAGCTAGAAGTTTATAAAAAGTTACATAAACTGGTTACCATGGTGATAACCCAGCCCAGCCTGTGAGACTGAGTGAAAGGAAGAAGGGGCTGTCATTAAGGGGGGATAGAGAAGAGAGAGAGAGGAGGAGACAGAGAGGAGACACAGGAGAGGAGAGATGGTAGCTGGGGACCTGGGAGAGAGTGGGGTGGAAGCTCCCAGGCTCCCCCAGCATTCCCTGGAAGTCTGAGCATGGTGACTGCACCAGGACAAGGAATGTGTGCCCTGGATGAGGGGGAGAACTCCATGTCACTATAGAGAACCCAAGATAGAGGGGGACACTTCGCATGGAAAAGACCCTGGAGGAGGGTAGCTAGAAGAGGCATGGTAGCTGTATTGTCAGATCCTGAGGCTGAGAGTACACAGAGTGAAGTGTCAGAGCACAGGAGACATTATCCCCGCAGAGGAAGGATGAGCTGCAGTTGAGAGGTTCACAGCGTGTGTCAGAGCTGCATGGAGAAGAAGCTGTCTGCCTGTTAGCATCCATGTGAGTGCCCCTGCAGAGGAGGGTGATCTGCAGTGAGTATGGAGTGTAAGAGACCTATGATTTATGTTCTTTAACATCTAGATAACATTAAGAACTGTGCTGGAGAGAGTAAGGAGATGTATATATTTTTCTTTATTGCTGCAACCATTATGATTATCGTGCTGGAGTAAGAGGAGTGTAAATAAAAGTTCAGTTTATCATAGAGATGGTCTGGCGCCCAAATTATTGTGACTTCTATTACACTGCACCAAAGTGACATCCCCTGTATCCCACTAACTACAAAGAAACACCTGCATGTGCAGGGACCCCCTGATCATTCACACCAATGCCCATCAGCTAGCCAGGGCTTGAGAAGGAGGTGCACTGCGTACCCTTTGCACCCCACAATACACACAGTGAAAGGGGGTTACATATACCTGAACCATTATATATTATATTACCTCTAATTGTCCTTCAGAGTGACATCACCACCTTATGGCCAATTTCTATAACTTTAACCCTTAATCAGAGTCACATCACCATCTTCTGCTGAATTTCTATATTAAATTGATTTTAAATCTTCAGCAGAGTGACATCACCACCTTGTGGCCAAATTCTATATTACATTGGCTTTAATTCTTTATCAAACTGACATGCATTTTCTGGCCTATTTGTTTAATGCATTGGCTTTATATCTTCCTCAGAGTCACATCACCATCTTGTGGCCAATTTCAATATTGTATTGAATCTTAAGCATCATCAGAGTGATGCTACTTCCTTGTGGTTAATTTCTATATTATTTTCATTTTAAAGTTTCATCACCGTGATTTTACCATTTACAGGCCAGATTCAATATTGCATTGACTTTGAACAAAACTATACTTTCACTCTGATGAAGCTTTAAACTTCTATATTACATAGTTTTATCTCCTCAACTGGGGATCACCACCACCTTTTGACCAATTCATATATTGCTTTGCTTTCATGCATTATCAGGGTTTTGTTAACCTACAAGATGCATGTCATAATCCTGATCTTTGTAGTTATACATTAATACAGCTACAAAACACTGTGTATGGCAAACCACAGAGTGCATTCTCAATCTTGAAACCTGTCACCTCATTAAAACATTTGAGATCTGCAACTCAATTGTAACCCATTCACTCTGTGATTATATATTTTGAGAGCGGCCACAAGGATAGGTGTTCTGACTAAAGAAAAATAAAATCATTAGTATTTCTCTACCATTTTCTTTGGTATAGCTGAACAGATATATATTACATTATCTCTAACTTTCCTTCAGAGTGACATCACCACTGGCCAATTTCAATATTGAACTGAAATTGAAGCTTCATCAGAGTGATACTATCATCTTGTTCCAATTTCTATATTGCATTGATTTATCTCTTAATCAGTATAGCACCACCCCCTTTTGGCCAATTTATATATTGCATTGCTTCCACTCATCATCAGGATGATATCAACCTACAAGATGCATGTCAAAATCCTGATCTCCGTAGTTAAACATCAACTAAAACACTGAATATAGCAAGCAACACAGTGAAGCAACACAGTGTCAGTTTCTCAATCTTAAAACCTTTCACCTCATTTTAAAGGATGAGATCTGCAACTTATTTGTAACCCATACACTCTGTGATAAAAAAATTTGAGACCAGCTGATAGGATCAGTGTTCTCAATACAGAAAAATAAAATCATCTGTATTTCTCAACCATTGTAATATGTATACCTGAACCATTATATATTATATTACCTCTAATTGTCCTTCAGAGTGACATCACCACCCTATGGCCAATTTCTATAACTTTAACCCTTAATCAGAGTTACATCACCATCTTCTGGTAAATGTCTATATTATATTGATTTTAAATCTTCATCAGAGTGACATCACCACCTTATGGCCAAGTTCTATGTTACATTGGCTTTAAATCTTTTTCAAACTGACATGTCATTTTCTGGCCTATTTGTTTAATGCATTGACTTTAAATCTTCCTCAGAGTCACATCACCATCTTGTGGCCAATTTCAATATTGTATTGAATCTTAAGCATCATAGGAGTGATGCTACAACCTTGTGGACAATTTCTATATTATCTTCATTTTAAAGTTTCATCACAGTGATTTTACCATCTTGTGGTCAATTTCAATATTGTATTGAATCTTAAGCATCATCAGAGTGATGCTACCACCTTGTGGTCAATTTCTATATTATCTTCATTTTAAAGTTTCATTACAGTGATTTTACCATTTACAGGCCAGATTCAATAATGCATTGACTTTGAACAAAACTATAGTTTCACTCTGATGAAGCTTTAAACTTCTATATTACATTGTTTTATCTCCTCAACTGGGGATCACCACCACCTTTTGACCAATTTATATATTGCATTGCTTTCATTCATTATCAGGGTTTTGTTAACCTACAAGATGCATGTCATAATCCTGATCTTTGTAGTTATACTTTAATACAGCTACAAAACACTGTGTATGGCAAACCACACAGTGCATTCTTGTCACTCACCGGACCGTGAGTGCTTCTTCCCGGACATTTAGGAACCGTGGCCGTCCTCCATCCTGAGGGTCTGCGCATGCGCAGCCCTTTCCTACCCTTCAGTGTATGTCCCTTTAACTTAATTGGCAGATCAGGCAACACTCCCTATATTAAGCACCTGTGGTCAACACCACGTTGCCTGATCTTGGAGTCTCATTCCCCATGAGTCTCTGAAGGTGTTTCCTCGTTTATTCAGCGCTGCTGATTCCTGTGGTTTCCAAACCACTTCTACCTCTGTGGTTTCCAAACCACTTCTACTACTGTGGTTCCCATACCACTTCTACCATCAAGTGTATCATCGTGACTGTTAGCTGATTCCTATCCGCTGCCTCCGTGCACTACAGTCTTCTAAGCCACTTCAACTCTATCTCATATCAGTGTGACTGTTTGCTGATTCCTATCCGCTGCCTCCGTGCACTTCAGCCACTCTCCACATCCACTCACCTGTTCATCAAGACTGTGAGCTGATTCCTATCCGCTGCCTCCGTGCACTTCAGCCACTCTCCACATCCACTCACCTGTTCATCATCAAGACTGTGAGCTGATTCCTATCCGCTGCCTCCGTGCACTACAGTCTTCAACTTGCAACTCGTCCGTGTTTCCTCATCGTGACTGTTAGCTGATTCCTATCCGCTGCCTCCGTGCACTACAGTCTCCAGCTTGCAACTCGTCTGTGTTTCATCATCGTGACTGTTAGCTGATTCCTATCCGCTGCCTCTGTGCACTGCAGTCTTCATCTCATCACTCCCGTGTTTCCTCGAGACTGCTGCTATTCTTGCCATCCGCTACTCTCCGTGATCAACAGCTCCTGGTCTACTCTGCTCACCCGTGTTCCATCGCTATTTGCACCTGCTGGTTGCTACTGGTTACCTCCGTGTGTCCGCAGAGTCCTGCTGCTGCTGCCAGCGCTAATCGTCCATCTACTGCTGATCCGCTCTCCACGCCTTCCTGTGTTCCGCTGGTCTCTACCCGCCTGTCAGCATTGGATTCGTGTCTCATCCGCTATCCTGCTACTAGACCATCACCATTCTCCTGGGTCCTCCAAGAGTCCAGTTCCGTGTTCTACCGATTCCTGTGGATTCGTGTCCCTGTTGGTTTACTTACCTGTGCGCTGCACCTACTAGACCTCTGCTTCATCCATCCAGGGACTTCTCATCCTGCCGGCCTCCTGCCGCTCAGGTATCGCTGCACTCCTGTCTGACTGCCTGCTTCTGAACCACGGTATGCATACTTCTCATTGACTGTGCTGGTGTATTGCATATCTTGCTGGACGGTGTTGGTTCTCCTCTGGAGGCTACTATCCGCTGAGTCTATTGCCATCATTGACTGTACTATCTTGTGCCGGATTACTTCAAGAGACTTTCCATATTTGCAGTGCTGTTCAGTCATTCATATATATATATCTATATTGTGCATATTACTGTGGACCGTGTTAAGGTGCCGTGTTTACCCTGTGTTGCAGTCTCTCCCCGTGCACCTCCTCACATATATATTCAGTGGTACAACTTGCTAGTAGCAGACCACTGATCCCTGTTTCCAGTATCACCTGTTCCAGTATCCTCCCACATAGCAGTGGTACAACTTGCTATCGCAGACCACTGACTCCCCGGATACCTCCACTTGGATTCCATTCCTTCACCCAGACAGCGGTACAACTTGCTATCCGCAGACCGCTGACTCTCATCACTTCCTCGTTTCTGTTGGACATTCCTCCTCACTATAGCAGTGGTACAACTTGCTATCGCAGACCACTGACTACCTTCACGTGTCCTTGTCCATACAGTTCCTCGTGTACTATTACCTCCATATTACCAGTGTTGCTAGTCATAGACTTTCCTGAGCATCTCATCTTCTGCTATTTCCTGTTCCGTGATCACCCTGCTACCAGAGTACCCTATTACCACCTACATTGCTCTTGTAAGCCTACCACCTGGTGATCCCTGGGTAAAGACTCCTAGTGCCCGTGACAGTAAGATCAGGCACTGACAGACCCAGATACGGAACCTACCGCTAAAGAGATGCTGCAGCATCTGGTCAGCCGTGTGGAGCAACAGGATGCCCGCCAACAGCTGTTACTTCAGTGTTATCAATCATTAACCTCCCAAGGAACATCTGGACAGACTGTGACAGCCACTACTGAGGCTCCTGTGCTTTCCTCCGTTTCCCCAGTGCCATCCCAGGTGTCTACAGCTTCCACGCTTCACCTGCCTACTCCGGCAAAGTACGATGGGGACCCCAAAACTTGTAGGGGTTTCCTTAACCAATGTTCAGTCCATTTTGAGCTCCAACCTCAAAATTTTTCTACCCATCGTTCCAGAGTGGCCTATCTTATCTCTTTGTTTTCTGGACAAGCCCTGGCTTGGGCCTCCCCTCTGTGGGAAAGAAACGACCCAATATTGCAAGATAGTGCCAAATTCATTTCTACATTCCGAAGTGTGTTCGATGAACCAGGTCGTGTGACCTCCGCTGCTTCCAGCATCCTCCGTTTGCGACAAGGATCTCATACAGTAGGCCAGTACGTCATTCAATTTAGGATCTTAGCCTCTGAACTTCAGTGGAACACTGAAGCCCTAGTTGCCGCCTTCTGGCAGGGGCTCTCCGATAAAATTAAAGATGCACTGACTACCCAGGAGCTTCCTTCGTCACTTGAAGATCTGATCTCTCTTTGCCATCGTGTTGATATGAGATTTCGTGAAAGAGAAGCTGAGAAAACAACTTCTGCTAAAGCACCTCTTCGTTCAAACCCTCAATTTCGTCCAGTTTCACCCTCTGTGATTCCCATGGAGATAGGACGTTCCAAATTATCTTCAGAGGAGAGGAAACGAAGAGTAAAGAATAGACTCTGTATCTATTGTGCTGATTCCACTCATATGCTCAGCTCTTGCCCTAAGAGTTTGGGAAATGCCAGGCCCTAACTAGTTCTGGAGAGGTGAAGTTAGGGTCCCTGGAGTCCTCTCCATCTTCTGTGAAATCTAAAGTCTGCGCTTTTGATGTTACGATTTCCTTTGCTACCAAAACCTTTGAGTCACAGGCATTGATTGATTCCGGAGCAGCAGGAAATTTTATTTCCAAATCATTAGTGCATCAATGGTCTCTACCAGTAATTACGTTAAAAACACCCATTACTGTGACGGCTATAGATGGATCACGTCTCATCAACGGTCTCATCACCCAGAGTACGTCTCCAGTAACACTTCAGATTGGTGCCCTGCACCATGAAGAAATATCGTTTTTAATCCTTCCAGTTACGACAAGTCCGATTGTCTTAGGCCTTCCATGGCTTCAGTGTCACTCTCCCCAGATTGACTGGCGCACTCCTCAAGTTACGTCTTGGGGGTCTGAATGTTACCATCGTTGCCTTTCCCAGGTTATTCCTCTCAAAGTACAGCAATCTTCCATCTCATCTTCCTCACCGGGACTCCCTCCTCAGTATGCTTCATTTACTGATGTGTTTGATAAAGCTCAGTCTGAACGTCTTCCTCCTCATCGTTCTTGGGATTGTCCGATCGACCTTCTACCTGGCAAGACTCCTCCCAGGGGCCGGGTCTATCCACTCTCGTTACCTGAAACTCAAGCCACATCTGAGTACATACAGGAGAACCTCCAGCGTGGGTTTATTTGACCTTCCACTTTCCCGCTGGAGCTGGGTTCTTCTTCGTCAAAAAGAAGGATGGATCATTACGCCCTTGCATAGATTTTCGTGGACTCAATGCCATTACTATCAAGAATCGGTATCCCATTCCGCTGATCACTGAGTTATTCGATCGCATCAAGGGAGCCCGTATCTTTACTAAGTTGGATCTTCGTGGTGCCTACAATTTAATTAGAATTCGTTCCGGTGACGAATGGAAGACAGCGTTCAACACCAGAGACGGGCATTTACGAATATCTGGTAATGCCTTTCGGGCTGTGTAATGCCCCCGCTGTTTTCCAAGGCTTCATCAATGAGATCTTTCGGGACTTATTATATGTATGTGTCATCGTCTATCTGGACGACATATTGATCTTTTCACAGGACCTGCCTTCTCATCACCAACATGTGGCAGAAGTCCTCTCCAGGCTACGGAAAAACTCATTGTTCTGTAAATTAGAAAAATGTTCATTCGAATTGCCCCAGATTCCATTCTTGGGGTATATAGTTTCCGGAGTTGGCCTGAAGATGGATCCAGACAAGGTGAATGCTGTACTACATTGGCCCCAGCCAACTACTCTTCGTGCTATCCAGCGTTTTTTAGGTTTTGCCAATTACTATAGACGCTTCATTCAAGACTTTTCTTCCATTGCATCTCCTATTGTGGCCCTGACTCGGAAAGGGGCTAATCCTAAGCAATGGTCATCTGAGGCTCTCCAAGCCTTTCAAATTCTCAAAGAGTCCTTCGCCTCGGCTCCAATTCTTCGACAGCCTGATGTGACACTTCCCTTCTTCCTAGAAGTAGATGCCTCTAATGTGGGCTTGGGAGCCATTCTCTCCCAACGCTCGGAACAGCAAAAATTCCATCCTTGTGCCTTCTATTCTCGGGGTCTTCTGCCCGCAGAGAAGAATTATACTATCGGGGACAAGGAGTTACTGGCTATCAAAGCTGCATTAGAGGAATGGAGATACTTATTGGAAAGAGCTCGCCATCCGGTGACGATCTTCACGGATCATAAGAACTTGTCATATCTCCAGTCTGCCCAATGCTTGAACCCTCGTCAAGCAAGATGGTCTCTTTTCTTTTCCCGTTTTGAATTAATTATAACCTTCAAACCAGCTGCCAAGAACAAAAAAGCTGATGCTCTATCTAGAGCTTTTGTGACGTCCTCTGATGTAGAAGAGGTTTCCAGCCATACTATTCTAGACCCCAAATGTATCTCACTGGCTGCTTCATCCACCAAAATGCTACCATTTGGGAAGACCCTCGTGCCTCCTACTCTAAGGAGGAAAATCCTTTCGTGGTTCCATGCCTCCCGTTTTTCTGGACACGCCGGTGAACACAAGACCTTTGAGATTCTCTCTCGAAATTACTGGTGGCCTTCAATGAGGAGAGACGTCAAAGAGTTCATTGCTTCCTGTGAGTTATGTTCCCAGTTCAAATCCTCCCGCAGGACTCCAGCAGGGTTGCTGCGACCACTACCCATTCCGTCCAAACCGTGGACCCATATTAGTATGGATTTCGTTACTGATTTACCACCTAGTAAGAATCATAATACTATTTGGGTGGTGGTGGACAGATTTTCGAAGATGGCTCATTTCGTCCCTCTGTCCGGTTTGCCTTCCTCGTCTATTCTGGCTGAACATTTCATTAAAGAGATCTTCCGTATCCATGGATGTCCGTCGGAGATTGTGTCTGATAGAGGAGTACAATTCGTTTCCAGATTCTGGCAAGCCCTTTGTAAAACCTTGGGCATACGATTAGCACTCTCATCTTCTTACCATCCGCAATCTAACGGACAAACTGAACGAGTCAATCAAGATCTTGAGACTTTTATAAGGATGTTCTCTTCAGCCAATCAAGACAACTGGGTAGAATTGCTTCCTTGGGCTGAATTCGCCCATAACAACATGTACCATGAGTCGTCATCCAAAACTCCATTTTTTGTGGTCTACGGTCACCATCCGTCTTTTCCGGAATTTCCTGCCCTCCCGCCCACCCAAGTTCCTGCTGTGGTGACTGTTTGTCAGACCTTCAAAAATATCTGGTCTCAGGTCAAAACCTGTTTAAAGAAGACATCTAACAAATATAAGTCTTTTGCAGATAAGAAGAGGCGGGCTATTCCACCACTAAAAATTGGAGATCGTGTCTGGTTATCTACCAAAAATATTCGTTTGAAGGTCCCATCTATGAAATTCGCCCCTCGTTTTATTGGTCCATATAGGATCATTCAAGTAATCAATCCAGTATGTGTTAAACTTCTTCTTCCGAAGAATCTTCGGATTTCCAATGCCTTCCATGTGTCTTTACTCAAACCTCTTATCATCAACCGTTTCTCAACTCCTCCCTCAGCTCCGCAGCCAGTTCAAGTTCATCAGGAGGAGGATTTCGAGATTACTGAGGTATTGGATGCAAAAATTTCGCGAGGAGTCCTCCGTTTCCTCGTTCATTGGAAGGGCTTTGGTCCTGAGGAGCGCTCTTGGATCAAAGCTGAAGATCTTAATGCTCCTGCCCTTTTGAAGAAGTTTTATTCCAAAAATCCGGACAAGCCCGGTTCCAGGCGTTCTGTGCCCACCTTTAAAAGGGGGGGTACTGTCACTCACCGGACCGTGAGTGCTTCTTCCCGGACATTTAGGAACCGTGGCCGTCCTCCATCCTGAGGGTCTGCGCATGCGCAGCCCTTTCCTACCCTTCAGTGTATGTCCCTTTAACTTAATTGGCAGATCAGGCAACACTCCCTATATTAAGCACCTGTGGTCAACACCACGTTGCCTGATCTTGGAGTCTCATTCCCCATGAGTCTCTGAAGGTGTTTCCTCGTTTATTCAGCGCTGCTGATTCCTGTGGTTTCCAAACCACTTCTACCTCTGTGGTTTCCAAACCACTTCTACTACTGTGGTTCCCATACCACTTCTACCATCAAGTGTATCATCGTGACTGTTAGCTGATTCCTATCCGCTGCCTCCGTGCACTACAGTCTTCTAAGCCACTTCAACTCTATCTCATATCAGTGTGACTGTTTGCTGATTCCTATCCGCTGCCTCCGTGCACTTCAGCCACTCTCCACATCCACTCACCTGTTCATCAAGACTGTGAGCTGATTCCTATCCGCTGCCTCCGTGCACTTCAGCCACTCTCCACATCCACTCACCTGTTCATCATCAAGACTGTGAGCTGATTCCTATCCGCTGCCTCCGTGCACTACAGTCTTCAACTTGCAACTCGTCCGTGTTTCCTCATCGTGACTGTTAGCTGATTCCTATCCGCTGCCTCCGTGCACTACAGTCTCCAGCTTGCAACTCGTCTGTGTTTCATCATCGTGACTGTTAGCTGATTCCTATCCGCTGCCTCTGTGCACTGCAGTCTTCATCTCATCACTCCCGTGTTTCCTCGAGACTGCTGCTATTCTTGCCATCCGCTACTCTCCGTGATCAACAGCTCCTGGTCTACTCTGCTCACCCGTGTTCCATCGCTATTTGCACCTGCTGGTTGCTACTGGTTACCTCCGTGTGTCCGCAGAGTCCTGCTGCTGCTGCTGCCAGCGCTAATCGTCCATCTACTGCTGATCCGCTCTCCACGCCTTCCTGTGTTCCGCTGGTCTCTACCCGCCTGTCAGCATTGGATTCGTGTCTCATCCGCTATCCTGCTACTAGACCATCACCATTCTCCTGGGTCCTCCAAGAGTCCAGTTCCGTGTTCTACCGATTCCTGTGGATTCGTGTCCCTGTTGGTTTACTTACCTGTGCGCTGCACCTACTAGACCTCTGCTTCATCCATCCAGGGACTTCTCATCCTGCCGGCCTCCTGCCGCTCAGGTATCGCTGCACTCCTGTCTGACTGCCTGCTTCTGAACCACGGTATGCATACTTCTCATTGACTGTGCTGGTGTATTGCATATCTTGCTGGACGGTGTTGGTTCTCCTCTGGAGGCTACTATCCGCTGAGTCTATTGCCATCATTGACTGTACTATCTTGTGCCGGATTACTTCAAGAGACTTTCCATATTTGCAGTGCTGTTCAGTCATTCATATATATATATCTATATTGTGCATATTACTGTGGACCGTGTTAAGGTGCCGTGTTTACCCTGTGTTGCAGTCTCTCCCCGTGCACCTCCTCACATATATATTCAGTGGTACAACTTGCTAGTAGCAGACCACTGATCCCTGTTTCCAGTATCACCTGTTCCAGTATCCTCCCACATAGCAGTGGTACAACTTGCTATCGCAGACCACTGACTCCCCGGATACCTCCACTTGGATTCCATTCCTTCACCCAGACAGCGGTACAACTTGCTATCCGCAGACCGCTGACTCTCATCACTTCCTCGTTTCTGTTGGACATTCCTCCTCACTATAGCAGTGGTACAACTTGCTATTGCAGACCACTGACTACCTTCACGTGTCCTTGTCCATACAGTTCCTCGTGTACTATTACCTCCATATTACCAGTGTTGCTAGTCATAGACTTTCCTGAGCATCTCATCTTCTGCTATTTCCTGTTCCGTGATCACCCTGCTACCAGAGTACCCTATTACCACCTACATTGCTCTGGTAAGCCTACCACCTGGTGATCCCTGGGTAAAGACTCCTAGTGCCCGTGACAATTCTCAATCTTGAAACCTGTCACCTCATTAAAACATTTGAGATCTGCAACTTAATTGTAACCCATTCACTCTGTGATTATATATTTTGAGAGCGGCCACAAGGATAGGTGTTCTGACTAAAGCTAAATAAAATCATTAGTATTTCTCTACCATTTTCTTTGGTATAGCTGAACAGATATATATTACATTATCTCTAACTTTCCTTCAGAGTGACATCACCACTGGCCAATTTCAATATTGAACTGAAATTGAAGCTTCATCAGAGTGATACTATCATCTTGTTCCAATTTCTATATTGCATTGATTTATCTCTTAATCAGTATAGCACCACCCCCTTTTGGCCAATTTATATATTGCATTGCTTCCACTCATCATCAGGATGATATCAACCTACAAGATGCATGTCAAAATCCTGATCTCCGTAGTTAAACATCAACTAAAACACTGAATATAGCAAGCAACACAGTGTCAGTTTCTCAATCTTAAAACCTTTCACCTCATTTTAAAGGATGAGATCTGCAACTTATTTGTAACCCATACACTCTGTGATAAAAAAATTTGAGACCAGCTGATAGGATCAGTGTTCTCAATACAGAAAAATAAAATCATCTGTATTTCTCAACCATTGTCATATGTATACCTGAACCATTATATATTATATTACCTCTAATTGTCCTTCAGAGTGACATCACCACCCTATGGCCAATTCCTATAACTTTAACCCTTAATCAGAGTTACATCACCATCTTCTGGTAAATTTCTATATTATATTGATTTTAAATCTTCATCAGAGTGACATCACCACCTTATGGCCAAGTTCTATGTTACATTGGCTTTAAATCTTTTTCAAACTGACATGTCATTTTCTGGCCTATTTGTTTAATGCATTGACTTTAAATCTTCCTCAGAGTCACATCACCATCTTGTGGCCAATTTCAATATTGTATTGAATCTTAAGCATCAATGGAGTGATGCTACCACCTTGTGGACAATTTCTATATTATCTTCATTTTAAAGTTTCATCACAGTGATTTTACCATCTTGTGGTCAATTTCAATATTGTATTGAATCTTAAGCATCATCAGAGTGATGCTACCACCTTGTGGTCAATTTCTATATTATCTTCATTTTAAAGTTTCATTACAGTGATTTTACCATTTACAGGCCAGATTCAATAATGCATTGACTTTGAACAAAACTATAGTTTCACTCTGATGAAGCTTTAAACTTCTATATTACATAGTTTTATCTCCTCAACTGGGGATCACCACCACCTTTTGACCAATTTATATATATTGCATTGCTTTCATTCATTATCAGGGTTTTGTTAACCTACAAGATGCATGTCATAATCCTGATCTTTGTAGTTATACATTAATACAGCTACAAAACACTGTGTATGGCAAACCACACAGTGCATTCTCAATCTTGAAACCTGTCAACTCATTAAAACATTTGAGATCTGCAACTTAATTGTAACCCATTCACTCTGTGATTATATATTTTGAGAGCGGCCACAAGGATAGGTGTTCTGACTAAAGAAAAATAAAATCATTTGTATTTCTCTACCATTTTCTTTGGTATAGCTGAACAGATATATATTACATTAGCTCTAATTTTCCTTCAGAGTGACATCACCACTGGCCAATTTCAATATTGAACTGAAATTGAAGATTCATCAGAGTGATACTCTGAATTTACATAGAATTAGATTTAATAGATACATAGAATCTTGTTCCAATTTCTATGTTGCATTGATTTATCTCTTAATCAGTATAGCAACCACCCCCTTTTGGACAATTTATATATTGCATTGCTTCCACTCATCATCAGGATGATATCAACCTACAAGATGCATGTCAAAATCCTGATCTCCGTAGTTAAACATCAACACAGCTACAAAACACTGAATATAGCAAGCAACACAGTGTCAGATTCTCAATCCTAAAACCTTTCACCTCATTTTAAAGGATGAGATCTGCAATTTATTTGTAACCCATACGCTCTGATCAAATATTTTGAGACCAGCTAATAGGATCAGTGTTCTGAATACAGAAAAATAAAATCATCTGTATGTCTCAACCATTGTCACATGTATACCTGAACCATTAAATATTACATTACCTCTAATTGTCCTTCAGAGTGACATCACCACCCTATGGCCAATTTGTATAACTTTAACCCTTAATCAGAGTCACATCACCATCTTCTGGTGAATTTCTATATTTTATTGATTTTAAATCTTCATTAGTGACATCACCACCTTGTGGCCAAGTTCTATATTACATTGGCTTTAAATCTTTTTCAAACTGACATGCCATTTTCTGGCCTATTTGTTTAATGCATTGACTTTAAATCTTCCTCGGAGTCACATCACCATCTTGTGGCCAATTTCAATATTGTATTGAATCTTAAGCATCAACGGAGTGATGCTACCACCTTGTGGTCAATTTCTATATTATCTTAATTTTAAAGTTTCATCACAGTGATTTTACCATCTTGTGGCCAATTTCAATATTGTATTGAATCTTAAGCATCATCAGAGTGATGCTACCACCTTGTGGTCAATTTCTATTTTATCTTCATTTTAAAGTTTCATCACATTGATTTTACCATTTACAGGCCAGATTCAATATTGCATTGACTTTCAACAAAACTATACTTTCACTCTGATGAAGCTTTAAACTTCTATATTACATTGTTTTATCTCCTCAACTGGGGATCACCACCACCTTTTGACCAATTTATATATTGCATTGCTTTCATTCATTATCAGGGTTTTGTTAACCTACAAGATGCATGTCATAATCCTGATCTTTGTAGTTATACTTTAATACAGCTACAAAACACTGTGTATGGCAAACCACACAGTGCATTCTTGTCACTCACCGGACCGTGAGTGCTTCTTCCCGGACATTTAGGAACCGTGGCCGTCCTCCATCCTGAGGGTCTGCGCATGCGCAGCCCTTTCCTACCCTTCAGTGTATGTCCCTTTAACTTAATTGGCAGATCAGGCAACACTCCCTATATTAAGCACCTGTGGTCAACACCACGTTGCCTGATCTTGGAGTCTCATTCCCCATGAGTCTCTGAAGGTGTTTCCTCGTTTATTCAGCGCTGCTGATTCCTGTGGTTTCCAAACCACTTCTACCTCTGTGGTTTCCAAACCACTTCTACTACTGTGGTTCCCATACCACTTCTACCATCAAGTGTATCATCGTGACTGTTAGCTGATTCCTATCCGCTGCCTCCGTGCACTACAGTCTTCTAAGCCACTTCAACTCTATCTCATATCAGTGTGACTGTTTGCTGATTCCTATCCGCTGCCTCCGTGCACTTCAGCCACTCTCCACATCCACTCACCTGTTCATCAAGACTGTGAGCTGATTCCTATCCGCTGCCTCCGTGCACTTCAGCCACTCTCCACATCCACTCACCTGTTCATCATCAAGACTGTGAGCTGATTCCTATCCGCTGCCTCCGTGCACTACAGTCTTCAACTTGCAACTCGTCCGTGTTTCCTCATCGTGACTGTTAGCTGATTCCTATCCGCTGCCTCCGTGCACTACAGTCTCCAGCTTGCAACTCGTCTGTGTTTCATCATCGTGACTGTTAGCTGATTCCTATCCGCTGCCTCTGTGCACTGCAGTCTTCATCTCATCACTCCCGTGTTTCCTCGAGACTGCTGCTATTCTTGCCATCCGCTACTCTCCGTGATCAACAGCTCCTGGTCTACTCTGCTCACCCGTGTTCCATCGCTATTTGCACCTGCTGGTTGCTACTGGTTACCTCCGTGTGTCCGCAGAGTCCTGCTGCTGCTGCTGCCAGCGCTAATCGTCCATCTACTGCTGATCCGCTCTCCACGCCTTCCTGTGTTCCGCTGGTCTCTACCCGCCTGTCAGCATTGGATTCGTGTCTCATCCGCTATCCTGCTACTAGACCATCACCATTCTCCTGGGTCCTCCAAGAGTCCAGTTCCGTGTTCTACCGATTCCTGTGGATTCGTGTCCCTGTTGGTTTACTTACCTGTGCGCTGCACCTACTAGACCTCTGCTTCATCCATCCAGGGACTTCTCATCCTGCCGGCCTCCTGCCGCTCAGGTATCGCTGCACTCCTGTCTGACTGCCTGCTTCTGAACCACGGTATGCATACTTCTCATTGACTGTGCTGGTGTATTGCATATCTTGCTGGACGGTGTTGGTTCTCCTCTGGAGGCTACTATCCGCTGAGTCTATTGCCATCATTGACTGTACTATCTTGTGCCGGATTACTTCAAGAGACTTTCCATATTTGCAGTGCTGTTCAGTCATTCATATATATATATCTATATTGTGCATATTACTGTGGACCGTGTTAAGGTGCCGTGTTTACCCTGTGTTGCAGTCTCTCCCCGTGCACCTCCTCACATATATATTCAGTGGTACAACTTGCTAGTAGCAGACCACTGATCCCTGTTTCCAGTATCACCTGTTCCAGTATCCTCCCACATAGCAGTGGTACAACTTGCTATCGCAGACCACTGACTCCCCGGATACCTCCACTTGGATTCCATTCCTTCACCCAGACAGCGGTACAACTTGCTATCCGCAGACCGCTGACTCTCATCACTTCCTCGTTTCTGTTGGACATTCCTCCTCACTATAGCAGTGGTACAACTTGCTATTGCAGACCACTGACTACCTTCACGTGTCCTTGTCCATACAGTTCCTCGTGTACTATTACCTCCATATTACCAGTGTTGCTAGTCATAGACTTTCCTGAGCATCTCATCTTCTGCTATTTCCTGTTCCGTGATCACCCTGCTACCAGAGTACCCTATTACCACCTACATTGCTCTGGTAAGCCTACCACCTGGTGATCCCTGGGTAAAGACTCCTAGTGCCCGTGACAATTCTCAATCTTGAAACCTGTCACCTCATTAAAACATTTGAGATCTGCAACTTAATTGTAACCCATTCACTCTGTGATTATATATTTTGAGAGCGGCCACAAGGATAGGTGTTCTGACTAAAGCTAAATAAAATCATTAGTATTTCTCTACCATTTTCTTTGGTATAGCTGAACAGATATATATTACATTATCTCTAACTTTCCTTCAGAGTGACATCACCACTGGCCAATTTCAATATTGAACTGAAATTGAAGCTTCATCAGAGTGATACTATCATCTTGTTCCAATTTCTATATTGCATTGATTTATCTCTTAATCAGTATAGCACCACCCCCTTTTGGCCAATTTATATATTGCATTGCTTCCACTCATCATCAGGATGATATCAACCTACAAGATGCATGTCAAAATCCTGATCTCCGTAGTTAAACATCAACTAAAACACTGAATATAGCAAGCAACACAGTGTCAGTTTCTCAATCTTAAAACCTTTCACCTCATTTTAAAGGATGAGATCTGCAACTTATTTGTAACCCATACACTCTGTGATAAAAAAATTTGAGACCAGCTGATAGGATCAGTGTTCTCAATACAGAAAAATAAAATCATCTGTATTTCTCAACCATTGTCATATGTATACCTGAACCATTATATATTATATTACCTCTAATTGTCCTTCAGAGTGACATCACCACCCTATGGCCAATTCCTATAACTTTAACCCTTAATCAGAGTTACATCACCATCTTCTGGTAAATTTCTATATTATATTGATTTTAAATCTTCATCAGAGTGACATCACCACCTTATGGCCAAGTTCTATGTTACATTGGCTTTAAATCTTTTTCAAACTGACATGTCATTTTCTGGCCTATTTGTTTAATGCATTGACTTTAAATCTTCCTCAGAGTCACATCACCATCTTGTGGCCAATTTCAATATTGTATTGAATCTTAAGCATCAATGGAGTGATGCTACCACCTTGTGGACAATTTCTATATTATCTTCATTTTAAAGTTTCATCACAGTGATTTTACCATCTTGTGGTCAATTTCAATATTGTATTGAATCTTAAGCATCATCAGAGTGATGCTACCACCTTGTGGTCAATTTCTATATTATCTTCATTTTAAAGTTTCATTACAGTGATTTTACCATTTACAGGCCAGATTCAATAATGCATTGACTTTGAACAAAACTATAGTTTCACTCTGATGAAGCTTTAAACTTCTATATTACATAGTTTTATCTCCTCAACTGGGGATCACCACCACCTTTTGACCAATTTATATATATTGCATTGCTTTCATTCATTATCAGGGTTTTGTTAACCTACAAGATGCATGTCATAATCCTGATCTTTGTAGTTATACATTAATACAGCTACAAAACACTGTGTATGGCAAACCACACAGTGCATTCTCAATCTTGAAACCTGTCACCTCATTAAAACATTTGAGATCTGCAACTTAATTGTAACCCATTCACTCTGTGATTATATATTTTGAGAGCGGCCACAAGGATAGGTGTTCTGACTAAAGAAAAATAAAATCATTTGTATTTCTCTACCATTTTCTTTGGTATAGCTGAACAGATATATATTACATTAGCTCTAATTTTCCTTCAGAGTGACATCACCACTGGCCAATTTCAATATTGAACTGAAATTGAAGATTCATCAGAGTGATACTCTGAATTTACATAGAATTAGATTTAATAGATACATAGAATCTTGTTCCAATTTCTATGTTGCATTGATTTATCTCTTAATCAGTATAGCAACCACCCCCTTTTGGACAATTTATATATTGCATTGCTTCCACTCATCATCAGGATGATATCAACCTACAAGATGCATGTCAAAATCCTGATCTCCGTAGTTAAACATCAACACAGCTACAAAACACTGAATATAGCAAGCAACACAGTGTCAGATTCTCAATCCTAAAACCTTTCACCTCATTTTAAAGGATGAGATCTGCAATTTATTTGTAACCCATACGCTCTGATCAAATATTTTGAGACCAGCTAATAGGATCAGTGTTCTGAATACAGAAAAATAAAATCATCTGTATGTCTCAACCATTGTCACATGTATACCTGAACCATTAAATATTACATTACCTCTAATTGTCCTTCAGAGTGACATCACCACCCTATGGCCAATTTGTATAACTTTAACCCTTAATCAGAGTCACATCACCATCTTCTGGTGAATTTCTATATTTTATTGATTTTAAATCTTCATTAGTGACATCACCACCTTGTGGCCAAGTTCTATATTACATTGGCTTTAAATCTTTTTCAAACTGACATGCCATTTTCTGGCCTATTTGTTTAATGCATTGACTTTAAATCTTCCTCGGAGTCACATCACCATCTTGTGGCCAATTTCAATATTGTATTGAATCTTAAGCATCAACGGAGTGATGCTACCACCTTGTGGTCAATTTCTATATTATCTTAATTTTAAAGTTTCATCACAGTGATTTTACCATCTTGTGGCCAATTTCAATATTGTATTGAATCTTAAGCATCATCAGAGTGATGCTACCACCTTGTGGTCAATTTCTATTTTATCTTCATTTTAAAGTTTCATCACATTGATTTTACCATTTACAGGCCAGATTCAATATTGCATTGACTTTCAACAAAACTATACTTTCACTCTGATGAAGCTTTAAACTTCTATATTACATAGTTTTATCTCCTCAACTGGGGATCACCACCACCTTTTGACCAATATATATATATTGCATTGCTTTTATTCATTATCAGGGTTTTGTTAACCTACAAGATGCATGTCATAATCCTGATCTTTGTAGTTATACATTAATACAGCTACAAAACACTGTGTATGGTGTGAAAAGTGGATTGACATATTGATTGGTGATTCTATATAGCCAAATATACTCCATTTTGTATGCTCAATTTTAAAATATACATTTTATGCTTAGAATATATTCTGTAAAATATGTAACAGCTTTTTGCAGTCTTAATACCTGACATTTACAAAAATGTCATGATGTTGATAACAGAGGAAGTATGTTTTTACAGATAGGACCTGCGGTTAAGCTATTTCTTAGAATTTAGCAGGGTAGATGGAGGCTTCTCTATCTTATCTACCCATATAGCTTGCGGTTAGCGGGGGCTGATGTCTGGGGCTGATGTTTGTGACGATTTACGCATTATAGGCAGTGCAATAATAAACAGCTAAAATATAAATGTAATTGTACTTTGTGGAATAAACTCAGAACTCACTTTGACAACACCAAACTTGAGTGTTCTCTTCCTGATTTCCTCAGCTAGCTGACAATTCATAAGTTGCAATATTAGTTACTGAGACTCAAGGATAGGCTGTTGATGATATCCTCACTTAAAGGATCAAGGTTGAGGATTTCACCTCTAAGATTTCTTGATGCCGAAAAAAAACCCGGGAGGCCAAGTGATTGGATCGAAGAACAAGGACGGTTCTGACTGGGAATATCAATGACGTCTATAACCGCGGTAAGTAACATATTGATTAGCGATTTTCGCCAATTGTTACTTGACGTGTCTTGAGATTCCTGTCAGACAGTTAGTTTTTCTTTCAAATCCAAGCGCCTCTCTATAACCCTGCCTCCTTGTCTCAGTATAAGAGTAAAAGTGACTAAGATTATCTGTATTTACTGTTGTCATATATTATTGATGAATTGATAAGGAAAAACAATTGTTATTCAATAGTCAAATTGTATGGTCAGCAATATTACAAAGATAATATTCTATAAATGACTGAAACCCTTAATATTTTAGAGGATGCCTTTATAAATAAGGAAAATACATACGGTTGTAATTGTTGTTTAGGAAGTTTAAAATGGTTTGTACATGGTAGAACTGCCGCTTTATTTTATTTTGTAACAAAATCAGTGAAAGAACCTTTTGGATTAAAAAAAAACTGATCGTCATAGAAGGAGGGTTTGGGGAAAAAACAAAACTACTATTTCAGTCATTTTGACAACTGGATATCACGGGTCAGTAAACCTCAGAGAAGGAAAAAGTCTCCATCAAATAATTAACGAACCAGAGCCAGACAGATTCTTTTGTCCCTATTCAATTCACTACACAGAGTTAGTGGACCACCTGATTGACGCATGTGATGTGAAGCAGAGCTAATATAACATTCTGCAACAGTTATATGGATTTATAACTAACAGAAATTAGAGGATAAAAATTGTTGTGACACATTATTCAATAATTAATACATAACAGAAGTGTTGATTGCCTATCATCATCATCATCATCATTTATTTATATAGCGCCACTAATTCCGCAGCGCTGTACAGAGAACTCATTCACATCAGTCCCTACCCCATTGGAGCTTACAGTCTAAATTCCCTACTATAGACACACACTCACACACAGACAGACAGAAAGACAGACAGAGAGAGAGAGAGACTAGGGTCAATTTTTTTTTTTTTTTATTGCAGCCAATTAACCTACCAGTATGTTTTTGGAGTGTGGGAGGAAACCGGAGCACCCGGAGGAAACCCATGCAAACACAGGGAGAACATACAAACTCCACACAGATAAGGCCATGGTTGGGAATTGAACTCATGACCCCAGTGCTGTGAGGCAGACGTGCTAACCACTACGCCACTGTGCTGCCCATGATTGCCTATAACAAAACTCTTTTTAAAGGAATAGGGAAAGTATTAATAAGTTAAGAAAGGATAGAATGGGAGCCTCTAACGGCAAGGGTGGACGCACCCCTGTCGAAATAGTCAAGGAAAAGGTTGGTCCACATGCAGTGAAGGGAATAGGAAAGATACTTAAAAGAGGAGGATTTCCCCCAGAAGGAGAATTTAATTCTACAAAATGGAAAGAATTTAGAAAATGTAACTTAGACTGGTTAAAAAGGAAAAATAAAGGAGATTTAGTTCATATTTGGGTAATGGCTAGTGAAAAGTGGGAAGAGGAGCTTAGAAGGAAAAAAGAAGATGGAGAGGCAAACCAAATGACTGTCTGTCTAGCCACATCCTCAATCACTAATGATTATAGACCCCCTCCATATCAAGAGGCAGTTACTGTTGACCAGCCAAATGACCCGCTAGTTGTGCCTCCATTAACCAGATATCCAATCATAATGACATGTCCAAAATGCACAAGTCAAACGGACCAAGAAGGAAAATGCCCCGCATGCCCTATAAACCCCCCACATATGTTAACCAGACTAGAAGATTATAACCCAAAAGGATTAAAGGAAGAAACAAGGGCAGAAACCCGGAGAAAAGGCAACCCCATAGATATAACAACAGCGGGGATACAGACCATGTTTTATGCACAAGATAATACAGACACCCTTCAAATGTATCCAGTACGTACATTCGCCTATGCCAATCCCCGTGGAGGGCAATTGGTGGATGCGAATGACCCAGGGGTATTTCATCCACAATTCCTCACAAGACCCTTTTCAGTTATGGAAGTCAATGCAATCTTGAAAGACTGTCCAGACCCCTACAAATCCCCTGGCCAGTTCGGGACTTATATGCAAACTATGTGTACCTTACATGCTGCTGCTTGGCTAGATATGTCACAAATCTGTAAAAACAAACTTACACTGAGAGACCTGAGAGCCATTGAGAACATGGGAATACATGCTGTAACCGAATATCATGGGGAAATTGTTGCAGTAAACGATAATGAAAAGAAGACAGAGTCCAATTCGTTAATCGGCTATGCAGATGGTGTCATGAAAGAAATGAAAGACACCCTGAAGATGTGGGTCCGCAGGGAGACAGACCCTTTAGAGACTACTACTATAAGATAGTCACCCAGATACGTAACGAAGGGATGGACCCTGCAGCTGCGGTTGGACTACGAATGGTCAAGAAAACAGCACTAGAGGGCATGCGACCACTGATAAAACAAAAACTAATGATGAGTACTACAGCCTACAAAACCACACCTGTGGATCAGTTGTTGGAAATAGTGGAAGCCCTGGAAGATCAAGAAAAGGAAGAAAAGGAAAGAAAAGCAGCCAAACCTAAACAAGTGTATGTGGTGACCGAAACAAAGAAAAAGTATACACCACGAGAAGAAACAAGGAGATTCGTAAGTCCAACCTCTGGACAGTGTTTTTGGTGCCAGAAAACTGGTCACATGAAGAGGGACTGTCGTCAGTATAAAAAGTGGCAAGAGAAGAAAAAGGAGACCACGCAACCAACCGAACATAACGGTTCCGACTGAAGGTTGGGCGCCCCGGTAGAAGAAATATATACCTTCCCTCCACAACAAAATCGGAGTGAAGGATTCGTGAATATCACTTTACCAGGAGGGGAGGAAATTTCCTGTTTGCTCGATACCGGGCCAAGCCAATCAGTGATTCGTAAAGAAGAAATGCCACCATGTCTCATTACCAACGAACCAATAATAGCCAAAGGACTTACAGGGGAAAAAGTTTCCCTGAGAAAGACAAAAAAGATCAATGTGCAAGTACAAAGACACCCACAACAAGTGCCAATTGAATTTCTGGTTTCACCCACTTGTCCGGTAAATCTTCTAGGATCAGATCTCCTGCAGAAGCTACAAGCAAGTATTTTGTACAGGGGGGACAAAGTAATATTTAAAACAGCATTACACCCCCAAGAGTATGACCAGTTGCAAGCAGCTATCAAGATCTTCCTCCTAGAAAAACCAGAGAGCAAGGAGACCTTTGAGTCTTGGGAACATTTTGGGATTGCGGATAAACTCTAGGCAAAGGGAAAGGATGATGTGGGAAGGATGAATGTCTAGCCAGCACAACTCACAGTCAAACCAAACACAGTACCAGTAACGACACGACAGTATTCACTGAGCAAGGAACAGACACAAGCGGTAGGGGTACAGGTGCATAATCTGGAACAAAAGGGAATCGTTAGGAAATGTAAATCACCCTATAACAGTCCACTATTCCCGGTCCGGAAGCGACCAACACCTGACTCAGATGGGACTCCAATTTTCCGCATGGTGCATGACCTGAGGGAAATCAACAAAAGATTGGTGGTCCCTATTCCAATTGTCCCGAATCCACATACCCTCCTAAATGGCATAGATCCCCGAGCAAAGTGGTTCTCAGTCATAGACTTAGCCAATGCATTTTTCTCTGTACCAATCACAGAAGATTCTCAGTTGTTACTTGCATTTACCCATGATGGACAACAATACTGCTGGACAAGATTGCCTCAGGGAGGGGCAACGTCACCTTCGGAATTCACTGAAGCAATGTCAGGAATACTAAAAAAATGGGGACCCATCTACTCCCAAGATACACTACTATTGCAGTACGTAGATGACCTACTGATTGCCATAACTTCCAAACAGAAATGTGAAGAAGAAACTATATCACTTCTCAAGTTTCTGGCAGAAGAAGATTGTAGGGTATCCCAAAGTAAACTACAATATGTTAAGGAAAAGGTCATCTTTTTGGGACATTGCATCTCACAAGGAACAAGACATCTTACAATGGAAAGAATAAGGGCAATACTAGAAGCCCCTTTCCCAAAGACTTTGAAAGAAAAAAGGGCGTTTCTGGGCCTGACATCATACGTGAGAGATTGGATACTGGGGGCATCAGCCCTAATGCAGCCCTTGTATGATGCTACCAAGAAAACGGCAGTTAATACCATAGAAGAACTACAAGCACAACAGGAAGCAGTGGACAAAATTAAGGAAGCTGTGTGCTCAGCCCCAGCACAAGGACTACCGGATTATGACAAATCCTTCACGCTGTTTTGCCATGAGAAAAAGGGACATGCCATGGGGGTACTTACACAAGAACACAGTAAAAAACAAAGACCAGTTGCATATTACTCCACAACATTAGATGGAGTCATGAAGGGTTCTCCATCCTGTATAAGGTCAGTGGCGGCTGCGGCAACATTGAAGGATAAATGCGCTGATGTAGTACTGGATCATGCATTGACAATCCAGGTACCCCATGCAGTAACTGAAATACTGCAGCAAGCATCTACAAGGCACCTCAGCACTGCCAGACGCACTAAGTATGAGGTAGCCTTATTATCTGCAAGCAACGTCACCATCAAGAGATGCACAGTACTGAACCCTGCCACTCTATTGCCAACCGAAGATGAAGATGAACCGGACGGTTCAAAAGGAGGGAAGGAAGGAAGCAAAAAAGGGGAACAACATGAAGCACCTCACGATTGTATATCAATGATAGAACAAGAAATAAAACCAGACTGGGAGTTAGAAGAGAACCCAATAGCTAATCCAGATTTTTGATTTTTCACGGATGGATCCAGCTATTATGAGAAAGGGACCAAACATGCAGGCTATGCAGTGGTTTCCCCAACGGAAGTCATGGAAGCAGAACCTCTCCCAGCAGGAACTTCAGCGCAAGCAGCAGAACTAATGGCACTCATAAGAGCGCTAGAAATGGCTGAAGGACAGACAGTGAACATTTACACAGACTCCCGCTATGCATGGGGAATGGCACATGACTATGCATCCATCTGGAAGCAAAGACACTACCTCACAGCAACGGGAAAACCCATAAAAAATGGAGAACTAATACAAAGACTGACAAGGGCACTACGCCTACCAAAACAGATGGCAGTGATAAAGACAAAAGCTCACACAAAAGAAGATACTGAAGAAGTGAGAGGAAATGCGTTTGCAGACAAACAAGCCAAGAAAGCAGCAGTAAGGGAAAAAAGGATGGGAATTTATGTCCAAAAAGAGAAAACGGAAATTGATGTGGAAATCCTCATAAAATTGCAAAAACAAGCAGAATCAGAACACAAGCTTTGGAAAAAGGAGGGAGCACAAGAATCTTGCATAGGTCTATGGAAGAAGGATGGCAAGTGGTGTTTACCAAAAGCACTGTATTCACCAATGCTTCAAGTAGCCCATGGACCAGATCACAAGGGAAAAGAACAAATGACAAAGTTAGTTCAAGAATTCTGGATAGCACCAGGATTCTATGTGGCAGCCAAAGCATACACAGACCAATGCTGGATATGCACAGAAAATAATCCAGGAAGACGAACCAGGACCAACATGGGACATGTGCCCAATGCATATTTCCCTTTCCAAAGAATGCAAATAGACTATATCCATATGCCAAAGTGTGGCACTTACGAGTATGTGTTAACTTGCACGGACATATTCAGCTGATGGCCGGAGAGTTGGCCAGTATCCAAGGCTAACGCACTCACCACAGCAAAGTAAATAATGTCAGAAATAGTCTGCAGATATGGAGTACCGGAAGTCATAGAATCAGACAGAGATAGCCATTTTACAGGAGAAGTAATGCAACATATCATGCAAGATTTAGGCATTTCACAAGCCTTCCATGTACCTTATCGACCGCAAGCTAGTGGCAGAATAGAAAGGCTAAATGGCACTCTCAAGTTGAAAATTCAGAAGGCAATGCAAGAGACAGGGAAAACCTGGGTGGAGTGTTTAGCCCTAGCCCTGTTCGCTGTAAGAACTACACCTGTGAAAGAGACAGAGTATTCACCATATGAAATATTATTTGGGGAGAAACCAAAGACAGGTTGCTATTTCCCACAAGAATTGCAGCACAAACACGGCAGTATGACAGGATATGTTAAATTGCTTGCCGAACATTTAACTAAAATACATTCTCAAGTTTTGTCTTCTGATAATAGGATTACAGATGTTGAACCACACAGTCTAATGATCGGTGATTGGGTGTACCTAAAGAGACACGTGAGAAGTACCCTGGAACCCAGATATGACGGGCCATTCCAGGTGTTACTGACTACTCCCACTTCGGTCAAGGTGCCCCAGAGAGACTCTTGGATACACGCTTCACACTGCAAAAAGACCAAGATAACCATCCAAAGAGGAGAACCATAGATAATGGGAAGTAAAGTTTTGATAATCATTTCCTTCCTTATATTTAGGTCTCTAACACTGTGTGCTCAAAGTAACAAATGTAGAGGAAAGATAGGGGTTGAGGAATGCATATGTGAGCGCTGCATCCATAACGGATCCCAATGCACCCATAGTTGCAAAGATCATTACAATAGGCTTGGACACCACGGTTCCCCACTTGTAATAGAGAATAGGTTGTCTCGAAGGGAGACTAAGCACCCTTGTGATGGACTTCCCCCGGTACTCAAGTGTATTTGTGAGTACTGTGGAGACCCCCCAGAAGAAAGATGTAAAGAGTGGTGTAGGTCACCCCACGAAAGAAATAATGTAATGATGGGATTACATAGCATGGTCTCTCAAGTGGTTAATGTTACAAATTGTTGGATATGTTCCCCTAACCCAGAGTCAGGGGGGGGAGGCCAATGGACATTTATTTCCATAAACCTAATAGAACTTGCGGTAAGCATAAAACCAAACCTGGGCACAAAGGTCAATTCCCTGAAACAGCTGACTCTCCAGGAAGAGAGAAAATTTATAACAAATCCTCCAGAAATAGATGCCCAGTTGAGCGGCAGCAATATAGAATTCTGTTTTATGATCACAAATCACACCATTCTGAGGATAATAACCATGACCAGAGGTAACATTACAACTGTCTTCAAGCCACAATACAGGGATTTGGGATATCTTCCATGCAGAAAAGCCCCATTATCATAGGAAAAGTGGACCATTTCAATATCACACCAGGAGTCCCCTTACCCTATGACATAGAAAAAGACACTTGTCTCCGTCACGATATAGGAGCCTTGATAACAACTGACATCCCAAGCTGGTTAAACACTACTTACCTTAATTGAAACATAGGTTGGTCTTGGACTATTTGACAGCACAAACAGGGGGTTACTGTATGGCCCTTTACACCCAGACCGGTAGAATGTGCTGCACATTCATAACTAATGAGGAAGATAATGTTGAGGAAGTAGTCGCAAATCACACTGCAGAAGTACAGGCCATTATGACTAAGTTTGCTACAGAGCACAAAGAACTGCCATGGTTCTATGGGGGAATAGATTGGTCATGGCTGAATCCCCTGAACTGGTTTAAGGGAATTGCTGGTTGGATAATGGGAATATTAGTATGGATCGCAAAAATTGCAGGATTGATTCTACTATGCTATATACTCACCAAAGTTTTTATGTGTTGTTTTACATGTACCACTAAGAGAGTTAAGAAACATCTGACAAATGGAGTAAATAAAGCTAATGAATATGAAAGAAATTATCCAGAACACAAATATGATGACATCAGAGCGTTGGAAGACAGGGATGAAGAAATCTACTTGGAAAGAGAAAAATATGTTTCGAAATAATGTCAGACAGGTGCACTATTCACTTTGTTATGCGGGACAGTTATTACCCTCCGGCTAGTCTGTAACAGGACCTATGGGGACAGGACGCATTTAATCAGGGCATCGCCTGGTCTGATTAACATAGTGAACTAGTGTTTTAGTATATTTGTCTTTTTAAGAATAAAAGTAGGGACTGTGAAAAGTGGATTGACATATTGATTGGTGATTCTATATAGCCAAATATACTCCATTTTGTATGCTCAATTTTAAAAGATACATTTTATGCTTAGAATATATTCTGTAAAATATGTAACAGCTTTTTGCAATCTTAATACCTGACATTTACCAAAAAGGTCATGATGTTGATAACAGAGGAACTATGTTTTTACAGATAGGACCTGCGGTTAATCCATTTCTTAGAATTTAGCAGGGTAGATGGAGGCTTCTCTATCTTATCTACCCATATAGCTTGCGGTTAGCGGGGGCTGATGTCTGGGGCTGATGTTTGTGACGATTTACGCATTATAGGCAGTGCAATAATATAACAGCTAAAATATAAATGTAATTGTACTTTGTGGAATAAACTCAGAACTCACTTTGACAACACCGAACTTGAGTGTTCTCTTCCTGATTTCCTCAGCTAGCTGACAATTCATAAGTTGCAATATTAGTTACTGAGACTCAAGGATAGGCTGTTGATGATATCCTCACTTAAAGGATCAAGATTGGGGATTTCACCTCTAACAATGGCAAACCACACAGTGCATTCTCAATCTTAAAACCTGTCACCTCATTAAAACATTTGAGATCTGCTACTTATTTGTAACCCATTCACTCTGTGATTATATATTTTGAGAGCGGCCACAAGGATAGGTGTTCTGACTAAAGCTAAATAAAATCATTAGTATTTCTCTACCATTTTCTTTGGTATAGCTGAACAGATATATATTACATTCCTTCAGAGTGACATCACCACTGGCCAATTTCAATATTGAACTGAAATTGAAGCTTCAGCAGAGTGATACTATCATCTTGTTCCAATTTCTATATTGTATTGATTTATCTCTTAATCAGTATAGCACCACCCCCCTTTTGGCCTATTTATATATTGCATTGCTTCCACTCATCATCAGGATGATATCAACCTACAAGATGCATGTCAAAATCCTGATCTCCGTAGTTAAACATCAACACAGCTACAAAACACTGAATATAGCAAGCAAAATCATTTTAAAGGATGAGATCTGCAACTTATTTGTAACCCATACACTCTGTGATCAAATATTTTAAGACCAGCTGATAGGATCAGTGTTCTGAATACAGAAAAATAAAATCATCTGTATTTCTCAACCATTGTCATATGTATACCTGAACCATTATATATTATTTTACCTCTAATTGTCATTCAGAGTGACATCACCACCCTATGGCCAATTTCTATAACTTTAACCCTTAATCAGAGTGACATCACCACCTTGTGGCCAAGTTCTATATTACATTGGCTTTAAATCTTTTTCAAACTGACATGCCATTTTCTGGCCTATTTGTTTAATGCATTGACTTTATATCTTTCTCAGTGTCGCATCAAAAACTTTTGGCCAATTTCAATATTGTATTGAATCTTAAGCATCATCAGAGTGATGCTACCACCTTGTGGTCAATTTCTATATTATCTTCATTTTAAAGTTTCATCACAGTGATTTTACCATTTACAGGCCAGACTCAATATTGCATTGACTTTGAACAAAACTATAGTTTCACTCCGATGAAGCTTTAAACTTCTATATGACATAGTTTTATCTCCTCAACTGGGGATCACCACCACCTTTTGACCAATTTATATATTGCATTGCTTTCATTCATTATCAGGGTTTTGTTACCCCACAAGATGCATGTCATTTTCCTGATCTTTGTAGTTATTAGGGATGTGCACCGGCGACTTTTGAGGTCTCGTGTTTTGTGTTTTGGATCCGGATTTTCATTATTTTTGGGGTTCGGATTTGTCTCGCAAAACACTTGACGAAAGGTCTCGGTTCGGATTTAAGGTTTTGGATTCGGATTTTTTTTGAAAAAAACATAAAAAGTTTAAAAATCAAGTTTTTGGGCTTATTTTCACTCCTACGCTATTATTAACCTCAATAACATTCAATAACAAGCATTTCCACTAATTTACAGTGTATTCTGAACACCTCAAAATATAGTTATTAGTCCAAAACGTTGCAACGAGGTATCTTTCTGGACTGCGTTGAGGAGTGGGTCACCACAATATATATAATAAGAAAACCATCAACTTGTATGATTCGCAGCAATAAATGTACCTGGACTGCGTAGAGGAGTGGGTCACCACAATATATATTAAAAACCCTGAACTTGTATGATTCGCAGCAATAAATGTACCTGGACTGCGTAGAGGAGTGGGTCACCACAATATATATTAAAAACCCTGAACTTGTATGATTCGCACCAATAAATGTACCTGGACTGCGTAGAGGAGTGGGTCACCACAATATATATTAAAAACCCTGAACTTGTATGATTCGCAGCAATAAATGTATCTGGACTGCGTAGAGGAGTGGGTCACCACAATATATATAATAAGAAAACCATCAACTTGTATGATTCGCAGCAATAAATGTACCTGGACTGCGTAGAGGAGTGGGTCACCACAATTTATATAATAAGAAAACCATCAACTTGTATGATTCGCACCAATAAATGTACCTGGACTGCGTAGAGGAGTGGGTCACCACAATATATATTAAAAACCCTGAACTTGTATGATTCGCACCAATAAATGTACCTGGACTGCGTAGAGGAGTGGGTCACTACAATATATATTAAAAACCCTGAACTTGTATGATTCGCACCAATAAATGTACCTGGACTGCGTAGAGGAGTGGGTCACCACAATATATATTAAAAACCCTGAACTTGTATGATTTGCACCAATAAATGTACCTGGACTGCGTAGAGGAGTGGGTCACCACAATATATATTAAAAACCCTGAACTTGTATGATTCGCAGCAATAAATGTATCTGGACTGCGTAGATGAGTGGGTCACCACAATATATATAATAAGAAAACCATCAACTTGTATGATTCGCACCAATAAATGTACCTGGACTGCGTAGAGGAGTGGGTCACCACAATATATATTAAAAACCCTGAACTTGTATGATTCGCAGCAATAAATGTACCTGGACTGCGTAGAGGAGTGGGTCACCACAATATATATTAAAAACCCTGAACTTGTATGATTCGCACCAATAAATGTACCTGGACTGCGTAGAGGAGTGGGTCACCACAATATTATTAAAAAACCCTACACAGGTCTGAATTCCACCCAAAAAGTTTATGGACTGCGTAGTGTAGTGTTCCCCACAATATTATTTAAAATTTTTGCAGCAACAGTCAACGTTGTTTAATATCTGATACACCTCTATCTGGACTGCATAGTGGAGTGGCCCCAGTACCCAATTTGGTACCGGGGCCACAATAAAATAAATACACCCTCAACTGGTCTGAATTCCACCAAACAAGTATCTTGACTGCGTAGTGGGTGGCCCCGGTACCCAATTTGATACCGGGGCCACAATACCTCCTCCAATTTCCAAGTGTAGTGTTTATAACATCTTAACACTACACTAATTCTAGCACGTCAAAACCTCTTGTTTTAAATAATGCCAGGGCATTTATTTATTAACTTTTGATTTAATTTATTGAATTTGTTGGCATTTTCTTTTACTTTTTGAACATGGCAAACGACTGTTGAATGGTCACATAATGCCAAAAAAAAAGTTGCAAGATGGAATTGTCCTTGGGCCCTCCCACCCACCCTTATGTTGTTGAAATAGGACATGCACACTTTAACAAACAAATCATTTCAGCGACAGGGCCTACCAAACAACTGTGGCTGAAATGATTGGTTTGTTTGGGCCCCCACACCAATAAAACAATTCATCTCTCCCTGTACAAACTAAACAGGCTCTACTGAGGAAAGATGTCGTCCTCATCCTCAACCTCTGATTCCTCTCCCCCTACAGTGTGTACTTCCTCCTCCTCACACATTATCAATTCGTCCCCGCTGGACTCCACAACCACAGTCCCTCTGTACTGTCTGGAGGGCAGTGCTGTACTTCAGAGGAATTGATTATTCATTTTTATAAACATCATTTTTTCAACGTTGTGAGGAAGCAACCTCCTTCGCCGCTCACTGACCAGGTTCCCCGCTGCACTAAAAACTCTTTCCGAGTACACACTGGAGGGGGGACAACTCAGTTAAAAAATAGAGCCAGTTTGTACAGGGGCTTCCAAACTGCCTTTTGGAGTTCTACCACGTCACTACCTCTAGTTAATTTAGATTGCAAGGCTTGTAAATATAAATACTTTGAAGATAAAAAAAGGAGGCTGCACAGACTGTGGAGCTAGAAAGTGAAATTAAATGGACCACGTTACTTTGGTGGCTATCTATGCCCCCCCCCCGCCCTACACTTGTAGTTGAATATAAATAAAGCAGCCTGCATAGACTGTAGAACTAGAAATTCAAATATACAAAGAAATGGACAAAGGCAGTTTGGTATCTGTCTGCATCAGATCCCCTCTCCACTAGGAGTAAAACAGAAAACTTTTCAGCCGTTATATAATCTAGAATATAAATAGAAATTGAGAAAGGCAATTTGGTATCTGTCTGCATCATAATCATCAACATCCTCCTCAGCGCCAGCTACATCAATATCCTCCTCCCAGTGTACAACATTCACACCTTCATTAGCCAAATCTGTAACTGGACTGTGGGTGATCCTTCCAGCATATGCAGAGGGCGTGCTGCAAATGCTGGATGGAGTCACCTCTTCCCGTACAGTGATGGGAAGGTCAGGGTTCACAACCAACAACACCCTTGGACTCGCCTTGGGGATTTGTGATGTCATCTGTTTAGAAGGCAGAGTTCTTTGCTGTTTTGTTGTTGTTGCTGACAGCATAACTCTCTTAAATTTTTTGTAGGGGGGGGGGAGGGCTTAGATCCTTGGGTGAAGCTGGACCACTAGTCATGAACACGGGCCAGGGCCTAAGCCGTTCCTTGCCACTACGTGTCGTAAATGGCATATTGCCAACTTTACGTTTCTCCTCAGATGATTTTAAGTTTCTCTTTTTGCTATTTTTTTAGAACTTGGGCTTTTTAGATTTTACATGCCCTGTACTAGGAGATTGGGCATCGGGCTTGCCAGACGACGTTGATGGCATTTCATCGTCTATGTCATGACTAGTGGCAGCAGCTTCAGCATTAGGAGGAAGTGGGTCTTGATCTTTCCCTACTTTATCCTCCAAATTTTGGTTTTCCATTATATGTAGCACAAGAGAGCGTACCCCTAAGCCACACACACTCGGCAAAGCCTTTAAAAATTATATGCGGCACAGGAGAGTAGCACTGGACTTATACTGCTGAATCAGTGAACTTTGTAATAGCAGTACCACTGGACTTATACACTGCTGAATCAGTGAACTTTGTAATAGCAGTACCACTGGACTTTTACTGCTGAATGTGTGAACTTGGTAATATTGCAGTACCAATGGGCTTATATACTGCTGGATTGGTTTTGCAAATTTGGTTATAATTATTATTTTTTTAAATTTTTTATTTTAATTTTTTTTATAACTTTTTTTTTATTTTTTAAAAACTTGGGAATAATGGGGAAATAACTATGCCATTAGAAGCACAGAGCACAGGACACAGCACCACTGGACTGAACAGGACACAGCGCAGGACCCAGCAGCACTACTGAACTCAGCAGGACAGAGCACAGGACACAGCACCACTGGACTGATACCGCAGAATGTGTGAACTTTGTAATATTGCAGAACCACTGGACTTTTACTGCTGAATGTGTGAACTTGGTAATATTGCATTACCAATGGGCTTATACTGCAGGATTGGTTGTGCAAATTTTGTTGTAATTAAAAAAAAATGTAATTATTTTTTTGTATTTTTTTTAAATAACTTTTTTTTATTTTTTTAAACACTTTGGAATATTGGGGAAATAACTATGCCCTTAGAAGCACAGAGCACAGGACACAGCACCACTGGACTGAACAGGACACAGCACAGGACCCAGCAGCACCACTGACCTCAGAAGGACAGAGCACAGGACACAGCACTACTGGACTGAGCAAAGCACAGCACAGCACAGCACTTAACTGAACAGCACAGAACTTAACTGAACAGCACAGAACTTAACTGAACAGCACGAGATATAGCAGGACAGAGGACCACCTAACACACCCTCCCTCTACCCTGATCAATGCCCGAGTGAAGATGGCGGCAACTAGCGGGGAATTTATAGGATCCGAGTATCGCGAGATCCGACAACGGGATTATGAGTCAGAGCCTCAGTTTCAGATTTGAATTTGGCGCCAATACCCGGATCTGTCTCGGATCCGACTCGGATCGGTAACGTTCGGGTGGGCTCGGCTTTCATAAATCCGAGTGCGCTCATCTCTAGTAGTTATACATTAATACAGCTACAAAACACTGTGTATGGCAAACCACACAGTGCATTCTCAATCTTGAAACCTGTCACCTCATTAAAACAAGGTGCTGGAGGTTTTTTTTTTTTTTCGTTTTTTTTTTTCTCTCTTGTTCCTGCTTACTTCAATGCTGGTGTTAAGATGTATAAGAGATGTAGGTCAGTAGGCAAGCAATACCTACAGCCACACCACCCTGAAAAAGCCCAATGTCATATGATCTTGGAAGTTAAGCAGTGCCAGGCCTGGTTAGTACTTGGATGGGAGACCACCTGGGAATACCAGGTGCTGAAGGTTTTTTTTTTTTTTCTCTCTTGTTCCTGCTTCCTTAAATGCTGGTGTTGAGATGTATAAGAGATGTAGGTCAGTAGCCAATCAACACCTACAGCCACACCACCCTGAACAAGCCCAATCTCCTCTGATCTTGGAAGCTAAGCAGGGCCGGGCCTGGTTAGTACTTTGGATGGGAGACCACCTGGAAATACCAGTTACTGTAGGTTTGTTTTTTTCATTTTTTTTTCTCTCTTATTCCTGCTTCCTTCAATGCTGGTGTTGAGATGTATAAGAGATGTAGGTCAGTAGGCAAGAAATACCTACAGCCACACTACCCTGAACAAGCCCAATCTCGTTTGATCTTGGAAGCTAAGCAGGGCCAGGCCTGGTTAGTACTTGGATGGGAGACCACCTGGGAATACCAGGTGCTGTAGGTTTTTTTTTCTCTCTTGTTCCTGCTTCCTTCAATGCTGGTGTTGAGATGTATAAGAGATGTAGGTAAGTAGGCAGAACAATACCTACAGCCACACTACCCTGAACAAGCCCAATCTCATCTGAGCTTGGAAGCTAAGCAGGGCTGGGTCTGGTTAGTACTTGGATGGGAGACCCCCTGGGAATACCAGGTGCTGTAAGTTTGTTTTTTTCGTTTTTTTTTTCTCTCTTGTTCCTGCTTCCTTCAATGCTGGTGTTGAGATGTATAAGAGATGTAAGTCAGTAGGCAAGCAATAACTACAGCCGCACCACCCTGAAAAAGCCCAATGTCGTATGATCTTGGAAGTTAAGCAGTGCCAGGCCTGGTTAGTACTTGGATGGGAGACCACCTGGGAATACCAGGTGCTGAAGGTTTTTTTTTTTTATTTCTCTTGTTCCTGCTTCCTTAAATGCTGGTGTTGAGATGTATAAGAGATGTAGGTCAGTAGCCAATCAATACCTACAGCCACACCACCCTGAACAAGCCCAAACTCCTCTGATCTTGGAAGCTAGGCAGGGCCGGGCCTGGTTAGTACTTGGATGGGAGACCACCTGGAAATACCAGTTACTGTAGGTTTGTTTTTTTCATTTTTTTTTCTCTCTTATTCCTGTTTCCTTCAATGCTGGTGTTGAGATGTATAAGAGATGTAGGTCAGCAGGCAAGAAATGCCTACAGCCACACTACCCTGAACAAGCCCAATGTCGTTTGATCTTGGAAGCTAAGCAGGGCTGGGCCTGGTTAGTACTTGGATGGGAGACCACCTGGGAATACCAGGTGCTGTAGGTTTTTCTTTTTTTCTTTATTTCTTTTTTTTTTCTCTCTTGTTCCTGCTTCCTTCAATGCTGGTGTTGAGATGTATAAGAGATGTAGGTTAGGAGGCAAGCAATACCTACAGCCACACCACCCTCAACAAGCCCAATCTCGTCTGATCTTGTAAGCTAAGCAGGGCCGGGCCTGCTTAGTACTTGGATGGGAGACCACCTGGGAATACCAGGTGCTGTAGGTTATTTTTTTTTTGTTTTCTTTTTCTCTCTTGTTCCTGCTTCCTTCAATGCTGGTGTTGAGATGTATAAGAGATGTAGGTCAGTAAGCAAGCAAAACCTACAGCCACACCACCCTCAACAAGCCCAATCTTGTCTGATCTTGTAAGCTAAGCAGCGCCAGGCCTGGTTAGTACTTTAATGGGAGACCACCTGGGAATACCAGGTGCTGTAGGTTTTTCTTTTTTCTTTTTTTTTTCTCTCTTGTTCCTGCTTCCTTCAATGCTGGTGTTGAGATGTATAAGAGATGTAGGTCAGTAAGCAAGCAATACCTACAGCAACACCAGCCTGAAAAAGCCCAATTTCGTCTGATCTTGGAAGTTAAGCAGTGCCAGGCCTGGTTAGTACTTGGATGGGAGACCACCTGGGAATACCAGGTGCTGAAGGTTTTTGTTTTTTTTCTCTCTTGTTCCTGCTTCCTTAAATGCTGTTGTTGAGATGTATAAGAGATGTAGGTAAGTAGGCAGCACAATACCTACAGCCACACTACCCTGAACAAGCCCAATCTCATCTGAATTTGGAAGCTAAGCAGGGCCAGGCCTGGTTAGTACTTGGATGGGAGACCACCTGGGAATACCAGGTGCTGTAAGTTTTTTTTTTTTCGTTTTTTTTTTCTCTCTTGTTCCTGCTTCCTTCAATGCTGGTGTTGAGATGTATAAGAGATGTAAGTCAGTAGGCAAGCAATACCTACAGCCACACTACCCTGAACAAGCCCAATCTTGTTTGATCTTGGAAGCTAAGCAGGGCTGGGCCTGGTTAGTACTTGGATGGGAGGCCACCTGGGAATACCAGGTGCTGTAGGTTTGTTTTTTTCATTTTTTTTTCTCTCTTATTCCTGCTTCCTTCAATGCTGGTATTGAGATGTATAAGAGATGTAGGTCAGCAGGCAAGAACTACCTACAGCCACACTACCCTGAACAAGCCCAATCTTGTTTGATCTTGGAAGCTAAGCAGGGCTGGGCCTGGTTAGTACTTGGATGGGAGGCCACCTGGGAATACCAGGTGCTGTAGGTTTTTCTTTATTTCTTTTTTTTTTCTCTCTTGTTCCTGCTTCCTTCAATGCTGGTGTTGAGATGTATAAGAGATGTAGGTTAGGAGGCAAGCAATACCTACAGACACACCACCCTCAACAAGCCCTATCTTGTCTGATCTTGTAAGCTAAGCAGGGCCGGGCCTGCTTAGTACTTGGATGGGAGACCACCTGGGAATACCAGGTGCTGTAGGTTTTTCTTTTTTCTTTTTTTTTTCTCTCTTGTTCCTGCTTCCTTCAATGCTGGTGTTGAGATGTATAAGAGATGTAGGTCAGTAAGCAAGCAATACCTGCAGCCACACCACCCTGAACAAGCCCAATCTCTTCTGATCTTGGAAGCTAAGCAGGGCTGGGCCTGGTTAGTACTTGGATGGAAGACCACCTGGAAATACCAGGTACTGTAGGTTTGTTTTTTTCTTTTTTTTTTCTCTCTTGTTTCTGCTTCCTTCAATGCTGGTGTTGAGATGTATAAGAGATGTAGGTTAGTAGGCAAACAATACCTACAGCCACACCACCCTCAACAAGCCCAATCTCGTCTGATCTTGGAAGCTAAGCAGGGCCGTGCCTGCTTAGTACTTGGATTGGAGACCACCTGGGAATACCAGGTGCTGTAGGTTATTTTTTTTTTTGGTTTTTTTCTCTCTTGTTCCTGCTTCCTTCAATGCTGGTGTTGAGATGTATAAGAGATGTAGGTCAGTGGGCAAGCAATACCTTCAGCCACACCACCCTGAACAAGCCCAATGTCATATGATCTTGGAAGTTAAGCAGGGCCAGGCCTGGTTAGTACTTGGATGGAAGACCACCTGGGAATATCAGGTGCTGAAGGTTTTTGGTTTTTTTTTCATTTTTTTTTCTCTTTTGTTCCTGCTTCCTTTAATGCTGGTGTTGAGATGTATAAGAGATGTAGGTCAGTAGCCAATCGATACCTACAGCCACACCACCCTGAACAAGCCCAATCTCAGCTTATCTTGGAAGCTAAGCAGGGCTGGGCCTGGTAAGTTTTTGGATGGGAGACCACCTGGAAATACCAGGTACTGAAGGTTTTTTTTTTTCGGTTTTTTTCTCTCTTGTTACCGCTTCCTTCAATGCTGGTGTTGAGATGTATAAGAGATGTAGGTCAGTAGGCAAGCAATACCTAAAGCCACACCACCCTGAAGAAGCCTAATCTCATCTATTCTTGGAAGCTAAGCAGGGCCTGGCCTGGTTAGCACTTGGATGGAAGACCACCTGGGAATACCAGGTGCTGTAGGTTTTTTTTTTTTTTTCTCTCTTGTTCCTGCTTCCTTCAATGCTGGTGTTGAGATGTATAAGAGATGTAGGTCAGTAGGCAAGCAATACCTACAGCCACACAACCCTGAACAAGCCCAATCTAGTTTAATCTTGAATTATGTAAAAGGATTGATGTAAGTCATTGTTTCCAAGAGAAAGTGAGACAGGAGTGTAAAAAAGCGTTGTTTTTGTACGGCAATGAAGAAATGACTATGTTTTTCGATTTCTCTTGCTCAGAAAGACTTAGAAAGTTGATAATTTTGGTCAATGTTAGAAATGTTATGAGAAACAAGAGTTATGTAAAAGTTTTGATGTAAGTCATTGTTTCCAAGAGAAAGTGAGACAGGAGTGTAAAAAAGCATTGTTTTTTTACGGCAATGAAGAAATGACTATGTTTTGCGATTTCTCTTGCTCAGAAAGACTCAGAAAGTTGATAATTGTGGGCAATGTTAGAAATGTCATGAGAAACAAGAATTATGTAAAAGGATTGATGTAAGTCATTGTTTCCAAGAGAAAGTGAGACAGGAGTGTAAAAAAGCGTTGTTTTTGGACGGCAATGAAGAAATGACTATGTTTTGCGATTTCTCCTGCTCAGAAAGACTTAGAAAGTTGATAATTGTGGGCAATGTTAGAAATGTCATGAGAAACAAGAATTATGTAAAAGGATTGATGTAAATCATTGTTTCTAAGAGAAAGTGAGACAGGAGTGTAAAAAAGCGTTGTTTTTGGACGGCAATGAAGAAATGACTATGTTTTGCGATTTCTCTTGCTCAGAAAGACTAAGAAAGTTGATAATTGTGGGCAATGTTAGAAATGTCATGAGAAACAAGAATTATATAAAAGGATTGATGTAAGTCATTGTTTCCAAGAGAAAGTGAGACAGGAGTGTAAAAAAGCGTTGTTTTTGGACGGCAATGAAGAAATGACTATGTTTTGCGATTTCTCCTGCTTAGAAAGACTTAGAAAGTTGATAATTGTGGGCAATGTTAGAAATGTCATGAGAAACAAGAATTATGTAAAAGGATTGATGTAAATCATTGTTTCTAAGAGAAAGTGAGACAGGAATGCAAAAAAAGCGTTGTTTTTGTACGGCAATGAAGAAATGACTATGTTTTGCGATTTCTCCTGCTCAGAAAGACTTAGAAAGTTGATAATTGTGGGCAATGTTAGAAATGTCATGAGAAACAAGAATTATGTAAAAGGATTGATGTAAATCATTGTTTCTAAGAGAAAGTGAGACAGGAGTGCAAAAAAGCGTTGTTTTTGTACGGCAATGAAGAAATGACTATGTTTTGCGATTTCTCGTGCTCAGAAAGACTTAGAAAGTTGATAATTGTGGGCAATGTTAGAAATGTCATGAGAAACATGAATTATTTAAAAGGATTGATGTAAATCATTGTTTCTAAGAGAAAGTGAGACAGGAATGCAAAAAAGCGTTGTTTTTGTACGGCAATGAAGAAATGACTATGTTTTGCGATTTCTCCTGCTCAGAAAGACTTAGAAAGTTGATAATTGTGGGCAATGTTAGAAATGTCATGAGAAACAAGAATTATGTAAAAAGATTGATGTAAATCATTGTTTCTAAGAGAAAGTGAGACAGGAATGCAAAAAAGCGTTGTTTTTGGACGGCAATGAAGAAATGACTATGTTTTGCGATTTCTCCTGCTCAGAAAGACTTAGAAAGTTGATAATTGTGGGCAATGTTAGAAATGTCATGAGAAACAAGAATTATGTAAAAGGATTGATGTAAATCATTGTTTCTAAGAGAAAGTAAGACAGGAATGCAAAAAAAGCGTTGTTTTTGTACGGCAATGAAGAAATGACTATGTTTTGCGATTTCTCCTGCTCAGAAAGACTTAGAAAGTTGATAATTGTGGGCAATGTTAGAAATGTCATGAGAAACAAGAATTATGTAAAAGGATTGATGTAAATCATTGTTTCTAAGAGAAAGTGAGACAGGAATGCAAAAAAGCGTTGTTTTTGTACGGCAATGAAGAAATGACTATGTTTTGCAATTTCTCCTGCTTAGAAAGACTTAGAAAGTTGATAATTGTGGGCAATGTTAGAAATGTCATGAGAAACAAGAATTATGTAAAAGGATTGATGTAAATCATTGTTTCTAAGACGAAGTGAGACAGGAATGCAAAAAAGCGTTGTTTTTGTACGGCAATGAAGAAATGACTATGTTTTGCAATTTCTCCTGCTCAGAAAGACTTAGAAAGTTGATAATTGTGGGCAATGTTAGAAATGTCATGAGAAACAAGAATTATGTAAAAGGATTGATGTAAATCATTGTTTCTAAGAGAAAGTGAGACAGGAATGCAAAAAAGCGTTGTTTTTGTACGGCAATGAAGAAATGACTATGTTTTGCAATTTCTCGTGCTCAGAAAGACTTAGAAAGTTGATAATTGTGGGCAATGTTAGAAATGTCATGATAAGCAAGAATAATGTAAAAGGATTGATGTTAATCATTGTTTACAAGAGAAAGTGAGACAGGAATGCAAAAAAGCGTTGTTTTTGTACGGCAATGAAGAAATGACTATGTTTTGCAATTTCTCCTGCTCAGAAAGACTTAGAAAGTTGATAATTGTGGGCAATGTTAGAAATGTCATGAGAAACAAGAATTATGTAAAAGGATTGATGTAAATCATTGTTTCTAAGACGAAGTGAGACAGGAATGCAAAAAAGCGTTGTTTTTGTACGGCAATGAAGAAATGACTATGTTTTGCAATTTCTCCTGCTGAGAAAGACTTAGAAAGTTGATAATTGTGGGCAATGTTAGAAATGTCATGAGAAACAAGAATTATGTAAAAGGATTGATGTAAATCATTGTTTCTAAGAGAAAGTGAGACAGTATTGCAAAAAAGCGTTGTTTTTGTACGGCAATGAAGAAATGACTATGTTTTGCAATTTCTCCTGCTCAGAAAGACTTAGAAAGTTGATAATTGTGGGCAATGTTAGAAATGTCATGAGAAACAAGAATTATGTAAAAGGATTGATGTAAATCATTGTTTCTAAGAGAAAGTGAGACAGGAATGCAAAAAAGCGTTGTTTTTGGACGGCAATGAAGAAATGACTATGTTTTGCGATTTCTCCTGCTCAGAAAGACTTAGAAAGTTGATAATTGTGGGCAATGTTAGAAATGTCATGAGAAACAAGAATTATGTAAAAGGATTGATGTAAATCATTGTTTCTAAGAGAAAGTGAGACAGAAATGCAAAAAAGCGTTGTTTTTGTACGGCAATGAAGAAATGACTATGTTTTGCGATTTCTCGTGCTCAGAAAGACTTAGAAAGTTGATAATTGTGGGCAATGTTAGAAATGTCATGAGAAACAAGAATTATGTAAAAGGATTGATGTAAATCATTGTTTCTAAGAGAAAGTGAGACAGGAATGCAAAAAAGCGTTGTTTTTGTACGGCAATGAAGAAATGACTATGTTTTGCAATTTCTCGTGCTCAGAAAGACTTAGAAAGTTGATAATTGTGGGCAATGTTAGAAATGTCATGAGAAGCAAGAATAATGTAAAAGGATTGATGTTAATCATTGTTTACAAGAGAAAGTGAGACAGGAATGCAAAAAAGCGTTGTTTTTGTACGGCAATGAAGAAATGACTATGTTTTGCATTTTCTCCTGCTCAGAAAGACTTAGAAAGTTGATAATTGTGGGCAATGCTAGAAATGTCATGAGAAACAAGAATTATGTAAAAGGATTGATGTAAATCATTGTTTCTAAGAGAAAGTGAGACAGAATTGCAAAAAAGCGTTGTTTTTGTATGGCAATGAAGAAATGACTAGGTTTTGCGATTTCTCCTGCTCAGAAAGACTTAGAAAGTTGATAATTGTGGGCAATGTTAGAAATGTCATGAGAAACAAGAATTATGTAAAAGGATTGATGTAAATCATTGTTTCTAAGAGAAAGTGAGACAGGAATGCAAAAAAGCGTTGTTTTTGGACGACAATGAAGAAATGACTATGTTTTGCGATTTCTCGTGCTCAGAAAGACTTAGAAAGTTGATAATTGTGGGCAATGTTAGAAATGTCATGAGAAACAAGAATTATGTAAAAGGATTGATGTAAATCATTGTTTCTAAGAGAAAGTGAGACAGAAATGCAAAAAAAGCGTTGCTTTTGGACGGCAATGAAGAAATGACTATGTTTTGCAATTTCTCCTGCTCAGAAAGACTTAGAAAGTTGATAATTGTGGGCAATGTTAGAAATGTCATGAGAAACAAGAATTATGTAAAAGGATTGATGTAAATCATTGTTTCTAAGAGAAAGTGAGACAGGAATGCAAAAAAGCGTTGTTTTTGTACGGCAATGAAGAAATGACTATGTTTTGCAATTTTTCCTGCTCAGAAAGACTTAGAATGTTGATAATTGTGGGCAATGTTAGAAATGTCATGAGAAACAAGAATTATGTAAAATGATTGATGTAAATCATTGTTTCTAAGACGAAGTGAGACAGGAATGCAAAAAAGCGTTGTTTTTGTACGGCAATGAAGAAATGACTATGTTTTGCGATTTCTCCTGCTCAGAAAGACTTAGAAAGTTGATAATTGTGGGCAATGTTAGAAATGTCAGGAGAAACAAGAATTATGTAAAAATATTGATGTAAATCATTGTTTCTAAGAGAAAGTGAGACAGTATTGCAAAAAAGCGTTGTTTTTGTACGGCAATGAAGAAATGACTATGTTTTGCGATTTCACCTGCTCAGAAAGACTTAGAAAGTTGATAATTGTGGGCAATGTTAGAAATGTCATGAAAAACAAGAATTATGTAAAAGGATTGATGTAAATCACTGTTTGTAAGAGAAAGTGAGACAGGAATGCAAAAAAGCGTTGTTTTTGGACGACAATGAAGAAATGACTATGTTTTGCGATTTCTCGTGCTCAGAAAGACTTAGAAAGTTGATAATTGTGGGCAATGTTAGAAATGTCATGAGAAACAAGAATTATGTAAAAGGATTGATGTAAATCATTGTTTCTAAGAGAAAGTGAGACAGAAATGCAAAAAAAGCGTTGCTTTTGGACGGCAATGAAGAAATGACTATGTTTTGCAATTTCTCCTGCTCAGAAAGACTTAGAAAGTTGATAATTGTGGGCAATGTTAGAAATGTCATGAGAAACAAGAATTATGTAAAAGGATTGATGTAAATCATTGTTTCTAAGAGAAAGTGAGACAGGAATGCAAAAAAGCGTTGTTTTTGTACGGCAATGAAGAAATGACTATGTTTTGCAATTTTTCCTGCTCAGAAAGACTTAGAATGTTGATAATTGTGGGCAATGTTAGAAATGTCATGAGAAACAAGAATTATGTAAAATGATTGATGTAAATCATTGTTTCTAAGACGAAGTGAGACAGGAATGCAAAAAAGCGTTGTTTTTGTACGGCAATGAAGAAATGACTATGTTTTGCGATTTCTCCTGCTCAGAAAGACTTAGAAAGTTGATAATTGTGGGCAATGTTAGAAATGTCATGAGAAACAAGAATTATGTAAAAATATTGATGTAAATCATTGTTTCTAAGAGAAAGTGAGACAGTATTGCAAAAAAGCGTTGTTTTTGTACGGCAATGAAGAAATGACTATGTTTTGCGATTTCACCTGCTCAGAAAGACTTAGAAAGTTGATAATTGTGGGCAATGTTAGAAATGTCATGAAAAACAAGAATTATGTAAAAGGATTGATGTAAATCACTGTTTGTAAGAGAAAGTGAGACAGGAATGCAAAAAAGCGTTGTTTTTGGACGGCAATGAAGAAATGACTATGTTTTGCGATTTCTCGTGCTCAGAAAGACTTAGAAAGTTGATAATTGTGGGCAATGTTAGAAATGTCATGAGAAACAAGAATTATGTAAAAGGATTGATGTAAATCATTGTTTCTAAGACGAAGTGAGACAGGAATGCAAAAAAGCGTTGTTTTTGTACGGCAATGAAGAAATGACTATGTTTTGCGATTTCTCCTGCTCAGAAAGACTTAGAAAGTTGATAATTGTGGGCAATGTTAGAAATGTCATGAGAAACAAGAATTATGTAAAAGGATTGATGTAAATCATTGTTTCTAAGAGAAAGTGAGACAGGAATGCAAAAAAGCGTTGTTTTTGGACGGCAATGAAGAAATGACTATGTTTTGCGATTTCTCCTGCTCAGAAAGACTTAGAAAGTTGATAATTGTGGGCAATGTTAGAAATGTCATGAGAAACAAGAATTATGTAAAAGGATTGATGTAAATCATTGTTTCTAAGAGAAAGTGAGACAGGAATGCAAAAAAGCGTTGTTTTTGTACGGCAATGAAGAAATGACTATGTTTTGCGATTTCTCCTGCTCAGAAAGACTTAGAAAGTTGATAATTGTGGGCAATGTTAGAAATGTCATGAGAAACAAGAATTATGTAAAAGGATTGATGTAAATCAGTGTTTGTAAGAGAAAGTGAGACAGGAATGCAAAAAAGCGTTGTTTTTGGACGGCAATGAAGAAATGACTATGTTTTGCGATTTCTCCTGCTCAGAAAGACTTAGAAAGTTGATAATTGTGGGCAATGTTAGAAATGTCATGAGAAACAAGAATTATGTAAAAGGATTGATGTAAATCATTGTTTGTAAGAGAAAGTGAGACAGGAATGCAACAAAGCGTTGTTTTTGTACGGCAATGAAGAAATGACTATGTTTTGCGATTTCTCCTGCTCAGAAAGACTTAGAAAGTTAATAATTGTGGGCAATGTTAGAAATGTCATGAGAAACAAGAATTATGTAAAAGGATTGATGTAAATCATTGTTTCTAAGAGAAAGTGAGACAGGAATGCAAAAAAGCGTTGTTTTTGGACGGCAATGAAGAAATGACTATGTTTTGCGATTTCTCCTGCTCAGAAAGACTTAGAAAGTTGATAATTGTGGGCAATGTTAGAAATGTCATGAGAAACATGAATTATGTAAAAGGATTGATGTAAATCATTGTTTCTAAGAGAAAGTGAGACAGTATTGCAAAAAAGAGTTGTTTTTGTACGGCAATGAAGAAATGACTATGTTTTGCGATTTCTCCTGCTCAGAAAGACTTAGAAAGTTGATAATTGTGGGCAATGTTAGAAATGTCGTGAGAAACAAGAATTATGTAAAAGGATTGATGTAAATCATTGTTTCTAAGAGAAAGTGAGACAGTATTGCAAAAAAGGGTTGTTTTTGTACGGCAATGAAGAAATGACTATGTTTTGCGATTTCTCCTGCTCAGAAAGACTTAGAAAGTTGATAATTGTGGGCAATGTTAGAAATGTCATGAGAAACAATAATTATGTAAAAGGATTGATGTAAATCATTGTTTGTAAGAGAAAGTGAGACAGGAATGCAAAAAAGCGTTGTTTTTGGACGGCAATGAAGAAATGACTATGTTTTGCGATTTCTCGTGCTTAGAAAGACTTAGAAAGTTGATAATTGTGGGCAATGTTAGAAATGTCATGAGAAACAAGAATTATGTAAAAGGATTGATGTAAATCATTGTTTACAAGAGAAAGTGAGACAGGAATGCAAAAAAGCGTTGTTTTTGTACGGCAATGAAGAAATGACTATGTCTTGCGATTTCTCCTGCTCAGAAAGACTTGGAAAGTTGATAATTGTGGGCAATGTTATAAATGTCATGAAAAACAAGAATTATGTAAAAGGATTGATGTAAATCATTGTTTCTAAGAGAAAGTGAAACAGGAGTGTAAAAAAGCGTTGTTTTTGGACGGCAATGAAGAAATGACTATGTTTTGCGATTTCTCCTGCTCAGAAAGACTTAGAAAGTTGATAATTGTGGGCAATGTTAGAAATGTCATGAGAAACAAGAATTATTTAAAAGGATTGTTGTAAATCATTGTTTCTAAGAGAAAGTGAGACAGGAATGCAAAAAAGCGTTGTTTTTGTACGGCAATGAAGAAATGACTATGTTTTGAGATTTCTCTTGCTCAGAAAGACTTAGAAAGTTGATAATTGTGGGCAATGTTAGAAATGTCATGAGAAACAAGAATTATGTAAAAAGATTGATGTAAATCATTGTTTCTAAGAGAAAGTGAGACAGGAATGCAAAAAAGCGTTGTTTTTGGACGGCAATGAAGAAATGACTATGTTTTGCGATTTCTCCTGCTCAGAAAGACTTAGAAAGTTGATAATTGTGGGCAATGTTAGAAATGTCATGAGAAACAAGAATTATGTAAAAGGATTGATGTAAATCATTGTTTCTAAGAGAAAGTGAGACAGTATTGCAAAAAAGCGTTGTTTTTGTACGGCAATGAAGAAATGACTATGTTTTGCAATTTCTCCTGCTCAGAAAGACTTTGAAAGTTGATAATTGTGGGCAATGTTAGAAATGTCATGAGAAACAAGAATTATGTAAAAGGATTGATGTAAATCATTGTTTCTAAGAGAAAGTGAGACAGGAATGCAAAAAAGCGTTGTTTTTGGACGGCAATGAAGAAATGACTATGTTTTGCGATTTCTCGTGCTTAGAAAGACTTAGAAAGTTGATAATTGTGGGCAATGTTAGAAATGTCATGAAAAACAAGAATTATGTAAAAGGATTGATGTAAATCATTGTTTACAAGAGAAAGTGAGACAGGAATGCAAAAAAGCGTTGTTTTTGTACGGCAATGAAGAAATGACTATGTTTTGCGATTTCTCCTGCTCAGAAAGACTTGGAAAGTTGATAATTGTGGGCAATGTTATAAATGTCATGAAAAACAAGAATTATGTAAAAGGATTGATGTAAATCATTGTTTCTAAGAGAAAGTGAGACAGGAGTGTAAAAAAGCGTTGTTTTTGGACGGCAATGAAGAAATGACTATGTTTTGCAATTTCTCCTGCTCAGAAAGACTTAGAAAGTTGATAATTGTGGGCAATGTTAGAAATGTCATGAGAAACAAGAATTATGTAAAAGGATTGATGTAAATCATTGTTTCTAAGAGAAAGGGAGACAGGAATGCAAAAAAGCGTTGTTTTTGGACCGCAATGACTATGTTTTGCGATTTCTCGTGCTCAGAAAGACTTAGAAAGTTGATAATTGTGGGCAATGTTAGAAATGTCATGAGAAACAAGAATTATGTAAAAGGATTGATGTAAATCATTGTTTCTAAGAGAAAGTGAGACAGAAATGCAAAAAAAGCGTTGCTTTTGGACGGCAATGAAGAAATGACTATGTTTTGCAATTTCTCCTGCTCAGAAAGACTTAGAAAGTTGATAATTGTGGGCAATGTTAGAAATGTCATGAGAAACAAGAATTATGTAAAAGGATTGATGTAAATCATTGTTTCTAAGAGAAAGTGAGACAGGAATGCAAAAAAGCGTTGTTTTTGTACGGCAATGAAGAAATGACTATGTTTTGCAATTTCTCCTGCTCAGAAAGACTTAGAAAGTTGATAATTGTGGGCAATGTTAGAAATGTCATGAGAAACAAGAATTATGTAAAAGGATTGATGTAAATCATTGTTTCTAAGACGAAGTGAGACAGGAAAGCAAAAAAGCGTTGTTTTTGTACGGCAATGAAGAAATGACTATGTTTTGCGATTTCTCCTGCTCAGAAAGACTTAGAAAGTTGATAATTGTGGGCAATGTTAGAAATGTCATGAGAAACAAGAATTATGTAAAAATATTGATGTAAATCATTGTTTGTAAGAGAAAGTGAGACAGTATTGCAAAAAAGCGTTGTTTTTGTACGGCAATGAAGAAATGACTATGTTTTGCGATTTCACCTGCTCAGAAAGACTTAGAAAGTTGATAATTGTGGGCAATGTTAGAAATGTCATGAAAAACAAGAATTATGTAAAAGGATTGATGTAAATCACTGTTTGTAAGAGAAAGTGAGACAGGAATGCAAAAAAGCGTTGTTTTTGGACGGCAATGAAGAAATGACTATGTTTTGCGATTTCTCGTGCTCAGAAAGACTTAGAAAGTTGATAATTGTGGGCAATGTTAGAAATGTCATGAGAAACAAGAATTATGTAAAAGGATTGATGTAAATCATTGTTTCTAAGACGAAGTGAGACAGGAATGCAAAAAAGCGTTGTTTTTGTACGGCAATGAAGAAATGACTATGTTTTGCGATTTCACCTGCTCAGAAAGACTTAGAAAGTTGATAATTGTGGGCAATGTTAGAAATGTCATGAGAAACAAGAATTATGTAAAAGGATTGATGTAAATCATTGTTTCTAAGAGAAAGTGAGACAGTATTGCAAAAAAGCGTTGTTTTTGTACGGCAATGAAGAAATGACTATGTTTTGCAATTTCTCCTGCTCAGAAAGACTTTGAAAGTTGATAATTGTGGGCAATGTTAGAAATGTCATGAGAAACAAGAATTATGTAAAAGGATTGATGTAAATCATTGTTTCTAAGAGAAAGTGAGACAGGAATGCAAAAAAGCGTTGTTTTTGGACGGCAATGAAGAAATGACTATGTTTTGCGATTTCTCCTGCTCAGAAAGACTTAGAAAGTTGATAATTGTGGGCAATGTTAGAAATGTCATGAGAAACAAGAATTATGTAAAAGGATTGATGTAAATCATTGTTTCTAAGAGAAAGTGAGACAGGAATGCAAAAAAGCGTTGTTTTTGTACGGCAATGAAGAAATGACTATGTTTTGCGATTTCTCCTGCTCAGAAAGACTTAGAAAGTTGATAATTGTGGGCAATGTTAGAAATGTCATGAGAAACAAGAATTATGTAAAAGGATTGATGTAAATCAGTGTTTGTAAGAGAAAGTGAGACAGGAATGCAAAAAAGCGTTGTTTTTGGACGGCAATGAAGAAATGACTATGTTTTGCGATTTCTCCTGCTCAGAAAGACTTAGAAAGTTGATAATTGTGGGCAATGTTAGAAATGTCATGAGAAACAAGAATTATGTAAAAGGATTGATGTAAATCATTGTTTGTAAGAGAAAGTGAGACAGGAATGCAACAAAGCGTTGTTTTTGTACGGCAATGAAGAAATGACTATGTTTTGCGATTTCTCCTGCTCAGAAAGACTTAGAAAGTTAATAATTGTGGGCAATGTTAGAAATGTCATGAGAAACAAGAATTATGTAAAAGGATTGATGTAAATCATTGTTTCTAAGAGAAAGTGAGACAGGAATGCAAAAAAGCGTTGTTTTTGGACGGCAATGAAGAAATGACTATGTTTTGCGATTTCTCCTGCTCAGAAAGACTTAGAAAGTTGATAATTGTGGGCAATGTTAGAAATGTCATGAGAAACATGAATTATGTAAAAGGATTGATGTAAATCATTGTTTCTAAGAGAAAGTGAGACAGTATTGCAAAAAAGCGTTGTTTTTGTACGGCAATGAAGAAATGACTATGTTTTGCGATTTCTCCTGCTCAGAAAGACTTAGAAAGTTGATAATTGTGGGCAATGTTAGAAATGTCGTGAGAAACAAGAATTATGTAAAAGGATTGATGTAAATCATTGTTTCTAAGAGAAAGTGAGACAGTATTGCAAAAAAGGGTTGTTTTTGTACGGCAATGAAGAAATGACTATGTTTTGCGATTTCTCCTGCTCAGAAAGACTTAGAAAGTTGATAATTGTGGGCAATGTTAGAAATGTCATGAGAAACAAGAATTATGTAAAAGGATTGATGTAAATCATTGTTTCTAAGAGAAAGTGAGACAGGAATGCAAAAAAGCGTTGTTTTTGGACGGCAATGAAGAAATGACTATGTTTTGCGATTTCTCGTGCTTAGAAAGACTTAGAAAGTTGATAATTGTGGGCAATGTTAGAAATGTCATGAGAAACAAGAATTATGTAAAAGGATTGATGTAAATCATTGTTTACAAGAGAAAGTGAGACAGGAATGCAAAAAAGCGTTGTTTTTGTACGGCAATGAAGAAATGACTATGTTTTGCAATTTCTCCTGCTCAGAAAGACTTAGAAAGTTGATAATTGTGGGCAATGTTAGAAATGTCATGAGAAACAAGAATTATGTAAAAGGATTGATGTAAATCATTGTTTCTAAGAGAAAGTGAGACAGGAATGCAAAAAAGCGTTGTTTTTGTACGGCAATGAAGAAATGACTATGTTTTGCAATTTCTCCTGCTCAGAAAGACTTAGAAAGTTGATAATTGTGGGCAATGTTAGAAATGTCATGAGAAACAAGAATTATGTAAAAGGATTGATGTAAATCATTGTTTCTAAGACGAAGTGAGACAGGAATGCAAAAAAGCGTTGTTTTTGTACGGCAATGAAGAAATGACTATGTTTTGCGATTTCTCCTGCTCAGAAAGACTTAGAAAGTTGATAATTGTGGGCAATGTTAGAAATGTCATGAGAAACAAGAATTATGTAAAAATATTGATGTAAATCATTGTTTCTAAGAGAAAGTGAGACAGTATTGCAAAAAAGCGTTGTTTTTGTACGGCAATGAAGAAATGACTATGTTTTGCGATTTCACCTGCTCAGAAAGACTTAGAAAGTTGATAATTGTGGGCAATGTTAGAAATGTCATGAGAAACAAGAATTATGTAAAAGGATTGATGTAAATCATTGTTTCTAAGAGAAAGTGAGACAGGAATGCAAAAAAGCGTTGTTTTTGGACGGCAATGAAGAAATGACTATGTTTTGCGATTTCTCGTGCTTAGAAAGACTTAGAAAGTTGATAATTGTGGGCAATGTTAGAAATGTCATGAGAAACAAGAATTATGTAAAAGGATTGATGTAAATCATTGTTTCTAAGACGAAGTGAGACAGGAATGCAAAAAAGCGTTGTTTTTGTACGGCAATGAAGAAATGACTATGTTTTGCGATTTCACCTGCTCAGAAAGACTTAGAAAGTTGATAATTGTGGGCAATGTTAGAAATGTCATGAGAAACAAGAATTATGTAAAAGGATTGATGTAAATCATTGTTTCTAAGAGAAAGTGAGACAGTATTGCAAAAAAGCGTTGTTTTTGTACGGCAATGAAGAAATGACTATGTTTTGCAATTTCTCCTGCTCAGAAAGACTTTGAAAGTTGATAATTGTGGGCAATGTTAGAAATGTCATGAGAAACAAGAATTATGTAAAAGGATTGATGTAAATCAGTGTTTGTAAGAGAAAGTGAGACAGGAATGCAAAAAAGCGTTGTTTTTGGACGGCAATGAAGAAATGACTATGTTTTGCGATTTCTCGTGCTCAGAAAGACTTAGAAAGTTGATAATTGTGGGCAATGTTAGAAATGTCATGAGAAACAAGAATTATGTAAAAGGATTGATGTAAATCATTGTTTCTAAGAGAAAGTGAGACAGTATTGCAAAAAAGCGTTGTTTTTGTACGGCAATGAAGAAATGACTATGTTTTGCAATTTCTCCTGCTCAGAAAGACTTTGAAAGTTGATAATTGTGGGCAATGTTAGAAATGTCATGAGAAACAAGAATTATGTAAAAGGATTGATGTAAATCAGTGTTTGTAAGAGAAAGTGAGACAGGAATGCAAAAAAGCGTTGTTTTTGGACGGCAATGAAGAAATGACTATGTTTTGCGATTTCTCGTGCTCAGAAAGACTTAGAAAGTTGATAATTGTGGGCAATGTTAGAAATGTCATGAGAAACAAGAATTATGTAAAAGGATTGATGTAAATCATTGTTTCTAAGACGAAGTGAGACAGGAATGCAAAAAAGCGTTGTTTTTGTACGGCAATGAAGAAATGACTATGTTTTGCGATTTCACCTGCTCAGAAAGACTTAGAAAGTTGATAATTGTGGGCAATGTTAGAAATGTCATGAGAAACAAGAATTATGTAAAAGGATTGATGTAAATCATTGTTTCTAAGAGAAAGTGAGACAGTATTGCAAAAAAGCGTTGTTTTTGTACGGCAATGAAGAAATGACTATGTTTTGCAATTTCTCCTGCTCAGAAAGACTTTGAAAGTTGATAATTGTGGGCAATGTTAGAAATGTCATGAGAAACAAGAATTATGTAAAAGGATTGATGTAAATCATTGTTTGTAAGAGAAAGTGAGACAGGAATGCAACAAAGCGTTGTTTTTGTACGGCAATGAAGAAATGACTATGTTTTGCGATTTCTCCTGCTCAGAAAGACTTAGAAAGTTAATAATTGTGGGCAATGTTAGAAATGTCATGAGAAACAAGAATTATGTTAAAGGATTGATGTAAATCATTGTTTCTAAGAGAAAGTGAGACAGGAATGCAAAAAAGCGTTGTTTTTGGACGGCAATGAAGAAATGACTATGTTTTGCGATTTCTCCTGCTCAGAAAGACTTAGAAAGTTGATAATTGTGGGCAATGTTAGAAATGTCATGAGAAACAAGAATTATGTAAAAATATTGATGTAAATCATTGTTTCTAAGAGAAAGTGAGACAGTATTGCAAAAAAGCGTTGTTTTTGTACGGCAGTGAAGAAATGACTATGTTTTGCGATTTCACCTGCTCAGAAAGACTTAGAAAGTTGATAATTGTGGGCAATGTTAGAAATGTCATGAAAAACAAGAATTATGTAAAAGGATTGATGTAAATCACTGTTTGTAAGAGAAAGTGAGACAGGAATGCAAAAAAGCGTTGTTTTTGGACGGCAATGAAGAAATGACTATGTTTTGCGATTTCTCGTGCTCAGAAAGACTTAGAAAGTTGATAATTGTGGGCAATGTTAGAAATGTCATGAGAAACAAGAATTATGTAAAAGGATTGATGTAAATCATTGTTTCTAAGACGAAGTGAGACAGGAATGCAAAAAAGCGTTGTTTTTGTACGGCAATGAAGAAATGACTATGTTTTGCGATTTCACCTGCTCAGAAAGACTTAGAAAGTTGATAATTGTGGGCAATGTTAGAAATGTCATGAGAAACAAGAATTATGTAAAAGGATTGATGTAAATCATTGTTTCTAAGAGAAAGTGAGACAGTATTGCAAAAAAGCGTTGTTTTTGTACGGCAATGAAGAAATGACTATGTTTTGCAATTTCTCCTGCTCAGAAAGACTTTGAAAGTTGATAATTGTGGGCAATGTTAGAAATGTCATGAGAAACAAGAATTATGTAAAAGGATTGATGTAAATCATTGTTTCTAAGACGAAGTGAGACAGGAATGCAAAAAAGCGTTGTTTTTGTACGGTAATGAAGAAATGACTATGTTTTGCGATTTCTCCTGCTCAGAAAGACTTAGAAAGTTGATAATTGTGGGCAATGTTAGAAATGTCATGAGAAACAAGAATTATGTAAAAGGATTGATGTAAATCATTGTTTACAAGAGAAAGTGAGACAGGAATGCAAAAAAGCGTTGTTTTTGTACGGCAATGAAGAAATGACTATGTTTTGCGATTTCTCCTGCTCAGAAAGACTTAGAAAGTTGATAATTGTGGGCAATGTTAGAAATGTCATGAGAAACAAGAATTATGTAAAAGGATTGATGTAAATCAGTGTTTGTAAGAGAAAGTGAGACAGGAATGCAAAAAAGCGTTGTTTTTGGACGGCAATGAAGAAATGACTATGTTTTGCGATTTCTCCTGCTCAGAAAGACTTAGAAAGTTGATAATTGTGGGCAATGTTAGAAATGTCATGAGAAACAAGAATTATGTAAAAGGATTGATGTAAATCATTGTTTGTAAGAGAAAGTGAGACAGGAATGCAACAAAGCGTTGTTTTTGTACGGCAATGAAGAAATGACTATGTTTTGCGATTTCTCCTGCTCAGAAAGACTTAGAAAGTTAATAATTGTGGGCAATGTTAGAAATGTCATGAGAAACAAGAATTATGTAAAAGGATTGATGTAAATCATTGTTTCTAAGAGAAAGTGAGACAGGAATGCAAAAAAGCGTTGTTTTTGGACGGCAATGAAGAAATGACTATGTTTTGCGATTTCTCCTGCTCAGAAAGACTTAGAAAGTTGATAATTGTGGGCAATGTTAGAAATGTCATGAGAAACATGAATTATGTAAAAGGATTGATGTAAATCATTGTTTCTAAGAGAAAGTGAGACAGTATTGCAAAAAAGCGTTGTTTTTGTACGGCAATGAAGAAATGACTATGTTTTGCGATTTCTCCTGCTCAGAAAGACTTAGAAAGTTGATAATTGTGGGCAATGTTAGAAATGTCGTGAGAAACAAGAATTATGTAAAAGGATTGATGTAAATCATTGTTTCTAAGAGAAAGTGAGACAGTATTGCAAAAAAGGGTTGTTTTTGTACGGCAATGAAGAAATGACTATGTTTTGCGATTTCTCCTGCTCAGAAAGACTTAGAAAGTTGATAATTGTGGGCAATGTTAGAAATGTCATGAGAAACAAGAATTATGTAAAAGGATTGATGTAAATCATTGTTTGTAAGAGAAAGTGAGACAGGAATGCAAAAAAGCGTTGTTTTTGGACGGCAATGAAGAAATGACTATGTTTTGCGATTTCTCGTGCTTAGAAAGACTTAGAAAGTTGATAATTGTGGGCAATGTTAGAAATGTCATGAGAAACAAGAATTATGTAAAAGGATTGATGTAAATCATTGTTTACAAGAGAAAGTGAGACAGGAATGCAAAAAAGCGTTGTTTTTGTACGGCAATGAAGAAATGACTATGTCTTGCGATTTCTCCTGCTCAGAAAGACTTGGAAAGTTGATAATTGTGGGCAATGTTATAAATGTCATGAAAAACAAGAATTATGTAAAAGGATTGATGTAAATCATTGTTTCTAAGAGAAAGTGAGACAGGAGTGTAAAAAAGCGTTGTTTTTGGACGGCAATGAAGAAATGACTATGTTTTGCGATTTCTCCTGCTCAGAAAGACTTAGAAAGTTGATAATTGTGGGCAATGTTAGAAATGTCATGAGAAACAAGAATTATTTAAAAGGATTGTTGTAAATCATTGTTTCTAAGAGAAAGTGAGACAGGAATGCAAAAAAGCGTTGTTTTTGTACGGCAATGAGGAAATGACTATGTTTTGCGATTTCTCTTGCTCAGAAAGACTTAGAAAGTTGATAATTGTGGGCAATGTTAGAAATGTCATGAGAAACAAGAATTATGTAAAAAGATTGATGTAAATCATTGTTTCTAAGAGAAAGTGAGACAGGAATGCAAAAAAGCGTTGTTTTTGGACGGCAATGAAGAAATGACTATGTTTTGCGATTTCTCCTGCTCAGAAAGACTTAGAAAGTTGATAATTGTGGGCAATGTTAGAAATGTCATGAGAAACAAGAATTATGTAAAAGGATTGATGTAAATCATTGTTTCTAAGAGAAAGTGAGACAGTATTGCAAAAAAGCGTTGTTTTTGTACGGCAATGAAGAAATGACTATGTTTTGCAATTTCTCCTGCTCAGAAAGACTTTGAAAGTTGATAATTGTGGGCAATGTTAGAAATGTCATGAGAAACAAGAATTATGTAAAAGGATTGATGTAAATCATTGTTTCTAAGAGAAAGTGAGACAGTATTGCAAAAAAGCGTTGTTTTTGGACGGCAATGAAGAAATGACTATGTTTTGCGATTTCTCCTGCTCAGAAAGACTTAGAAAGTTGATAATTGTGGGCAATGTTAGAAATGTCATGAGAAACAAGAATTATGTAAAAGGATTGATGTAAATCATTGTTTGTAAGAGAAAGTGAGACAGGAATGCAAAAAAGCGTTGTTTTTGGACGGCAATGAAGAAATGACTATGTTTTGCGATTTCTCGTGCTTAGAAAGACTTAGAAAGTTGATAATTGTGGGCAATGTTAGAAATGTCGTGAGAAACAAGAATTATGTAAAAGGATTGATGTAAATCATTGTTTACAAGAGAAAGTGAGACAGGAATGCAAAAAAGCGTTGTTTTTGTACGGCAATGAAGAAATGACTATGTCTTGCGATTTCTCCTGCTCAGAAAGACTTGGAAAGTTGATAATTGTGGGCAATGTTATAAATGTCATGAAAAACAAGAATTATGTAAAAGGATTGATGTAAATCATTGTTTCTAAGAGAAAGTGAGACAGGAGTGTAAAAAAGCGTTGTTTTTGGACGGCAATGAAGAAATGACTATGTTTTGCGATTTCTCCTGCTCAGAAAGACTTAGAAAGTTGATAATTGTGGGCAATGTTAGAAATGTCATGAGAAACAAGAATTATTTAAAAGGATTGTTGTAAATCATTGTTTCTAAGAGAAAGTGAGACAGGAATGCAAAAAAGCGTTGTTTTTGGACGGCAATGAAGAAATGACTATGTTTTGCGATTTCTCTTGCTCAGAAAGACTTAGAAAGTTGATAATTGTGGGCAATGTTAGAAATGTCATGAGAAACAAGAATTATGTAAAAAGATTGATGTAAATCATTGTTTCTAAGAGAAAGTGAGACAGGAATGCAAAAAAGCGTTGTTTTTGGACGGCAATGAAGAAATGACTATGTTTTGCGATTTCTCCTGCTCAGAAAGACTTAGAAAGTTGATAATTGTGGGCAATGTTAGAAATGTCATGAGAAACAAGAATTATGTAAAAGGATTGATGTAAATCATTGTTTCTAAGAGAAAGTGAGACAGTATTGCAAAAAAGCGTTGTTTTTGTACGGCAATGAAGAAATGACTATGTTTTGCAATTTCTCCTGCTCAGAAAGACTTTGAAAGTTGATAATTGTGGGCAATGTTAGAAATGTCATGAGAAACAAGAATTATGTAAAAGGATTGATGTAAATCATTGTTTCTAAGAGAAAGTGAGACAGTATTGCAAAAAAGCGTTGTTTTTGGACGGCAATGAAGAAATGACTATGTTTTGCGATTTCTCCTGCTCAGAAAGACTTAGAAAGTTGATAATTGTGGGCAATGTTAGAAATGTCATGAGAAACAAGAATTATGTAAAAGGATTGATGTAAATCATTGTTTGTAAGAGAAAGTGAGACAGGAATGCAAAAAAGCGTTGTTTTTGGACGGCAATGAAGAAATGACTATGTTTTGCGATTTCTCGTGCTTAGAAAGACTTAGAAAGTTGATAATTGTGGGCAATGTTAGAAATGTCATGAGAAACAAGAATTATGTAAAAGGATTGATGTAAATCATTGTTTACAAGAGAAAGTGAGACAGGAGTGTAAAAAAGCGTTGTTTTTGTACTGCAATGAAGAAATGACTATGTTTTGCAATTTCTCCTGCTCAGAAAGACTTAGAAAGTTGATAATTGTGGGCAATGTTAGAAATGTCATGAGAAACAAGAATTATGTAAAAGGATTGATGTAAATCATTGTTTCTAAGAGAAAGTGAGACAGGAATGCAAAAAAGCGTTGTTTTTGGACCGCAATGAAGAAATGACTATGTTTTGCGATTTCTCCTGCTCAGAAAGACTTAGAAAGTTGATAATTGTGGGCAATGTTAGAAATGTCATGAGAAACAAGAATTATGTAAAAGGATTGATGTAAATCATTGTTTCTAAGAGAAAGTGAGACAGGAATGCAAAAAAGCGTTGTTTTTGTACGGCAATGAAGAAATGACTATGTTTTGCGATTTCTCCTGCTCAGAAAGACTTAGAAAGTTGATAATTGTGGGCAATGTTAGAAATGTCATGAGAAACAAGAATGATGCAAAAAGATTGATGTAAATCATTGTTTCTAAGAGAAAGTGAGACAGGAATGCAAAAAAGCGTTGTTTTTGGACTGCAATGAAGAAATGACTATGTTTTGCGATTTCTCCTGCTCAGAAAGACTTAGAAAGTTGATAATTGTGGGCAATGTTAGAAATGTCATGAGAAACAAGAATTATGTAAAAGGATTGATGTAAATCATTGTTTCTAAGAGAAAGTAAGACAGGAATGCAAAAAAGCGTTGTTTTTGTACGGCAATGAAGAAATGACTATGTTTTGCGATTTCTCCTGCTCAGAAAGACTTAGAAAGTTGATAATTGTGGGCAATGTTAGAAATGTCATGAGAAACAAGAATTATGTAAAAGGATTGATGTAAATCATTGTTTCTAAGAGAAAGTGAGACAGGAATGCAAAAAAGCGTTGTTTTTGTACGGCAATGAAGAAATGACTATGTTTTGCGATTTCTCCTGCTCAGAAAGACTTAGAAAGTTGATAATTGTGGGCAATGTTAGAAATGTCATGAGAAACAAGAATTATGTAAAAGGATTGATGTAAATCATTGTTTCTAAGAGAAAGTGAGACAGGAATGCAAAAAAGCGTTGTTTTTGTACGGCAATGAAGAAATGACTATGTTTTGCAATTTCTCCTGCTCAGAAAGACTTAGAAAGTTGATAATTGTGGGCAATGTTAGAAATGTCATGAGAAACAAGAATTATGTAAAAGGATTGATGTAAATCATTGTTTCTAAGACGAAGTGAGACAGGAATGCAAAAAAGCGTTGTTTTTGTACGGTAATGAAGAAATGACTATGTTTTGCGATTTCTCCTGCTCAGAAAGACTTAGAAAGTTGATAATTGTGGGCAATGTTAGAAATGTCATGAGAAACAAGAATTATGTAAAAGGATTGATGTAAATCATTGTTTACAAGAGAAAGTGAGACAGGAATGCAAAAAAGCGTTGTTTTTGTACGGCAATGAAGAAATGACTATGTTTTGCGATTTCTCCTGCTCAGAAAGACTTAGAAAGTTGATAATTGTGGGCAATGTTAGAAATGTCATGAGAAACAAGATATATGTAAAAGGATTGATGTAAATCATTGTTTCTAAGAGAAAGTGAGACAGTATTGCAAAAAAGCGTTGTTTTTGTACGGCAATGAAGAAATGACTATGTTTTGCGATTTCTCCTCCTCAAAAAGACTTAGAAAGTTGATAATTGTGGCCAATGTTAGAAATGTCATGAGAAACAAGAATTATGTAAAAGGCTTGATGTAAATCATTGTTTCTAAGAGAAAGTGAGACAGGAATGCAAAAAAAGCGTTGTTTTTGGACGGCAATGAAGAAATGACTATGTTTTGCGATTTCTCCTGCTCAGAAAGACTTAGAAAGTTGATAATTGTGGGCAATGTTAGAAATGTCATGAGAAACAAGAATTATGTAAAAGGATTGATGTAAATCATTGTTTCTAAGAGAAAGTAAGACAGAAATGCAAAAAAGCGTTGTTTTTGTACGGCAATGAAGAAATGACTATGTTTTGCGATTTCTCCTGCTCAGAAAGACATAGAAAGTTGAATAATTGTGGGCAATGTTAGAAATTTCATGAAAAACAAGAATTATGTAAAAGGATTGATGTAAATCATTGTTTCTAAGAGAAAGTGAGACAGGAATGCAAAAAAGCGTTGTTTTTGTACGGCAATGAAGAAATGACTATGTTTTGCGATTTCTCCTGCTCAGAAAGACTTAGAAAGTGATAATTGTGGGCAATGTTAGAAATGTCATGAGAAACAAGAATTATGTAAAAGGATTGATGTAAATCATTGTTTCTAAGAGAAAGTGAGACAGAAATGCAAAAAAGCGTTGTTTTTGTACGGCAATGAAGAAATGACTATGTTTTGCAATTTCTCCTGCTCAGAAAGACTTAGAAAGTTGATAATTGTGGGCAATGTTAGAAATGTCATGAAAAGCAAGAATTATGTAAAAGGATTGATGTTAATCATTGTTTACAAGAGAAAGTGAGACAGGAATGCAAAAAAGCGTTGTTTTTGTACGGCAATGAAGAAATGACTATGTTTTGCAATTTCTCCTGCTCAGAAAGACTTAGAAAGTTGATAATTGTGGGCAATGCTAGAAATGTCATGAGAAACAAGAATTATGTAAAAAGGATTGATGTAAATCATTGTTTTCTAGAGAAAAGTGAGACAGAATTGCAAAAAAGCGTTGTTTTTGTATGCAATGAAGAAATGACTATGTTTTGCCGATTTCTCCTGCTCAGAAAGACTTAGAAAGTTGATATTGTGGGCAATGTTAGAAATGTCCATGAGAAACAAGAATTATGTAAAAGGATTGATGTAAATCATTGTTTCTAAGAGAAAGTGAGACAGTATTGCAAAAAAAAGCGTTGCTTTTGTACGGCAATGAAGAAATGACTATGTTTTGCAATTTCTCCTGCTCAGACAGACTTAGAAAGTTGATAATGTTGGGCAATGTTAGAAATGTCATGAGAAACAAGAATTATGTAAAAGGATTGATGTAAATCATTGTTTCTAAGAGAAAGTGAGACAGGAATGCAAAAAAGCGTTGTTTTTGGACGGCAATGAAGAAATGACTATGTTTGCGATTTCTCCTGCTCAGAAAGACTTAGAAAGTTGATAATTGTGGGCAATGTTAGAAATGTCATGAGAAACAAGAATTATGTAAAAGGATTGATGTAAATCATTGTTTGTAAGAGAAAGTGAGACAGAAATGCAAAAAAGCATTGTTTTTGTACGGCAATGAAGAAATGACTATGTTTTGCGATTCTCCTGCTCAGAAAGACTTAGAAAGTTAATAATTGTGGGCAATGTTAGAAATGTCATGAGAAACAAGAATTATGTAAAAGGATAGATGTAAATCATTGTTTCTAAGAGAAAGTGAGACAGGAATGCAAAAAAGCGTTGTTTTTGGACGGCAATGAAGAAATGACTATGTTTGCGATTTCTCCTGCTCAGAAAGACTTAGAAAGTTGATAATTGTGGGCAATGTTAGAAATGTCGTGAGAAACAAGAATTATGTAAAAGGATTGATGTAAAATCATTGTTTCTAAGAGAAAGTGAGACAGTATTGCAAAAAAGGGTTGTTTTTGTACGGCAATGAAGAAATGACTATGTTTTGCGATTTCTCCTGCTCAGAAAGACTTAGAAGTTGATAATTGTGGGCAAATGTTAGAAATGTCATGAGAAACAAGAATTATGTAAAAGGATTGATGTAAATCATTGTTTGTAGAGAAAGTGAGACAGGAATGCAAAAAAGCGTTGTTTTTTGGACGGCAATGAAGAAATGACTATGTTTTGCGATTTTCTCGTGCTTAGAAAGACTTAGAAAGTTGATAATTGTGGGCAATGTTAGAAATGTCATGAGAAACAAGAATTATGTAAAAGGATTGATGTAAATCATTGTTACAAGAGAAAGTGAGACAGGAATGCAAAAAAAGCGTTTTTTTTTGTACGGCAATGAAGAAATGACTATGTTTTGCGATTTCTCCTGCTCAGAAAGACTTGGAAAGTTGATAATTGTGGGCAATGTTATAAATGTCATGAAAAACAAGAATTATGTAAAAGGATTGATGTAAATCATTGTTTTTAAGAGAAAGTGAGACAGGAGTGTAAAAAAGCGTTGTTTTTGGACGGCAATGAAGAAATGACTATGTTTTGCGATTTCTCCTGCTCAGAAAGACTTAGAAAGTTGATAATTGTGGGCAATGTTAGAAATGTCATGAGAACATGAATTATTTAAAAGGATTGTTGTAAATCATTGTTTCTAAGAGAAAGTGAGACAGGAATGCAAAAAAGCGTTGTTTTTGTACGGCAATGAAGAAATGACTATGTTTTGCGATTTCTCCTGCTCAGAAAGGACTTAGAAAGTTGATAATTGTGGGGCAATGTTAGAAATGTCATGAGAAACAAGATATATGTAAAAAGGATTGATGTAAATCATTGTTTCTAAGAGAAAGTGAGACAGTATTGCAAAAAAGCGTTGTTTTTGTACGGCAATGAAGAAATGACTATGTTTTGCGATTTCTCCTCCTCAAAAAGACTTAGGAAAGTTGATAATTGTGGCCAATGTTAGAAATGTCATGAGAAACAAGAATTATGTAAAAGGCTTGATGTAAATCATTGTTTCTAAGAGAAAGTGAGACAGGAATGCAAAAAAGCGTTGTTTTTGGACGGCAATGAAGAAATGACTATGTTTGCGATTTCTCCTGCTCAGAAAGACTTAGAAAGTTGATAATTGTGGCAATGTTAGAAATGTCATGAGAAACAAGAATTATGTAAAAGGATTGATGTAAATCATTGTTTCTAAGAGAAAGTAAGACAGAAATGCAAAAAAGCGTTGTTTTTGTACGGCAATGAAGAAATGACTATGTTTTGCGATTTCTCCTGCTCAGAAAGACATAGAAAGTTGATAATTGTGGGCAATGTTAGAAATTTCATGAAAAACAAGAATTATGTAAAAGGATTGATGTAAATCATTGTTTCTAAGCGAAAGTGAGACAGAAATGCAAAAAAAAGCGTTGTTTTTGTACGGCAATGAAGAAATGACTATGTTTTGCAATTCTCCTGCTCAGAAAGACTTAGAAAGTTGATAATTGTGGGCAATGTTAGAAATGTCATGAGAACAAGAATTATGTAAAAGGATTGATGTAAATCATTGTTTCTAAGAGAAAGTGAGACAGGAATGCAAAAAAGCGTTGTTTTTGGACGGCAATGAAGAAATGACTATGTTTTGCGATTTCTCGTGCTCAGAAAGACTTAGAAAGTTGATAATTGTGGGCAATGTTAGAAATATCATGAGAAACAAGAATTATGTAAAGGATTGATGTAAATCATTGTTTCTAAGAGAAAGTGAGACAGTATTGCAAAAAAAAGCGTTGCTTTTGTACGGCAATGAAGAAATGACTATGTTTTGCAATTTCTCCTGCTCAGACAGACTTAGAAAGTTGATAATTGTGGGCAATGTTAGAAATGTCATGAGAAACAAGAATTATGTAAAAGGATTGATGTAAATCATGTTTCTAAGAGAAAGTGAGACAGAAATGCAAAAAAAGCGTTGCTTTTGTACGGCAATGAAGAAATGACTATGTTTTGCAATTTCTCCTGCTCAGACAGACTTAGAAAGTTGATAATTGTGGGCAATGTTAGAAATGTCATGAGAAACAAGAATTATGTAAAAGGATTGATGTAAATCATTGTTTCTAAGAGAAAGTGAGACAGGAATGCAAAAAAGCGTTGTTTTTGGACGCAATGAAGAAATGACTATGTTTTGCGATTTCTCCTGCTCAGAAAGACTTAGAAAGTTGATAATTGTGGGCAATGTTAGAAATGTCATGAGAAACAAGAATTATGTAAAAGGATTGATGTAAATCATTGTTTCTAAGAGAAAGTGAGACAGGAATGCAAAAAAGCGTTGTTTTTGTACGGCAATGAAGAAATGACTATGTTTTGCGATTTCTCGTGCTCAGAAAGACTTAGAAAGTTGATAATTGTGGGCAATGTTAGAAATGTCATGAGAAACAAGATATATGTAAAAGGATTGATGTAAATCATTGTTTCTAAGAGAAAGTGAGACAGTATTGCAAAAAAGCGTTGTTTTTGTACGGCAATGAAGAAATGACTATGTTTTGCGATTTCTCCTGCTCAAAAAGACTTAGAAAGTTGATAATTGTGGACAATGTTAGAAATGTCATGAGAAACAAGAATTATGTAAAAGCTTGATGTAAATCATTGTTTCTAAGAGAAAGTGAGACAGAATGCAAAAAAGCGTTGTTTTGGACGGCAATGAAGAAATGACTATGTTTTGCGATTTCTCCTGCTCAGAAAGACTTAGAAAGTTGATAATTGTGGGCAATGTTAGAAATGTCATGAGAAACAAGAATTATGTAAAAGGATTGATGTAAATCATTGTTTCTAAGAGAAAGTAAGACAGAAATGCAAAAAAGCGTTGTTTTTGTACGGCAATGAAGAAATGACTATGTTTTGCGATTTCTCCTGCTCAGAAAGACATAGAAAGTTGATAATTGTGGGCAATGTTAGAAATTTCATGAAAAACAAGAATTATGTAAAAGGATTGATGTAAATCATTGTTTCTAAGCGAAAGTGAGACAGAAATGCAAAAAAAGCGTTGTTTTTGTACGGCAATGAAGAAATGACTATGTTTTGCAATTTCTCCTGCTCAGAAAGACTTAGAAAGTTGATAATTGTGGGCAATGTTAGAAATGTCATGAGAAACAAGAATTATGTAAAAGGATTGATGTAAATCATTGTTTCTAAGAGAAAGTGAGACAGGAATGCAAAAAAGCGTTGTTTTTGGACGGCAATGAAGAAATGACTATGTTTTGCGATTTCTCGTGCTCAGAAAGACTTAGAAAGTTGATAATTGTGGGCAATGTTAGAAATATCATGAGAAACAAGAATTATGTAAAAGGATTGATGTAAATCATTGTTTCTAAGAGAAAGTGAGACAGTATTGCAAAAAAAGCGTTGCTTTTGTACGGCAATGAAGAAATGACTATGTTTTGCAATTTCTCCTGCTCAGACAGACTTAGAAAGTTGATAATTGTGGGCAATGTTAGAAATGTCATGAGAAAACAAGAATTATGTAAAAGGATTGATGTAAATCATTGTTTCTAAGAGAAAGTGAGACAGAAATGCAAAAAAAAGCGTTGCTTTTGTACGGCAATGAAGAAATGACTATGTTTTGCAATTTCTCCTGCTCAGACAGACTTAGAAAGTTGATAATTGTGGGCAATGTTAGAAATGTCATGAGAAACAAGAATTATGTAAAAGGATTGATGTAAATCATTGTTTCTAAGAGAAAGTGAGACAGGAATGCAAAAAGCGTTGTTTTTGGACGGCAATGAAGAAATGACTATGTTTTGCGATTTCTCCTGCTCAGAAAGACTTAGAAAGTTGATAATTGTGGGCAATGTTAGAAATGTCATGAGAAACAAGAATTATGTAAAAGGGATTGATGTAAATCATTGTTTCTAAGAGAAAGTGAGACAGGAATGGCAAAAAAAGCGTTGTTTTTTGACGGCAATGAAGAAATGACTATGTTTTGCGATTTCTCGTGCTCAGAAAGACTTAGAAAGTTGATAATTGTGGGCAATGTTAGAAATGTCATGAGAAACAAGATTATGTAGAAAGGATTGATGTAAATCATTGTTTCTAAGAGAAAGTGAGACAGGATTGCAAAAAAGCGTTGTTTTTGTACGGCAATGAAGAAATGACTATGTTTGCATTTCTCCTGCTCAAGAAAGACTTAGAAAGTTGATAATTGTGGGACAATGTTAGAAATGTCATGAGAAACAAGAATTATGTAAAAGGCTTGATGTAAATCATTGTTCTAAGAGAAAGTGAGACAGGAATGCAAAAAAGCGTTGTTTTTGGACGGCAATGAAGAAATGACTATGGTTTGCGATTTCTCGCTGCTCAGAAAGACTTAGAAAGTTGATAATTGTGGGCAATGTTAGAAATGTCATGAGAAACAAGAATTATGTAAAAGGATTGATGTAAATCATTGTTTCTAAGAGAAAGTGAAGACAGGAAATGCAAAAAAGCGTTGTTTTTGGACGGCAATGAAGAAATGACTATGTTTTGCGATTTCTCCGTGCTCAGAAAGACTTAGAAAGTTGATAATTGTGGGCAATGTTAGAAATGTCATGAGAAACAAGAATTATGTAAAAGGATTGATGAAAATCATTGTTTGTAAGAGAAAGTGAGACAGGAATACAAAAAAGCGTTGTTTTTGGACGGCAATGAAGAAATGACTATGTTTTGCAATTTCTCCTGCTCAGAAAGACTTAGAAAGTTGATAATTGTGGGCAATGTTAGAAATGTCATGAGAAACAAGAATTATGTAAAAGGATTGATGAAAATCATTGTTTCTAAGAGAAAGTGAGACAGGAATGCAAAAAAGCGTTGTTTTTGTACGGCAATGAAGAAATGACTATGTTTTGCGATTTCTCGTGCTCAGAAAGACTTAGAAAGTTGATAATTGTGGGCAATGTTAGAAATGTCATGAGAAACAAGAATTATGTGAAAGGATTGATGTAAATCATTGTTTCTAAGAGAAAGTGAGACAGGAATGCAAAAAAGCATTGTTTTTGTACGGCAATGAAGAAATGACTATGTTTTGCAATTTCTCCTGCTCAGAAAGACTTAGAAAGTTGATAATTGTGGGCAATGTTAGAAATGTCATGAGAAACAAGAATTATGTAAAAGGATTGATGTAAATCATTGTTTCTAAGAGAAAGTGAGACAGAAATGCAAAAAAGCGTTGTTTTTGGACGGCAATGAAGAAATGACTATGTTTTGCGATTTCTCGTGCTCAGAAAGACTTAGAAAGTTGATAATTGTGGGCAATGTTAGAGATGTCATGAGAAACAAGAATTATGTGAAAGGATTGATGTAAATCATTGTTTCTAAGAGAAAGTGAGACAGGAATGCAAAAAAGCATTGTTTTTGTACGGCAATGAAGAAATGACTATGTTTTGCAATTTCTCCTGCTCAGAAAGACTTAGAAAGTTGATAATTGTGGGCAATGTTAGAAATGTCATGAGAAACAAGAATTATGTAAAAGGATTGATGTAAATCATTGTTTCTAAGAGAAAGTGAGACAGAAATGCAAAAAAGCGTTGTTTTTGTACGGCAATGAAGAAATGACTATGTTTTGCGATTTCTCGTGCTCAGAAAGACTTAGAAAGTTGATAATTGTGGGCAATGTTAGAAATGTCATGAGAAACAAGAATTATGTAAAAGGATTGATGTAAATCATTGTTTCTAAGAGAAAGTGAGACAGGAATGCAAAAAAGCATTGTTTTTGGACGGCAATGAAGAAATGACTATGGTTTACGATTTCATGTGCTCAGAAAGACTTAGAAAGTTGATAATTGTGGGCAAAGTTAGAAATGTCATGAGAAACAAGAATTATGTAAAAGGATTGATGAAAATCATTGTTTGTAAGAGAGAGTGAGACAGGAATGCAAAAAAGCGTTGTTTTTGGACGGCAATGAAGAAATGACTATGTTTTGCAATTTCTCCTGCTCAGAAAGACTTAGAAAGTTGATAATTGTGGGCAATGTTAGAAATGTCATGAGAAACAAGAATTATGTAAAAGGATTGATGTAAATCATTGTTTCTAAGAGAAAGTGAGACAGGAATGCAAAAAAGCGTTGTTTTTGGACGGCAATGAAGAAATGACTATGTTTTACGATTTCTCGTGCTCAGAAAGACTTAGAAAGTTGATAATTGTGGGCAATGTTAGAAATGTCATGAGAAACAAGAATTATGTAAAAGGATTGATGTAAATCATTGTTTCTAAGAGAAAGTGAGACAGGAATGCAAAAAAGCGTTGTTTTTGGACGGCAATGAAGAAATGACTATGTTTTGCGATTTCTCGTGCTCAGAAAGACTTAGAAAGTTGATAATTGTGGGCAATGTTAGAAATGTCATGAGAAACAAGAATTATGTGAAAGGATTGATGTAAATCATTGTTTACAAGAGAAAGTGAGACAGGAATGCAAAAAAGCGTTGTTTTTGTACGGCAATGAAGAAATGACTATGTTTTGCGATTTCTCCTGCTCAGAAAGACTTAGAAAGTTGATAATTGTGGGCAATGTTAGAAATGTCATGAGAAACAAGAATTATGTAAAAGGATTGATGTAAATCATTGTTTCTAAGAGAAAGTGAGACAGGAATGCAAAAAAGCATTGTTTTTGTACGGCAATGAAGAAATGACTATGTTTTGCAATTTCTCCTGCTCAGAAAGACTTAGAAAGTTGATAATTGTGGGCAATGTTAGAAATGTCATGAGAAACAAGAATTATGTA